>NW_023425346.1:101105199-101715349 GCF_014108415.1 Molossus molossus
TGATGTGGGACAGGTTTGATCACTGTAGCAGGTGAGGTTGGTTCCCCGGCCATGTCTCCTGTAGACATCTGCAAATACAGCTTGTACAGGCTGACAGTTTCCTGAATCTCTCTCTCTCTCTGTGTAAGGGTACTCTTTTTTTTTTCCTCACCCAAGGATATTTTTCTATTTTATCATCAGATAGAGTGGCAGGGAGGGAGAGAGAGAGACAGAGAGAAACATTGACGTGATAGAGCCACACCGACTGGTTGCCTCCTGCACAAACCAACTAGGGCCGGGGACAAACTGCAACTGAGGTACGTGCCCTTCACCAGAATCGAACCTGTGACTCAATGGTCCACGGGCCGATGTTCTAACCGCTGAGCCAAACCAGCCAGGGCCTAAGGGTGTTCTTGAGCATGATAGTGTCTTCAGTGTATTCTGGTTTAGGCCAAAAGTACCAAGGACTTGCCCTGGCCAGTTTGCTTAGTGGTTAGAGCATCAGCCCACAGACCAAAGAGGCGCAGGTTCGATTCCGGTCAAGGGCACGTACCTTGGTTGTGGTTTGTCCCTGGCCCTGGTCAGGGTTGTGTGGGAGGCCACCAATCGATGTGTCTCTCTCATCTCTCTCTCTCTCTCTCTCTCTCTCTCTCTCTCTCTCTCCACCCCCCACTCTATCTGAAGATTTTTTTTTAAAAAAGTACCAAGGACTTAACACCCCAGGAGCAACCCTGCTACTGAGAGATGGGTGTGGGTGGGTAAGTGTCCCAGGAGGTAGGCAGCTTCCAAGATGGCCCTTGGAAGCAAACCACCTTGAAAGTGGATCCTCCGGCCCCAGTCAGATGATGCCAGCCTCATGAGAGACCCTGAGCCAGAACCCTGAGCTGAAACCGTCCAGCTCAGCTGCTCCTGGGTTCTTGAACCTCAAAAACTGTGATGTAGTAAATATTTACTGTTTTAAGCCGCTAGGTTAGTTAAGCCGCTAGGTTAATTATGCAGTAATTTGTTATGCAGCAATAGCTAACTAATAGTCTCATATATTCCTGGTAGGGATGTAAAATGGTATAGTCACTTTGGAAAGCAGTTTGGTGGTTCCTCAAATAATTAAATATAGAGTGACCATATGATCCAAAAATTACATACCTAAGATATATACCTAAGAGAAATGAAAACATATGTTCACATAAAAATGTGTACGTGTGCCTTGGCCAGGTGGCTCAGTTACTTGGAGCATTTTCCCATACACCAAAAGATTTAGAGTTCAATTCCCAGTCAGGACACAAAGCTAGGTTGTGGGTTCAGTCCCCAGATATGAAAGGCAAGTGATTGAGGTTTCTCTCTCACATTGATGTTTCTCTCTCTCTCTCTCTCTCTCTCTCCCCCTCCCTTCCTCTCCCTCTAAAATCAATAAAGAAAAAAAAGTTTTTTTAAAAATCCCTTTCTGTTAAAAAAAAAAAAAAGGTGGAAATAACCCAAATGTCCATCAAGGGACAAATGGAGAAACAAAATGCAGTCTAGCCGTACAATGTAATATTACTTGGCCATAAAAAGGAAGAAAGTATAGACACATGCTCTAGTTTGAATGGACCTGCACATGAAAGATGTGAAGAAAAGCCAGTCACCTAGTATAGGATTCCATTCAGATGAAACATCCAGAACAGGCAAATCCACAGAGACAGAAAGAACATGGTAGACCTTGTTCTGTGTCATTTTATATGAGAGACTCAAGCATTCATGGATTTTAATATCCACAGGGGTCCTGGGACCAATCCCCATGACACCAAGGGACAAATGTAGTGAAGTTTTGGTGAGTCAAAAGTTATAGTTGGATTTTCAACTGTATGGGGGATCAGTACCCCTAACCCCACGTTGTTCAAGGGCCAACTGTAGATTAGTGATTGCTTAGGCTGGGGTGGGTGTGGTAGATGGGAGTGATAGCTAGAGGGTATGGGATTTGTTTTTTAGAGGTGATGAAAATTTTCTATAATTGACCAAGGTGCCCGGTCAGTATGGCTCAGTGGTTGAGCGTCAACCCACGCACCAAGAGGTCACCAGTTCAATTCCTGGTCAGGGCGCATGCCCAGGTTGTGAGCCCATCTCCAGTGGGGGGCATGCGGGAGGCAGCCAATCAATGTTCTCTCTCATTGATGTTTCTAGCGCTCTCTCTCCCTCTCCCTCTCTCTCTCTCTCAAATCAATAAAGAAAAAAATTTTTTTAATTGACCAACATGATGGTTGCACATACCTGTGAATATACTAAAAACCACTAAATTGTACACTTTTAATGGGTAAATTATATGTATGTGAATTATATCTTAATAAAACTGTTTTAAAAGCAGGTAACTAATACACCATAGCTTCCTTGCCCCTAAGTGGCAACTCTGAGACATGTTTCATTCTCTTAGAAGGTCCCAGCAGGACTGAACCCATTTCCCAAGGTCAAAGCTTGCCCATTAATATGAACTTTCTTTTCTTTCCTTTCTTCTTTGTCTCTTTTCTTCACCCCATGCTTTCTGGAATCACATCCCAAATAAACAACTGCACCCAATTTTGTCTGAAGGTTTGTTTTTGAAGGAACCCAAACTAAAGCAATTGTGTTCTTTGGGTGGGGGATCAAGTTCCCCTGGCGTGCGGCTGATTCTAAGCCTCATCAGTAGAGAACCCAGCGGGGCAGACTGTGCCCACTGGCTGACTGTCCAGGGTGAAGGCTTGATCCAAAGTCCAGAATACCACAGGGCTGGCTTCAGTCTGCCCAGCATGCCTGGCATGCGCCTGGAGGGGTGTGCATACATGCCGACCTCCCACACTCATCTTCAGGCCTGGGAACTGTGGTGAGGACCGTTGAACAGCCTGGGCCTGTCGCTGCCCTTTACCCTACAGTCAGGTTGTGTGGGACATGTTTATTTCCCCTCTGGCTTACTCTGCCTGTCCCTGTGGTTGGGCCTCATCTGACCACACAAACCACCAAGACAGAGAAGCAAGAAGTTACGGAGGGCTATGAGGGTGGAGTTCAGCAGACTGTGGGAAGGGTCAGACCCTTTGACCATAAACTTGATATATCTGATTAAGGGAAGGCAAAAATTGCACAGCCAAGACGAAGTTAGTGAACCAGGAACATCCCTTGAGGCTCTGCAGGGAAGGAGACCAGCAGAGAGGCATGTCCTGCCCAGTGAGGCCTAGGTCACTTAGACCATGAACCTCACCAACTGAGCACGGGCTAAGAGTCAGAGGAGAGAGGTTCGGGCTGGACCCAGCTTCTCACACCATCTCCAGGCCCAGATTGAGAAATGGGCGCCCAGAACTTTAGTTTTCCACAATTTCAGGCCTGCTCAGCCTCAGTCAAATGCTTTCATCTTCAAGTAAAGGGTGGTTGGTAGATGTTAATGCCCCTCATACTCACTCATAGGGTGAGAGCAACAGAACAAAAGAGCCTGGGTTTGCTTAAAGACTTCATGTTGGGTCCTAGATTTAAAAGTTTTATTGTTTCTATATTTTACCGTGATAGTTTTATGTGTTGAATCAACTAGACTATAGTGCCAAGTTACTTATTCAAATACTAATCTAAATGCTGCCGTGAAGGTATTTGCACATGCGGTTTACATCTACGAGGAGTTTATTGCCTTCATAATGTGGGTGGGTCTTATCCAATCAGTTGAAGGCTTTAAAAGCAAAACCTGCCCTGGCTGGTTTGGCTCAGCGGTTAGAGCGTCAGCCTGTGGTCCAGAGAGACCCGGGTTTGGTTCCCACTAAGGGTGCGTACCTTGGTTGCAGTTTGTCCGCGGCCCTGCCCTGGTGGGTCATGCGGGTGGCAGCCACTCGATGTGTCCCTTTCACATCGATGTCTCTCTCTCTCTCTCTCTCTCTCTCTCTCTCTCCCTCTCCCTCTCCCTCTCCCTCTCCCTCTCTCTCTCTCTCTTTCCCACTCTATCTGAACAAAAAATGGGGAAAAAATGTCCTCAGGTGAGGATTAAATAAATAAATAAAAGCAAAACCTGAGTTCTTTCCAGAGCAGAACTTCTTCTCAAGATGCATTATCAATTCTTACCTGAGTTTCCAGCCTGCCAGCCTGCCCCCTAGATTTCACATTTGCCAGCCCCCACAAGCACATAAACCAATTCCTTCACATAAAATATAGATATAGATATAGATACAGATACAGATATAGATCTATTGGTCCAGTGGAAGGCAGGCCTGAGAGGTGCTGAGCAGCAGGATATCAAGGACACAAGAGTCTACCATTCAGGGACATGACTGTCCCTCTCAGGGGAGACAATCCCCAAGGTCATGGAGAAACCTGTGGGATGTTTGCTGAAACTTGCCCTATTGCTCTGTATCTTGCTTTTGGTTTTACTGAAATAGCCAGAGAACCAAAAATAACCTTCATAGAGCTATCCCAACGCTATAAACAGAAAACTGCAGAAGGCACTCGAAGGACTCACGAAGTACAGTTCCCATAGTCAGCTTCCATATAAATGAGACTAGGTCACGCCACTGCCCTGCTGAAAATTCTCCCAAGGCTCTTGGACTAATCCCAAGTTTAACTCAGCCTGCAGCCAGCCTGGCCCACCTCTGCTCACCTTCCCTTTCCCTGAGTTCTACTAGACCACTGTCTGCCACCTCAGGGCCTTTGAACATGCTGTTTGCTCTGCTGGGAATACCTTTGCCTGGTTCTTTGCCTGGTACCTTCTCATATTTCAGGGCTCTAAGATAGTTTCCTGACCACACATTCTGACATGACTACCCCACCCCGAAACCTTCTACTAACTCCCCTGTTTATGTCCTTCATGAAACTTATCACAGTATGGAATGATCTTATTTATTTGTTTTATTTATTATTGGCCTCCCTGCTCTGGTCTGTAAGTTCCAGGAGAAAGTGCCCCTCTCATTCTCTTGTGTCTCCCCAGTCCTGGGTCATAGAAGGCACTGTGACACATATTAAATAAATGAATGATTCGTCAGCTCCTAAGCTCATCCACGTTTTGGTCACAATGGCCTGGGCCAGCCTCCTCATGTCCCTTGGTGATAGACAGCAGAGCATGACATCCAGTGTCCAGCAGTGTGAATCCCCAATTGGAGGGTGGAGGAAGGACTTGGTTGCCTTGTGTGGAGTTGGGTCTTGAGAAGAACTTGCCACTGAACCAGAAGGAACTAACTTGAGCCCTGAAGGACTGAGGAAGAGGATTCCAGGAGGAGAGAACAGCAAGAGAAAGGCCTGTTGGGGAAGGGGGAGCACTCCAGGAACCTCCCACTATGAGCCAGGAGAGAGGCGTGAACTGAGGGCAGAAAGAAGGATAGGGCCCAAGAGCAGACTCTGAGGTCCATGGAAGGGTCATCACTAGGGAAGTGGCAGAGTCTGGCTCATATGTTGAAAATTCAGAGATTACCTCTGGCTGAGGGAGTGGGAAGCCAGTGCAGTAGGGGGACTTATTTTTTACTGTGTATCAGTTACACTGCTAGCATTTTAAAATTATGTATATGTACTGTCTTAAAACTTAAACAAATAATCATTCTGGCTGCTAGGCAGAGCCTGGACTATAAGAGATGGGAGGGAATTTTGGTTGGTACCTGTGACAGAGATTGTAGGCTGACCACCCAGAATCCATTCTCCTCTCTTCTTCTTTTCTCACCGACAGATCCTAGTTTCTTTGTTTTTCCAAGTGACCATTTATATAGCATGTATTTAGAAATGACTA
This sequence comes from Molossus molossus, assembly GCF_014108415.1. Classification (NCBI taxonomy): domain Eukaryota; kingdom Metazoa; phylum Chordata; class Mammalia; order Chiroptera; family Molossidae; genus Molossus; species Molossus molossus. The sequence goes on from NW_023425346.1 coordinate 101,110,871, forward strand.
TGTTTCCCAAATAGGGGATGTTATTGACTAGAAGATGTTGAGTGGGAGTTATGAGAAAATTCTTTAAAAGAGGGATAGAGAGTAGACAAGGGCCACTTTTACCCTCTTCTTAGCTTCTGTCTGTTTTCTCTCTGGAATACAGCTGTGATGTCTGGAGCTCCAGCAGCCATTATGGACCCTGAAGTAAATTATAGACTGAAAGTCACAACATATGGATGGCAGAGCTGAAAGTCAGAGGAAGCATGAGTCTCTAGTGATGCTGTGGCACTTGTAGACCAGCCCTGAACACAACAGAAGTTTATTATTCTCTCCAGTTACATGTTTGTCCCAGGTCTTTACAGAGAGAAGGGGTCTTCTCCTTGTCATTCATGGACTGTTGCTGATGGAGTAACCACCTTCTTAAACATCACTCTGTCAGTGTTCTGGAGAGTATTTGGCAATTAAATATTCAGTCTGGAAGTCACTCAAATCACTCTGCTCATTGGCTAGAACTAGTCACCTGGCTCCATCAAATCAATTATAAGAAGGCCACGAAATGTGATACTGCTTAGTGCCCAAAAGGCAGGGAGCCAGAAACAGATGGAGTAATCATCACTGAGAGATCAAATAGAGGTCAAGATTTAGAGGACGTGTGTGTGGTGACAGCTGGGTGGGGAGGGCAGTGGAAGGTCGGGGTCACAAGTATGGCTCCACAGGAATGTTTTTAAGAGACACCCACAAGAACAAAATGAAGTGAATGGATAATATAGAGGGACAGACTCTGTTACCAAGTGGGGTGACATGACCTGAACAAATGGCTGAAGTCTAGACTGGATGAAATCTGGGCCATCACCCTCAGGCTCTGCCATCCTGGTTTTGCCATCCTCTATGACCCCAAGTAAACTAGCTCCAGACCCAGTCCCTCTGTGGCTTCGCCAGGCCCTGTGTCCCCATCTCGGCAGGTTCTTGACTTCTCAGCAAGCAGAGCCTTCATCATCTCCAGAGAACACATACCCAACAGGGGCTACCAGCAGCCCCCCAAGCCCCCAGGCGGCTGGCTTCAGGCAGGGAGGAGCAGGAAGGTCACCCACCTGCTCTGTTTCCAGGATGTTCCACTGGAGGGCGCAAGCAGCCAGTCCAGAAACTTCCTGGGAAGGACAGTCTTAAGCTTTTCCACTGACAGAGTGATGTTTAAGAAGATGGTTACTCCATCAGCAACAGTCCATGAATGACAAGGAGAAGACCCCTTCTCTCTGTAAAGATCCTGGGTGCGCCTTCCTCCCTATGACCTGGAATCCGTTCCCTAAACCTTCGGACCCCAGATCTTCCCCTTCTAGCATAGAAGCCTCTGACTTGAGGCCTTCCACTTTCTGACTCACATTCCTCTTCCTCCTTCTGACCCCAGATTCTCCAAGGCACACATCTCTCCATCTGCAGACCAGGGACACCCCGCTCCCCTCCCACCCCCCATTAACCAGTGATCCAAGGGGCTCCCGCAATCACTGTCCTGCGCCTAGCAGTGGTGGCGGTGGGTGCGTGGGGACCCTGAAGCTGGGAGAAACAGGGGGAGTGTTTCTGTGTGTCCTCACCGGGTCCAGCAAGTAGTCATGTAGCCGGTGGAAGAGGTGCCGGGCACAGGTACCTTCCCGCCTCACAGAGGAGAGAGTGAGGCCAGCAGGTGGAGCCCAGCTGTCAATCTGGAGTGTCCATCAGTCACCGAATTGCTGGTTGCAGCCTCAGTTTCTGAGCCCCCAGGGTTGCGGTGCGGCCTCAGCACGCGCGTCTCCAACAAGTTCCCAGATGGGGCGAAACTGCTGGTGAGGAGCCCACTTGGAGAATCTGTGGTGCAGAAGTTCACTCCCAGGTTTCCGGCGTCGGGCATCCTGAGTTCAAATCGAACATCTGCCCCCTGCTGGCGTGTCCCCCAAGGAAGTGCCTTTCTGCCTAAATTTCTTCTCTGTTACATAAATACAATACTGTATTTACCTACTGAGATGTTTGTGAGGATTAAGTTGAGACAATTTGGGTAAGTTCTTTAGCACAGTTCCTAGTACATATTAGAAATGGGGACAGTTTCTTTCCAATGGGTTGAGATGTGGAGATTTGGCTGGAAGGATGCTGCTTTTGGGGGCTGGGGGATTATAAGCCTTAAAAAAATTATTTGCTCTTTAAAAACACGTACCTGTGCAACTGTGGTTACAACTAAATTTTAGTTTTAAAATTACATAAGATTTAATATAATTTAAAAAGAGAAAACAAAAGCACCTTAATAGCTTAAACAGAAACACCTGGAGACAATTGTGTTCTAGTTCCCAATTATTCACTCTCCCTCCCAGGAACAGGATTATAATACAACCCCAACCACCTGGCTGCCTCCTGGGAAGATACTACGTCCAGCCCCACTGACTTTGGCCTTGACCTCCTGATTGCCTTTGCCAATGGCTTGTGTGTGAACATGACCTGTGGCTTCCTGAGCTGAGACTATGAGAGATAGGGCTTATTTCTACCTGCTCACTTGCTCTTAATCCTCTGCCACAAGATGGACATCTCTGGCCCTGGCCGGTTTGGCTCAGCGGTTAGAGCGTCGGCCTGTGGTCCAGAGAGACCCGGGTTTGGTTCCTGCGAGGGGCATGTACCTCGGTTGCAGTTTGTTCCCAGCCCTGGTTGGTCATGTGGGTGGCAGCCACTCAATGTGTCCCTTTCACATTGATGTTTCTCTCTCTCTCTCTCTCTCCCTCTCTCTCTCCCTCTCTCTCCCTCCCACTCTATCTGAACAAAAAATGGAAGGGTGTCCTCAGGTGAGGATAAAAAAAAAAAAGATGGACATATCTGGGGGGGAGGGGAGGCAGGGAGGACGGGTGTTCCTTGTATTCTAGAAGGAAGAAGAAGTATAGACACAGCTGACCCACAGCCAAAAAGAGCTAAGCCACAACCAACCTGTGAAGGAAATATAAGACAGGCAAGAAATGAGCCTTTAGGGTTGTGAGCTACTGAGGTGTTGAGATATGTTGTTACTGCAGCTACACCCAGTGAAAATGAACTAACAAACACCCTACAATAGACCACTGGCCATATAAGGTATGGTGTACCTATATGATGGGAATGCAGCTATCAAATTTAAAGTTATGTTTTAAATTATATTAAATGTAAGGTTATACTGCCCTGGCCATTTTGCATTTTGGCTCAGTGGTTAAAGTGTCGGCCCATGGACCAAGGAGTTGCAGGTTCAATTCCTGGTCAAGGGCATGAACCTTGGTTGCAAGTTCTATCCCCAGCTCCCGTCGGGATCATGCAGGAGGCAACCAATCGATGTGTCTCTCTTACATTAATGTTTCTCTCTCTCTCTTTCTCTCTCTCTCTCTCTCCCTTCCTCCCTTCCACTCTATGAAAAAAAAAATCAATGGAAAAATATCCTCAGGTGAGGATTTTAAAAATTAATAAAAGTTTAAAGTTATACTTAAATATAAGCAGCTATTATATTTATGGATATAAAAAACTACTGAAAATATTTTTAAATAAGTGAACAAAAGAAAAGTTTAAAACTGAAAGTACAGTGGGATCCCAATTTTGTAAATAAAAATATATCATATATATATATATATATATATATATATATATAGTTAATCCTCACCTGAGAATCTTTTTCCACTGATTTTTAGAGAGAGGGGAAGGGAGAAAGAGAAACATCAGTGTGACAGAGACACATCGACTGGTTGCCTCCCGCACAACCCTTAAGGGGCCGGGGATCACACCTGCAAACAAGGTATGTCCCTTAGCCAGAATCAAACCCACGACCCTTCTTCAGTCCTCAGGCTGATGCTCTAACCACTGAGCCAAACAAGCCAGGGCTATCTTGTAAATATTGATTGAGGTAAGTTGGGTGGTGATTTTGCCTAAAAAAAAATGGATTGGGCCCTGGACGGTTTAGCTCAGCAGTTAGAGCGTCAGAGAAACCTGGGTTTGGTTCCCACTAGGGGCACGTACCTCGGTTGTGGTTTGTCCCCGGCCCTGGTTGGTTGTGTGGGTGGCAGCCACTCGATGTGTCCCTTTCACGTCGATGTTTCTCTCTCTCTTTCTCTCCCTCACACCCCACCCCCCAACTCTATCTGAACAAAAAATGGAAAAAATGTCCTCGGGTGAGGATAAAAAAAAATGGATTGGGAGGAAAAGATCCTTAAATGTTAACAGTGGTTATTTCAAGGTGGTAGAATTAGGGAGGGTGGTTATTCTCCTTTATACTCGTCTGTACTTTCCAACTTGTCTGTAATAACCATGTCATGCGTTTATAACTTAGCAAAAATTGATGCAGGTATGTCTAAAAGAATCAAGAGCTGATGGCAGTGTGGAAGGCCAGGAGCCCTGGGAAGGCGGCAGGATCCAGGGTCCCAGTCGGTCCTAGTGAGGCATGGTCTCCTTGTACCCAGGCACAGGCCTAAACCTAGCAGCTGTTAAGGTCCGATGAGAATATGTGTGACTTAAAAAAAAAAAGATTAATTGGATTCAAATATAAAAATAAAAGTAAAATTTCCAGTTTAATAAATATTAAGAATAAAAGTTAAGAATTGTTTAAATGTCTAAAAATTGTAACTTCATGCCCTGGCCGGGTAGCTCCATTGGTTAGAACATCATCCCAATACGCCAAAGTTGCGGGTTCAATCTCCGTTCAGGGCACATACAAGAATCAACCAATCGCCCTGGCCGGTTTGGCTCAGCGGTTAGAGCGTCGGCCCGCAGTCCAGAGAGACACAGGTTCGGTTCCCGCTAAGGGCACGTAACTTGGTTGCAGTTTGTCCCTGGCCCTGGTTGGGGTTATGTGGGAGGCAGCCACTCGATGTGTCCCTTTCACGTCGATGTTTCTCTCTCTCTCTCTCTCCCTCCCATTCTATCTAAACAAAAATGTCCTAGGGTGAGGATTAAAAAAAAAAAGAATCAACCAATGAATGCATCAATAAGTGGAACAACAAATCAAACTCTCTCTAAAATTAAGAAATAAACATTTAAAAATAAAATTAAAAATTGTAACCTCATGTTGAAAAGTCAAATGCAGTGACTGCTTAATAAGTACAAGTTGCGCCCTGGCCAGTTTGGCTCAGCGGTTAAAGCGTCGGCCTGTGGTCCGGAGAGACCTGGGTTCGGTTCCCGCTAAGGGCATGTACTCGGTTGCAGTTTGTCCCCAGCCCTGGTTGGTCATGCGGGTGGCAGCCACTCGATGTGTCCCTTTCACATCGATGTTTCTCTCTCTCTCTCTCCCTCCTGCTCTATCTGAACAAAGAATGAAAAAGTGTCCTCGGGTGAGGATAAAAAAAAATAAATACAAGTTGCCATATGGGGTGATGAAAACGTTCTAGAACTAAATAGCAGTTATGACCTCCTACACTGTGAATGTACTTAATGCCACTGAACTGTACACTTTAAAATGGTAAATTTTATGCCTGGCCAGTGTGGCTCAGTGGTTGAGCATCGACCCATGCACCAGGAGGTCGCCGGTTCAATTCCCTGTCAGGGCACATGCCCAGGTTGTGGGTCTGATCCCCAGTGGGGGCATGCAGGAGGTGGCCAATCGATGTTCTTTCTCATCAATGTTTCTATCTCTCTCTCCCTCTCCCTTTCTCTCTCTCTGAAATCAATAAAGAAAAAAATAATTAACATGGTAAATTTTATGTTATGTGTATTTGGCCTCTAAAAATAAACTCCTCACCCTGGCCGGTTTGGCTCAGCAGTTGAAGCATTGGCCTGCAGATCAGAGAGTCCCAGGATCGGTTCCTGCTAGGGGCACATACCAAATAAATAAATAAATAAATAAATAAATAAATACTCCTCACCCTGGCCTGTTTGGCTCAGCGGTTAGAGCATCAACCCGTGGTTCAGAGAGACCAGGTTCAGTTCCCGCTAAGGGCACGTACCTTGGTTGCAGTTTGTCCCCGGCCCTGGTTGGGGTCTTGCAGGAGGCAGCCACTCGATGTGTCCCTTTCACATTGATGTTTCTCTCTCTCTCTCTCTTCCTCTCACTCTGAACAAAAATGAAAAAAAGTCCTTGGGTGAGGATAAAAAGAAATAAATAAAAATAAACACCTCAATCGAAATGCAAGTCAACTCCTATATAATCATACGAATGTGGGATTTGGGTGAGCTTCAGTGTATCTAAGATGATGTGAATGGGACCTCAAAATAAAATTGCCCCAGAAGAGGCAGTGGTTCTTAAAGATCCATATTCTCCTGTCCCTGGGTACCTTGTGGAGTGACAGTAAGTGTGTAGCTTTTGGGTGGTGGTGTGGAGCACAAACCTCCTCCCCACTCTGTGGCATGGGATCTGGATCTAAGCCTCAGACCCTGAGAGGCATCAGCTTGAATCAAGGGTAGCATCCTCCTGCAATGCCACAGTATAAGCACTGGGGGGCAGCAGAGAGCCAGGCCAGACTGGGAGGGCAGCAGGGAGCTGTCCCCACATCCACTGCTTCCCCCCAACGCCCCACCTCTGACGATCCCTACCACCAAGACAGTGGCTTCAGCTTGCATTTTCAGAAGGTGGTGCCATTTCCCAAAAGGAAATTGCTTTGCAAATAAAACCTAAATGTTTCACTAGGTCCTTCCCATGGACTATTCAAGAGTATTCAAGATAGATCCGTTGTTCCATGTTTAACATGTTCCATAATTTAAAACATGTTTTCAATTTCTCTGTAGCCAGTCTATAGCTGACTTCAGGGACTGACTTAATAAAGCTCACATCCTTTTTGTAAGGTATCAGTTTCAGATTTTTCACCTGATATTCATCATGCTGATGTCTTTATGAGGCTAGAAAACTTTAGCAGCAAGACTGGTGGCAAAGACTGCTTCTCCATAGAACTGAAGTTAACAGGCAAACTCACGCTGAGAAAAATGTCCCATATAAAGCAGTGGTAGTCACAGAGCTCTTCTGAAATGCCTTAGCTACTATTGAACAAAACACCTAAAAACTTCAGTAGTTTAAAGCAACTATTATTATCATCATTATTGTTGTTGTTATTTGGGCTTGGCTCAGCTGGGTGGTTCTTCTGCTTGTCTATGTGGCTACAGTGTGGGGGCTAGATGGTCCAGGTCCCAAATGGCCCCATTCACATGCCTGGCACTTGGCCAGGGTGGTGAGGGCAACTGGACCACATTTATCTCATTACCCAGCAGGCCAGCCTTCTTCATTTGGCAGCTGGGCTCCAAAAGGAGCAAGAGAAGCCAAGCCCCGACGCACAAACAGTTTGAGGCCTCTGCTTATTATATTTCCTACTTTCCCCTGGACCAAAGCAGGTCACATGGCCAAGCCCTGATCAGTGGGTAGAGAAAATAGACTCCATCTCTTGACTGGAGGAACTTTTTTTTTTTTATCATCCTCACCGGAGGACATTTTTCCATTCTTTGTTCAGGTAGAGTGGGAGGGAGAGAGAGGAAGAAAGAGAGAGAGAGAAACATCGATGTGAAAGGGACACATCGAGTGGTCGCCACCCGCACAACCAACCAGGGCCGGGGACAAACTGCAACCGAGGTACATGCCCTTAGTGGGAACCGAACCCGGGTCTCTCAGGACCGTAGGCCGACGCTCTAACCGCTGAGCCAAACCGGCCAGGGCGACAGGAGGAACTTTTTAAAAAAATTATGTTTTTATTGATTTTTAGAGAAAGAAGAAGGGAGAGGGAGAGATAGAAACATCAATGAGAGAGACACATCGATTGGCTACCTCCTGTATGCTCTCTACTGGGGATCGAGCCCACAACCCGGTCAAGTGCCCTGACTGGGAATCAAACTCAGTGACCTCTTGGTCCATGGGTCAATGCCCAACCACTGAGCCACACTGGCTGGCAACAGGAGGAGCTTTAAAAAAATATCTACCATGTGATTTCTCCTCTCCCACCATTACCAAAGACATCCTTATACAGGACATCCTTATGCAACCCCCACCCCATAATCCCGAGATCAAATTCAATGCAATTAAATCTACATTTCCCCAGGTGTGTCTGGGGAAACCAATCCCATGACGTAAGGGACTAAATTGTGTCCCCCAAAATTCATATGCTGAAGCTCTAACCCCCAATGTGACTATATTTAGAGATAGACCTTTAAGGAGGTAATCGGGTTAAATGAGGACATATTCATAGGACCCTAACCCAATAAAATCCATATTCTTTTTTTTTAAATGCTTTTTATTGATTTTTTTAGAGGGAGAGAGAGAAACATCTATCTGCTGCCTCCTGCATGCCCCCTACTGGGGATCGAGTCCACAGCCCAGAAATGTGCCAACAGGGACTCGAACCCGGACCTCTCAGTCCATGGGACGACGCTCAATCCACTGAGCCACACCGGCCAGGCTAAAATCCATATTCGTATAAGAAGATGAAGAGACACCAGCGTTCCAGAGTGCCCCCTCCCCGTCTGCACAGAGAAGAGGCCACGTGAGGACACAGCAAGAAGGTGGGTGTCTGCAAGCCAGAAAGAAGTCTCACCAGAAACCAGTCCTGCCACCACCTTGGCCCCGGACTTGCAGCCTCTAGAACTGTAGGAAATGCCTGTCGTTTAAACCGCTCAGTCTGTGGTATTCTGATATGGCAGCCCAAGCTGACTAACACAAATTTGGTTAAATAAGTTTGGGAAATGCATGTTCCATGCCGATCCTCCCTGCTTGGAAATTTATAAAGCTCTGTGGCCTATTAAAGGCTCTGAGAAGTTCCTGAGCAAAGAAACCTATAGTTGAATGCAGTGTTTCCCAATTTTGTGCAAACATGAGGTCCTTTGCCAGCACCTATGATCACCATCAGAAGCTGTATTTGTTTCTTGTGCTGATGTAACAAACAACCACAAACTTGATGGCCTTATTCCCTTACAGTTCTGGAGACCAGATGTCAGAACTCAAGGTGTTGGCGGGGTTGGTCCCTTCTGGAGCTCTGAGAGAGAACCCTCCATGCCTCTCTCCTCGCTTCTGGTGGTTGCCCGCAACCCAGGGCATCCTTTGCTGGTAGATGCATCCCGACTCCCACCTCTGCCTCCATCTTCATGGGGCCTTCTCTTTCGTGTCTCATTCTCAACCCCTTCCCCTTCCTCTTACAAGGACCCCAGTCACTGGATTTAAGGCCCACCCTAAATACATGACGATCTCATCTGAAGATCCTTAACTTTACATCTGCAGACTCTTAAAGGCCCTTAGTCCAAATAGGCCATGTTCTAATGTTGCAGGTCAACATGTCTTTTGGGGACCATAACTGAATTCACTACAGAAGCCAAAGGACACCCAAGGTGGCTGGCTGAGTGCGGACATAGAGAGGGGGTGAGTGGGACTCCTCTAGGTGTCTGCAAACTGAGTGTCCCTCCCCTCCAGGGACATACTGGGAAGAACACTCTCCCCCCTTGGCGATGCCGGATCCACACACCCTCCTTTCCTGAGCTCCTGGCAGACCGTCCCCCACGAACACATTCCTGCTTGGGGCAGGTCAGCACTTACTGTTCTGTTCACTCCAAACCAGAACTGTTCTTTCCGCTTTGTCCTGGAAGATAGGGCCTGTCTTTCTGGAAAATATTTGCAAAAATTGGTGCTCAGGTATTGCAGCAATGTGGTAGGAAGGCTTTTACGGGGCTGTGCTTCTAGAGGCTTCCTCCCCAAGTCTTCCCGAAGCTCTGCTTCCTCCGTGCCTCTCTCCTGCCCAGAACACTCCACTGCTCCCTCAGCCCCCAGGAGGGAGTGAGACGACCTCTCTCTAGGGACAGTCTTCCAGGATCAGCCAGAGTGTTCCCACTGTTGGCACCTCTTGCTGTCCTGGTGTCTTCCACCTGCATTGCATCCCTGCCCACCCAGCCCGCCACGTCTCCACACTCTGCCTACAAGCCACGCGGCAGGTGAGTTTCAGGGACCTGCAGGTCCCTGGGATGCAAATAACCAGAGATGGCTCAGATTTCAGAGGTGGGCTCAGGGAATGTCTACATGTACATTCTTGCGAGGAGGAGCCCATATCTTTCATTGCTTCTCCAAATCACTTCTTCCTGACTTAAAGAGGCTACAGATTGTGGACTAGATCCCCAGCGGGGGGCATGCAGGAGGCATCCAATCGATGTTCTCTCTCATCGATGTTTATCTCTTTCTCCCTCTCCCTTCCTCTCTCTCTAAAATCAATAGAGGAAACAAATTTTTTAAGAGGCTAAAAATCACTGGTTTGGAGCTAAGGCTCAGCGAGTAGCTCTCTCTTAGAGCAGTAACCCCGAGGAAACCTGCTCTGAGGTGGAAGAACCCCTCTCCCCACTCCCTCTGAGCTGAGGGGCCCCTGGTGGGAGGGGAGAAGGGTCAGCAGTGAGTCCCAATCCTGGGAGACACAGGCATTTCAAAGGGTCACTATCCACAGGACAGCCCAGGGATGGAACAAAGCTGGCTCCATGCAGTCACAACACTGCCCCCTCCGTTGCCACCTGTAGGTGACTAGCAGATCACGGGCTGGGAAAGAGCTGGGGAGCCTGAGGGCAGAATCCTGGCGCCCCTCCCTCCAGCCCCTGGTCTGGCTTCTGGCTGGCCGGCTGTAAGCCTCGCCAACATCCTGGATCTTGGGCACCGCACACTCCTGGGGATGTGCATTGGGCCCACTGGCCTGTGTTGTGACCACAGACTAATGACTTGTCTCTCAAATCAGATGGTCCATTTTTGGCCAGCAGAGATCTTTAACTTCTTTGGGATTCTATTTGAGGGCCTACTCCTGCTGCAGAGCGCTGGATCCATCTTCTGGGGCGGGAGCAGCAGAAATGCATTTTCCCACGGTTCCGGAGGCAGGAGGCAGGAGGCAGGAGGCAGGAGGCAGGAATCAAGATGTTCCTCCTGGTGGCTGCGAAGGACGGAGCTGGTCCTGGCCTCTCTCCTTGGTTTATAGACGGCCATTTAACTTACGTGTGTCTGTGTCCAAACTGCCTCTTCTTAAAAGAACACCAGTCACACTGCATTAGGGCCCACACAGTGACCTCATTCTAACTCAATTACCTCTTTAATGGCCCAATCTCCAAAAACAGTCCCATTCTGAGAAGGATGGATGGGAGACACGCAGTCAGAGGGGTCATGGTTTGACTTCCGGCCTCTCAAGGCTGTTCTGCACCAGAGCCCCCTCAGGCCACTGCACAGCCACCAGAGGGACCTGGAGTGGAGGGACCTGGAGTGGCCAGCCCTCCCCCGGGCCCTCGGCAGTCCCACGCTGGCCCCCAGGCCCCTCAGAGCAGCTGGCAGGCCAAACCTAAGGGCAAGGAACACAAGGGTGGTCTCTGGAGACGGGGGTGTCCTAATGGCTAGGGTGGCCCAAGTGGGTGTGTAAATGGTGTGGGGAGGGCTGAAGCACCCCTTTGTTTGGGGAGGGATGAGGGAGCGGTGCTCTTTCAGTTCAACTGCCCTCCCACTGTGGAGTGGGTGTTTGGATGGGCCCAGGAATCCTATTTGCATATGGGGCCCAGGCTTCTGGGAGGTTATTTTAACTTGCAAATTTGTCCTAATACTTAACAGTAATATTAACTCATTGTTGAAAGAAAAAACTTGCCCACAACCCACCACAACAAGAAATCTCTAACTCTGGCTACTCATTTGCTATTTAATGGTATCATGTGCCTTTAACTTTTAGGATCTTTTTTTTTTTTAATCTTCACCTAAGGTTATGTTTATTGATCTTTAGAGAGAGAGGAAGGAAGAGAGACAGAGAAACATTTATGTGAGAGAGAATCATCCATCCATTGCCTTCCATACACACCCCAACCGGAGACTGAACCCGAAACCTAGGTATGTGCTGACGGGAAATCGAACCCACAACCTTTTTTGGTGCACGGGACGATGCTCCGACCAGCTGAGCCACCTAACCAGGGCTAGGATCTTCTTTTAATGCAAGCAATACATGTTAATTAGAAAATGCAGTTCACCAAAAGAAAACAATTTTAAGTCACTTATAATCTCACTATCTAAAGATCGTTGGTTGTTGTTTTTTTATATTATATTTCTTTGACTACTAATACACTTGAATATTTTCCTTTGTTTATTAGTTATTTAGATTTCTTGGTTGAATGGTCTGTTCTCATCTTTTGCATATTGTGTTATCTCATGGTGTCTGATCCATCCGTTTGGGATCTTTATATATAGATATTAACTCTTAGTCGTATTTGTAGCAAATATTATTTGCACAGTTTATGAATTGCTCTTAAAATTTTTAGAGCATTTTTTAATCTATGTCTATATTCCCCTTAAGAATTTCTTTACTGCCCAGCCGGTGTGGCTCAATGGTTGAGCATCAACCCATGCACCAAGAGGTCACCAGTTCAATTCCCGGTCAGGGCACATGCCCAGGTTGTGGGCCCAATCCCCAGTGGGGCGTGTGCTGGAGGCGGCCAGTCGATGTTCTCTCTCATCGATGTTTCTATCTCTTTCAACCTCTCCCTTTCTCTCTCTCTAAAAATCAATAAAGAAAAAAAATTTCTTTACTGGTTTTAATGCTTAGAAAATACATCTCCTTCCCCAAATCAAATATTTTCTTTTAGCTTGCTTTTGATCTTTCTCTCTCTCTTTTTGTTTTTTTGTTATTATTATTGTGGTTAATCCTTACCAGAGGATATTGTTTCCACTGATTTTTAGAGAGAGTGGAAGGGAAAAAGGAAGAGGGAGAGAGACAGAGAAAGAGAGAAACATTGATCGATTGGTTGCCTTCTGCAGGAGACCAGAACCCTTAACTGGGAATCAAACCCTCACCCTTTGGTGCGCAGGCCAACGCTCCAACCACTGAGCCACACCGGCCAGCGTCTTTCTTGCTCTCTCTCTCTTTGCATTTACCTTTTTTTTAATTTATTTATTTTTTATCCTCACCCGAGGACATTTTTCCATTTTTTGTTCAGATAGAGTGGGAGAGGGAGAGAGAGAGAAACATCAATGTGAAAAGGACACATCGAGTGGCTGCCACCCGCATGACCAACCAGGGCCGGGGACAAACTGCAACCGAGGTACATGCCCTTAGTGGGAACCGAACCCGGGTCTCTCAGAACCGCAGGCCGACGCTCAAACCACTGAGCAAAACCGGCCAGGGCTGCATTTACCTTTTTAAAATCTGAAAGTTAAAGTCAGAAACTAACCTAGTGTTTTTCCAAATACTTAGCCAATTGTCTCAGCACCACTTTGTAACTCAGCCCTCCACTGTCACTGTCTGTGTCCCCAAAGGCAGTCGCCTTTGTCTAGGAGAAACATACACACATCCTTGCAGTCCCCTGGCTGCCAGCGCTCACAGAGAAGCACTAGCAAACAAGGGGTGGTTTCTGATGTTGTGGAGGTGAGGGGTGTACCCTGGAGACCTCAGCACAAACAACTTAAAAATTCCCTCTAGATATTTTTGTTCTCCTGGAGCCTTGCCTGTTGCCCCCCCCCCCCCATCCCGGGAGGCCTGACCCTCCCTCTCAGCATAGCCACCTTGCTGCTCACCTCTAACTCGGCCTTCACTTCCCAGGAACCTCCAAACCCTCGCCCCCTCTCCTGCAGAACAACTGGGCTGTAGGCTCCTGGCCCAAACCCGGCTCTTTCCAAACCAAGGCCCTCGGGCTAATGGCATCCACCTCCTTGGAAATCTGGGTAGCAAAGTCCTTTGTCACTTGAGAATGCCTTTGGGGTCTCAGCCTCTAGCCCCTGGGGCTGATTAACCTGTTTCTTCCAAACAAAGCCAGTGGATGTCCTAGGTGGAATTTTATACCATCTGCTAATGGTCCCCAGGTTGCTCTATCTCCGTACGTGTCTTGAACACGCAGGAAGCGGAGTTCTGGGTGGATGGGGAGCCTGGAGACCCTCTTAGACGGCTGACATGCAGGGAGGTGCCCGGGGAGCTGAGAGCTGGGATGGAGCATCCTGAGGAGGCCAAAGCCTCAGGCCTGCAGGCCTCCCCAAGGTGGTCTCACCGGTAGGCAGGGCCCACGGGTGCCGCCCTTCTCACGGCGGACGGACGGGGCTGCAGAGCTCCAGAAGGCTCCACGCCCACACGCCCAAGAGCGGCCGGAGGAGGCCAGGGAGTGGCCACATCCCAATGGCCACCAGGAGGTGGCAGCATCTACAGCAGTGACCATGGTCAACAGTGCCCATCACAGCAGCTGTAGAAAGCAGGTGGCAGCATCAGGGACTCAGGAAGGAGGAAGGTTGGTGTACCCCTAATGTGGGGGGACACTGGCTCCACAACCTCAGTTCGCAGTTGGGCAGTGGCTGAGAGACAGGGGTTATGGGCCTGGCTCTCATCCCAGCTCCTCTGCCCTTGGACGAGCTGCAGTTTCCTCATCTGTGATGGGGATAATGACAGTACTTACCACAAGGCTCTGTGCAGAACTGAGCAGCACAGCGCCTGAGCATGTGTCAGGAGTGAACACTCAGTAACTAGTCATCACTGTTAGATGCTCTGTCAGCTTCCCAGAGTCCAAAATCAAGATGTCAGGAGGACCACGTTTCCCCTGATGGCTCTTGGGGGAAGGGGGGGGTCCTCCCTTACATCTTCACTTCTGGTGGCTCCAGGCATTCCTTGACTTACATCAGTCCAGTCTCTGCCTCCATCTCCACGTGCGTCGTCCATGTCTGTCTGCATCTTCTTCCTTCTCCTTCTCCCTCACTGTTTCATCTGTACCCATGGGGTTTTACTTTATGGGGATGAGTGAGTGATGAACATGGACAGGTCAATGCCACGGGGAGAATTTTATTGCCTCGATTTCCGAAGAGAAGGAGCATGCACCACACACGGGCCACGAGAAACGTCGGAGTTGCCAGGAGGCAGAAGACAGGAGCAAGGAGAATTTCCACAGGAAAGGCAAGGCAGCAGAGTAGACGGTTTAGGATCCACTAGTTTGAATAACTTTGATGGACCATGCGCTAAGGCAGTGGTGTCTAGTTGCCTGGTACCTGGCCCCGGGATGACTTAGGGCAGGGGCCATACTGGCTTGGTGAGAATTAGATAGGAAGGTGGGCCCTGGCCAGCTAGCTCAGTTGGTTAGAGCATCATCCTGATATGCCTAGGTTGCGGGTTCCATCCCTGGTCAGGGCACGTACAAGAAGCAACCAATGGCCCGGCTGGTGTGGCTCAGTGGTGAAGCGTCGACCCGTGCACCAAGAGGTCGCAGGTTCGATTCCTGATCAGGGCACATGCCCAGGTTGTGGGGGGCATGCAGGAGGTGGCTAATTGATGTACTCTCTCATTGATGTTTCTATCTCTCTCTCCCTCTCCCTTCTTTCTCTAAAAATCAATAAAAGAAAAAAATATTAATTAAAAAAAGAAGCAACTAATGAACGCATAAATAACAACAAATCGATGTTTCTCTCTCTCTCTCTCTTCTTCCTCTTGCTCCCTAAAATTAATTTAAAAAAAAAAGAAGAAGGTGGATGGGGGCTCACCCCTGGATCAGCTAGTCTGCACAGCAAAGGAGAGTTCAGGCAGCTGATCTGTAGGAGAGAGAGAAATCTTTGGCTGTTTGGCCCTGTGATTAATGGATGCCAAATAGACAAACAGAATCTTAAAAAACAGTTAAAACACTTCTCCTCTCTTATAAAAACACTAGTCATTAAAGTTAGGACCCACCCTAATTTCAGATGTTTGCAAGACCCTTAATTTTTTAAATTTATTTATTTTTATCCTCACCTGAGGACATGCATTTATTTATCTTCAGACAGAGCAAGAGGAAGAGAGGGGGGAAGAGAGAGAGAGAAACATCAAAGTGAGAGAGACACATCGACTGGCTGCCACCCACATGACCCCAACCAGGGCCAGGGACAAACTGCAACCAAGGTACGTGCCCTTAGTGGGAACCGAACCCAGGTCTCTCTAGTACTCAGGCTGACTCTCTAACCACTGAGAAAACTGGCCAGGGTAACAAGACCCTTAATTTAGTATGTCTGCCAAGACTGGACACATTCACGGGGTCCAGGGGTTGGGATATGGACATACCTTTGGGGGGCGGGGTACAATTCAGCCCACTTACAGACTCTACTTGGCTAGATTGGGTTATAGCTCTGTTCACGAGTGTAGACTCTGGGGAAGAAATGACAGCTGCTGCTTCGGATGATGACCTGAAGTGCTCAGTTCGTGGAGCTGTGGCTGCTTTGGCTGAGTGCCAGGGCCGGGGAGGACGCCGAGGGAGGGTGTGAGGAGGGACTCCGTGGGGTGATTTCTGGACCAGTGTGGACAGAGGTCCTGGGATGGGGAGGTCTGAAGCCAAGGCAGGAAGGAGGTGACATGAGAGCAATGGCCCTAGTGGCCAGAGGAGCCAGGGTGTTCGGGGGAGGGAGGACGGGCCTCTGCAGCTCGGGCTCTCTGCACGACTTCTAGGCTAGCGGCCGGTGGCTGCTAGTAACAAAAAGCCCTGCCTCAACCTACTGAAACAATTTGAAGACAAATCTCCCTTCACAGGAAGTCTGGTGGCTGGGGGCTGCTGCAGGTGCACTTTGATCAAGGCTTTGCCCTACTTTTCTGCGATCCCCTGGCTCCACCATCCTCTATGTGGGGTTTTTTCTCAGGCCAGGTGCCCCCGTGGTCACAAGAGGCCCAGTGAGACGTGACTGTGTACAGCAGAGAGGACCACGTCTTTTGGGGTCTCCTAATGAGAAAGGAAACCTCCCAAAGGCCTTAGCAGACCTCCCCTCAGGCCTGGGCATGATCCATTCACCACTCAGGGAAGTGTCTTGGACCATTGTGACCACCACCAGAGCTGGACTAGGGGCAGATGCCCTATCTCGATACGCACCCTCCTTGCTATGGGTGCTCCAAGTCAATGGTTCCCATCGCCCACACACTAGTGCAGCAGAGGGTCCAGGGCTAACACCTCAAAGGCAAAAGGCACCAGATTCCCCAGGGAGTCTGGCAAAGGACCATTGCCCTGGCGCGCTCTCCCTGGCGTGGGCAAAGCTGATGCTCACTCACTGTGGCAACTACAGGAACATTACTTACGGGGCAGAGGATGGATTTCTGGTGAGGCCTTGGAAGTGACCTGGGAGTCACCACAGACAGATTTCCCCTCCGAAGGAATCTTGGGCTTACTTTGTAGAAAGGTCCTTGAAAGGGCAAATCATCCATGAGCCCCAACGGCTGGCAGCCGGTGGAAAACAGAAGACTCCTCCTCCTCATCACGCGAACACTCCCCAGGACTCTGCTTCCTCATGGTGTGCGGAGCTTGGTCTTCCCTGCCCTCCCAGCCCAGCCGAGCAGGGAGAAGATGGAGATTCTTTATCCTGGATCACAGGGGTTAATCCCTGTCTTACTCTATTCGGGCTTCAGTTTGGTGACTAGTTCATGGACAGCCACCTTCTCTCTGTAACCTCACATGGAGGAGGGGGCCAGAGAGCTCTGTGTGGTCTCTCTGATGAGGGCACTAATGCCATTCGTGGGAGCTCCACCCTCATGACCTAATCACCTCCCAAAGGCCCCACCTCCAAATACTATTACAATGGAGCTAGCTTCCTGCCCTGGCCCGTTTGGCTCGTCGGCCCACAGACCAACGAGTCTCGGGTTTGATTCTGGTCAAGGGCACGTACCTCGGTTGCGGTTCATCCCTGGCCCTGGTTGGGGTCGTGTGGGAGGCAACCAGTTGATGAAGCATCCCTTTCACGTCAGTGGTCTCTCTCTCGCTCTCGTGCTCTCTCTCTTTAAAGATAAATAGAAAAATGACCTCGGGTGAGGATTGAAAAGAAACAAACAAACAATGGGGATAATTTTCAACATATAATTTGGGGGAGTGGTATAAAATTATTCATCTATAGCAACCCATAACCCAAGACGGTCAAGTCTAGGAGCTCCCAGGCCCTTAGCCCTTCCCTTATTCTAGTCATCACTGCTGGGAAACCGACTGCAGAAAGACGGGCCAGATCAGGGTCTGGATCACCGGTGTGGACAAGGGGGAGCTGGGCGTGGTCCCTTATCACATTCATTCTAAATTAACAACTGCATCCCATTCTCTCTCATTGGAGTCACAGCCACCAGGCTTCCGTGTCGCACCTGCACCTGCATACACACCCCACCCTCTTCTAACATATCTGCCTTTCTCTCCCCATGCACCGGCAGGCTCGGCTACAGAGCCCTGGGACTGAGCCCACTAAAAGCAGCCACTCCAGCCAGAGGTTCACTACTCTTGCTCTGCAAGTGCCTGTGACATCACCAGATGCCCACAGCCCCCTATGACCTCATCGCCTGGACAACTCAGCCCAAAGGCCATCGCTACTCCCTCAAGCAGCACTAGTAACAGGGCCTACATGACCATCGTTCCCTTGGGAGAGGCCAGCATCCCCACGCATGGTGATAGCAGGTGTTCAGATGGCCCAGCAGTGGGGTCCCAAGGTCAGGGCCCCCTCCCTGCAGATGTCCCAGCGGCTCGCGGCACTCCGGCTCAGCTGAGCAGCAGCAAGCCAGCCGCCTCCAAGGCCACTTCAGTGTCTGGGGACAGAGACAGAAATGAAGACGAAGCTGCTGCAGGGCACAGGCAGGAGCCCGAGGAGCCCAAGGGCCAGCCGGCCCACCCGGCCCCAGACGCCCTGCAAACATCCATGAGCCTCCAGAACCTAGTGCGGGATGGACTGGCACAAGAATCAAGGACAAGTCCGAGTCTTCGCATTTCCCAAAGTGACTCCCTGGTTAAGGGAGGGACACCACAAACAATGAGTGTCCCAGACGGAAAGCAAGACTTAGAGCCACCTACCCCAAGTGCTGAGGTGCGGTCCCTCCAAAATGTGCCCACTGTGAACACTGCAGACGCTGACAGCCAGCCTGACACTTGGGCCACCAGCACCATTGAAGCTGTTGAGAAATCTGAGGATCCGGAGACCTTGAACCCTGACACCGAAGCTTTGCCATCAGCTGAGTCCCAGGCAGGGACTGAAGGAGATTTGCTAGACTCAGAAGACCTGCAGGCTGGGCCGGTCCCTCCCTCCCCAGGAAGCAGTGTCCCCGCCTCGCATAGCGCACCCACAGTGGCCCTGGGGAGGAGGCCCCTGGACTCCAGCCTGCACATGGCCAGCGAGGAGGACACCTACATGCGCTCCATGACCGGCTTGCTGGGAGGGGGCGAAGGGTCCATCAGCTCCCTGGCACACATCCTGGTCTGGTCTGAGACCACCATGGCCATGGCCACGGGCTTCCTGGAGTCAGGACACAGCTCGGTGACAGATCTGCTGCACAGCACGGGGCCCAGCCTGTTCTCCACCTCCAGCATCCTGCAGAACGCTAGCTCGGCCTTCTCCTCTGGGCTGGGAGCAGGGACCAGCTCAGTCTTTCGCTCCATCACCCACATGCTGGAGAGAATGGAACAGAGGACAGTAGAGAGCATCCGCTCAGCCATGAGTTACATGACCAGCCACCTCACCCCACTCTGGCCCCAACAATGACTAGACCCTGTGCAGTGAGCCCACAAAGGACTGACTCAGCGCCTCCTGAGACCCTGGAGCCCTCATCCCTGCTCCCTTGCCCCTGACTGCCCTGGATGGCTCTCCCTAGAGGGGCAATAAATCCCCAGCAGCGTTTATGTTCTAAGCGCCAGCCTCATCCCTCATTCATGCAGTGGGCACGGGGTGGAGGGACAGGAGAGGGCCAGGGTGTTCTGAGGGCTTCTCGCGTGCTCCATTCAGGGGCTGGGGCCACAGGGCAGGAATGAAAGAGCCTGGGCGGGGATGGGGGACCAGGCGTAGAGGTCTCAGACCTGCACAAATTGATCCTGGCTGGACCTCCAAGCGGGGGAGTGCGCTCCTGAGGGAGTGAAACCTGACCCTTCCCCAGGAGGCCCTGGCCTAGGAGGCTCGGCCGCCTGGCTGGGGCTCTCTCAGAGGGCTTGAGGGCCTGGAGCCAGACCGATGTGGGTCAAACGCCAGCACCACTACTGGCCCTGGGCCAGTCGCTTCACCCTCGGACGACTGTCGTCTACAGAATGGATAATGAAGCCACACCATGAAGATGTTACGAGGCATACGGGAAACCATGCAGGTCCGAGCACATGGTGTTTGGCACCTAATGAGCTGGCACTTTTCAGCCGCCACTGTTATTACCCTGCAGCAGGCCGGGAACAGAGCGGGATCAGGGATCAGGCAGGGTGACCACCTGTCCCAGTTTGCCTGGGACTAAGAGGGCTCCTGGGATTTTTAGATTTAAAAATCCAGGAAAACCCCAGGCAAACCAGGAAAAGTGGATCACCCTAGATCCAGGTCTCTACATGGTTTTTCCTCTGTCTGGGACTCTGTCCACCTTGGAAAGGCAGCTGCCTGCTTTGGAAATCCACCCACCCCCTGGCTGGATAGTGTCACACCGGTCACGTGACTTGGTGAGTGCCGGTCCTACTGGACATCAACCCCACTCCTGCCCTCGGCCGCGTGCCTCACGCAGGTCACACCGCGCACACCCTCGTGCCGCAGTCCTGGCTGTGGGGCCGTCCACTCCGCGCCTCCCGCAGCACCGCCAAACGGGCCCGTGGCTGACGCCGGCCCGCTGCTACCTGTATGTGCCCTACACCGTGTCTCAAATTGTGAATTAACTGCTGCCACGTGAACACCCAGAGGGTTTCTATGAACATATGGATTTCTGCTTCTCTTAAAAGTCTCGGGGCCTTACTTCTTCAGAGCAACTGGCAGCAGAGCTGCCCACTTTGAGAGAGACCTACCTGCCCGGCATCAGTGACTGATGTCACCTGCCTGGCCCCCAGAGGCACACATTTGCCACCCCTACCCCGCAGATGGCTCGTGTGAGGAAATCTGATGCCAGGTCCCAGGGGATGCAAAGATGAACCAGGTGTGTCTACCCTTCCCTCCAGCAGCTGCCTTTTCTGTGGGGGAGCTATGAACTGTTTCCAGGCGGGGAGAGCAAAGATTCGGAGACAGGAGATTGACAGTTCAGAGCCCAGTGATCAGGGTCCCTGGAGAAGCGACTGAGTCAGACCCAAAAAGAGAGGAGAGATGGGTCCCCTGAGAGCAGCCAAGAACAAAAGCCGAGGCGGACCGATGGGTGCTGGGCTGGGAGGGCCGCCCAGCAGCTCAGCTGGGGCTGAGCCGGAGCACAGGGTGGGCAGGAAAGCTGCCGGGGTAGACCCCAAATGCTGCCAACAAATAGTTTTTGAACCAGGTAAGTGCTCCGATGTGCCAGCTACTACTAGATACTGAAACTTCAAAGGTAAACACAAGAGGAGAAGGGACAGAAACCAACCCCAATTAGGTGAAGGGATTAGCTGACAGCACAATTGCCAAGTGTGGGTGTGGCTGTGCCCAGGGCTCAGCTCGTCCTCAGGGTTCTGTCTTTTCAGCTCTGTCCCCCCATCTGAGCCGACTCCACTCTCAGGTGGCTCCGCCGCCTTCCTGGCAGAGCGAGGCCCGTTCCCACTGGCTCTGCAGGAGAGTCCTGGAGCAGGGCACCGCCGGCCTGGCTTGGCTCCCCTGCTCTCTCCTAAGCCAATCACTGAGGCCATGAGAGCGGGCTGCCTGGCTACTTGGCCTGGACCTCGTGCCCACCTCTGGAATTGGGGGTCCTCACAGGAAGTGTTGGAAAGCTGGCAGAGTTGTAAAAAGCAGGCCTTGGCGTCCAGGCCGCCACAGCTGCCTGCTACTGGCTGTGTTACTTTTATCCCCCGTGCCTCAGTTTCCGAATGTGTAAAGTGACAGTGCTAGCATCTACCGCAATGGGCTGTTGTGAGGATTAAATGAATGAATGAGTCAGGCGCTTAGAGCAGAGCCTGGCACGCAGTTGAGTGCGATGTACGTGCCAGTGAGCACTGGAATTATTGTGGCAGAGGGTTCTATGGAGCCACGTGCCAAGGACCGGCTTTCCTGCTGCTCTCAGCCTTCCTCTGCAGCGGGATAAACAGTGGTGTTGGCACATCTGCCTGGCAACACATCTCCTCTGCAGATGGGACCCCAGGCACGCAGGTGCCAGTGCACCTGGGGAGAGGGTCAGGGCTGCACTCAGAGCTGAGGAGTCCAGCATGGAGAGAATCGGGCGCACCCCAGTTCTGGAAAAGGTGGAAAGAAAGGCAGGGAGACAGGAAGGAGCTTGGGGAAAGGCCCCATCCCCAGGCAAGAAGCAGCAGTTATAAGACACAGGAGCAGTCAGCAAGCAGGAGTGACCAGCCCGTCCTGGGCACATGGACCACCTTGATGGATGCATGAATATTGAGCAACAGGAGCACTCCTGGGGAGAGGCGGTGAGTAGGCACAGAAGGTGGTATTTAAGGGGGAACAAGGAGCAGTCAGAATAACAGGGTGGCTGTGTGGAGAGTACTCCTTGGTGTTGAGAACTGAGGCATGACAAAGTTACAAATTCACCCCAACAAAGCTGTCGCCTCTGCCCGGCCGGAGTGGCTCAGTGGTTGAGCGTCGACCCATGCACCAAGAGGTCTCCAGTTCGATTTCCAGTCAGGACACATGCCCAGGTTGTGGGCCCGATCCCCAGGGTGGGGCCTGCAGGAGGCGGCCAATCGATGTTCTCTCTCATCGATGTTTCTATCTCTCTTTCTCTCCTTTCCTCTCTCTCTCTAAAATCAATAAAGAAAAAATATTTTTAAAAAAGCTGTCACCTCCTCAGCGCCTCTCCTTGATGCGATAGGGTTCCCACCTGACGACCATCGTATTTCTCCAGGGGAGACAACCATCTTTCTGGGTGTGTGCTCTGCCACTGAAGGTTGGCCAGTAAGCAGAGGATCTGATTAAAGAAACATTTAGGCTGGGCCATGAGCCAGCGGGGCAGGCACAGTATCGAACAGCTGAGCCCAGCAGGGGCTTGGCTCTGGGAAGGGCACTGACAAGTCCTGGCAGAAGGCAGAAGGGACACGTGGCCTCATTCCAGGGGGGATTGCCCCCTTCAGTGAAGGACTTGTTCCCCCAGCTGCTGTGAGCACTATTAGGGACAGCCTTGAGCTCCAGCCCCTTCAGAGCATGACCTGGCCCAAGGTCATGCCCTCCTGTGTGGCCCAATCCAGTGACTGGTCTGTGCAGGAGTCCAAGGCCCAACTGTCCTAGGCCAGCTGGGAACAACTCCAGCTCCAGCTCCAGCTTGAGAGCTCCCGGGTGCTGACGGGGGGGTGTGGGGTCTGCCCTCCACACACTCTGGCTTTCTTCTGGCTCAGAGCCTGTGTTTAGAAAAAACCAACCTGTGACCGGAGATTGATATTTTTCTCCATCTGAGATGTGTATGTTTGAGAAGCAGGACCCACAAATTCAAATGATGTTAAAAGTTCAAAGATTTTGCCCTGGCCAGGTGGCTCAGTTTTTTGGAGCCTCACCCCCGGACCAAAAAAGGTTATGGGTTCGATTCCCAGTCAGGGCACACGCCTAGGTTGTGGGCCCAATCCCCAGTGGGGGGCATGCAGGAGGCAGCCAATCGATGTTCTTTCTCATCAATGTTTCTATCTCTTTCTCCCTCTCCCTTCCTCTCTCTCTAATATCAATAAAGAAAAAAAAAATTTTTTTAACGTTCGAAGATTTTTTCTTTTTTTATCCTCACCTGAGGACATTTTTTTTTTTTTTTTTTTTTTGCATTTATCTTCAGACAGAGCAGGAGGGAGAGAGGGAGGAAGAGAGAGAGAAACATCAATGTGAGAGGAACACATTGACTGGTTGCCACCCACACGACCCCAACCGGGGCTGGGGATGAACCACAACCAAGTTACATGCCCTTAGTGGGAACCAAACCTGGGACTCTCTGGTCCACAGGCTGACGCTCTAACCGCTGAGCCAAACTGGCCAGGACCGAAGATTTTTTTAAATCTTTTTTTGTAAGAAAATTAGAAATTTGAGGCCACTTTGAATATGATAAAAAAATAAAATTTTTGTCAGTGTTTTTACTTGTAAGGACAATATTCTTGTTTAGCCTATGGCCACTTGGCTAATTGGTTAAAGTCACCACATGACTATGGTCAAGTTTATAGGTTTGGCTGGTTGAGGCATGGATTCTATCCAAGAAAGTGTCTCCTAAAGAAAGTGATCATAGCGCTGACTGGTTTGGCTGGCCAGTTTGGTTCAGCACTTAGAACATTGGCCTGAGGACTGAAGGGTTGTGGGTTCAATTCCTGGTCCGGGGCACGTACCTCAGTTTCAGGTTCAAACCCCAGGTTCTGATTAGGGTTGTTCAGGAGGCAACCAATCAGTGTATCTCTCTCAAGAGACACATCGATGTTTCTTTCTCTCTCTCTCCTCCTCCCTCCCTCCCACTCTATTTGAAAAACTCAGTGGAAGAATATCCTGGGGTGAGGATTTTTAAAAAAGTAATCAGCCCTGGCCAGTTTTGCTCAGCGGTTAGAGCGTTGGCCTGCAGTCCAGAGGACCCGGGTTCAGTTCCCACTAGGGGCGCATGACTCGGCTGCGTTTTGTCCCCGGCCCTGGTTGTGTCATGCGGGAGGCAGCCACTCAATGTGTCCCTTTCACGTTGATGTTTCTCTCTCTGTGTTCCTCTCTCTCCCTCCCACTCTACCTGAACAAAAAATGGAAAAATGTCCTCGGGTGAGTATTAAAAAAAAAAAAAGTAATCATAGATAAGGGTAGTCCCCCAGGGAATGTGATAAAGTGTAAAGGTAAACTGAGGGCCTTAAGTGCATATTTAAATATTTATTTATTTATTTATTTTTATCCCCACCCGAGGACATGTTTCTCTGGACCACAGGCCCATGCTCTAACCGCTGAACCAAACCAGCCAGGGCCCATATTTAAATATTTAAATGAAAACCTGGACCTTTTCTGAGCTAAGAGGAAGCCCTATTTCTTCCACCTCCTAGATCTTGAGCTTTGAGTCCCTAAGAATGTGGAGCACGCCCTCTGCTGGAGAGAAGGCACCACTGGCCTGCACCAGGAGGGCCCCAGAAGATCAGAGGTTTATCTTGTGAAAGAAGTGAGTTAAATGAACTTTTTTTTTTTTTTAACTCACAACACTTCCAACACCAAATGTGTGAGTTTTCCACACCAAGCAATTCTTAAATTGTCTGTGGACACCACTTGAGTGTCCTACAATTCAATTCTGACACTAAACACCTCAAGTCAGAGGGTGTCAATGGGGGGTGGGGAGAGAAACAGCTATAACAGATAAATTAATAAAAATAATTTTAAAATAAATAAATAAATAAACACCTCGAGTCAGTACAGACCCCACAGGTTAAATCCCACAAGACTGCATCACTAAAGATGCCAATCACACATAGTGGGTCCCCAGGTTACCCACACTTCTATCCAAGTTGGCTACAAAATCAGGGGTTCCCACAACTCCCTCCTCAGGTAATTTGCTGACACAGCTCACAGAATGCAGGGAAACACATTACTTACTGCCATCAGTTCATTATAAAGGATATAAATGAGCAGCCAGAGAAAGTACATAGGGCGAGGTCCAGAAGGGTCCAGAGTTCAAGAGCGTCCATCTCCATGGAGCTGGGGTGCCACATCTTCCCAGTATATGGATGCGTTCAACAACCCAGAAGCAAGTTGGACCCTGTGGTTTAGAGTTGTTATGGAACTTCCGTTATGCAGGCATGATTGATTAAATAAAGCATTGGCCATCAGTGATTAGCTCAATCTCCAGCCTGCTCTCCCTGCGGTGGGGGGTGAGGCTGAAAGTTCCAACCCTCTAATCTTAAGGTGGGTACCACTGGTGAGCAGCACCCATTTTCCAAGAGTCACTCCTACCACTCAGGAAATTCCAAAGGCTTTTGAAACTGTGCCAGAAACTCAGGGGTCGGAGACCAATATACAGTGATACCTCGGTTCTCGAACGCCTCGGTTTTCGACCAAATCGGTATTCGACCAGGAGATTCGAGAAACTTTTGTCTCGGAATCCGAACAAATATTTGGAACTCGAACTTCCGAGATGAGCCGAGTTAAGCCGAATGGCGTTCATTCGGCCCAGCGCGCCTTGCTCGCGTCATCAGTGTGAGTGCAGAGAGAGAGTCACGCTTTGTGGAGTCACGCTTTCCTATTGGGTTTCATTGCTTCGGTTCTCGAACAATTCGGTTCTCGACTGTCCTCCTGGAACGAATTATGTTCGAGAACCGAGGTATCACTGTATATTTCTTACACCTCAGGGGTTCAAAACATACCCTGCAATGCCACCAGTTGAGCTGACTGACTCAGACTGAAAACTTGTCCTTTGGAAGCTCTAAGGAACAAAGTCAGGAGGACAGGAGGGCACAGACCCTCCAACTGGAGTTGCTGCCAGAGCCCAACATCACGACACGGTTTGCATAACAGCGCTGCAGTCTCAGACCACAGCAGGTCCACGTCCTCCAGGAAGGGCCCAGCCATGGCAGAGGCCTTCAAGGGTAGGGCTTGGCTGAGGGGTCTCTGGATGGGCAGTATCCACTGAACCTCCACTAGCCCACCCTATGGAGTCCTCTTCAAGTGGACACTGGTCCTAGATGAGGGCCTTACTGTCTCCAAACCTCAGTTTCCTCATCTATAAAATAGGTCTTCCATTTCCCTCACAGGGATACTGTGATCAATAATGCATATTAAAAGCAAATACCAACCTGGCCGGTGTGGCTCAGTGGTTGAACATCAACCTATGCACCAAGAGGTTGCTGGGCACATGCCCAGGTTGTGGGCCCAATCCCCAGCGGGGGGCATGCAAGAGGTGGCCAATCGATATTCTCTCTCATCAATGTTTCTATCTCTTTCTCCCTCCCACTTCCTCTCTCTCTAAAATCAATAAAGAATAAAATATTTTTTAAAAAAACAAAAACAAAAGAAACACCATTTAACAGTAGGTATGTAATAAATGTCAGTTTTTGTTTTTGTTTTTCTTCTTCTTCCTTGGGGTGTTCTGCATTGTATATTGGTCAGGAGTCTCTTAATGGGAAGTGACATAAACCCAACGTGAAGTAACTTACTTGGACACCAGTGGATTAATGGGTTGGGCAGAGAAGGGCTAGGAAGGACCTGGCTTTGGAAACATCTAGTGTCAGGGACTCCAAGCTGTAAGAACTGTCCCCATTGCTTGTGTCCCCTACCTCCTATGGCAACTCTGCCTCTTGAGAAATACAGTGAAGAAATGGAGTCACCGTCGTCAAGTTGCTAAATTACTAAAATCAAGTAGATTGAGGCCTGAAAAAAATGACTCTATTCTTGCTTTAACTAGCCTGGGAACTTAAACTTTTGAACTTTTCAGTCCTGCGTCAATGCCTGGATATACATCAGACCTCCAGATAACCCCGTTTACCCCTGAAGGACTGAGGAAGAATGTTTATGTATCCAGACCACCTGACATCCAGTATCCAGACCATCAGTCATCTAGAGAATTATCTCTGACCAATCCAGAGGCTAAGAATGCAGGACTGATTCTTTCCAAGAATGTACTTTTTTACTGTAAGAGCCTCAGCTCTTCTTTCTTCTTTGGCACGCTGGGTATTGCCTAGTTGTGTTTCTGGTTTGCAAACCCTAAAACCCTTGAATAAATCTTTATTAGTATTTCTAGCCAAGTTTCTAGACCCTTTCTGGATTTGTTCAGCACTCTCCTCCAGGCTTCTGCTCCTTGCAGGGAACCAGGCTCCTGGAGGCCCCAGGCCCACACTTCCAGGACTAAGAAGAAAAACCTGTTTCCCTGCTCCAATCTGATGATGCCAAGGGGAAGGATCTGGTTGGCCCTGTCTGGATTGCTTTCCTTTAACCATGTGCTTTAGAAAGATCCGAGAAAACAACAGGTCACTGAACAAAGAAATAGAGGAAGATATAAAAAAGTGGAAGCACATGCCTTGTTCATGAATTGGAAGAATTAACATCATTAAAATGCCCATACTACCCAAAGCAATCTATAGATTCAATGCAATCCCCATCAAAATACCAATGACATACTTCACAGAACTAGAACAAATACTTCAAAAGTTCATATGGAACCAAAAAAGACCTTGAATAGCTACAGCAATCTTGAAAAAGAAGAACAAAGTTGGAGGGATCACATTATCAGATTTCAGGTTATACTACAAAGCCACTGTAATCAAAACAGCCTGGTACTGGCACAAGAACAGGCATATAGACCAGTGGAACAGAACAGAGAACCCAGAAATGGACCCAAGGCAATATGCTCAATTAATATTTGACAAAGGTGGTAAGAGCATACAGTGGAGTAAAGACAGCCTCTTTAATAAATGGTGTTGGGAAAATTGGACAGCTACATGCAAAAAAATGAAACTAGACCATCAACTTACACCGTACACAAGAATAAACTCAAAATGGATAAAAGACTTAAATGTGACTCATGAATCCATAAAAATCCTAGAAGAAAATTTAGGCAACGAAATTTCAGACATCATACGCAGCAGAGTTTTCACTGGTAAATTGCCTAAGGCAACAGAAACAAAGGAAAAAATGAACACATGGGACTGCATCAAACTAAAAAGCTTCTGCACAGCAAAAGATACAATCATCAAAGTGGAAAGGCAACCCACTGTATGGGAGAGCATAATTGGCAGTGATACATCAGATAAGGGGTTAATTTCCAATATATATAGAGTGCTCATACAATTCAACAAAAGGAAGACAAAGAACCCAATTAAAAAATGGGCAGAGGAACTAAATAGACACTTTTCCAAACAGGACATACAAATGGCTAAGAGACATATGAAGAAATGCTCATCATCACTAATCATCAGAGAGATGCAAATTAAAACAACAATGAGGTATCACCTCACACCTGTCAGAATGGCCGCCATCAACAAATCATCAAACAACAAGTGCTGGCGAGGGTGTGGAGAAAAGGGGACTCCAGTACACTGCTGGTGGGAATGCAGACTGGTGCAGCCACTATGGAAAACAATACGGTGTTACCTCAAAAAATTAAAAATTGAACTTCCATTTGACCCAGTGATCCCACTTCTAGGAATGAACCCTAAGAAGCCTGAAACACCAATCAGAAAGAATATATGTACCCCCATGTTCGTAGCAGCACTATTTACAATAGCTAAGATCTGGAAACAGCCCAAGTGTCCATCAGTAGACGAATGTATAAAAAAGCTGTGGTACATATACACAGTGGAGTACTACGCAGCTATAAGAAAGAAAGATCTCTTATCCTTTGAGACTACATGGAGGGACCTGGAAAGTATCATCCTAAGTGAAACAAGCCAAACAGAGAAAGACAAGTATCATATGATCTCACTTACTTGTGGAATATAATGAACATAACAGTCTGAGGAATGGGGTAGTCCCAGAGACGTGGAAGTGGTGTACAGACTGACAATCCCCAGAAGAGGGGGTAGTGGGGGAGAGATGAGCCACAGAACTTATATGCATGTATGCA
This sequence comes from Molossus molossus, assembly GCF_014108415.1. Lineage (NCBI taxonomy): Eukaryota > Metazoa > Chordata > Mammalia > Chiroptera > Molossidae > Molossus > Molossus molossus. Next base: position 101,140,054 of record NW_023425346.1, read on the forward strand.
TGGACAATGGACATGGGCAGGGAGGGAGGGGGAGGGGGGAATCAGGGTGGGGAGAGAAACATCTGTAACAAAAATAAATTAAGTAATTTTTAAAAAATCTGAGACATTCTTAGGTGTATTCCAACTCCATGGATTAAAAAATTCCTCTGCATCTCTGAATTTTAAATATCAACCAATGAGAAAATAGGATTCTTTCGTTTCTGACCACATATATTTTATTAGTACTTGTCAAAATACAGTTTATGGTGAGGAAAATCACCTCCCACAGATGGCCTCCACCGCAATGAACATGAACAAGACAAGCAGGGTCCTCTAAGCAAGAGGAGGTGGTAATTATTACCCAGGTCAGAGTTGGGTGAGTCCAAGCAGAACAGGGCAGGGCATGATGGCAGATTGCTGCTGGCCCTTGCACGAAGTTCTGGGCCTTGTCTCCCAGCCTGGGCTTTGGGATCCAGCTATGGTGAGAAACAGAGGTGGACAGTTGATGGAGCAGCCTAAGAACAAGGACCACACCAGAAACTCCAGGAAGTGGCCAGGCAGGCCCCTCCCTCTCCACTCCCGGGACCACAGCTGGTTCCCAAGACCACAGCCCTGGGATGTGGATGTCACAGCACAGACGCCAGGGGAAGGCCCTGGAGTGGGGAAGGGCCCCAGGGATGGGAGCGGTTTGACATGAGCAGGGCCCAGGGTCTCCACCTCCAAGACAGGTGTCCAAGCTCGACACATTTCCTAGACGGCTGGGAGGGAGAGAAGGAAAACGCCCCGTACTGCCCCTGCGCCTTGCCACCAGAGCAGGAGCCCAGGCTGGGGCCTGGTGAGAAACTAGACCGGGTCAGAAAACAGGGCAGTCCAAAGGGTGACAGCGAACAAAGGCCTCTCTCTGGGAGAGAAATCCCGGCTGGCTGCGGGCCGCAGGGACCACGTCGGGCCCCCGCCGACCGGCTCGAGGCCAGGCGGCGCCGTCCCTCCGCCCGGTCCTCTCGGTCGCGGGGAGGAGCCCTCTGGGATCCGGGTGGCAGCTCCAGCGCGGGACGAGGGCGCGGCCGGCGGGCGAGGGGCGGCGAGGACAGCGTGCCGGGGCTGGGGCATCACCGCCGCGTCCCACGGCCTCCAGGTGGACCGCGACCTCGGCGCGGGGGCGGGGAGAGTCGGTGCCGGTTGCTACGCAACGGCCGGGTGACGTCAGACGATTGAGTTTGGTTCCCAAGGTAACTGGCCGGGCAGCTGGGCCGGGAACTATTTGTGTCTGTCCCCAGAGGGCTTGCGGAGCCTCCTGGGTCTGGCGCAGCTGAGGAAATGCGCTCCTGGCCCGCGGGCAGGCAGGGGACGGAACACAGAGGCCCTTTCAGCTCTCCCAGGCCGGCGACCGGGCGGGGCGGGGCGGTTCTGCGCCCGACCGGAGGACGCCCCTCCTCCGCTCCCCGCCGCCCTGGTTTTCTCCCGCATCCTGCCGGGGAGGACCCTGGATGGCCAGGCTTTGTCCTACTTATAAACGCTCTGCAGGGTAAACACCTTGAAGAAAGGGGCTTCTGTTTGCTGCAGCCCGCCCCGCACCCTCACCGCACACAGTAGGCGCTCAGCCCAGCTTGCCCACGGGACTGTGGCTGCCCTTCCAGAGCTGGCACACCCCTTGCTCCGAACCCCTTGTCAGACTCTGATCTTTAGCCTCCTCACCTGTCCTGCGTGCCCTGACGAGCAGATCAGCAGGTCAGTGCCATTATCTGGGGGCCACGATGCAAAAATAAAGTGAGAGGCTCCTTATTCGGAAATGACCGAGGGCAGGTGGGTGGGTGGAGAAATGACTGAGGGACAATATAGGAAACAGGGCCCCGCTGTGGGCGAACTGCAAGAGAGTAAAAGTGCCAAGTACATGGGTAAACTGAGGCAGGTGGCATCTCACAGAAGAGAGAGGCTAACGTTCAAACCTGGAGTGGAAAAAGGTAAAGGACAAGACACAACAGGAGTAGAAAGACCATCAGGTGTGCAAAGACAAAGCAATGACCTAAACTTGGGCCTGAGAGCTGGCCCAGGCCCACCTGGTGGCCCCTCAAGACTCAGGGCACTGTAACTGGGTCTCCTCCCTCTTCATGGCGCCTGTAGCAACACAGCAACACCCAAGCCTCTCACAATCTGTTTCTGAGGAGCTGCCACCTCTTCCCCCAGCCCAATGGGCCAGGCCAGGCAGACCTAGGGACACAGAGATCTGGGCCAGGCCTCAAAGAACCAACCCAGTATTGACATCCAGACCAGCTGCCTGCCCAGAAGCCAGGTCATGCTCTGCCTGCCCTGCCCAAGGGAGGCATCTGCCCCAACCCTGCAAACTCTGGCATCTCTTGTCAACAGTCTGGCAGCTGCCCAGAGGCTGAGGGCAGTTGAACTGTGGCATCTCTGCAAGAGCAGCCTCGAGCTGGCTCCCCCAACAGTGAAGCTCCATCGCCTGATTCCCACTTAGGAAACACCTCTTCCCTCTGGGTGAAGCAGGCTCCATGATCTCTGTTTCACATGCAGAACTTGTTCAAGGGTGCACCTGGAACCACCCCCTCACCCCCCAGGTTCCCCAGTCTCTCCTAAATGATACCTGGGGAACCAGCCCTGGGCCCAGGAACCAGAGCTGGTGAGCAGAACCAGCTACATAATTTATGGGGCCCAGTGCAAAGTGAAAATGCAAGGTCTCTTGCTCAAAATGTATTAAGAATGTCAAGATGACAGCAAAGCATTAAACCAATATTGAGACTCTGTGCCACTGCCCAGGTGGCATGCATGAAGCCAGCCCAGCTGGTGAATCCTAAACACCAAGCAAGTCTCCTTCCTGGGCATAGTCCAGCTGCCCCTCTCTCAGGATCCATCTGTTGGTCTCTCTCTTACTTCCTAACCATTCAACACAATCTGGGCGTCCAGGAGGTTCCTCGGAGAGGCCCTCCAGACACCACCTGGGGGAATGTGCCCAGGGCTCGCCTATCAAAGGACTAAAACCACAAAAACCCTTCCAGAAATGCTCATTTCTGCCAAATGTTAGATATTTGGTTTTCTATTCAGCTGAAGAACACTTGCTCTTAAATAAAATACAAGAGCTGTCCACAAGATGAGAAAATGTAAAGCACGGCAGCCGACTGATGAAAATTTGGCACTGACCAACTCTAAAACAATATAGAAGAACAAAGTCAAGGCCATGCCTGCAGCCTCCTAAGTTCTATATGCCACTCATATTTCATCCCACTCTGTCCTCAGAACCAGGGAGAGAACTTCTGCCCCAGTTCTCTGGTTCATCTCCCCCTCGATCAGGCCCTGCCAAGTCCCAGCCCCGGTTTCTGGTGGGCTCCCTGCACAGCCCTGCTCCCTCTGCCAGCTTATCTGAATCCTCTCCTCCTGTTAGAGTGGCACACTGTGTGTGCCATCCAGATCCCATGCAGGCGTGAAGGACTGGGAGTATCCCAGGGCTGGGAGTGCTGGCTGCAGACACAAGAACCCTCAGCTGTCAGCCCTTTCTGAAGAAAATAAAATGCCTTGCCCAAGGTCACATCTTCCCCTTCCTGGACGCACCCAATGACAGATGAATGCAGGTACAAAAAGGTCCAGCCCCTTTGCCCCAACTCGGGACAATGATAAAAGGCTCTCCTGGCTAGGCAGCCACCCATGGGGTCCGCTGAGCCTTCCCGGAGACTGCATTGCAGCCCAGCTTCTCTCTCTGCCTGCTCCTGCTGCCTTCCCGACCCTCCCACGGATGCTGACCCCAGGAGAGCTCCCTGGGTAATTCTTCTGCACATAAGGCTCCTGTGAAATTTCTTCTCCTCCACTTGGGACACCATGGATACTCCCACCTCTTTACATGCCCTGAAAGAGTTGTTCTTTCATTCATTCAACAGATCCTCATTGAAGGCCTACTATGCCCTACATGGCATTCTGGGAGCCGAGGGTAAAGCAGAATAAGGCAGGCAGACACCTCTGCCCTCACAGAGCTCCAAAAAGCAACCAACAATATAATGCCATAACATCGAGATGAGAATTTCTTTTTCTTTTTTTTTTTAAAGAATGATACAATAGAGAATATCTGATTTGGACTGAGGGCAGCTACTTTAGACCAAAGGCTCTCAGGAAGAAGTGGGGTATTGGGTTCAATGGAACAAAAGGTGAGTCCAGACTGAAGCTGAGTGATGAGTGATGAGGTCAGAGGCAAGGCGAGATGATGCAGGGCCTGAAGAACCCAGGAGAATTCAGCCTTTATTCTGAGTGAGGTGGGAGCCATTGGACGGCTGCAGGCAGGACTCTTGTTTAGAGCATCACTCTGGCTACTAGGCAGAGAATAGATTCACCGCCTACTGTTTGGCACGTGGTTGCCCCTTGGTCTGATTTTTAGTTTTAACCTGTATTTGTGCAATAGCCTGTCTGCTGCTTAAGGTTGGAGGCCAGCCCTCAGACTGTTTGGATCCTTGCATTGAGTAGGTGCTGAATAAATGTTTACATATGTATCATCTGACACTTCTGTTTCTGCAATGCTCTTCTGGAGTCTTGCTTCTCAGACCAGCATCACTTCTCCCTGGGAGCTTGTAGGAAATGTAGAATACCAGGCCCCACCCAGACTTACTCACTCGGAACCTGAAATTTAACAAGATTCCCCATAAATACAGATGCGTGGTAAAGTTTGAGCACTTCTAGGGAGCAGAATAACGGAAGGGCCAGACAAACAAATGTGGCAGATTCGAGGTGAGCCCCAGTGCACACAGTGGGCTCACTTGGAGAGACTCCCTTAAAAGTGGCAATCATGCCCTGGCCGGTTTGGCTCAGCAGTTAGAGCATTGGCCTACGGCCCAGAGTGACCAGAGTTCGGTTCCCGCTAGGGGCATGTACCACGGTTGCAGTTGGTCCCCAGCCCTGGTCATGCGGGAGACAGCCACTCGATGTGTCCCTTTCACGTCGATGTTTCTCTCTCTCTCTCTTCCTCTCTCTCCCTCCCACTCTATCTGAACAAAAAATGGGAAAATGTCCTCGGGTGAGGATAAAAAAAAAAAAAATAAGTGGCAATCATGTCCAGCCGGTGTGGTTCAGTGGTTGAGCATCGACCCATGCACCAAGAGGTCACTAGTTTGATTCCTGGTCAGGACACATGCCCAGGTTGTGGGCCTGATCCTCAGTGAGGGGCATGCCAGAGGCGGCCAGTCGATGTTCTGTCTTGTCGATGTTTCTATCTCTCTCTCTCTCACTTCTCTCTGTAAAATCAATAAAGAAAAAAAAAATTTTCAAAAAAAATAAAAGTGGCAATCACCCACAGTCACTGAGTTTGAGAGGAAATGGAACCAGTAATAAAGCTAACTTTTATTGGGAGTTTTCTATGTGCCAGAAACTGGCTTCTCAATCTTTTTTTTTTTTTTAATCCTCACCCGAGGACATTTTTCCATCTTTTGTTCGGGTAGAGTGGGAGGGAGAGAGAGGAACAGAGAGAGAGAGAGAGAAACATCGACGTGAAAGGGACACATCGAGTGGCTGCCACCCGCACCACCGACCAGAGCCGGGGACAAACTGCAACCGAGGCATGCGCTCTCAGCGGGAACCGACTCCAGGTCTCTCAGTACCGCAGGTGGCTTCTCAATCTTTTACATGCATATTAACTAATTTAGTCTTCACAACAGCCCTATAAAATTAGGTATTATTACAGTCGCGGTGCCCACATTGCAGATGGAGAAACTGAGGCCCAGTGAGGTCGGGTTATTCCAGAATCTTCAGTAGCTACACAGCATTTGGCTGTTCTTGGTGTTTGTGGTAGGGTCTGTTCTGATTGGCCGCCGCCGGTCCTACTGGTTATTCAATGTTTTGAACGTTGTCCTGGTTACAAAGCTGGATGGAGGAGGCAGGATCCAAACTGTGCTGGAGCCTCGCTGTAAACCAGGGCCTCTATTCATCTAGCGCCGTCACCACCCAGAAACAGCACATCTCAGGGACAAGTAATGTGTGTCAACGTACTTGTAAGCTGTAAAGCACTGTATTAATGCCAAGTGCATGGACTCCTCGGGGCAGAAGTGAGAGAAACCTGTTAAAGCTGGAGAAGCTGGGCTGTGAGAGAGGCTTCTGTGGGGAAGCAGCATACTCTCTGCTTGTTCGAGGAGGGGGGCGGGGGGGCGAGTCAAAAGCAAAGGCCTCCCTGAGTGGAGGCCCACGATCAGCCCCAGGAGTCTCCAAAGCCATTAGGCACTGACCAGATTAGCCCGTGTTTTCTCTGTAGGACCAGGCCCTCCTGATATCCAACACCCCTCCTGATATCCAACACCAGGGGGCGCTGCTCCCCAGCCTTCCTCCCACTGGACCCCACCTGCTCACAGGAAACGGACTTGGAAGGAGCCCTCGTAACCAGGGAATTTGAGACGCAGAAAAGAAGGGAAGGCAGAATGGAGGGGGAATTTATACCCACTTTCAATCCCCAAAATACCCCTGTGTAGAAGCTCTTGCTTCCATTTTACAGATGAGGAACTTGAGGTCCAAAGATTATCCCAAATCAGGAAGCTAGGGAGAGGCAGGGCTGAGTCATTTGATTACAACCTCAGTTCCCCAAGGGACCACAAGTTGATGTCAGCTTATTTGACCCCGTCGTCTCACTGGTGTCCCTATTATGTTGATCCTGTATTCTAAGTGGTGGCCAGAACCTCAACCACAACTGTATTCTCACAACTCCAACAGCCAGGCCCCCTACTGGAACTTGAACCTTTTTGAGTCATGAGCTCCTGCTTCCCTGCCCTCTGGCCTTCAGCAGCCTCCCCATTCACGCAGAGCCTGGGGTCTTTGCTCCCAGAGTCATGTCCTATTCTACATCCCTTCTCCACTCCAGGGGCCCCATGCGTCCAGGCTTTGGCCCCTGACACACCACAGCAGGCAGCAGCACAAATAAACAAAGGGACATTTGAACCAGGAAGAGCCTGTGGCTGAGGCCAAACCAGGCACCAAGGTTTTTTCTCATCTCCCAACTCCTTTTATGGCCTCTGGGTCCGGTTCCTTCCTCCTAAGTCATAACTGGAAAAGGCCTCGGAGTCACTGGGTCAACATTTTCCGTTTCTAATGAATGAAACAGCGTGCTGTCTCCGCGTCTCCAGGCAGGTTCACAAGACCAGGACAGGGTGGGCAGAGTCCTGCAAGGGGGGGAAACTCCAGCCCTGGGGCAGGAGATGGGCATGTCGGGCCCCGGGAGATGGAGGGCCCTCACCATGGCTGCTTCTAAGGCTCTGCCGCAGCTTCTGAGGTTCCTTATCTGGCCCCGAGGGAGGCCCTCGCGAGCATCTATTTAGGACCCTTTCCTTCTTTCTGCCCAGAAAGTTGCAGGAAGCTCGCGTGTCTGGAAGCACGTGCGTGTGAGCGATCATGTGTGTGCAGGGGCGTGTGCGCCGCGACACACGCGTCCGCGCCATTGCCCGGGTCTGTGCGCGCCCCCTACTGGCGGGCCGCCACCGGCTGCCGCAGAGGCCAGGTGGCCGTGTGCAGCGCCGCGTGTGCTGCGCCGCGTGTGCCCTGCATGTGGTCAGCCTCCCCTTGGGGCCGAGAACACGGGGTGTGCACGGCGGGCAGGCGCCAGCCTCCGGAGCATGGGGGCTCTGGCTCTCGGTCCCGAGCCCAGCCCGCCCCGCCGGCATGTTCTGTTTTCCCGGCCTCGCCTTCCGCCCGCAGGGAGAGCTCCAGGGCGAGGGCCAAGAGCGGCCCCGCCCGGACCGGCTCGTGAGGGTGGCCGGGCTGCTGGGCGCGCGCCGCCCCTCCCCTGCTGTCCCCGCCCCGGCGCCCCGATGGGTTTTTCCATGACTGCATCCGGCCGCGGGCCGCCTTTGTTCCCTCGGTCCCCAGCCTTGGCCTGCCTCTCCCCCGCGCGCCGGGGTTTTTCCAGGGCTCAACTGGAGCATGGCGGAGCCGTCTCCTCCACTCCCCCACCCAGACCCCGGCCTCCTGCGCCCGCGCTCGGGCGGCGATCCCGGCAGGACCCCGAGATCACCTGCGGGGAGCTGCGCCCTCTCCAGACGCGCCGCTCGCTCCGTCCCTCCTGGCCCCGCCACCAAGGCCTGCGGCCCCCAAGCCCCACGTGTGTGCGCAAAGTTGGCCGTCTCCCAGCCCGCCCTCCGCGGCGCTTGGTGAGCGCTCCAGGCGCCCCGAGCCTCTCCCGGGCTGCACGTTGAAGGGCGGGCGTCAGGCGGGTGCAGAGTATGTGGCCGGGCCGCCTCTGCCTCCAGTTGTGAAAGGGCCTCACGTTTACCCCAGGGGGTAGGGGTCTGGTGATGCCCCCACCGAGGAGAACCCAGGCGCGCGCACACTGACCAGCACAGCGGGGAGGTCGCCCCGGGCCCACCGCGCGCTCGCAGCTCCCGGGGAGAACCGCGTGGGCCCCCCGGGAAAATGGGCACACTCGAGGGCAGGAAGCCCCAGAGCGCCAGGACTCGGGTTCCCAGAACCTCCTCCCCGCCGTCAGGAAGGAAAGGGAGATAGGCAGGCAGAAAGGTGCGGTGGGGAGATGCGGGGGTCGCGGGGATGTTCGAGGGCGGAAGAGCAGGCCTGGAGCCCCAGGTCACCCTTCGGGCAGATCCCCATGTGCCCCTTGGGGGGCTGTGTGACCGCGGCCGCGCAGACCTGCATTCAATCTGTGTGTGTGTGTGTGCCACCGGCGGAGCCTATTACCCGGCCATGTTGGCGGGAAAAGTAAAAAATGCCGTTTTTGCTTCTGAGTGAGACTTGCTGAGTCCTACCACCCTGACGGGCAGGGTGGCCTCCAGGCTGAGGTACGGGCGTGAGGGGACGTGTGTAGAGGAAGGGGTCTTGGATTAAGAAGGTGTCAGGTTCTGTGGGGTTTTTTGGAATCTCTTGGGGAGTCTCCTTAGATAGTTAAAGATGGGAGGCAGAGTAAGGGACACCCAGATGCAAGGAGGCCCAGAGCTGCCTGCCCGTGGGGGCTGGGAGGGTTAGGGTTAGGGTTAGAGCCCTTTGAGCGCCAGCATCTCCCTCCCCCACCCCCGTGCATTCTCCTCTTCCCTAAGCAGGAATGGGGGAGGCTGGCTTCTGTGAAAGGGCCCCTCCTCCAGGTGCACCTTTGTCAGCTGGGCCTGCCTCCTCCCGGTGTTGAGGCCCCTCCCTCTCAAGCCATCTGAGCAAGGGGAAGCGTAGTTCCACGCAGCTGGGCTTCTTGCTCACAGGCTAACTCCGATGCCCTTTGCGCTGGCGAAGTTGGTGGGAAGTTCCAGAAGCTGACACAGAGCCTGTGGCTGGGCACTGGCCCCTGGAACAGGAACTTTCACTGAGTTAACACTAGACCCTCAATGTGTACAGCTACTCACCCAGTACTGCACCTAATGTATTGATTGAACCAGACAAGCAGGGCCTCCCAGACCCACCTAAACATACTGAGGCGAAGGTGACTTCAAGCAAGATGCAATCTAGTTCCCCAGATGGCGGCATTCTAGCTTATTTTTTCTCCCCATACCCTGCACAGGGGTGCAAGTCATGTTTCAGATCTTAGTCAGTCCAAGTGGGTCAAATGATAAACCGCACAGTTTCCATGTGTCCTCCCTGCCAGGATCAGCAGGGGGGACAGCAGGTTAGAAGGAATCTGCTGGCAGTAGCATCCTGCTTGCTGTTCCTTTGTCCTCAGTTGTCTTGTCCACCACCTGACCTTCATTCTCCCTGTTCTTGCTTAGTCTGAGAATCTCAAGCCCAAGCCTTAGCCATTATCCCTCAGTTTTCTCATCTAGAAAATGAGGATACTGATGGTGCCTACCTCCCAGGGTGCTTATATGAGTTCAGTGAATTTATATTAATTTAATATATGTAAAGAGCCTGCACATAGCAAATAGTAAAGCATTTGCTATCATTATGGGAAGTTAAGCAATTTGTCCAAAGTCACAAAGTATGTAGCGAAGTTTGCTGTCGACCTAGGCCACCCAGCTCCAGAGCCCATGCATTGGGAGAATTGGAAAATGGCATTCATATGCATTGCTCATCTGCAAAGTGGGGGAAACAGTAGCTGTTAGGGCTAGGAGACATTTTTCTAGGAAAGAGCCCATTTATAATGGTGATATCTGAACTTGTTCCTACCTCGTGATCATTACAATTGTTTTATGGGTTGTTTTTGGGTTTTTTTTTTTATCCTCACCCGAGGACATTTTTCCATTTTTTGTTCAGACAGAGTGGGAGGGAAAGAGAGGGAGAGAGAGAGAGAGAAACATTGACGTGAAAGGGACACATCGAGTGGCTGCCACCCGCACGACCTAACCAGGGCCAGGGACAAACCGCAACCGAGGTACGTGCCCTTACTGGGAACCGAACCCGGGCCTCTCTGGTCCGCAGGCCGACGCTCTAACCGCTGAGCCAAACTGGCCAGGGCTGTTTCATGGGTTTTTTAAATTGCATATGTCAATCAAGAAATTGATGACAATTACATAATCATCTTGATGGTAGAACACTCCAGATCCTTCCAGCAGTGATGTGAATCCTAAAACATTTATTTGTTTCATATTTATTACCTGCTCGACTGCGCCCAGCACTGTAGTGGATGAGGGGGTGGCAGGGTGAACATTCTTAGCAGGGAGACAGTCCACTCTCTTCCTTGGGAGATAATGTATGTCTATCAAACAAAAGGAGTAATTCACTTAACTAACGGTTAATATCTAACAGGGACTTATGGCAACAGATTCTAAGATGGTCCATGATCCTTCCTCCTAGTCTTCATGCCCTGTGTCACCCCCACCCCTGAGTGCGGGTGGGACTTATTATAGGGCAAAGGTGATGGATGTGATTATGTTCCATAAAGTTGGAACCACCTTCTTGCTAGAATACCTCCTCCACTGCCCACTGCTGGCTTTGAAGAAGCAAGCTGCCATGTTGGGGACTGCCTACAGACAGAGTAAGATACTAAGGTACCAGCTGACACTGGGCAAGAAACGGAAGCCTCTCCCTGCCACCCACAAGAAACTGAATTCCGCCAACCACCGCATGAGCTCACAGCAGACCCTTCCCGGACCAGGCCTCAGATGAGACCCCAGGCCTGGCCAACACCTCGATGGCAGCCCTATAGAAGACCCAGTTCTGCCTGGCCAGACTTCTGTGAGAAACTGCGATATCATAAATGTGTACTGTTTTAAGCAGCGACATGTGTTGTTATGTTGTTTTATAGCGACACATGACGAGTATAAGATCTATTAGGTGAAAAGGCCTGCATGGGACTGTTCGGGGCTACGAAGACATGTAAGGAGCCAGTACTTCAGGAGTTTCCTGGCGGTGGAGATGAGAAAGAAAAGAGCATGGTTTCACTATTTGACAAAAAAAGAAAGTAATCTTCTAAAGAGACAGCTTGGCTCCGAGTCTAAGAATTTGTCACGTGGATAGTAGAGTCTCTGAACAGAGGCTGTAGGGCCTGGACCTACCTGTAGTTCAGGATCCCTCCTCATGCTGCCTTCCTTCCTGACTGACCTCTTGCCACACCGGCCCTCCTGTTTGCTGCCCTCCTGCTTGCTGCCCTCCTGCTTGCTGCCCTCCTGCTTGCTGCCCTCCTGTTTGCTGCCCTCCTGCTTGCTGCCCTCCTGCTTGCTGCCCTCCTGTTTGCTGCCCTCCTGCTTGCTGCCCTCCTGCTTGCTGCCCTCCTGCTTGCTGCCCTCCTCTTTGCTGCCCTCCTGCTTGCTGCCCTCCTCTTTGCTGCCCTCCTGCTTGCTGCCCTCCTGCTTGCTGCCCTCCTCTTTGCTGCCCTCCTGCTTGCTGCCCTCCTGTTTGCTGCCCTCCTGCTTGCTGCCCTCCTCTTTGCTGCCCTCCTGTTTGCTGCCCTCCTGCTTGCTGCCCTCCTGTTTGCTGCCCTCCTGCTTGCTGCTCTCCTGTTTGCTGCCCTCCTGCTTGCTGCCCTCCTCTTTGCTGCCCTCCTGCTTGCTGCCCTCCTCTTTGCTGCTCTCCTGTTTGCTGCCCTCCTGCTTGCTGCCCTCCTGCTTGCTGCCCTCCTCTTTGCTGCCCTCCTGCTTGCTGCCCTCCTGTTTGCTGCCCTCCTGCTTGCTGCCCTCCTCTTTGCTGCCCTCCTGCTTGCTGCCCTCCTGCTTGCTGCCCTCCTGCTTGCTGCCCTCCTGTTTGCTGCCCTCCTGCTTGCTGCCCTCCTCTTTGCTGCCCTCCTCTTTGCTGCCCTCCTGCTTGCTGCCCTCCTCTTTGCTGCCCTCCTCTTTGCTGCCCTCCTGTTTGCTGCCCTCCTGCTTGCTGCTCTCCTGTTTGCTGCCCTCCTGTTTGCTGCCCTCCTGCTTGCTGCCCTCCTGTTTGCTGCCCTCCTGTTTGCTGCCCTCCTGCTTGCTGCCCTCCTCTTTGCTGCCCTCCTGCTTGCTGCCCTCCTCTTTGCTGCCCTCCTGCTTGCTGCCCTCCTGCTTGCTGCCCTCCTCTTTGCTGCCCTCCTCTTTGCTGCCCTCCTTCTCTGTCTGTTGAAACCTACATTTCAGGGACCAGCTGGGACCTATCACCTCTTCTGCAAAGCTTTCTTTAGCTTCCTAGCAGAATTAACCACCTTCTCCTGATCTCCCAAATCTTTGTTATCAAAGGTATTGTGTTGTATTATTCATTTCTAAATTTGTATTGAGTACCTACTAAGTTCTAGGCCTCTCGTTAGGTGCAAATACAGCCCAGGACCCACAGCCTGCGGTAGCACCGTGGTCACGGAGCTGTCTTCTCCACCTCGGGCCGGGCCCTCTCTGCATCCTTGGCGCTCAGCACCACACACAGCAGCCACAAGTCTCAATGTTGATTAAGTGAGTGACTCTGATTGTCTCATGATGAGTTGCTGGCTTCCTGACAGGCTTTTGGGAATGAGTTAGCTGTAAAATATGCCCCAAGTAGCTGAATTGGTTGAATATTATAATTTAGTGATGTCATGGGAATTCACCATTCAACATGTACATGTCAGCAGAAACTGACTCCATTTACCTGTAATTGATGTGGGGCTTGGGGTTCGGGGGGGTGGCTGGCTGTAATTGATCAATAGATTCAGCAGCACTTCAGGGCCCTCCTGGTTTATTCTAGTCCAGTCTCTGCAGTGTGGAAGGAGACAGGGAACAGCCTATGCCAGTGATAGGAGATTTATGCATCTAATTCATCTGAAAAATTAAGGACTCTAGCAGCAAGTTAAAATGAAAGGGGGCCAAGTCGTGGCCCTATTAGTTCTGGCTGGAAGCACCCCTAGGTGTTTATAAAATGGGCCGTTCGATTCCCTCACATCCAGTGGCAGCCCTACTTGACGAGACTGCACAGGGCGCTGCCACACTGTCGGGTGGAGCTGGGAAAGGTCTGCGGGTCCTGGAGGGCACAGACTGTGGCACTTGGCTGTTACCATGGGGAGCAGCAGCCCACTCCATCCTCCCTCTGCCCCTCACTTCCTGGCCATCCTAGGCAAGTGTACGGCACTCTGTGTTCAGTTTCCTAGAGAGTCTCCTTCCCAAATATCCTGGCCTGCAGCGTGAGATTAGATGCTGCCCCAAGGACCCCAGAAATGGGGTTCTGCCAGCCCATCCTGGGGCCACCCTCCAGATCTTGTATCCTACTACATCTTAGATGGATTTTCCTGGCTGTGTGTGGCCCATCTCCGCAAGTGGTGCTTCCATGATCTCTGCTCAGCATGTCCAAGCCACTCCAAAGTCCTCTGCTGGGAACCCCTGCCCACCCCAGACACTGGCCAGGGCCTCTAGGGGTCGTCTCTGCAAAATGACTAGGTTCCTGGAATCTGCCTCGTTCCCTGGAACGTGTTTCCCGTGGACTGCGCCTCTCCCCCGGGAGTTGTGGGGAGCCTTTTCCCCAGTGGTGAGGACCCTGTCTCTACTTGTTTCCTCACTGCCTCAGTTTGCCCTCCCCCTCCTGGCAGCGCTGATGTCCCCTTGCCCCCTGCCCCGTAATCTAAAATGTCCTTCTGTGAACCGAACCCCTCGTGTCAGGTCTCTGCCCCCTGCCCCGTAATCTAAAATGTCCTTCTGGGAACCGAACCCCTCGTGTCAGGTCTCTGCCCCCTGCCCTGTAATCTAAAATGTCCTTCTGGGAACCAAACCCCTCGTGTCAGGTCTCTGCCCCCTGCCCTGTAATCTAAAATGTCCTTCTGGGAACCGAACCCCTTGTGTCAGGTCTCTGTCCCCTCCCCAGTCCTCCCTAGAGATGCACCATTTTTGGTGTTCTGTCTTCATACCCATTTTTCAGTTAGATTCTTTAGGTTTGGTGACGCAAATTTTGGCCTGACATCTTGGCAGAGGGCCTGACATTCGTTTGGTTCTCCTTTCAGACCTGGCACAAAGTTCTAGAAGGACTGTCCACTGCTGCACTCCCTACTCCGCAGGGCCCTGCCTCTGCCCAGCCCCCAGCTCCTGGGTGTCGCTCCACTGGGGACACCTTTCCGGGCTCTGGTCTCTTCCTCAACCATGCAGTTTCCAGTGGTGGTGTGGGATTAATAAACACTGTGGGACGTCTTTGTTCTTTTTTTTTTTTTTATCCTCACCTGAGGACATTTTTCCATTTTTTGTTCAGATAGAGCGGGAGGGAGCGAGAGGAAGAGAGAGAGAGAGAGAGACATCAATGTGAGAGAGACACATCGGTGGTTGCCACCCACACGACCCCAGACAAACTGCAACTGAGGTACATGCCCTTAGCGGGAACCGAACCCAGGTCTCTCGGGGCTGCAGGCCGACGCTCTGACCGCTGAGCCAAACCGGCCAGGGCACGTCTTTGTTCTTAAAACAGAAAGTTCTCTTTTTGTTGTTGTTGTTGTTGATCCTCACCCAAGGATATTTTTCCATTGATTTTTAGATAGAGTGGAAGGGAGGGAAGGAGAGAGAGAGAGAGAAAGAGAAACATCGATGTGAGAGAGACACATCGATTGGTTGCCTCCTGCACAACCCTGACTGGGCCCGGGGATTGAACCTACAACCCAGATACGTGTCCTTTACCAGGAATTGAACCTGTGACCCCTCAGTCTTCGGGCCAGCATCTAACCACTGAGCCACACTAGCCGGGCAAGAAAATTCTCTTTTTATTTTTTATTTTTTAATCCTCACCCGAGGACATTTTTCAATATTTTGTTCAGATAGAGTGGGAGGGAGAGAGAGAAAGAGAGAGAGAGAGAGAGAGAAACATCGACGTGAAAGGGACACATCGAGTGGTGGCCACCCACACAACCCAACCAGGGCCGGGGACAAACTGCAACCAAGATACGTGCCCTGAGCGGGAACCGAACCCGGGTCTCTCAGGACCACAGGCCAATGCTCTAACCGCTGAGCCAAACCGGCCAGGGCGAAAATTCTCTTTTTAAAAAACAGTAATGAGCCCTGGTCAGTGTGGTTCAGCGGTTAGAGCGTCGCTCTAAAGAGACCTGCGGTCTAGAGAGACCCGGGTTCAGTTCCTGCTCAGGGCACGTATCTCGGTTGCAGTTTGTCCCCGGCCCTGGTTGGGGTCATGTGGGTGGCAGCCACTCGATGTGTGTCTCTCACATCAATGTTTCTCTCTCTCTCAATTCCTCCCTCTCTCCCTCCTTGCTTCCTGCTCTATCTGAAGATAAATGAAAAAAAAAAAAAAAAGTTATGAGCCCTGGCCGGTGTGGCTGTTGGTCGGGCACCCTCCCGAGCACTGAAAGGCTGCCGGCGTCATTCCAGGGCAGGGCGCATGTCCAGGTTGCTGGCTTGATCCCTGGTGGGAGGTGTTTCTCTCTCTTCCTCTCCCTTCCTTTCTCTCTAAAAATCAATACAAAATCTTTTTAGAAAATAGTTATGAACATGATAAAAAATTCAAAAATAAAAATACTCTCTCCAGTACCCTTGCTTTCCAGATTCACTCTGCACAGGTAACTATTTTTGGTTTCTTGTTTCTTCCAGATATTTTCTAAGCCATCACCCTTCCCCCACCCCCCACCCACCCAACAAAAAGCCCTGGTTCGCTGTGTTTGCCGACTTTCCTGGTGTAAGTACTCCCACTATAGTGATTTCAAGCTCCCGACGTGATGTCAGTAAGTGCCAAGTAGAGAAGGAACTGACACAGCTAGGTGAGCGCCGGCTCCAGCTCACCATGTACAATTCTGTGTGTGTCATTAAGCACACAGCCAGACACACACACATGGAATCACAGACACCTACACCTTGCTTCTGACGCTGCACTTAACCAACTTGTCAGTCAGGTCAAGCCAAGTATAGCACCCACAGTGGAATGGATGTATAAACCCACCTGCTCCTCATAGACGACTATCGATCAGAAGGGTCTGTCCGACAGTCACAGAGAAGGGTCTGGCAGAAAACTATGAAGGTCATCAATTAATCTACGGGGTAAAATGATGTTAAGATGCTAATTAGTGGGATGACATTTTTGAAAACTAAAAACCTTGGTTTGAGTAAATCCTGAAAAAACAATGTCTTAATTTCCAATGGTGTACTTAGGAATTAAGAGAAGCCTTAATTCAGGACAGGGTTTAAACTGTTCTGCTGGGGGTGGGGGTGGGGGAGAAGTTCACCTTGTTTTTAAAACTTCAGATGACCGATCAGATTTCCCAGCCGGAGAATTCAGGAGTCTACAAAACCTGGAGCTCTCTCTCTTCAAAAGACTATCAGGTCAGAACAGATAGCTGAGAAATCTCTTCGGCTTAACACAGACACATGAGGCCAACATCATTTCAGTTTGTTAGGGACCAGCAGGAGGAGAAATGGACCAGCATGAGGGCAGGTAACTCTGTGCTGATAGTCAACTCATCTAGCTTAAAGGGGGCATGGGGGTGAAAAACCTAGAATAGATTTGGAGTCTAAATGCCACAGGCTGATAAAGACACAAGGCTTGCCCTGGGAAGAAGGGTCACAATCTTTAGATGTATTCCTCCATCCTGCCATCAGGGTATGGTTTTTGGTTCATGGGCAGGTATATATTTCAGAACAACCTTGGGGAGAGGAGAAATGCAACTATTATGTATGTATGCATGTATGTATGTATGTATGTATGTATGTATGTATGTATGTATTTTTGGAGTTCAGAACCGAATACTTCTAGACTGGATGTCACATCATCAGGGTTAGACACGCTTCATTCATTGAGGCCGAGGGGCAGTAATGGAGAAGCCTCCACTCCTCCAAGCGAGAGAAGCCCACACATTCCAGGGCTTTCTGCAAGGAGAGCAGGGCACCCCAGAACCGTGAAGGGAAAACTCTTCTGGGCTGGCACAGAGAACCAGCGTGGGCAGATGGCCATCTGCAGTGGGGAGCTGCACAGAGAGGGAATCTGGGGAGGGGTGCTGTGCAGAGCGCAGGGGCCCTGGGTGGCTTTGTCAGGCAAGGTCAAGATGAAGGAAAGGGCCCAGCTGCATAAACATCAAGAAAAAAATTGGGGGCAGAACAGGACTGGAAAGCATGTAAGGAAAATCATTAAAAAAAAAACAGTAATTCTGAAAATACCAGATGCGGATGAGGATGTGGGGGAAATGGGTACTTTTAGACACTGTTGGAGGTACTTTGGGGCCATGTGGCAATACCTAGTCATTCGGAAGGTGTGTGTATCCCAGCCCCAGCTGCACATGCCGGGCATCTCCCACTGAGGTCTTTGGCACAGTTGTTACAGTTGTTCCTGAAAACAAGTACAAAGATATTTATTGAAGCAGTTTCTAATAGCAAAAAAAGTGAAAACAAAGGACAAAATGAACTCTAACTTGCTCACAGGAGGTAGGCTACACTGCAGTTAAAATGAATGAACTGGCCCGGCCAGTGTGACTCAGTGGTCGAGTGTTGACCCATGCACCAAGAGGTCATTGGTTCAATTCCTGGTCAGGGCACATGCCCAGGTTGTAGGCCCGATCCCCAGTGGGGAGCATGCAGGAGGCAGCCAGTAGATGTTCTCTCTCATTGATGTTTCTCTCTCTCTCCCTCCCGCCTTCTCTCCCACTCTATCTGAAAATCAATAGAAAAATATTCTCAGGTGAGGATTAAAAAAAAAAATCAGCCCTGGCCGGTTTGGCTCAGCGGTTAGAGCGTCGGCCTGCGGTCCTGAGACCCGGGTTCAGCCCCCGCTAAGGGCATGTACCTCGGTTGCAGTTTGTCCCCGGCTCTGGTCAGTCGTGCGGGTGGCAGCCACTCGATGTGTCCCTTTCACATCGATGTTTCTCTCTCTCTCTGTTCCTCTCTCCCCCTCCTACTCTACCTGAACAAAAAATGGAAAAATGTCCTCGGGTGAGGATAATAAAAAATAAAAATAAAAATAAAAAATAAATCAGGTCCAGCTGGTGTGGCTCAGTGGACTGAGCGTTGTTCCATGGATTGAGGGGTCCCGGTTTGATTTCCAGAGCAGCAGATCGATGTTTCTCTCTCATATGGGTGTTTTTTTTTCTCTCTCTCTCCCTTCCTCTCTAAAAAAAATAAAATAAAATAACTGAAGAAAATAAGCCAAGTATTAGCATCTATTAAATATTGCTGGTACTATGGAAAACACTATGGTGTTACCTCAAAAAATTAAAAATTAAATTGCCATTTGACCCAGTGATCCCACTTCTAGGACTATACCCTAAGAAGCCTGAAACACCAATCAGAAAGAATATATGTACCCCCATGTTCATAGAAGCACTATTTACAATAGCTAAGATCTGGAAACAGCCCAAAGTGTCCATCAGTAGACGAATGGATAAAAAAGCTGTGGTACAGCCCTGGCTGTTTGGCTCAGCGGTTGGAGCATTGGCCTGCGGTCTGGAGAGACCCGGGTTCGGTTCCCGCTAAGGGCACGTACCTCGGTTGCAGTTTGTCCCGGGCCCTGATTGGGTCGTGTGGGTGGCGACCACTCGATGTGTCCCTTTCGCATCGATGTTTCTCTCTCTCTCTCTCTCCCTCCCACTCTATCTGAGCAAAATATCAAAAAAATGTCCTCGGGTGAGGATAAAAGTAAAAATAAACGAAAAAAAAAGCTGTGGTACATGTACACAATGTACACAATGGAGCACTATGCAGCTGTAAGAAAGAAAGCTCTCTTATCCTTTGAGATGACATGGAGGGACCTGGAGAGTATTATCTTAAGTGAAACAAGCCAAGCAGAAAAAGACAAATGTGACATGATCTCACTTATTTGTGGAATATAATGAACAGAACAGTCTGAGGAACAGGGTAGACCCAGAGACGTGAAAGTAGGGTACATACTGACAATCCTCAGAAGAGGGGGTGGGGGAGGGAAGAAATAAACCACAGAACTTAGATTTATGTACACATAACCGATGGACATGGACAACAAAGCTGGGGACAGTGTGGGGGAATGGGGAGAAGGGTGTCAATGGGGAAAAAAGAAGAAACATCTGTAACAAAATTAATTAATTAATTTTAAAAAAAGATAACACTGTTTAGCAAAAGAAACCAATCACAAATGTATGTATATTGCATGATTTAATTTATATGAAAGTTCAGTACCATAAATCTATTTTTTTTTTTTTTATCCTCACCCGGGGACATTTTTCCATTTTTTGTACAGATAGAGTAGGGGGGAGAGAGAGGAAGAGAGAGAGAGAAACATCGATGTGAAAGCGACACATCGAGTGGCTGCCACCCGCATGACCAACCAGGGCCGGGGACAAACTGCAACCGAGGTATGTGCCCTTAGCGGGAACCGAACCAGACCGCAGGCCAACGCTCTAACCACTGAGCCAAACTGGCCAGGGCCATAAATCTATTTGTAAAGGGGCAAGTAAGAACATTTGGAGATGAGAGAAAAGTTTTATAACTCTATTTGGATGTTTCTTGCTTGGGTGAATTCATCTATTGAATCATATTCTTTTTAAATGTGTAGATTTAATTGTATATAAATCATATATCAATAAAGCTACAAAACAAATAATTAAATGGGAACAAAAATAAATTCTTTCCTAAATTTAATAAATAAATGTTGGTGGTAGATACAGATGTCTATTCCTATCACATTTTATACTGTGGTAGGTGGAATAATGGCCCCCAAAGATGTCCATCCATGTCCTAATCCCCAGAATCTATGAGTATGCTACCTAATGTGGTATGAGGATTTGTAGATATAATTAATTTAAGGATCTTGAAAGGGGGAGACTATCCTGAATTATCTGAAGGACCCAATGTCATCATAAAAGGGAGGGGGGGGTCAGAGTCAGGGAGAGGACGTGTGACAGTGGAAGTAGAGGTTCCAGGGCTGTGCTCTGAAGATGTCAGGGCCCCCAGCCAAGGAATGCAGATGTTCCTTAGAAGCTGGAGAAGGCAAGAAAAGCATCTTCCCTGAAGGGTCCAGAAAGAACACAGCCCTGCCAACACCTTGATTATAACTTCTGACCTCAAAGAACAAATCTGTGCTGTTTTAAGTCATTAAATTTGTGGTTACTTGCTATAGTAGCAATAGATGATTACTGTAGTACTTTGAGGGGAATGTTTCATAATTTAAATTTTTGTTTGCTTTTACCTTATGCTGTTAAGTTGGGGGAAGGGTGGAAGGCCTATGGCCCGCCTTCCTGTCCCCCTCCGTGGGAGAAGAGCTGTCCCAGAACGCCCCTCTCAGCTGGCCGCTGGGTGCTAAAAAGGCCGAGCTGGGTGCCCATCTCAGGCGGGCCCTGGGATTCTGGAAGCCCTGGCTGTCAGAACAGGTCCAGGCTATTGGGGTGAGCCACACCCCAGGAGAACCCCTGGAGCTGGTCCCTCCCTCCCTGGTAGGTAAAGCTGCCAGAAGCTCGCAGAAGTTGGAGGGTGAGTGCAGACATGAACTTGAGGCACTGTGCGAGGAGCTCCCTAAGGACACTCCTCACCCTTCCTCCACCTCCTGAAGAGGCCAGACAGACTGCTTGGGGACTTGGCCTGGAGCGCCCGAGTCCAGATGCCAGGCCCTCTTCCAAGGCCAGAGCGCCTCTGCAATGGGGGAGGGGCAGCACTATGCTTGGGGAGCCTGGGCTGGGGCATGGCCTCCCAGGGAGCATCAGCAGGGGGGAGCAGCCTGAGATCTGATCCGTTGTCGGTGTGCAGTGTTCAGGAAGGGAGCCCATTTGTTGAAGAAGTTGGGCTTGAAAGGAAGGAGACTGATAGGAAAGGCAGGTAAAAGGCATCTAAGGATCCTGAGAGAGGTATTTTCAAGAAAAGAAACACCTGTGTATAGTGTGTGTGTGTGGTGTGTGTGTGTGTGTGTAGTGTATGTGTAGTGTATGTGTATGTATAGTGTGTATGTGTGGTATATGTGTACGTGTGCATAGTGTGTGTGTGTAGTGTGTGTGTAGTATGTGTGTATAGTATGTGTGTAGTGTATGTGTGTGTATAGTGTGTGTGTAGTATGTGTGTATAGTGGATGTGTGTGTAGTGTATGTGTGTATAGTATGTGTGTATAGTGTGTGTATGTGTGTAGTGTGTGTGTAGTATGTGTGTATAGTGTGTGTGTATGTGTGTGTAGTGTATGTGTGTATAGTGTGTGTGTGTAGTGTGTGTGTAGTGTATGTGTGTGTATAGTATGTGTGTATAGTGTGTGTGTATACATGCATGCACACACACAGGCCCCAGGGGAGGGAGCTGTGGAGGGGCCACAGGCTGTGGGGGAGGTTGCAGGGCCCAGAACTCAGCACAGGAAGAGAGGAGCCGAGCAGTCTTGGGGGAAAGGTGGTTCTTCTCTTTGCAGATCTGGAAACTAGGCAGGAAAGACACGAGTCTGGAAAGACACCCCACCGAGTTACCCCAGTGTGAGAGTGGGGGCCAAGGGCCAAGGGAGAATCAAGGGCTTCACTCCATCTAGATCACCTGAATTGCTTTACAATAAAGATGTGTTCCTTGTGGAATTAGAGATAAACTTCAATGTATTAGACCCCGTGAGCAGCACAGTGCGTGCGGAGTTATTCAGAGAAGGGTCTGGCAGGTGTCGGCTCGCTGAAGCGTGGCTGGGGTTGGACTTGACTGGTGAGGGGAGCACATCAGGGGAAGCGCTGAAGGAATGAAGAGAAGGAGCAGCAGGTTTTGAAGGGGGCAAGACCCCAAGGCCAGAGCGAGGCCGGTTGGAGAGGAGCCGGCACTGAGGGGAGGCAGACCCCGGCTTCAGTCGCAGGCCCCACCCTGCCCCACACACAGGCTGAGCCGGGCCTGCGCGCTCTGGAATTCCCATTTGTTTCAAGTCCCCCAGAAGATTCTGGTGGGTAGCCGGGTAATGGGTGCCCCTTGGGAAGGGTTCTGCTGAGGGCTGGGGTAGGTGGGTGGCAAGGCCGCCAAGTGAGGAGGGAGGGGTCTGGGACTCACCCTCCTCCAACCCAGGCAGCTCAGCACTGATGTTCTGCCTGGAAGCAGCCAAAAACCCGGATCAATGGTTAAAAACTGAAGTGTGAACACCCCTAGGCTGGAGTAAGAGAATGGAAGTGGTGTGTCACTCTGGAAGGAACTGGGTTGCACTCTCCCGACCATGTTTCTGACCAGCCAGGCACCTCCCCAGGCCCCAGGAAGAGGAGGTGGGAGCGGGAGGAGGGCAGAGCCGCGGATTGGAAGTCAGGGGGAATGACTGGCTGAAGTGGCGCACAAGGGCGGTGAGGAGCCCCCAGGCCTGCCTGTCCAGAGCTGCGCTTTGTCCTGAGGACCGGGTGCTGAGGAAGGGTCCCCAGGGAGCGGATGGCCAGGGTAAAGCCGTTTCCGTGGCTGCCTTGAGCATGCAGGTGAACTGACAGGGAAGTTCCTTGAGGTGGCAGCTTGCCCATGCAGATGTATTCTCAGGTCACCTGCCCTTGTGGCAGTGGTGTGGGACAGCGCAGCGCCAGCAGGGTGGGTGATGGAGGAGGCAGAGCGTCTGTGGACCCATCCCCTCCTGTAAAGAACTTCTCACCCCAGACATATGGCTCAGCGTCCAGGCTCCGGTTACCTGTAATCCAACCTCCAGCCCCTTCCCAGGAGCCTGCCGCTTGTTCCTCTGCCAGCTTCCCTCCACCGTGCCCTTGCCCGGCTCCTGGGCCTCACTCAGCCCCAGGTCCCGTCCCACACACCTGAGTAAGAAGCTGCAGGGGAAGGAAGGCCCTTTCTATGAGTCACAGGGCCAGGGAGGGGCTGAGTTAACCCTCAGACTCACCCCAGCTCAGAATATTTCTTTTCTTTTTCTTTTTTTTCTTAAAGTAACTTTATTTTGTTTTGTTTTGTTTTGTATGTGTCCCTAGCGGGAACCAAACCCGGGACTGTCTGGTCCGCAGGCTGATGCTCCAACCGCTGAGCCAAACCGGCCAGGGCAGAATATTTCTTTTCAACTGCATTTTTTATTAAGGTATTGAAATATAAAATAACATTCTGGCAGAGTATGTTGAGAACTTAAATCAATATAACATGAAACAGGCTCAGAAGAATTGGGTATGTTCTCATGAGAGAGAAAAATTATAAATTTTTTTTTAAGCAACAGTAATGCAATAAGCATTTTTGTAGCTATACATTTTGGACACCTTAAAGATTCCTTTCAATAACTTCTAGAGGTCATAAGGTACTGGTAATTTTAGGGTTTAATATTCTTCCAAAAGGCTCTCCCAGTTATTGTGCATTCCTAGAAATAATTCATGAGAAAGCCCCTGCCCAACATTAGGTATTCAGTTGCTAGTCTGATAGGCAATAAGGGGAAATGTTATCTCAACTGGTTTTATTTTGCTTTGCTTTGAGCATTAAGGAGGTTGAAAGTTTTCTTCTCTTACTAACACTTGTTTCATTGTTTTGATTCATCTGCCTGCTCACATCTGCCATCTTTCTCTTTAGTGCCCTATACTTTATAAAAGCCCTTTGATATTTGCCTCTATTGCCATATTTGTCGGGAAAATATATTTTCCAAGTTTTCCTTCTGCCTTTTCAATCTATTTTGTTTGTGGTTTTTGACATATAGAAATTTCATTAAAAATTTTAAATCTAGCCCAGCTGGTGTGGCTCAGTGGATTGAGCGTCGAACCGTGGACTGAGAGTCGGCTCATGGACTGAGAGGTCCCGGTTCGATTTCTGGTCAGGGCACATGCCTGGGTTGCAGGCTCAATCCCCAGTAGGGGGCGTGCAGGAGGCAGCTGATCCATGTTTCTCTCTCACATCAATGTTTCTATTTCTCGCTCTAAAAAATAATAATAATAAAAAATAAAGAATTAAATCCAGGTGGCTCAGTTGGTTGGACCATTGTCCCATACACCAAAAGGTTACGGGTTCGATCCCCAGTCAGGACACATACCTGGGTTTGGTTTTTTTTTTTTTTTCCCCTCACCCGAGGACATTTTTGCATTTTTTGTTCAGACAGAGTGGGAGGGAGAGAGAGGAAGAGAGAGAGAGAGAAACATCGACGTGAAAGCGACACATCGAGTGGCTGCCACCCACACGACCCAACCAGGGCCGGGGACAAACTGCAACCGAGATACATGCCCTTAGCGGGAACCGAACCCGGGTCTCTCTGTACCGCAGGCCGACGCTCTAACCGCTGAGCCAAACCGGCCAGGGCCATACCTGGGTTTTGGATTCCACTTCTGGTCAGGGCAGGTATGGGAGGCAACCAATCCATGTTTCTCTTTCTCTCCCTCTCTCTAAACATATCCTCGGGTGAACAAGGATTAAAACAAAATTAAATTAAATCTAGGAGGTTTTTTTAAATTTCTGTCTTGGGTGAGGCACCCATTAATCTTTTCAGGCATAAACAGTAAGAACAGAAAGGAATTTAATCTCTGGGGGGACAGGTTGAACATGTGAGGCCCCAATTCACTAAAGGTGGCTGTGCCAGGTTTTCACTGGAATCCCTGTTGGGGAAGGTGAGGAGAGGGAAAAGGGACAGAGGGCAGAAGGATCTGCATGGCAGGGGAGGCCCTGCCAGACCCAGTGTGTAAATGAAAAATTTCTCTAGGTGGGTCCTGTCTGGTGATGAGACTGGAGAGAAGCCTGCCATGGTTAGGGAGATCAGGTTATCTCATCCAAAACCAACAAGTGTCTGAGACACAAAGGGGCTGTCCTTGGACCCAAATGAGGTCACAGCTGTCCACTGGACAGGCAGCCTAACCCCCATGCTGTAAATTCTGCCTACTCCCAAATAAGGTCACAGTGCGACACCAGATGGAGGTCCAGTCTGCAGCTGATACCCATTCCTCAGACTGAGGGTGCTGCCCAGAGGGAGTCTTCATGTTGTTCATGCTATAATCTCAGACTCCGAAGCTGCTGTTGTGTCCTGTTCACCAAGTTGGAATTTTAAGAATCACTGAAAGGTTGGTAAACTTGCCTTTCTCCTATGTCCCAAAGTGGGACAATCCTCTAGCTCGGCTTGTCTGTGAAGCTGAAAAACTGTCCAAGCTTTCACATTGTGTGTTTAGTGTTTGCATAATGAATTTGAAAACAAAGGTCAGATGCATTCTTTGTAACTTACTGTAGACATTTCAAAAGAGCTATTTTTGACTAATACTAAGAAGTTACAGAAATAGACTGTTAGGTCACTGGTTGATTACCATGGAAAAGCCAAAGGTTTTCCCAGAGGGAACAAAGGGAGGTAAGGAGTCTAGCCTGACCACTCCAAAGAGTCACTGAGCTATCCCATCACCAGACTGGAATTTCGGGGGGCTTGCCTAGGCACTGTCTAAATTTGGGTGAGCGTTTCGGGGTGTGGATGAGCAGGCTCTATAATTACACAGCTGTTTCTGACTTGAAGACTTCTCCTAGGGGGCATATTTGCATGATGAGAGGGTCTGCACTGCTGCCTGGTGTGGGCCTGGGATTCTGGGTTGCCAGGCAACTCAGCTTGTCTGGGTGTGTCCCTTTAGTGCTCTCTCCTGCTGATGTTTCTGGGTACAGTCTATGTGTTGGCTTCTGGGCTGTGACCGTCCCATGTGATCAGGTCTGTGACAGTCCCTGGCCTCTAGGCTTTGTGAACACACACACAAAAGCACAGCGCTGGTGTGGCTGGGGCTTTTCCAAACCACTGCCTGGGGAGGTTGTGGCTGAAACTGGAAGTTTCCATTTGGCTGATGGTGTACAGGCCCCTCTGTGTCTGAGTGTTGGGCTATTTAAGACTCCGGCAGGACCCTGCTCGAGGCTAAGGATTTAGAGAGTGGAACCGGCCCCTCCAGGAGCCTAGTCCCTCTCTGGGGGCCGGCTTTGGGCATCGGGTGACTGCAGTAGTGATGATGCCCGCCAGACACTTCTCACCATCTTCACAGGAATTCTTCGAATTGGATATTTGGAACCAGCCCAAAGTCTCTCGGTACCACGGACAGTGACCCCTCTAGGCAAAGGGGAATGTCTGGGACTGTAACAAGGCTCACTTGTGAGAACCTAAAACTGGTTCTGAAAGAAGTTTTTCAGGAAAAAAAAAAATAGACTTTAAAAGTGCTTTGAACAGCCCTGGCTGATGTGCCTCAGTTGATTGAGCATCGTCCAGTACATGGAAAGGTGGCTGGTTCGATTCCAGGTCAGGCAACTGATCGATGCTTCTCTCTCACATTTACTCTCTCTAAAATCAATAAAAATATATTTAAAATATATATGTGTTTTGAACAATGAAAAAATCTTTGAAATAGAGAACTTTCTATGGTGATTCCTTTAGAGTTCTGTTCTGTTTGGATTTTTAAGAGACCTATTTTTAATATTATATAGGTGAAAAATGGGTTCACTCAGGCCTCTGCCCAGGGAGGTGGAGTCAGAGCTGGGACCAGGCTCGGGCCCCAGGGTTTTTCTGGCCTGTTTGTGTTTCTGTTTACTCGTGTGTCTGTGTCTGTCTCTGGGCGCGGCCCTCGCATTGTGCACATGCAGGCCCTAGGTGTGCCCCAGCGGCTCCGGAGTGGGTGTTTCTCCACTGCAGGGAAATTCCAGGGGCAGATCCTGCCTCAGCTGTGGTGAGACAATGTTTCCTTGGGAGGAAACCAGCTCTCAGAGCCAAAAACCAAAGTTCCCACTCCAGGAGTGGGGAGGCAAGAGGGAACAGGGAGGAGGGAGAAGGCAGGAAGGGGGAGGGAGCAGGGAGGAGGGCAGAGGCAGGAGGCAGGAGGGAGGAGGGGGGAGGCAGGAGGGAGGAGGGAGCAGGGAGCAGGGAGGAGGGAGCAGGGAGCAGGGAGGAAGGCAGAGGCAGGAGGGGGGAGGCAGGAGGGAGGAGGGAGCAGGGAGTAGGGAGGAGGGAGCAGGGAGCAGGGAGGAAGGCAGAGGCAGGAGGGGGGAGGCAGGAGGGAGCAGGGAGGAGGGAGCAGGGAGCAGGGAGGAGGGCAGAGGCAGAAGGGAGGAGGGAGGAGGGCAGAGGCAGAAGGGAGGAGGGAGCAGGGAGCAGGGAGGAGGGCAGAGGTAGGAGGGAGCAGGGAGGAGGGCAGAGGCAGGAGGGAGGAGGGAGCAGGGAGGAGGGCAGAGGCAGGAGGGAGCAGGGAGGAGGGCAGAGGCAGGAGGGAGCAGGGAGGAGGGCAGAGGCAGAAGGGAGGAGGGAGGAGGGCAGAGGCAGAAGGGAGGAGGGAGCAGGGAGCAGGGAGGAGGGCAGAGGTAGGAGGGAGCAGGGAGGAGGGCAGAGGCAGGAGGGAGGAGGGAGCAGGGAGGAGGGCAGAGGCAGGAGGGAGCAGGGAGGAGGGCAGAGGCAGGAGGGAGCAGGGAGGAGGGCAGAGGCAGGAGGCAGGAGGCAGGAGGGAGGAGGGTAGAGGCAGGAGGGAGGAGGCTGGGGAAAGGAGGGAGGAGGGCAGAGGCAGGAGGGGGAGGGTAGAGGCAGGAGGGAGGAGGGAGCAGGGAGGAGGGAGCTGGGAGGAGGGCAGAGGCAGGAGGGAGCAGGGAGGAGGGCAGAGGCAGGAGGGAGGAGGCTGGGGGAAGGAGGGAGGAGGGCAGAGGCAGGAGGGGGGAGGGTAGAGGCAGGAGGGAGGAGGGAGCAGGGAGGAGGGAGCTGGGAGGAAGGAGCTGGGAGGAGGGCAGAGGCAGGAGGGGGGAGGGTAGAGGGAGGAGGGAGCAGGGGGGAGGCAGGAGGCAGGAGGGGGGAGGGAGGAAACAGGAAGGAGGAGGGAGGAGGCTGGGGGAAGGAAGAGGGGGAGGTAGAGCTGTCCTCATGGAGAGCCCCCTGGAAGGGAGCCGCCTCATGGCCCACAGGCACCAGGCTCCCTGAAGCCTCCAGACACAGTTTAAATTTAGAGCTTCTATTCTGGTCCTTGCAGCTTGGCCTCACCCTGCAGCCAGACAGCTGGCCAGTTTCCCCACGCACAACTCCTCCTGGTGGATGCGTAGTAACTTTTCTCCCAGAGGCAAATTGTGCCCTAATAATTTTGGATTTGTGATTGGAAAGAGAGATGGAAGATCAAAGCCAGAAAAATCCACCACCCTAACGCATGTTTCCAAACTTGGGCTGCCCATATCCACACACCCTGAGATGTATTTGTCCCACAGGCGTTCATGCCGAGCAACCGCGATGGGAACCCACTCTGTCCCGTTCACTGTCAAGTGGAAATTCCGACAAGAAAAGGATTGGTTAGGTGGTGGGGAAAGTGCTATGGATGACAGTTGCCAGAGGGGAGGTGGCCTGGGGGGCTGAGTGAAAAGGTGAAGGGTTTAAGAACGAGGAATTGGTAGTCACAACATAGTCCCAGGGATGTAAAGTACAGCATAGGGGATATAGTCAGTAATACTGTAATAACTAGGCACGGCGCCCGGAGGGTACCTGACTGTCAGGGGGACCACTTTGTAATGTACATGACTGTCTAACCACTATGCTGCACACCTGAAACTAATATAACATAATATTTAATGTAAACTGTAATTGAAAAATTAAAGTTAAAATTAAAAAAGGAAAGAAAGAAAGAAAATGCCCCGGGGATGTGGAGGCAGGGCATCAACATAACTTAACCCTCATTCTCCAGAAGGGAAGACCCAGGAGAGCAGGAACTTAGTTTTACTTGCTGCTATATCCCCAGCTTCTAGAGGTTTGGCTGCATTAACTGAACACTTGCTATGTGCCAGGCACTGTATTATGTGCTTTAAATGCATTATCTAATCTTATCCTCACGCCCTTGAGCACATTTTTCTGTGAACTCCCATGCATGTATGTGGAATGAAAGGCTGTATTTTTGGCCCTGGCCAGCTTTGCTCAGTGGTTAGAGCGCCAGCCTGCAGACCAATGAGTCACGGTTCGATTCCAGCCAAGGGCACATACCTTAGTTGCAGTTTGGTCCCCAGCCCTGGTCAGGGTTGTGCGGGAGGCAACCAGTCGATGTACACGTTGATGTTTCTCCCTTTCTCTCTCGCACTCTACCTGAAGATAGATGGAAAAATATCCTTGGGTGAGGATTAAAAAATAAAAACCCTGTCTTTTTGGCCCTGGCTGCTGTGGCTCAGTTGGTTGGAGCTTTGGCCCATACAGCAAAAGTGTGCGTAGGGGCGGTATTTCCATTCCCAGTCAGGGTAATAACCCCCGCCCTCACCCTATCCTCTCACTCTAAAATCAATAGAAATATCACATGATCTCACTTATTCATGGAAGATAATGAACTAACCAAACTGCTGAGCAAAATCAACCCAGAGACATAGAGGTGGGGGACAGACTGACAAGCCTCAGAGAAAGGGGGGTGGGAGGGAAGAGATAACCCACAGAACTTACATGCATGTATGTATGACCAATGAACATAGACAACAAAGCTGGGGATGGGACGGGGGGGAGGGGAAGAGGGTGTCAATGGGGGGAAAATGAGAAACATCTGTAACAAAAACAAATAAATAAATAAATAAAATAAATAAACATATCTTCCAGTGAGGATTTAAAAAAAAAATCTGCCCAAGCCGGTTTTGCTCAGTGGTTAGGGCATCAGCCTGTGGACTGAAGGATCAAAGGTTCAATTCCAGTCAAGGGCATGTACCTGGGTTG
Source organism: Molossus molossus (assembly GCF_014108415.1). Lineage (NCBI taxonomy): Eukaryota > Metazoa > Chordata > Mammalia > Chiroptera > Molossidae > Molossus > Molossus molossus. The sequence continues at coordinate 101,169,775 of NW_023425346.1, forward strand.
CAGGTTCGACCCCGGCCCTAGTCAGGGTCATTCGAGAGGCAATCAAATGATGTGTCTCTCTCACATTGATGTTTCTCTCTCTTTCTCTCTCCCTTCCACTCTCTCAAAATAAATAAATAAATAGATATTATAAAAATTAAAAAGAACAAAAAACTGTCTTTTGCTCATCTATATTTTGCCAAGTCACCCAGTACTGAATAGAAGAGGGTAGAGAAAAAGGTTTTCCTTCCAATCTGGAGGGAGAAACACTGGTGGTGCCATCCTCCAGGTAGGAGGGACCTGCTGACCCCTGCCGAGGTGGTGGTGGTCAGAATGGATTTGTGCTGATTTTTCCTCTCCCTGGTCACTGTGCGTCCAAAGACGCTATAATTCTGCAACTGCGTTCCTTTCACACAAAGCTAACATATACTGGCAGCCACTCCCTCAGCCTAATGTTTCCAGCTGAGAGAAGGGCCCCACAGGAACTACCACTGCCCCAAGCATTGGCTTGGCTGGCCTTGGAGGGCAAGTGGGCACTTACTCTAGGGAATACACCATGGTCCAAAGTGCTGCCCTGAGCTCTGTAGGCCGGAGGGAATCCCTTTTGGCAGGACTGACTCACACTAAACGTACTCATCAAGCACTGATGTAAAAACCGAATGCTCTCTTCTTATTTTATAGAGAAGCCTGTCTGACGGACGAGATACTCACAGTGGCAGGTCTGGACAGTCTCTCTCTCCCCGCCATGTGTGAGTCTGGAAGGAAAGTACACTTAAGTGGGAAGGTTGCTGGATGACCTGGCATCTGTTGATGTATCTCAGTGGCCCAAGGCAATGAAAGGGCTGGATGTCCATGACAAGAAAGCCCCTGCTAACCATGTAGATTGTTAGGACAAAGCCCATGTTCTTCAGCTCAAAGCTTATTCAGAGAATGACATGTAAACAATGAAAAACTTGGAACTGCTCTGAGTAGGAAAGAGAAGCCTGCCTACCCAGCCCATCCCCAGGGAGCTCTGGGGAACAGTTGAAACTCTTCTGACCTCTTAGCATCTTGCTGAGGTGTCCCTGGCCAATGACTACTGGCGTGCCTGACACATCTCATGAGAGAAGCTGGGCAGGAGAGTTGGTTGGTTGCATGGGGGTTCAGTATTAGGAGGGTGGCATTTATTATAAAGAGCCCAAGGTCAGCTCAAGAGGGCAAGATGGACATCCATCTCTGGATATACAGAGACTCTGGTACACTGATACCTGGATTTGGAGACATTACAGATAAAATCTATGCAAAGACCAACCTATCTCTGACCCCTCCCTGAAACTCTACCATGTAGTAGTTTTTGTTTTTGTTTTTGTTTTTTTGGTTTAAGGTTCTATGAGGTCCCTTTTGAAATGCAAACCAACCTAAAGACAAATACAGAACTATTTAACCCAGTATCCCTGGAATTTTGGAGGCCAGTAAATGAATCCAGGAGTTATCCTGAAACTTCTGGCTATGTCTGGCTACTCCAGTTTCTGTGGAAAGGCGTTCTTTTTCAACAGACCACTTGGAAATGACCAGAGAAATACATATAAAGAAAAGAAGGAGGAGGAAGCTATTTAATTTAGATAAGGAACAATTTCCAATATTGTTCAGTAAAAAAGCCAGGTGCAGAGCAGGTGCCTAATACTGTAGTCTAAGTGATCCACAGCAGGGGATCTAGCACACCTTCACTAGGTGTGAATGTGAACAGCTCTAGAAGGAAAGAGACTCTCCTCAAGTTTAAGGCTGAGGGACTAGGAAGGAGAGAACCGGCTAACTACATTCTCTTTTCAACTTTTCAATATTGTCCCGTGTGCTCATTTATCAATTCAAAGAACAATTATTTTTCCCTGCTCAAAATCTAGTCAATATATTGTCCTCGAATAGAGGATGCATCAGGCACTAAACTGATAAGAACAGATACTACACTTGATCTCAGCCAAAAGGCCAAAAAGCAACACCAATTTATTATTTATTTATTTATTTATTTATTTATATCCTCACCCGAGGACATTTTCCCATTTTTTGTTCAGATAGACTGGGAGGGAGAGAGAGGAACACAGAGAGAGAAACATCGACGTGAAAGGGACACATCGAGTGGCTGCCACCCTCATGACCCAACCAGGGCTGGGGACAAACTGCAACTGAGGTACGCGCCCTTGGCGGGAACCGAGCCCGGGTCTCTGGACCGCAGGCGGATGCTCTAACCACTGAGCTGAACCTGCCAGGGCCCAATTTGTTTTTTAAAATGTGCCTTGGCCAGTTTTGATCAGTGGTTAGAGCGTCAGCCTGTGGACCAAAGAGACCAGGGTTCGATTCCAGCCAAGGGCATGTACCTCAGTTGCGGTTCGTCTCCGGCCCCAGTTGGGGTTGTGGGGGTGGCAACCGGTCAATGTGTCTCTCTTACATCGATGTTTCTCTCTCTTCCTCCCACTCTGTCTGAAGATAAATGTAAAAATATCCTCCAGTGAGGATTTAAAAAAATAATAAAATGTTTAAAATAATACTAATAAAATAAAATGCATTTAGCCTGATATGAAATTACAGATGCTCCTCCCACTTTTAGCGTCACAACCCAGTCCTGTGCTCAGCCACTAACCTGCTCCCAGGTCCTCCTCATGAGCCAGGCAGAACCACATGCCCATAGCCTGGAGACCAGTGGACTCTGGCAAGGAAGTAGGTGCCAGTGGGAGTGGCACATGGGGTCCTCTGGCAAGAGTCTGGGGCTCGGTCCATATTGTCACTTACACCTTAAATGCCCAGAGGAAGAGAAGGACCACAAGCATCCACCCTAGCAGATGGCAGCATTCGGCTGGCCTGCTGAGAAAGGGTGCCAGCCATGCAAACACACCAAGAGAGGGCTGGCAGGGTGACTGTGAGGGCAGGAAGTGCCCTAAGTAGGAGGGGCAGGCGTCTTCATCTTCTCTGTGCCACAGGCCCCTCTGGGTCTGGTGAGGCCTCTGGACCCTTCTCAGAGTAAGATTTTTAAATGCATAAAGTAAAATACCCAGGATTACAAAGGATGTACATTATATTGAAATACAATTGCCATGTGTGATTGGAAATTCTTTTTATTTTATTTTTTTCTTTATTGATTTTTAAAGAGAGAGGAAGGGGGAGAGAGAGAAATAGAAACATTGATAAGAGAGAACATCAATCGGCCTCCTGCTGCACGCCCCACACTGGGGATCGGGCCTACAACCTGGGCATGTGCCTTGACCGGGAATCGAACCAGTGACCTCTTGGCACATGGGTCGACACTCAACCACTGAGCCACACCCATTGGGCTGATTCGTAATTCTTTACTAGTGTATTAAATCAGGACCACATCTGGTAGTGGGCCTGGTAACTACTATGATTTTGAAGTCACATTGAGTAAAGGAAAGCAGAGTTTACCACCCCAAAAATATGCCTTTTGGGGTATTATTTTAAGATAGTTATTTATTTTTTGTGGTACATGCCCCTAGCGGGAACCAAACCTGGGACTCTTTGGTCCGCAGGCCAACACTCAACCGCTGAGCCAAACCAGCCAGGGCTTAAGATAGTTATTTTCACCTGGCCAGTGTGGCTCTGTGGTTGAGCGTCGACTCATGCACCAAGAGGTCACAGGTTCAAATGTGGAATTGAACCTGTGACCTCTTGGTGCATGAGTCGACGCTCAACCACAGGCACATGCCCAAGCTGTGGGCCTGATCCCCAGTGGGGGGCATGCAGGAGGCGGCCAATCAGTGTTCTCTCTCATCGATGTTTCTATCTCTCTCTCCCTCTCTAAAAAAAAAAAAAAAAAAAATCAATAAAAAAAAAATTATTTTAAGAGGGTCCAGCAAACATTTTTCTACCAAGCATTTGTTTTCCATCTACATGTGAATAGTGTCCTGCCTTTTGAAGTCTCAAACCACACCTACAACCTCTGTTTCTCTTTGGCTCAAGGTGGCCTGCAAGCTCCAACTGTTTGATTTGTCCTAGGGTCTCAAATTCCTATGGAACCCTCGCATGTACATACAAAATAAATTTGGATATTTTCTCCTGTTAATATCTCTTATGTCAATTTGGTTATTAGACCAGCCATAAGAATTTAGGAGGGTAGAAAGAAAATTGTTTTTCCTCCCCCACATGAGCATAAATGATATTCAAAATATCTGTAACAACGGTGGTGTGATATGAAAATAGCTGTGACTTCTGTTGGTGACAAAGTTCCAGGAACCACCTATAAAACTGTGGTGTGATACCATTGCACACAATGGAAGGAAATGCTAGATTTCAATGAAAGAATAGGGAAAATAGACATGTAAATTCTTCCCATCCAAGTTCACCATCGCCCAAAACCTTAACTGCAGGCTAAGAATCTAAGGAGTAAATGTTTGAAGGGGCACCAAGTTGGGTAGAAAACATGGATTTCTACACCATTTCCCATTTCCCTGAACAAGTGTTTACTTTTTTTTTATCCTCACCCGAGGACATTTTTGCATTTATCTTCAGAGAGAGTGAGAGGGAGAGAGGGAGGGGGGGGAGAGAGAGAGAGAGAGAGAGAGAGAGACATCAATGTGAGAGAGACACATCGACTGGTTGCCAACTGCATGCACATGACCCCTACAGGGGCTGTGTACAAACTGCAACCGAGGTATGTGCCCTTAGCTGGAACTGAACCTAGGTCTCTCTGGTCCACAGGCCAATGCTCTAAACACTGAGCCAAACTGGCCAGGGCACAAGTGTTTACTTAAAAAAAAAAAAAAAGTATTTATTGATTTTAGAGAGAGAGGAAGAGGGAGGGAGGGGGAGAGAGAGAGAGAGAAACATCAATTCATTATTCTACCTATTCATGTATTCATTGGTGATTCTCGTATGTACCCTGACCTGGGATGCAACTCGTAACCTTGAAATACTATGCGCTAATCAACTGAGCAACCAGGCCGGGGTCAGTGTTTAGTTTTTCTATTCAAAGTGAGTGTCAGAAACCTGGAAGAGGTAGCAGGGGGAGGGAGATGGAGGCCTGGGGACTGGTCTGGGAGCTCTGCCCTGGGAGGAAGGCCTCTCACAGGAAGGCAGTGATGTTTGGAAAACAAAGGTTGTCCTGTTATACAGGTAAGTTTCTTAGGTAAAAAGGTATTTCTGGTAATAACTCTCTTCCTGGAACAGGCCTCCCTTTCCAATGTAAATTTAGACGGCTGAGGGAATTTTGATGGCCTTAAAGTAAAAAAATTATCATGCCAAGCTGACATATTTTGGAGTGGTTAATTCTGCTCCCCTTCAGATCCTACCTGTTAGGTGTGCCTCCCCCATCGAGTGGTGGAACAAAGCCATCTGTCCAGAATTGAAAAATGATGAGGGAGGGGGGTGTCTTGGGGGAGGAAAGGAGAAATATCTGTTATCAAAAATAAATTCATTATGTCCTGGCCGGTATGGCTCAGCGGTTAGAGCACCGGCCCGTGGACCAGACAGGCCTGGGTTTAGTTCCTGCTAAGGGCACGTACCTTGGTTGCAGTTTGTCCCCGGCCTGGTTGGGGTCGTGTGGGTGCCACTTGATGTGTCTCTCTCATGTCAATGTTTCTCTCTCACTCTCTCTCTTCCACCTTCTCTCCCTCCAGCTCCATCTCAAGATAAATGCAAAAATGTCCTCAGGTAAGGATTAAAAAAATTAAAAATAAATTCATTAAAAAGAAAAGAATTGAAAAATGGGAATAAATGTTGTGGAAAGTACATGGGCAATCACTCTTCCACTGTTTTGTATGTTGAAATTTTACATAATTTTTTTTTTATCCTCACCCAAGGACAATTTTGCATTTATCTTCAGCGGGAGAAAGAGAGAGAGAGAAACATAGACATGAGAGAGACACATCAAATGGTTGCCATCCATATGCCTCCAACTGGGGACTGGGACAAATTGCAACCGGGGTACGTGCCCTTAGCGGGAACTGAACCCAGAACTCTCTGGTCCACTGGCCGACACTCTAACTGCTGAGCCAAACCAGCCAGGGCTACATAATTTTTTAAAAGAAATTTATTTAATATGTTTTTATTGATTTCAGAGAGAGGGGAAGAGAGAGAGAAACATCGATCAGCTTCCTTCTGCACCCCCTCCCCCAAGGAATCAAACCTGTAACGTGGGCATGTGTCCCGACCAGGAATCAAACTGGTGACCTCCTAGTGCATGAATAACACTCAATCAACAGCCACGCCAGCCAGGCAAAAAATTCAAATAAATTTTTAAAAATGTAAAGCAATTTGTTCCCAAGGTAGATGACCTTAAAAGTACATGTACTGAAAGTGTGCTCACTAATAGCAGGGAGCGCTGCATCTGCCAGCCTTTTTTTCTCCATGGTAACAACCGGACCTTTGAGTAGGCACTTCTAAAAGCCCTTTAAATGTATTAACTCATTTGTTCAACAACCCTAGAGAGTTACTGCTATTGTCCTCATTTATGAAAGGAAAATGAGTGATGAGGAAAGTGATTTGCCCAGGTGCACAGTCAGGGTGGGACAGCCCAGGCAGTACACTGACATCTGAAGCACAGTGCTTCTCACACTGTGGCCAAACCCCAAAGCACATTCCCATCACAGATGTGAGATTCGTCTTCTGAGACATATCCACACAACAGAAGAGTATTCAGCCATAAAAAAGGAATAGAGTCCTGGCCGGTTTGGCTTAGCAGTTGGAGCATTGGCCTACGGACCAGAGAGTCCCGGGTTCGGTTCCCGCTAGGGGCATGTACCAAAAAAAAAAGGAATAGAATACTGATACATGCTACAAACTTGATGAACTTAAAAACACATGCTGCCCTGGCCAGTGTGGCTCAGTTGGTTGGGTGTCATCTCATGCACCAAAAGTTTGCTGGTTCAATTCTCTGTCAGGGCATGTGCCCAGGTTGCAAGCTTGATCCCCAGTAGAGGGTGTGCAGGAGGCAGCCAATCAATGTTTTGCTCTCACATCAATGGCTCTCTCTCTCTCTCCCTCTCCCTTTCTCTCTCAAAAAACCAATAAAAATATTTTAAAAACGCACACATGCTAATGGAAAGAAGCCAGACACAATGAGCACGTGTTGCACATTCCATCAATAGGGATACATTGTGGAGTCCAGAATGGGCAAATCCACAGGGACAGAAAGTAGATTAGTGCTGGGGTTGGGCAGATGAGGAGGGACTGCTAATGAGTCTGGGGTTCTTTTTGAGGTGATAAAATGTTCTGGAATTTGTGGTGATATTTGCTCAACTTTGTGACTATATTAAAAAACTACTGAGTTACATACTTTTATTTTATTTTATTTTATTTTTTTATTCTCACCCGAGGACATTTTTTGATATTTTGTTCAGATAGAGTGGGAGGGAGAGAGAGAGAGAGAAATATCGACATGAAAGAGACACATCGAGTGGCTGCCACCCATACGACCCAACCAGGGCCGGGGACAAACTGCTGCCGAGGTACGTGCCTTTAGCGGGAACTGAACCCGGGTCTCTCCGGACCGCAGGCCGACGCTCCAACTGCTGAGCCAAACCGGCCAGGGCTGAGTTACATACTTTAAGGGGTAAATTTTATAGTACTGTTATTGGAAGAAGTGGGGCTCTTGGGGTGCCACTAAATAAGAATTTTTGGAGGCCCCGTGAGAGGATGAGATAGTGTAGAAAGCTTTATTTCTGCGGAATTACACCCCTGAGTTTCCAAGGTCCTATTTCCCTCTGTCCCACCACAGAAGAAGTGTAGCTCTGACTTCAGCAGAGCTAGGATCAAAGCCAGTGCCCAGAGTATCTGTTCCATCTTGGGACACAGTCTAATCAGACTAGCTTAGGTTGTGTTCCCCACTGCAGTTCATCAGTCCAGTTCATGTGGGGTCTGCATGGCCACATAGCTATGGAGGGAACAAAGGCAGGAGCAAAGCCAAAGGAACCAGACAGCCAAGAGCCAGGAGAGCGAGAATTCCATTGTCTAGGGGATTATGTAGTCCCAAATTTTCAAGGGCTTGCATTGGACCTGCCCGCTCTGGCCAATGATCTCTGTTCCCGGGTTTGACCGGCAGCAAGCCCCTTCCCAACATCACCCTGACTCACTGCACATGCACTCATCTCTCCTTTGTCCAGTCCCTTCCCCGAGTGCTCTGCATGGAATGGACCAGTGGTTTCCTGGGGAGTATAAAACTGCAGCTTCCTGGTGAAGCTGCCCAAATAACATAGCTATAATGTCTGGCCTTCCTTTCCTATTATTAATAACTAGCTAATTACAATGGTATCAATATGTGAGTTACATCTAAAAAGCAGTCTTTTGAGGGCTATCAATAATTTGGTCTAATGAGAAGAGTATTTGATTTTAAATATTTTTTTTTGCTTAATCCTCACCCTAAGATATTTTTTCCATTGATTTTTAGAGAGTGGAGGAGGGCGTAGAGAGACAGAAAGAGAGGCAAGAGAGAAACATCGATGTGAAAGAGACATATAGATTGATTTCCTCCTGCACGTGCCCTGACCAGAGCCGGGGTTGGAACCTGCTACCCAGGTATGTGCCCTTGATCAGGAATTGAACCCGTGACCTTTCAGTCCTTGGGCTGACGCTCTAACCACTGAGCAAAACTGGCCAGGGCAAGAATATTTAATTTTAGTAAACCAAAGCTAGTGAAGGGTAATAGAACATACCACTCCCAAATATGCCACTTTGGCATGAGGATAATTTGGGGTTGAAGGCAACTGAGAAGAAACAGACACAAGGCAAACTCTCTGCCCTCCTCCAATTTGCCTAAAAGCAGTACATAAATTTGCAAAAGTGTCCTTCTTTCCCTCTCTACCAAGGTGGACAAAAAGGGGCCACATAGTAAACCTGACAAACTCAGAGAAGTCCTGCATGGTGGCCTTACACACTCAGAGACCTACGGTAACCACCACGTAGGATAGTCTGAAATGGAAACTTTTTAACTAAAAGCAGTTTATGGTGGGTAGTCATGTCCCAGGCTAGAATGTTCCCAGACAAAGGTCAATTTTCACCTTAATTAAGCCTGTTTATTGTCTTTTTGCATCTATGATAACATACTTTTGGAATGACAAAGTAATTTCCTTTTTCCGAACCCCTCAAAACACAGGTAACGTACCAGAGGAGAGACCACAAATCTCCTTATTGAATAAATTGTTGACTGTTAACCATCCTGTACCCACCTATGTAAAATAAGTGTCTATTATTTTACTTTTTATCCAATCCTAGAAGTTTCCCTGCTTTACTTTCTCCCACCTACCTAATCTACCACCAGTGGATTTCATGTAACCCACTTACATCTTCTCTTTTTTTGTGTGTGGTATGTGCCCCTAGTGGGAACCAAACCCGGGACTCTCTGGTCCGCAGGCTGCCGCAGGCTGACGCTCAACCACTGAGCCAAACTGGCCAGGGCTACATCTTCTCTTTTGATTGTAATGTATAAAACATGATGCAAAACTGCCATTCTCTGGAGCATTTTCTCAATCGGTTGAGATTTTGCTTCCCAGCAGTTGTTGACAGTTTGGTTCAAATAAACACAAAAATTCTCTAAGATTTGAATGTTTCTTTTCTTTTTATCCTTATCCGAGGACATTTTTCCATTTTTTTGTTCAGATAGAGTGGGAAGGAGAGAGAAAAAAAAAAAACATTGACGTGAAAGGAACACATCGAGTGGTTGCCACCTGCACGACCAACCAGGGCCGGGGACAAACTGCAACTGAGATACGTGCCCCTAGCGGGAACCAAACCCAGGTCCCTCTGGACTGCAGGCCAAACCAGCCAGGGCAGGTTTTAATGTTTCTTATGGCAACTCCAGGAAGGGCAGAAGACAATCCCCAGAAACGCTAAACCCCATAGATTTACCTTCCCATAATTTGCCATCCTAGATATTCAAGTCCTTTTCCTTGTCTGTCACTTTGTTCTTTTGTGAAGATGTTATAATAAATTGAAGTTATAACCACCCCTTTGAGCTATTCATCATTGAGTGTTCCTATGTGAGTGGTGCCCATTTTAATGAATAGTTCTGCTTATTTGTCTCCTGGTAATCTTTGGTTAGTCTAATTTAAAGGGCCCCCATCAGAGAACCTAAGATGGGTAGAGGAAAGTGCTTTGTTTAGTTTTTTTTTTTTCCTTCTCCTACACTCATACAAAAATCTCCAGGGTCTTGCTCCTTTCTAGGTCTCAGCTCCTGTCTCTCTGGCTCCCTGAGCTCCTATGCCCAGCCCTTCTGGACTTCAGTTCTTCAACTTTGATGTGCCTTTTCCCTCTTGAGAGTCTAAGAGAATGCTGGGCTTAGCTGAAGCATCACTGCCTCCTGGAAGCCTCCCTGGTCTTCTTCCTAAGTCAGGACCACTGCCACCTTGTGTAGACCCCACCATCCTACACTCATCACCCTGGTAATTTCCGTAGGGTCTGACTTCCTGAATAAACTCCAGGCTCCGTGAGGGCAGGGATTGATTTTATTCACTCTTCTACCCCCTGTAACCAGCACCCAAACAGCGGAGGCACTTACAAATCCACTGAACAGAAAATGCAGGGCCCAGATGCAGACAGAGCACGGTGGCTTTCAGAGGGCCCTGCTACTTTAGGAGGGCAGGGCTCCGTCCTTCTCAGAGTCCAGTTGACATCCAGCTCCCTCTTTCAGGCCCTTTGAAAGATGGGAGAGCGACTTTACATGGGTCCAACTCACATAAGCCCTTTATTATTTACTCCAGATAATGGATGTGCCTGATGCATCAAGCAAGCACCCGCCTTCTTTTCTGAAGGAAATTTAAAAACTACTATTTCCAAGGTGGGGGGTGGTGTGTGTGTGTGTGTGTGTGTGTGTGTGTGTGTGGAAATTGGGGGACATCTGTAATACGGTCAACAATAATAAAAAATAAAATTGTATTTGACCTTAAAAAAAACCTACTCTTTCCTTGAAAAGTTTTAAGCAGTCCTGGATGTTGTTTGGGGTATAACTGGGCACACAGTTGTGATCTGCAGGGAGCTGTATTAACGTTTTCTCCAGGCAACCGGCTATTTGATCTTGCTACTTTTATTTTTATTTTTTTAAGATTTTTAAAAATTGATTTGGAGAGAGGGAGAGAGGGAGAGAGATAGATCGCCTACCTCCTGCACGCCCCCTACTGGGGATCAAGCCCACAACCTGGGCTATGTGCCCTGCCTGGGAATTGAACCAGCACGGGAGAACCCCCAACCAACTCAGCCACACTAGCCTGGCACCAGACTGTTGCTTTTAAAATCTAGAGTAGCAACCCGTGGACAGAAAATAAAAAAAGGGGGCCACATACTAAACCTGACAAGCTTATAGAGGAGGCCTGCATGGTGGCCTTAGAAACTCAGAGACCGAAAGTAACATTGGATGGTCTGAAATTAAAACTTTCTAAAAGTGAGTCAGGGTGGGTAGTCTTGCCCTAGGGCAGTATCTCCCCAACGAAGGTCAATCCTTACCTTAATTGAGCCTGTCTATTGTCTTTTTGCACCTAGAATAACAAACCTTTGGAATGTCAGGGTAATTTCCTTTTTCCAGACCCCTCAGGGCACAATCACTACACCTGAGCAGAGTCCACAAAACCCCTCATTGTTAATCGTGTTAACTGTTAACTATCCTTACCTACCTATGTAAAAGAAGTAAATCTATTCCTTTTACTTTTCATCCAATCCCAGAGATTTTTCCGCTTTGCCTTCTCCCACCTCCTTAATCTATCACCAGTGGATTTCATGTACCCTCCCCCCCCACACTTAAGCCTCTTCCTTTGATTGTAATGTATAAAATGAGGTGCAAAACTTTCATTCTTTGGAACATTTTCTCAATCGATTGAGATTTGGCTTCCCAGCAATTACCATAAATTTGACTCAAATAAACTCATAAAAATTCTCTACAGGTTTGAAAGTTTCTTATATTGACAAACCAAAAACAATTCCTGCCACTTCCTTATTGAGCATCTACTATAGTCTAAGGTCCTAGCACTTTACAGATATCATCTTCAACACCCCACCCCCCAACTCTGCCAGAACGTAGTCTTATCCACATTTTACAGATGAGAAGACAATCAGGAGTTAAGTAACTTGGCAAAGTACAAGTTAGTAAGTGTTAAAGAACTTTTTTCCTTTCTTTTTTTTACAACAGTTAAGAAAAGGCACCCTGGCCGGTTTGCCTCAGCAGTTAGAGTGTAGGCCTACGGACCAGAGAGTCCTGGGTTCGGTTCCCGCTAAGGGCATGTACCTTGGTTGTAGTTTGTCCCCGGCCCCAGTTGGGGTTGTGTGGGTGAAGGCCGGTCAATATGTCTCTCTCACATAGATGTTTCTCTCTCTCTCTTCCTCCCTCTCTCCCTTCTGCTCTATCTGAAGATAAATGCAAAAAATGTCCTCAGGTGAGGATAAAAAAGAAAAGAAAAGGCAATTATCTAGAAAGCGTTTTTTTTTTTTGGTATGTACTCCTAGTGTGAACCGAATCCGGAACTCTCTGGTCCTCAGGTCGACGCTCCAACTGCTGAGCAAAACCGGCCAGGGCTCTAGAAAGCTTTTCATAGTTGCTGGAACTTTCTTGATTCTTTAAGAACATTTCAAAATGCTTATTAGGAATTTGTTATTTAATTTTAAAAAGGGAACAAAAAGACAGGGTATCTCTGTGTGAGACCTGAAATCACTTTCTGGTTCCATTTCCTACTTTTTCCACTTCTAAGGATTAAAAGCACTTGTTTTTCCTCATATTAATATAAGCAATAATGAATCAAAATAGGCGACTTTTGCTACTTGGTAAAGAAGAAAGGCCAAATTCATACTGCAATAGAAGAACTAATAAAAGACAGGCGGTTTAATAAGTAAACTAAAAATGGATATAAAGGGTTGTCATAAACAAGTGAATCCTTAAAGGATTAAGAATGGGAGTGATGCCCTGGCCGATTTGGCTCAGCAGTTAGAATGTCACCCCATGGACCAAAGAGTCGTGGGTTCAATTCTGGTCAAGGGTACATCAGTTGCGGTTTGTCCCCAGCCCTGGTACGGGTCTTGGGTGAGGCAGCCAATCAATGTGTCTCTTTAGAATTGATATTTCTCTCTCTCCCTCCCCCTCCCACTCTGTCTGAAAATAAATGGAAAAATATCCTTGGGTGAGGATTAAAAAAGAGAATGGGAGTGAGGAATGTACTGGCTGCAGACCCCTAATCTGCTTAGAACCAAAGAGCTTTCATCACGCGAGAAAAGCACCAACCATTTATCAGCTGGATTTTGGGATCTTGTTAAACAAAAAAAAAAACAAGTTTGGCCCTGGCCGGTTTGGCTCAGCAGAGCATCAGCCTGAGGACCAAAGAGTTGCGGGTTCGATTCCGGTCAAGGACGCGTACCTCAGTTGTGGTTCGTCCCAGGCCCTGTCAGGGTCCTTCGAGATGCATTTCTGTCTGTCACCCTCCCACCCACTCTATCTGAGGATAAATGGGAAACTGTCCTCCAGTGAGGAGTAAAAATAAATAATTAAAACCCAACTATGGACATAATTACAGATCCTAAGGAAACCAAGGACTTGGGAGATGGAGGTTGCTAAGGCAGCGGCCTCAACTTGGATGAAGCACCTCTGCTCCACTGTTAACTGAAGAACTTGGGCAAGACACACCCCAAATCCCAGCTGCTTCACCTGTGAATGCGGCATCATTCCTGCACTGCCCCCTCCACCTTGAACTCACTACTCTGAGCTGTAAAAGGACGGCCCTCCTAGGCTCAAAGGAGTTTGGGGAACTGAAATAAGGCAGGTACGCCTGAGAATGTGCTACAGAAGGGAAACAAGGTAGAAAGGAAAGAGGAGCCTTTTCCTCCCAACCCCCAGAACGGATCGCATGAGTCACGGGGATTCTCCGCGATCACTACGGGCCAGCACCGCGGAGCTGGGCCCGGACCTCCCCGGGCCGCCAGGGCGCGCAGGGCCTGGCCCACCGACCGCCAGGAACGCGCTTCGGCTCCTTTGAGCCTGATTTTTCCACTTGCCAACCACAGCTCTCCCAGTTCATCAGAAAGCCACAGGTTACACGAATAACACGAGCCGAGCCTCCTAAGGCACAGAGAAACACTGGCTGGAACCACGCCAGCGTCCTCAACCGTGGTTGCCACGGAAGGTGGGTTTATTCCCTTCCTCGCTGTCCTGCACTTTCAGTACTTTCGTGTACTCAATCTTTCCGGACTGCAGTGTCTCCATCTGTACCTGGTTATGAAAATTAAACTAAAAAAAAAAAAAAGGCCCAGCAATAAGTAGTCAGGGGATGTGTTATTTCTCTTGAAATTATCGAAGAACACATATAAAATTTTTGTTTTATTGCTTTTAACGAATGTCTCTTTAATGAAAAAAAAAACACCAAAACTTATTTTGCATCAGGGTCCTCCCCCTCCCCCCAAATCCACACTCCCAATGCGCAGCAGCAAGTTGCAAGCTTTCGTGGTCAATTTGCGGAGTCTGCCTTTCCTGTGTAAACACTCTGGGACTCACTCCCCAAACTTCCTCAACAGCCGCACCTCCCTACTTCGAAGCGCAAACGAGGAATGACTTCGGGTGAAGGCCTCGGGCTCCCAGAGGCAATGGGGGAGAGCACCCAGCGCCGCCATTAGGACGCGCGAGGGAAAATGGAGGCGCCCGGCCCTCCCGCGGCGGCCCCACGAGCGGCGCCTGCGCCCTGCGCGCCCGCCCCGCCCCGGCCCGCGAGGCAGTTACGGCGGTTGAGGAAGGGCGAGGGGAGGGGAAAGAGCGCCGTGCCACGCCCCGCCCCGCCCCTCTCCTGAGCGCACGGTTCCGGCGAGCCCGGCTCCAGCCCCAGTACTCCGGTCCAGGCCGCTCCTGGCCGCTAGCCGCTCCGTAGGCGCTGGCCGCATTCCGCGCTCCGCGCTTTCCCTCCAGCCCTTTGTGTCCTGGCGCGCCTCGGGAGGAACGCGGGTGCGCGCGCCGCGCCGTGCGCCTGCGCCAGGGGGCGGGCGGCGCGCCCGGCCGGGAGTCGGGAGTGGGCGCTGCTCCCAGGTGCCCCGCCCTCGCCCCGCCCCTCGGCCGCCATTTCGTGCTCCGGCGCGCGCGGCCTCAGCGTGATGGACGCCCGGAAGCCCAGACAACAAAGGCCCGAGCGCAGGGGCTGCGCGGACTGCTGGTCCTTCCGATACCCGCGGGAGGAAGATGGCGCCCAGAGACTGGGCTAAGCCCGAGTATGGGGCGAAATGGGCGCCTTTACCGCCTCCGAATGGCCCTACGAGCGTGCACGCGCCCTAGTATGCCCACACTCGGGTTTGTGTGTGGCATGCACGAACCCGTGGGCTTACACAGATTCCTGCGTGCATGACCTCGAGGACGTTCTCACACTAGACTGCGCACTCTTGTGTTTGCACAGCCCGGCGACTCACCCAGGTCCGGTGTGCATGCACTCGTTTGCACGAACCTGGGATGTGCACCGATCATGTAGTCATGAATTTGGTTTATCCGCTTCTTTAATACCCGGGGGTGTGCGCAAACCTTGGATGCAAGCCCACTCTACCGAAGTCCAGGGCACCCCCAAACACCATTCAGGTTCTGGCCTGTTGTGGATTCATTCGCTCTTGCTGATTTTACATGCAAAGCATAACCACCAGCCATATGCTATTCTTACCCTTGGCTTCTATTCTTTCCTCCCTTTCACTGCTGTCACCCCAACTTTGCCCTAAGGGCATGTGGTCTGCCCGTGAGGGAAAACAGACCAACAAAGTCGAAGTTAAAGGCACCATGATGCAGCTGTGAAGGAGAGGCCGCAAAAGCTTCCTGGAGAAAGCCATGAACCAAGGCCAGCGTGGTTGGCCAGGGCCAGGCACCCAAGGGAACCGGGGCTCAAGCCTGAGAACTTGGTTCTAGAAGGCATTTAAACAGGAGATGCCACCAAATTCACATTTGTGGGAGGACAGGGTCGAAACAGAGGGAGCAGATGATGGAGAGGAGGGTGTGTGGGGAAAGGAGGCCTGTTTGTGGGGCCCACGGGGCAAGAGACCTTGGGGGACCAGGCTCAGGAGGAAGTGGCCTCCCCAGGTAGGGAAGTGGGAGGAAAAGCAGGATGGGGACTGTGGTCTGTCGAGCTGTTTACACCTCCTGCTGCTTCTGGCTCTTCTGTGTTGAGCACACTCCTCTCCCCAGGAGGACAGTCTCAAGCCTTAGCAATGTTCTTTACCAGCTGGTGCCTGGGCAAGCACCTGCTCAGCAGGGATGGAGGGAGATGCTGCCCGGGGAAGAACAGCCCAGGCATAGAGTAAGTGTTCAGTAAACATGGGATGTTAGCATTTGAGCTGGTTTAGATGTCCCCTTGTTTGGCCCCCCTTCCCCTTCCTTCAAAACCACCTCTTATGTGTACCTTTCATCTCATTACGGATATCCTCTTACTATGCTAGCTATTCCTAAGTACGTTTTAGGGATATAAAAGTCCATCTCCTCTAACATATCTCTGCATTCCCCTTGAGAACCCTCTACAACGTCCCCAGTATGTCACTGAATCTCCGTCTGAATATGTCTCGTGATGGAGAACAGACCACTTCACAGGGCAGCCTGACAAACTTAGCAGGTAAAGTTTATGTTATGAGGCCCAGATCTTTGCAATCTGAAATGAAGCCTTTTTTCCCCCGTCACCGGAAAGATACTTTCTGAGCACATGCTTTGTGTTAGGCCTGGGCATAGAGCAGCCAGATACAGCCAGATACAGTTCCTGCCTCTAGTTGCTTTTAGAGCCAAATTGCAAAGCACTGGGGTCCAAGAGCAGACAAATAGGTTTTGTTTTGTTTTTTTTCTTGATTGGTTTTAGAGAGGGAGAGAGAGAGAGAGAGAGAGAGAGAGAGAATCGATTGGCTGCCTCCTACATGCCCCCCACTGGGAATTTGGCCCACAATCCAGGCATGTGCCCTGACCGGGAATCGAACCAGGGACCTCTTGGTACATGGATCGACGCTCAACCACTGAGCCACACAGGCTGGGCCAAATAGCTTCTTCATAGTCAATAGGATGGTGCTGAAAGTCTACACAGTGCAGATTACACACACTGGGCAGTCTCTGTGCATCTTGAATTAAACTGTAGGGCCTCTGGGCGTGGGACTGAATTGAGTGCATGCCCCCCTCCCCACATGGGGTGTGGCCTTTGTCCTCCACCCTTTCCAGTTGCCCCAGGCCTGGGCATGGTCCATAGTTAATGCTGGGGGTGGGTGGGGTGGGTGGAGCTGACCCCTGTGTTGGAAAGCACCAGCCACTTTATGAGAAAGAACCAACAGGGACCCTCCTCAGAAGGGGTCTGTGGACATGAAGCCTTTCCAGGGTTGTCCTTAGAGGGGAGGACAGCTGAGTGAGCCCTCTCAGCAACCACTTTTGGACCGCCCTGCCTGCCTGGGAGTTAGGGCTTTGGGGATAAGTGGCCGTCCTGTTCTTCCTGTGTCCCTCAGGCATGGGGCAAGTTTTTCTACCACTTTAATCTGCTAGCAGGGCCGCAGGCTGGAGTGTTCTTGGAAACCAAGCCTGGGCTTGATCTAAGTAATGTCTGTGTGACCTGGAAGTAGGTGAGGTGGTTCCACCTTCCCTCCTGCTGAACAGGCAACTGGCACTGGATTACTGCTCTGCATTTCGCCCTGTTCCCAAAGGCCCCAGGATCTGGGTGATGTCATCCTCAGGGGCCTTTTCCTGGAGTATGCACTCCAGAGCTGAGCCCCTCTGCACTGGGTTTGGGGGTCCTTGCCCAGGAAACACCTGGTGGGGAATTTCCCTGGTTCCCAAGAGTAAACTTCAGGGACCTAGAAGGCCCCACCCTTAGGCAGCTTCTTACCTCCAAAGGGTCACATTTAAGAGAGGAGGTGTCCCTGGAGAAATGAGACTGTTTGCAGGAGAATAAATGCCACCTTGTGCCTGCTGCTTTCCCACAGAGGTCTGTGGGCTTCTTCCGGGCCTGTGTAAATAATTTAATGGAAAACTCCAGAAGCAGGCCGCCCACGTGAGCCTGACCTTGCCTGCCGCCAGCAGGCAGGTTATGAAATGTTTCCCCTCTGAGCAGTGGCTGAGTGGGGGTCACAACCCAAAGAGAGACGACATTGCTCTGGCTCCGGGGGAGGACAGCTGGGCGGGTGGGATCTTTTCGGGGGGACCATCTCTCCGTGCTGCCTCCGAGGTCCTGGTCACAGGCGCCAGGATGTGGCGCCTCTGAGATTACAAAGCCAGGGTCTAGGCCGTCCCAGATGTGTCCTGCCCGCCCCTCCCCCACGGGGCCCCGAGCAGCTCGCTGGGGGCAGGGGGCGGGGAGAAGGTTTCCGCGGCCCCAGCCCCGCCGGCCGGACGTCCCCCTCGGGCAGCACCGCAGGAGGACCGCGAGCACGGCCCCTGCCCCCCACTCCCAACCCCGCTCCGCCTTCCCGGCCATCCCGCCAGGCTGTGGGTGGTTCCTCCTGGGTCCAACCGCCCTAGTCCGGCCCGTCGGGGAGGTGGCCTGGGTGGGAGCAGGAGGAGGGACCGAGCAGTGGAGCCACTGCCCAGCGGCGGCCGGAGCACAAACATTTCCTTATGTGGTGGCCCTGCCGCCCGGGGCTGGGGCGGCGCCCCGGGGCTGCGGGACCCGCCCTGGGTGAGCGGGCCACCCCGGCTGCAGAGGCAGGGCCGCTGCCCAATGGGATCTCGGCCCCATCCTGCGAGCCAGACAAAGAGGAAAGGGCCCCTGCCCTGTTCTTTGTCCCCTGGAGAGTGACCCACCTCCCCCGAGGAGGAAGTGGCCGTCGCTGCTCGGCCAGACCCTCACTCTCCCCAACTTCCCCTGCACCTGTGGGAAAGTGTCCTGAGAGCTGAGGTTCCGGCGGAGACCTCAGGCCGGGCGGAGGACGGGGACGAGGGGTAGGTTGCCTGGCTTTCCTGTCTGGGCACCATCCCGCCCTCCCTGGCCCTTGCGCCCAGTGCAGCACCCTGGTGCCTTGGGAACTATATATGGCCATGGGGATAACGGTGACTCAAGGAAGGGACAGCTCGCTGGGGAGTGGACGGGCTGCATCACTGGAGGTGCAGCTCTTTGTGTGCCAGCAGCAGCAGGCCCTGCCCTCCAACAGCACCGGCATGAACCCGCCAGGGTGTGTGTCTGCTGGGAGGGGTCCTGCCGGCCCCTGCACTGCTGGGGGTGCGGGCAACAGTGGGACAGGGGCCCGAGGTTCCCAAGTCTCATTAGTGCGGGCCCAGCCTTTTTTTCTTTTCTTTTTCTTTTTTTGATATTTTGTTCAGATAGAGTGGGAGGGGGAGAGAGAGAGAAACATCGACGTGAAGGGACACATCGAGTGGCTGCCACCCACACGACCCAACCAGGGCTGGGGACAAACCGCAACCGAGGTGCGTGCCCTTAGTGGGAACCGACCCAGGTCTCTCTGGACTGCAGGCCAACACTCTAACCGCTGAGCAAAACCGGCCAGGGCCAGCCTTTTTTTTTTTTAATTTTTATTTTCTTTATTGATTTTTAGAGAGAGAGGAAGGGAGCGGGAGAGAGAAACATCAATGAGAGAGAACATCATTGGCAGCCTCCTGCAGGCCCCCCACTGGGGATTTGGCCCACAGCCTGGCACCTATCCTGACAGGAAATCGAACTGGCGACCTCTTGGTGATGGGTCGATGCTCAACCACTGAGCCAGACCAGTCAGGCAGTGCAGCCCCAGCTTGGACACCCACTCTCAAGGTTCTGGGGTATCTGCTCTGACTCCCTGAACTATTTTGGATTTTTGGTCCAATATCTCATTTCTCCAATATTACATACAGCCTTTGAGCAGAATTTAATAAATGACAGGGCAGGTTCCCTACGGGATCTTCTTTAAGTGGGGCTTTTAGTAGGATATTTGCTCACCCCAGTGAATCTCTAATTGGTCTAATTTCAGGGAGTGTAATTTGAGGCTGAATCTGAGAGAGAGTTCCTGTCTAGGAGGCCTGTGCATGCAGCAGCACCCCCATGGGCTGAAGGATAAGGAACTCCCTGTGCCTGCCCCCCCTCTGCCCTCCTTATGCCTGGCTCCTAGCCCCCACCCCAGTTTCCAGGCAACTCCCATTCCTCATCGTGGCCCTTGATCCCTGGCTCCCCAGGGTCTGTTCCTGAGTCACAGGACATGAGCCCAAGCTGCCTTCCCCTGTTACTGCCCTTACTACCCAACCAGGAAAATCATCTCCAGCTTCAGGGTTCCCCTGGGCCCCAGCACACTCCCCCATCCTGGTTCAGGGAAGGGGACAGGATTTAAGCCCCACAGTTAAACCCCTGTTCTGTAAGACCTGAGTTCCCAAGAGCTGAAGTCAAGAATCCTGTCAGTAAAATGACAATGTGTACCCTAGCCATTGGAACGGCAGCCGGAAGACTAATGAGTCTCGGATTTGATTCTGGTCAAGGGCACGTACCTTGGTTGCGGTTCCTCTGGACCTGGTCGGGTCCTGTGGGAGGCAACCAGTTGATGTGTCTCTCTCGCATCAACGTTTCTCTCTCTCTCTCCCTCCCTCCCACTCTATCTGATGATAAACAGAAAAAATATCCTCAGGATTTAAAAAAAATGCCCTGGCCGGTTTGGCTCAGCGGTTAGAGCGTCAGCCTGCGGTCCTGAGAGACCCGGGTTCGGTTCCTGCTAAGGGCGCGTACCTCGGTTGCAGTTTGTCCCCGGCCCTGGTCGGTTGTGCGGGTGGCAACCACTCGATGTGTTTCTTTCACATCGATGTTTCTCTCTCTCTGTTCCTCTCCCTCCCTCCCACTCTACCTGAACAAAAAATGGAAAAATGTCCTCGGGTGAGGATAACAAAAATAAAAAAAAAATAAAATAAATAAATAAATAAAATAAAAAATTAAAAAAGACAATGGCTAATTGCACTAAAACAACATACGTTTTAGTTTTATGACTGTTCAGTTTTATGATTCTCTTTTCACACAGGGGAGAAGGAATCTAAAGAAGGGACAAAGTGGCCCAGTGTCACAGAAGGGATGTTAGTCATCTCATTCACCCCAGCTGCCTGGAGCAGAACTCTCCCTGGCTTGCTCTGAGTGGCAGGGAGCTCACTCCGGGCTGTGTTCTCCGGAGGCAGGGTCCTGGGGAGTCCGCTGCCGCCCCAGGGCTGGAGCGTAGTGGTGCTCAATGAATGCGGGGCTGGGATGAGAAGTGCCACACCGAAGCCATCCACTCCAGGCCAAACTACACCAGCGTTTCCCACAGTCCCACTTAAGACATGGTGTCCCGAACACTCTTCGTCCTCCTCTGCTGGACACCGCATCCAGGTGGCAGTGTTTCTTCTAAGCAGCGGACCCCTGGAGCAGGCTGGGTTCTCCAGCTGCGCCTGCCGCACAGCAGCGGAGCGGGCCTGTCACCGTGCTCTGTGCTGTTATCCACGCTGCCGGCCGCCAGGCCTTATTTTTAGCATCCTGCTGTGGTCGCGTCTCTAAGCCCCAGGCTGGTCCCTTGTGGGGCACAGCTGTAACTTTAACTGTCACAATTTTAACCAAGAGGAGGCTCCTTGCTGCCTACAGTAATAGTGCTTTGCCCTGTGATGGGCCCCAACTGGCGTCACAGGGGCCAGACTGGGGAATGGGCAGCCCCAGGCCTCCTAGGTGGTTCCTGCTCATGGGGCCAAATCTCTGGTTGTGGGCCAAGAAGATGCCAGAGTGTGTCTGTTGTTCAGAAAGCAAAACTTGGCTTTGGGGCTCTCCCCAAGACCCCAGGCTAGACCCAGATTGGGTAACCAGCAGATGCCTGACCATCGTTGGGGCCCCAGGGCTCCTAGATGCTGTGGCTCAGCCTTGCCCTCGAGGTATTGAACAGGTTTGGGGTAACTCTGAACACACAGCTGTGGGTCAACAAGTGCTTGTTGACTGACTCCTGGGTGGCTAAGAGGTGGGGAGCAATCTCATGGGAGTGTCCACACCCCGGACACCTGTTTCTCCTGTCCTCTCTGCACTCGGAGGCCAGGGCAGACTCACACCTCTTTTATTTTTATTTTTTCTTTATTGATTTGAGAGAGAGAGGAAAGGAGAGGGGGAGAGAGAAACATCAATGAGAAAGAACATCGATTGGCTGCCTCCTTCATGCCCCCCACTGGGGATCTGGGCCACAACCTGGGCATGTGTCCTGACCAGGAATCGAACCGGCGACCTCCTGGTGCAAAGGTCGACACTCAACCACTGAGCCACACTGGCCGGGCCAGACTTACACCTCTTGACCTCAGTTTGTGGATCTGATGAAGGGTGGCGAGAGGGGGCTCTGGGCCTGAAGCTGCCTCAGGTAGACCAGGAGTCTAGCTGGGACCAGGCCTGATCTGAACTTGGCAGAGCAAAGGCAGGTAGAGGGTGAAGTCCACAAAGTCTCCCAGGAAGGATGGGGGACTCTGCTCAGAGAGGTTGTCCTCTCTTGAAGGGGCTTTATGCCACACAGAGTGCCCACTTTCTAGAATGACCTGTCAGCCAGGGAGGGGGCAGGAATCCTTCCAGGTGGGGTGGTGGGAGCTCAGGCAGGGGCCTGGCCAGTGAGGGAGGGGCACCAGGTGGGGAGGGAGGAGCATGGCTCCCGCCGAATCCCACCTCAGATCACTGTGACAGAGAGGAAACCCCAGAAACCTATGAGGCCCGTGCAGGGCAACTGAGAGCAAGGTAACCCGCACCGGGTCTGAGGAGAGGAAATCTGGGGAGAGGCCCTGGGCGGCTCGGATGAGCCCACCCTCCCTTCCCCTGCCCTCCACCCAGCTCCTCACACACCTTCACTTTGTCCCCATCTTCCCTGTGTTGATACTGAGTGAGGACAGGTGCCTCCCTCCCTCACACTGGTGTGGCTCGGAGTTGAAGACATGCTCAGGCCCAGACCCTCGGGTGCTGTCCCAGGACTTGGAGACCCTAAGAGAGGCCCCTGGAGCCCCTGCGGGCTGTTGAAGGTGGAAGGCAGGGAAAGAGCCCCAGACAAACTGTCAGGGCCGGTGTTATGGTCCAGCTCTGACCCTGGCTGGCTGGATGACCTTGGGCAGATCCCAGTTCTGCTGGCCAGTGTGTCATTTTGTGATTTTCAGAGCCTGGGCCATATGTGAGCTTTCCCTAGGCGGGGAGGAGCAGGGAGAAGGTCAAGGCCAGAGCCCATGTGCAAAATGCAAATGGCAACCCAGTATGTAAATCAGACTATGTTTGCTTCTTCTCTTCTGACAAGGCCCGATGTGACACAGGTGCCCCCAAAAGAATGCTTGTGCCCTGGCCAGTTTGGCTCAGGGGTTAGAATGTCAGCCCACAGACTGAAGGGTTGCAGGATAGATTTCAGGTCAGGGCACATGCCTGGGTTGCAGGTTCCCTCCTGGCCCCAGCTGGAGTTGTGCAGGAGGCAGCCTATCTGTGTGTCTCTCTCACGTTGATGTTTCTCTCTCTCTCTTCCTCACTCTCTCCCTCCCACTGTATCTGACGATAAATGCAAAAAATGTCCTCGGGTGAAGATTGAAAAAAAAAAGAATGCTTGTGACCTGGCACCTGGGTGTCTTGACAGAGAGGAGCAGTCTGGGTACCTGGGGGCACAGTGGCATTGACCTGCTGGGGACAGGGGACCAGCTGGAGGCCCTGCCTGAACCCAGGGCCTTTGGTCCCTTCCCCAGTGAAATGCACAGCCTTCTGTCCCTTCTGCAGTCACCTGGGTCTTGTGTCAAAAACAAACTGTTGGAGGGAGGTGTCTGTCCCCCAGGCTCAGAGCAGAATATCCTTCTGTCTGGGATCAGTTGGCCATGTGGGTCTCGGGCTGATATGGCAAAGACCTTTGAGGAGCACCCCTAGAACGCGAACAGTTGTGGCTTTGGGTGGGGTCTCTGTAGGCCAGGCCCCTGAGGCTCTCTCTTGAATGAAATACCTTGGGGTGAGAGGGGGCCAGACTTGAGCCCCTGCCTCAAAGGATGCCAGCACTCAAATGCTGCTGGGCGGGGTGACACCAGCACTGGGGGCGGGGCGGCTGTTTCCCGAGGCTGCTGGCCAGGACAGCAGCTGGGCCACTGGGGCCCTGGGGAGCCCCAGATGTTGTCTTTTTTCAGCTCGTTGCTTCCCAAAGTGGAAGGGGGGAGACTAGAGAGGCCACAAAGAGGAGCCAAGGGGTCCCCAGGGTTTACTAAGGAGCAGTCAAGGAGGGAGAGTGGGGGACATCTGTTCCCCAGGCTGCAGGCTGAGGGACCAGAACGGCCGTGGGACTTCACAGCACCAGCACGCAGCCTCCAGGACCGGGCTCCAGCGTGTCCCGGGGGGCGCCCGAGGGGGTTGAGAGAGAGACGGGTTCCAAGACCTCTGCACAGTGAGCCCCAGTCAAACCTTGGGAATTTGTTTTAGGGGACATGAGCCCAGGAAAGGACCCCAAGGAAGATGGGGGTCCACCCCCAGCTCCTTCTCTCCACCTACCTACTAGAGGTCCTGGGTGAGGCTAGAGGCCCCTGTCTTACTGGAACTCGTTTTCCACCAACGAGCTTCAGTTTTGTTTCGTTTTTAAATATTTTTTCTTTATTGATTTTAGAGAGACAGGGAGAGACAGAAACATCAATGAGAGAGAACATCAATTGGCTGCCTCCTGCCTGTTCCCCACTGGGGATCGGGCCCACAACCTGGACATGTGCCCTGACTGGGAATCGAACTGGTGACCTCTTGGGGTGCATGGGTCGACGCTCAACCACTGAGCCATACTGATCGGGTGAGGCTGTTTTTTTTTTTAAATATGTTTTTATTGATTTTTTGTTTTTTTAGAGGAGGGAGAGAGAGAGAAACATCAGTATGAGAGAGAAATACCTATTGGCTGCTTCCTGCACATCCCCCACCTGGGATGGAGCCCACAACCCAGGCATGGGCCCTGACTGGGAATTCAACTGGGACCTCCCAGTCCATGGGACCACGCCCAATCCACTGAGCCAGAGGCAAGTCTCAGTTTTTAAGGGTCCTTAGAATTCCCCTGAAGAGCAGGGTAAAAAAGAAGGTGACGTGGGGATGGGATTACCAACCTGGGAGGCTGTCTCTGGGCACTGTCCCCCCAGGGACCTCATATCTGATTGCCCCCCCCCCACCAGACCTGAGCCGGCTGGAAACCCCCTCCATCCCTTCTTCCACCCCTCCCTCTTTTTACTATCCAGGTTCCAGAGAAGAGAGGGCCCCTCCCCACAGGGCACCCCACTTTCTGCCTTGGTCACCTGCAAACAGCTCAGATCCCTGTCCCCAATGAGGAAGCAGGTGCCTCTGGCACTTTGTTGGCCGCCACCCTCCCCCACCCTGGGTTCTGGGCACTGGACTCCACATCGACCCCCAGTGTTGGCTCCTTCCCATCCACACTGAAGCCACCCAGTCCCTGCATGCTAACACCAGTGCCCTGAGCCCCTCCCTCTTGGCTCCCTTTCATCACAGCCACTCTTCCCCCGCCTTTATTGATTTTAGAGAGAGAGGAAGTGAGAGAGAGAAACATTGATGAGAGAGAACATCAACTGGCCGCCCCCTGCATGCCCCCCACTGGGGATCGGGCCTACAACCTGGGCGTGTGCCGACAGGGAATCGAACCGGTGACCTCCCGGTGCATGGGTCGACGCTCAATCACCGAGCCGCACTGGCCGGACATCACAGCCACTCTTGAAAGAGATGTCCCGGTCTTCACGTCCTCCTCCCTTGCTCGTTCCTCAGCTCGTGACCCTCAAAGGCTGGTTAGCTGTCCTCTTCCCTGCTCCCTGGAGCGTCCACCTCTCCCGCCTTCCTGTCCTCCCTGCAGGTCCCTCCTCCTGGAGCTCCCCTCCAAGGCAGGGCAGGGTTTGGCAATGAGGACTCTGCTCTGGGTTCAGAGAGGCCTCACTGCCTACCATCTGGGTGGCTTGGGGAAGTTCCTTTGCCCTCTGGGCCTGCGTCTAGGTCTCCTCAGCTGTAAGGTGGGGGCGGGGGCAACATGGAAGCCACCTCCAGGCTGTGAGGATTTTGAAGCACAAGCCCTCGGGGAGCCCAGCTGTCACAGGGCTGCTGCTGCGCAGAGAGCCGGGAGCACCGGTTCCGAGCTCTGCCTGGGGGACCCTGGCACTGCTACTCTCTGACAGCCACGGGCCAGGAAACCAAGGCCAAGGGTCACGGTGGGCTGCAGGCAGTGGGCTGATGTGAGAAGCTACACGCACTCTTCCACCCCCGTGGTTACTCTTCCACCCTGAGCGCACCTGCGGGGGCTCCGTCCTGTGTGAGGAATACCCTGTCTCTCTCTGCTGCCAGTGCTCCCCAAGCGGTCCCATCTCTCCACCCTCTCTTCCCCCCGCCCACCCCCTGGGCATCTTCACCCAGAACCCCAGGCCCCTGGGGCATAAAGGGTGGAGCTGGCAACAGATGGGTTAATTCCTGGCCTTGCTCCTGGAAGGGACACTTCTTAAGTCACCTCCCCCCTCCACTCCTGGCCTTTCTTTGGTCCCCAAAACAGCCAGCACCCTCCCTTCTTCACACATCCCCCCTCCACTCCCTCTGATCAAAGGGGACAGAGGGCTCCCCCAGGTGGCCAAATGTGCCAAGGCCAGAAGCTGGGGAGTCTGCAAGGACTACTTCAAACCTTTTGCCCCTTCAACCCCATAAATGTAGCTGCTTGGTGAGCCCAGGTGTTGCAGTGCGGGGCCCACAAAATCAGGCCGCCTGTGTGTGCCCTCACGTCTGCGTGAGACGGGCAGCGCGCGCGGTGAGGGGTCCTGAGCCGGGCTGCAGGGAGTTCCTTGCAGCTGTGCTGAATGTTGGTGGAGAATTGTCTGCAGGGCTTGTCCTAACACTTTGTTTTGTGTCATGGGTCACAGGACACAGAGACATAGGGACAGGAAGCATAGCACAGAGGCCCAGCTAGAAGCCAAAAACACACCAGCACCAGTAATCACCACCATCTATCACGTGCCTTCTGTGTGCCTGTTGCCCTGTCTCGGGCTTTCCAGTCTTTATTTCTCACAACAACCTAGGAAATGGGCATTATTATAATCCCCATTTAGCAGACGAGGAAACTGAGGCTTAGTGAAATTAAATCCCTTGTCTAAAATCACACAGCGATGTAAAGGAAGCCTGAATTTGCTTTTGTTTCTTATCCCTCACCCGAGGATATTTTTCTACTTATCAGACAGAGTGGGAGGGAGGGAGAGAGACAGACAGAAACATCTATGTGATAGAGCCACATGGACTGGCTGCCTCCCGCATGACCTAACCAGGGTCGAACCACAACCCAGGCACGTACCCTTGACTGGAATCGAACCCGCAACTCATTGGTCCTCGGGCCGATACTCTAACCACTGAGCCAAACTGGCCAGGGCTGAAGCCTGAATTTGAACACAAACATGTCTGACTCCAAGTTCTTTCCTCTTACACAAGCCTGCCAATGCACAGGAAGATAATTCAGCACAACACTGTACCCAGGAGAGACACGAGTATATCCATGAGATGCTCATGAAGGAAGATGTACAACTCCTTCCTGCCCCAGAAGTACACACAGCAGGTGCTCAGCAGAAGCAAGTGGAATGATGACCGGCCAGTTACAACACTGTGAATACATACGTGTGAGAGAAAGGGAGAGGTCAGCCAGCTGCCCTCCACGGAGCTAACCCAGGCCCTGATATCTGCTGATGCACACAGAAGACTCCAGCTTGGAAACCGGTCCTTCTAGGACACAGACCCGTGGACACCAGAAAGTTCCAGTGATGGGCTGCAGCTCACCCTTGACTCACTGGCAGGGTGAGACCCAGCATCCTCAACCCAGATAGGTTCTGGTGATAGCCACATACAAGCAGGGAACACATACATGAATATGGACCTGATCACACATTCCCCAACACACACACATCTTCTGAAGACAGAACCTGCTGCCACCATCTGTTCTGTGCAGACACAGTTAAACTCGGCCTCGTGGGCACACAGTCCAGCTCACACTGACAAGTACACACACAGCTCTGAGAGAGAAGAGAAAGATCAAGTTGGCTGGGGGGTTGAAGATCCCTGTAGCTCCATAGACATTTGGAGGCTAAATCCTGGGATCAGCCTCTTGGGGTCAGTGTCTGACCTCAGGTAGAAGTCTCCCACCTTTCCAGGCCCTGTCTGGGACTGTCTTCCGCCCTCCCATTTTAAAGGTTGGACCAAGGCCTGGAATGCCCATAATGGCCACCAGGGGGCGTGTGAGCACTGAATAATCCCTTTAGCCTAGTTTCTTCCCCTAAACCTCATCCATTCATTCCTCAGTATGTATTAAGCACCCATTCTGTGTCAGAGGATAGGACGCGGAGAAAACGGAAGGGGATGGGAGGGGAGAGGTGGTTAGAATAGTGAAGCAGCAAATATCAACGCTTCAGTGGGACTGGAGGTTAGTTGGGCAGGAGGGGCTGGGTCAAAAATACCAACTAGAATGTACTGCCCACCAGCTGTGCCCAAACTCTTCTAGATTTTTATATGAATTAACTCTAATCACAACTATATGCACTAGGTGCTCTCATTACTCTTTTATTGTGGGCACATAGTAAAGCAAGCATAATGAGTTGCTTACCTTACAGAGTTGTAAAGATTAAACGGATCAATGAGTATGGAACACTGCCCAGTTGTTATCACCCCTATTCTACAGATGGGGAAACCAAGGCATATTTAGCAAACAGTGGCCTCAGGATTTAATCGCCAGCAGGCTGGTTCCAGAGTGTGGGCTTATGCAGTTACTAGACTCTGATAGCTCCAACCAGGGGGTCCTGGGGGCAGTGGGGAGCCACTAAAGAATTTGAACAGGGAAGGGACAAGACCTAGTTTGCATTTCATGCTGTCACCATGGTATAGCTGTGACCAGGGTGGCAGTGAAGGGCTAGAGAAGACAGATTTGAAAGACATTAAGAAAGCAGTCTGGAGGGTCTTGGTGACCAATTTCATGCCAGAGCTGGGGGAGGGAGGAGGCAGAACACCATAGATGGTGAAGCAGAGTGGGGAAAAGGTAGGGGGGTGTGGGCATCAGAGAGAAGTCAGGGCCCCCAACCTGCTCTATGGCTTTCACGTGGGAGATGGCTCCAGGGCTGAAGATAAAGGAAAAGTAGCCCTCAGATCCCTCTGCCCTGTCTTTTCTGGAGAACCTGGGGGTGATGTGAGGGCCAGGAACCCCAAACTCTGGTTCCCCTTTGTTCAGGGCCTGCAAGGCTCTGGGCTCCATGGGGATGGCACTGTGCTGGTCTTTCTCATCCTGCCTGGCACCCTGGCCCTTGCCCATGGGGACAAGACCTAGGAGTCCCATCCATCCTCTCTTTGGGGTAAGGGGCTTGCCCTGGATCACACAGCTTGTGCCTGGACCAGCCTCTGCCAGGACTTTGCTGCAAATTGTGGGCTCTTACCCACCCCACTCCCAGCACCATCAGGCCCTTGGTGGCCATCTTAGGGGATGGAGGCAGCTGTTCCCTGTAACTCGTCTCTGCAAAGCTGAGAATGGGGCTGCGAGAGCGGTATGGTATAGAGTCACCAGGGCTCCTGGGCAGAACCAGGGTCCAGCTTCTGTCCCAGACAGGGGAACCAGTAGAGGAGGGGAACTAGCTGGGTGGGGCAAGAGCCTCCAGAAGGGTGGGGGTGGAGTGGGACAAGCCTGGGCAGGCAAGTGGGGACAAAGAGGACGCCAGCACACCTGGCTGCCAGGCAGCCTAACCCGCCAGCCCAGATTCAAAACTGAGGTGAGGCTGTGATTGGTGGACCGGGTCCTTGGCTCCACCCCTCCTCTCACCTCCCAGGCGGCTGGGAAAGAGGGATGGAGTTGAGAAGGCCCCTCACTTACCCTAATTCCTTAAGCCCCAGCGGAGGCCTGGCTGGCAGAGAACTCAGTTAACTCCTTCTCGGCCCCAAACCCAGCAGGGACCCTGTCTGGCGTTTGGGCGCTGCCATCAGCCCCAGTGACTTTGCAAGCTCCCAGGCTTGGGTGGCCCGGGCCTCAGGTCATCCAACCACCCTTCCTCTGGGCTGTCCTTCAGCCCGCACCCTCCTCGGTTCGTTTCACCCCAGCCAGTCCTCTCTGACCCCTCTCCCAGTCCAGTCACGAGGCTCTGGCCAGGCTCCCGGAAGGGGCCGCTTCCTGAGCCCTAGCCCCTTTCCACTTGGGTACCCTGGCCCTCCCGAACCGGGAACCCTGCCCTTCGGGCCTTCCTGCCTGGGCCTCGGGGGACCCCTTGCGCAGTGGGCTCAGGGGCGACGGTGGGGTGCACAGGTCGCCAGCCTTCGAGCCTGCCAGGCGAGGGAGGCTGGGCAGGAGCCCGACTCCGGCCAGCGCCCCGCCCCGGGGGCGCGGGCGGGTTTTGCGCCAACGTTTCAGGCTCGGGTTTCGGCCGCGAGGGGCGGGGCGGACGCGAGGGGCCCCGCGGAGGCCGCGGCCTATCAGCGCCCGGCCGGGACTTCCAGCCGCCAATCACGGCCCGGCTCTGTTGCCCCTGCTCCTCCGTGTCCTTTGTTCCCTGTTACCCCGGCGGCCCTCGGCGCGGCTCCCACGGCCCGGCTCCCGGCCTCCGGCCCTGCGACTTCCGGCCCGCGCCGACCGGATTGTGTGCACGTGACCGTGTACTTGGTGTATGCACGCGTGTGTACAGGGTCCGCCCCCGGCTGCCCCGGGGCGCTTGGGGCCCGCCGCCTGCCACAGGCCTCCCGTGGTCCCGGGACCCCGGAGGGCCTGGCTAACGCCCCAGAAAAACTCTTGAGAGGCTGAACTTTGACCGTGGGCGGGGGGCTCCGAGTGAGTACCAGGACCTGGGCAGTGGTCCAGCCCAGGCCCCACCTTTCCTTCCTGGGCCGTGGTTTTCCTCCCTCTCTCGTTTCCTAGCCTTTGCTCGGGCTCTTTCCTTGCATGCTGCCTCGCAGATACACCCACCTAATGAACTCGGATTCTTTTCCAGACTTACCTTGGGGATTGCATCCTCTATGATGCCCCTGGGAGTCGCAGGTGCCTCTTCCCTCAGGTGTCCCACCACCACACCACTCACCTAGCACGTGGTCCCCTCTAGACTAGGTTTGGGCATCTCAGCAGTGAGGTCCCGAGATACTCAGACTCAGGCACCCCAACTCCTGGCAGAGCGTGATGCTCCATCCCTGTCTCAAGAGGCAGCAACAAGCCCTCATCCCAAACACTTGGGTGGTCACACAGCACCTTCAAGCCTAATCTTGGTTGCACCTAAGATAGGCTTGTTAGCCGAGACCTGTAGTGGGGTTAAAAGAGCTAACACCTGGTCTGGCTAATGTGGCTCAGTGGTTGAGTGTCAACCCATGCACCAAGAGGTCACCGGTTCGATTCCAGGTCAGGACATATGCTCAGGTTGTGGGCCCGATCCCCAGTGGGGGGCATGAAGGAGGCGGCCCACTGATGTTCTGTCTCTTTGATGTTTCTCTCTCTCTCCCTTTCACTTTTCTCTCTCTGAAATCAGTAAAGGAAAAATAAAAGAGCTATAATCTGAAGAACAGAGTGAGTGCCTGGTAGGGAGCCACAAACCCATGTAGGCTGCAGCCCCTGCCTCCTCTGAATTCCCAAATCCAGGGTACAGCCTCTTGCTCTCCCTCCCATTCCGTGCAGCCCCACCCCTGCCCAGCACCTCCTGAGCTCTGAGCCTGCTCATACGCCATCCTGTCCCCTTTGCCCGGTATTCCCTTCACTTTCCATGAGCTCTTCTACTTCTAGACCTCTACCTGCCCTGCCCGACCTGTCTCCTGGGTGCCCTGGAGACCTCCACCTGGACATCCCTCAAGTATCTCGAACCCAGTTTGTCTCAAACTCAAGGTCTTCATCCTGCCACGCTAGTTTCTATATCGGTAAGGGACTCACATCCTTATCATTGCCCCAGCCAAAACCTGGGTGTCATTCCCGCACCCTCATGGATCAAGTCTTGCAAATCTGGCCACCCCACTCCCCCAGGGCCCAGTACCATGGCTCATGCTGTCTCCTAATGGGCCTCCTTGCTCTCTGCCTTCACAGTCTACAGGGCCTGCTGCTTGCAAGGTTGGGAGCATCCAGTCCCAACTCCCGGGTATAACTGACAGGGCCATGCCATCCAGTCTTGCCTGCCTCCTGTCTCAGACACAGGCACACAGAATTCCTTCAATTAAAGCCCTCGACACAGGCTAGGAGGTCTTTCCAGAGGCCCCTAGTAGAAGTGGTGCTAGGCCCTGGGATGACCAGAGGAACAGTCAAGGCTAGGGCATAGACTGGCTCAGCAAACAGCCACGCTTGGGCCTGGGCCCTGGCTCTGTACTTGCCCACATTGTGACCTTGACTCCGTTACCCTCTCTGGAGCATGTTCCATAGGGGTTTAATATCACCTCTTTGAAGGGCTAGAGGAGAACTTTGGACCCAGGACCAAGAATGGACAGGGGCCACCTTCCCTCCCAGGTACTCCCCAGAGCCCCAGCTTCTAAATCACCTGGGAGGACAGGCAGGACCTGAGATGGATGAGCCAGTTGGGAGGCACTGGGGAGGAGGGAAGGAGCAGGGGGGACAGGGAGGGAGGGGAGGCTGACAAAAGAGACCAGCTGCTGTTTGCACACAAACCCCAAGTTGATAATGAGTGGAGGGGCTGGGGCGGGGCGGGGCAATGTCTTGGCAGGAGCCTCTGCCAGCTGAAGAGTCTGCCCAGAATCCTCGTGCCCCTCTGCCAGCCCCCACTCCGGGCCCTCACTACTCACACCCACCCATACATCTCCTAGGACTACAGCAGGGGAGGGCAGGAAGGGCCCAGTCCCGTGATATGGCCCCTCAGTCCAAGGCTCAAATCCTCCCCTTCGGGCCACCATGCATGCTGAGAGCAGTCCCAGGGAAGCCCACAGGAAGGGCCCATGCCTGTTAGAGCCCATGGGCATCAGAGGACCCAGAGCAGGCCCAGTTGCTGAGCAGCTGGTCAGAACCAAGGCCCTGGGAGGAGCTCTGAGGCCTGGAGCTCTGGAGGAGAGAGAGGGCTCCCAGATGCGAGACCGGGAAGGGTTCTCTGTCCCTGGGGCTCCACCGCAGGGGCCAGAGGGTATAACCAGGACTGGGGGGTAAGTCAGGATGTTCTCATCAGTCCCTTGGCCCCCAGTAACACCAGGAGGACCCCTGGGTGGCCCAGCAGACTGAAGAAAATTAACAAGGCCCTTAAGGAAGATTCCTAGGATCCTTGGTATCAGGAGCGGGAACCCACCACTATTTGACCACCGTTGCCTGGAGGGTTGCAAAAGGCTTCCCTTCCTGTGGCTGCAGGCTCCATCTGTACCCATCTCCTCCTGTCCTCAGGGTGTGGCTAGCCTGTTGGCATCTCCCCTGGTGAAGAGGCACCCCATGCCCACAGCCAGCTCCTGCCATGTGGATTGTGGGTGCAGCTGACAGGCTGTGTCTGTGACGAGAGAGTGTGCCCCCACTGCTGCCATGTGCTAGCCTAGCAACCGCTCCCCGGGGCCTGGAGAGGCGGTAAGGGAGGGGTGGCAGTGCTCATGCTCCCCTCCGCCTCCTGCCTCCTCCCTCCCTCCATGCTTGAGCTCCCTGTCAACACCTGCTCCAGAACAGGGTCAGCCTGGCAACAGGCTGCAAGGACATGGCAGGACTGTGGCATAGTGCACGTCACTGGGCCTTGGGCTTCTCTGGGCCAGTCCCTAAGGAGCCAGGGGCCGCGCTGTGTGGGGAGCAGCACTGAGCGGACCATGAGGCCCAGGCCAGGGCCCAGTGGGCAGGGACCTTTCCGAGGGCTTCCTTCTCACCTGTCCTCCCAGGGCCAGATGGATGGGTGTAGTGGAAGGGGAGAGGGTTGTCCAGGGAGGAGGGAGAGCTGAGCAAAGGTTTGGAGATGGGAATGAGGGGCACAGGAGCAGAGGTTCACGGTGAGGAGGAGGGGTGTGGCCAGGTGACACAGGGGCCTTGGCCATCCAGGCGAGTGAGGACTTCCTCCTGGAGTCTGTGGGAGCCAGGGCAGATGCCAAGCAGGGAGCATCTTCCTGCTGGACAGGGCAGTGGGGGGACCACGCCACAGTCCAGGGAGAAGAGGCCAGGTGGGCCTGCATGCGGGGGCTCAGCGGTCCTGGTACAGGGAAAACGCGGGGGCCCTGGGGTCAGACAAGCCTGAGATTCCACCTGGACCTCGACCCTCTGGACCTCAGCTCCCTCAGCTGTAATTTGGGGGCAATGTGAGAACGTTGGGAGGGTTGGATGATGTAATACACACGGAACACTCCTGAAAGTGAACAGTCGTCACTAGTGCGGAGGAGAGAGGCTTGAGTGGAGTCACATGGTGGCCTCCACGTGATCAGAGCGCAGTGGTTCATGTCCCTTCCTGGGGAGTTTAAGGAGCAGTGGTGTACATAGTAAGGACGGGAATGGGCTCCCAAGGGGCCTACACAGCTGTGGCCAGGCACCTGGGGCTCAGAAATGCAGGATGTGTCTCTGAGCCCAGTGCAGCCTGAGTGGGCATGTGGGTGGGCAAGGATGAGGGCTGTTGGAGCTGTGTCCTGCAGAGGGAGCCACTTTAGGATCTCCAGGGCCCCCATGCAAGGTCTGGGTACCACCGGGGAAAAGGTGGAGTTGGGGCAAGAAGCCAGCACCCCATAAGATTCTAGATGGGGCTTGACATAAAAGGCCATTAGTGCCCTGGCCAGTGTGGCTCAGCTGGTTGGGCACTGTCCCGTGCACGGAAGAGTTGCCAGTTTGATTCCTGGACAGGGACATGCCTGATCTTCAATAGGGGGTGTGCAGAAGGCAGCCAGCCGATATTATGCTCTCACACCAATGTTTCTCTCTCTCCCTCTCCCTTTATAAACTATTAAGCATGAGTAATATACATTTTTTTTAAAGGCCATTATTGTGTAGAAAAATAAAGCCGTACTTCTCCTACGCCTGTGTGTGCATGCACATGTGTCCATTTTGTTGAGCCCAAATGAGTGTGTTTGGGGACATTTTCCCTGAGCTGGATTTCACAAGTGAGCACGGACCAGCCTCGGCAGGGGCCTTAGAACCCCAGGCCCTAAGGATGGAGAGTGCCTCCTTAGGACCCCAAGCCCAGTGCCGAGGAGGCCAGCCCGTGCCACCCCGAGAGGGGACCAGGCTGGCTGGGGCCCAAGGCCTGCCCCGGGCCCAGGCCACAGAGGAGGCATTGATGGGAGAAGAGGCACCAGAGGCCACTGCAGCTGGCGCACCATCCTTGGCCTTGGAGGGGGGCAGTATGGTCTCACAGCACCCAGGCCTCGGCTGGGCTCCAAGCCCAGGTCTGAGCATCTGTGGTCAGTGTGGGTACCCCAGGCGTCCTCATCCTGAGGTGTTCTGTGCAGCAGGTGACGGGGGGCTGACTCTGCCTGCATACCCCTGGAGGAAGACACCATGGGCTTTCCTTGCAGGTACTGGCAGGAGGCAGAGGGCCCCCATTCACCCTCAAACCCCACAATGGATAGTCTCTGCCCTGCCTAGACTTCTCCGGTGACCCTCCACCACCCGGCAGCATTGGGGCACCGGTGACTACCTACCTCTTTGGTCTTGCTGGTCCCCACCGGATTCCCAGTGGACCTTCCACCTGCTCAGCTTGCCCTCACCTTCCTCTCTGATTCTTTGCTCTGTGTCGTAAGCCCATTGGGCCCCCACATCCTCACCCGCCTTGCCTGCCTGACCAACTCTCAGCCTTCATCTACCCCTCAAGCCTTGGTTCAGGCTTGCCTCCTCCACAGAGCCTTCCAGGATTGTCCCAGGCCTTACTTAGGCTCTCCTAGGCTCCCCCTGCATTTCCCCAGCACCTCTGGCATGGTTATCATCTCAATCATCATGCTAGATTATGTAACTGTTCACATGCATAGCTCCTTAAGGACGGAACTCATTCAGCATCTACCTTTCTTTCCCCTCATAGGCACTGACCGAGTAATATTAGAGCTGCCAGTGGCCAACTCTGCCCCTCCCAGCCTCCTGCCGATACCCACTCAACCCTCTACCCCAGGGCCCACCTGGCCAGGTGCTTTCAGCTGAACAAACGCAGGAGCTGCACCTGTCACAGCCAAAGCCCAGCTCCATCCATACCCCACATGCCCAAGGCCAGGCGGATAAATGTGTGCATGGAGACACATACTCACACCAACATGCACCCCACAGACACGTGCACACTCAGACAAGCAAGGCTCAGCCACACCCACACCTGCACACAGGGACGAATACAAACACAGATTTGCACAAATACCGACCCACACATTGATACATGCTCACATAGACACAGATATACACATGATCACACACACAGATACCTACGCACAGGCCTGCCACACACAAGCACCCTCAGACACATGTACAGACATGTGCATCCATAGACCCACTTTCATGCAGGCACACATTCGCAGATATGTACATACACTTGCACACACAGAACACACATGCACAAACAGGTACCCACCAGCATACACCCAGCCAGGCCTTAGGTGTAGGAGGAAGCACCCATGATCTAGGCCCACATCTGCCACCTCCTTCCTCCCAGACCCCTCAGGCAGCCAGAGGGCACCTGAGCGAGACCTTCCCTCCAGGCCCAGCCCTGGTGGGAAGAACATGTGGCTACCTGCCCTCCCAAACCAGTTTTCCTTGGTTCATCCACCTAGGAGGTGGCCGCCATGCCTTGGGACCACCCATCCAGACTCCAGGCCCTGCTTGGTCAAGCTTGTTTCCGCCCTAGAGATGAGTCTGGAGGGGCCACTTGTGCAGTGAGAGGACCAAGGCTCAAGGCCTGTGCCAGGTACGGGGGTAGCGGGCAAGGAGGGAGAGCTGGCCCATCACCCACTGCCCTCCAGGCCTGCAGCCCCTCCCCCTTCCCATTGTTAATGTGTTGTCCCCTGGAAGAAGGGCCCCTGAACACTGAAATGGGAGCGAAGACCCCAAAGGCAAGCCCTTCAATCCTCCCCTTTCATCAGTGTCCAGTTCTTCTGGCCCATTGAGCCGCTGGTGTGGCCTACAGCTCCCTAAGGACAAAAGCCCTTAAGGGCAAGGTCGCCCCCCATGTCCCCGAAACCCAGAGTCCTGGTGCTGTGCCAAGCAGAGGCTACACAAGGGAGTTATTCAAGACCCACCTCCACTGCTTACAAGTTAAGGGCCTTGGGCAAGTGATCCACCCTTCTGAGCCTCCGTTTTCTCCTCTGTAAAGTGGGCATCCTTAACAAACGGGGCAGACGTGCCGGGCTGGTTCGGGGCTGGCGCACAGTGCAGGCAGTTGGCTGTTATCACTGTGCTGGTTACTGTGTGCTGAGCCCTCTCCTGGCTGAGTCTGCAGGATGGTGTTTGGATCCCAGCAGAAAGCCACTCAGTATGTGCTCACTAAACCCAGGGACATGCACAGGATGGGGGGCCAGCCCTGGAATGTCTCACCTGTGCCATCAGCTAACAGCCTGTGTCAGGGAGCACCTGGCAATATGCCAGCCCTTGTTTTCCAAGCAGTTTGCTTCCTAGGGACTCGAGCGTCTATTCCTGGTGGGGCTGAGCTCAGGACCTGGCCGTGTGCCCTGGCTGAGTGAGGTTCCTCCTCCTCCTTCTCCCAAGAGGGGTGGACGAGGCTGGTCCTCCCTGTCCACTTGCCCCATATGCCCTTTCCTGTTGTCTCACCATAATTAGGCTGTTTGAGGCTCAGGAGGGGTGTCTGTGCCTCCTCTCCACTCCCAGACTCAGGCTGGCCCAGGGTGGGGGTCTTCTCTCCCTCAGGGGCATTGCTTCTCTCCTGAAGGCAGGTGGGCCCTCCTGTCCCCTGCTGCCCTGCCCCTTGCTCAGGGTCAGCCATGCACGGGGCTCCGCAGGGCCTGTGCAGGCTGCTCTCATCATCAGTGGTCCGGCCTCACTCCAAGTGAATTAGTTGGTCCTCGGGGAAGGACTGTTGAGGCCTGCAGGCTCCTGGCACCGGCCGGTGATTCATTCACCACAGCCTCATCCCTGCCAGAGGCCAGCAGCATCCCTGCCCCAAGCCCATTGGCTTGGTTGTTGTCCGGGGAGCAGGAGGCTTGTGCCCACAGTGGCCCTGGCTGCCCGTCCATCTGCCCCTGTCATCCTATTAATCAGGCTGCTCCCTGATCCCTTGGGTCACACTTGCCTCCATCCGCTGGCCCCTCCCACATGCAGGCCTGGTAGCCCTGCATCCGCTCCTGGCCCTGCTTCCGCCAACCTGGCCCGCCCCGCCAGGCTCTGTCTCCAGCTCCCTTTGTCCCCTGGGCACCTTGAGTGACTGAAGGGAGGCCCACTCATCTTTCCCCCTCCTTCTGTGCTTTCCTGCCCCCCCTCACTGAGGCCCTGGGATCCACTTAACTGGTCTTGATGAAAAACAGAGGCTCTGCCCATGCAAAGAAGGCTCCTGCTAACTGCCTGGGGCTGGTCCCTGCCAGCCTCAGGCTGGGTCTCGGCTTTAGAACTAATGAGGATGAAGAAGGCACCTTGATCTCTGCCACACAAGCCCTTAGGAGCCCACACAGTTCCCTTCAATGACTCCCTCTTCTTATTTTCATTCACTCAACAGAAGCAGGTGTTGATGAATAAGTGAATGAATGAATGAATGAATGAATGAATGAATGAATATTCTTCCCCCACAGCAAATGTGACTTCTCTTCATTCGCTCGTGACTCACGTGTGCTCAGATCTCTCTGGCTTGACAACTGTCCCACTGCAGCTGCAGAGTCAAAAGCACCCACATTTCCCTGCAGATGACCTGGATTCCAGACCCGGCCTGTTGTCTGTGAGGAGTATGACCCCACTAAGCCAACAGTCCTCACGGTCACTGGTCACCGGGCTGAGCCCTCTCCCCCAGGCTGGCTCTGAGGATGAGAGGCAGTGTATCCTGTTTGGGAATGGGCAGATACCACCCAGATGGAAGCCACTAGAGGAGTCTGCCCAGTGCTCTCCTGGGGGCCTGCCTGGCACATATGTGTGCAGTTCCCCTGCATTGTTCTGTAATCCTTGATGGTTGCTCTGTAATTGCCCTCAAATGGTCTCATCATAATGAATATCATCTGCAGAGCAGTTGACAGTTTATAAACTGTAACTTATTCCTCATCGCCTTCCCACCTTTACAGAAAGAAACCGAGGCTCAGAGAAGTTCACTGATTCCTCTAAGACCGCACAGTGAGGAGGAGGCAGAGCTCGTGGGCCTGCTGGCCCAGCCCACTGCGGTGCCCGGTCCAGGCAGCAGAGAGAGGCCCAGGGACGGAGCCCAGCAAGAGGCAAGGAGGTGCCTGGGTCTGATGGCTGATGGGGGACGCAGGCATTTCGCTCTGCACCAGGCAGGCTGGGTGCACAGGTGTCTATGCAGGGTGTGTTCTCACCTGTGTGTGCAGGTGTTCAGGCTGTGACCAGAAGGCCCCACAGGGAGCTGATGGAGGAATCATGCCTCCCAGGGTAGGAGGTGGGACTATGTTAGTTCCACAGCCCCTTTCTATTCTTAGGCTTAGGTATCTCAGAAACTTTTAGAAAAAGACTGGGCCAAATGAAATGTTTCTGCTGAAACCAAGTTTCCATTATCACCCAGATAAGCTGCATTATTTACTGTTTGTTTGATTTATGTACTTTGTTGTTGTTTGGTTGCAAAACTGAGGCCCAGTGAGGCACATGGACCTGTACCAGAGGCACAGTGGGGTGAGAATGGGAGACAGATACAGCAAAGCAAGGAGCCCCGGAGGGAGGGCTCAGCCTAGGAAAGGGCGTGGGAACAGTGAGGAGCATCAGCAGGGAACGGTCCGTGCCCACCTGGAGCAGCGCTCCTCCTCTGCGAAGGACCAGCTCACAGGCTGCCGCCTCTGCGACGCCCTCCCTAACTGCTCAGGTGGAGCTCATCTCTCTCCTCCGGTGCCTGCCACCGTGACCCTCGATACACTTAGTGTGGCCCTTCCTGACTGTGCCTGCCTCTCTCCTGGGCGTTGAGCAGGGCAGGAAACCTGTGCGTGTGTGTGTTTACATTTGGGAAGGTTAAAAAACAACCACCACCAGGGAAGTACAAAGGAGAACGAAGCGAACACCCACGTGCTGCAGGGATGGCTTTGTGCCCCAGCCCCGAGATGGGGAGGGTGCTTGCATGACTGTCGACATCACAGGCACATGCATGAACACACGTCTGGTCCCCACTCACGAAACATGTCCCTGACATGGATGTGTGTTCATGGTTATGCTTCCAACGCATGTGCACACCCATGATCGGGATGTGGAAGGACTGGAAAGGGGCCTGTTCCAGAGAAGAAAGAAGCTGGGCCAAGGCCCGGGGTGCGGCTGCCGTGTGCCTGTGTGTCGTTCTCACTCTGGGCTTCTGTCTGGATAGCAAGGCAGGCTCGTTCATCTGTGGGGAGCCCACAGTGAGCCAGCGGGGTTGGGGCTCCCTGACCCTATGTCCGGGGTTTCAGGCTGTGACACTGCTTCTCCCAGCCTGTCCTGCTGGCCCTCTGCAGACCTGACCCCCGGCAGCCGGGAGGCAGCAGGTGGCCCTGGCGCCTGGGCTCAGCCGTGGGGTGGGTACGGCAGGACTGAGGCCCTCTGGGGGGGCCCCGAGGGCAGAGCGGGTGCCTCGGAGCGATCACCACCACCAGCACTGCCAGTTTCCTGAGAGGCGACCGATGAGCTCCGTGTGCTGAGAAGGGAATTTACCTTCAAGTCATAGTAACAAGACTTACCACCCAGTTCCAAGTTGGGGGTTGCTTTCTCACTGAGATGTGAACAACATGGCTGCTGCCAGGGGCCTGGAAAAGCTCAAATGCCCCCACACTCTGCAGAACGATTCGGTTCTCTCCACTCGACGCCAGCTCAGGCCTGGGCCCACGGTGGCTGGAGAGTGGGGCGACCAGGCCAGGGGAGGCCCGCGCGCTCGGCCGCGGGGCGGCGTGTCCAGGCCACCAGCTTGCTCTGGGAGCCTCCACTTCCTGTTCTGGAGAGCCAGCCACAGCCTGGGTTGGTGTGAGGCTTAAATGGCACAATCTGTGAGTGCTTTAGGTATAAAAGGCTCCACCCAACTCTTTAATTAATTACCATTTTAATTAATTTAGGCCTCAGTTCTAAAGTTTATAGAAATACTCAAAGGCCAAGAAGGGGAATATCACTGAACACTCTGGACTAAGGAAAGGGGGGTAGGAGTCCGAGAAGCCAGGCCAGGGCTAGGGCTGGTCCCACCCCCAGGTGTGTTCCGGAACCCAGAAGTGCCTTCCAGGTGGATGCCAAGCTTCCTGCAGCCCAGAGAGGGAAATGTGATTAGTTACAAGGGTCTGTAAACAAAAATGGAATGAGTGACTGGAGAGAAGTCTTAGAAGGTCGTTACTGAGTCCCGTTTTACAGGTGAAAACACAAATTCGCTGGGGTTCATCTTGTCCAACACCTA
The DNA here is from genome assembly GCF_014108415.1 of Molossus molossus. Taxonomy (NCBI): domain Eukaryota; kingdom Metazoa; phylum Chordata; class Mammalia; order Chiroptera; family Molossidae; genus Molossus; species Molossus molossus. Next base: position 101,210,948 of record NW_023425346.1, read on the forward strand.
CACTCTAAGCCACAGACGCAGGTGTGACATGATGTCTTCACAGGTGGACAGGAGGGGGGACCCAGAGCTTGTGCTCCTAACTACCAGACAACACTGCCCTGACGGTGCAGAGTCCCAAGAGAAATTTCTTTGTGGGTCGCTCTAGAGCAGCGGTTCTCAACCTGTGGGTCGCAACCTCTTTGGGGGTGGAACGACCCTTTCACAGGGGTCGCCTAAGACCATCAGAAAACACGTATTTCCGATGGCGATTCATAACAGTAGCAAAATTCCAGTTAGGAAGTAGCAACAAAAATGATTTTATGGTTGGGGGTCACTACAACATGAGGACCTGTACTAAAGGGTCGCGCATGAGGAGGCTGAGAGCCTCTGCTCCAGAGGGACCTTGTGCAACGCTGTACTTCCACGCCCAGAGGCAGGCGGTGGTAAATGGTAGCCTAGAGAAACATCCAAGGCAGATGTTACCAATTGTCTGGTGCCAGGAAAAAGCACAATGGAACACCCTGGGAGCTCTTGACTTTTAGTAGGCTAACTTTCTGGTGAGCCCTTGGCAACAAACAGTTGCAAAATGCCCTTCTCTGCAAGTCAGCAGGTCTCACCGGAAAACTCTTGCCTCACAACCAGAAGCCACGTTTATCTGGGAAGCCTTTCTGCTCCCCCTGCAACCTGAGAGGCATCTGATGGGGAATGAGGGCCGCAGTTGGTGAAAATAAACTCCTTATCAGCCAGCAGAGGAAACCCCAAGATCCTGTCCATGGGCTGGGCAGAGGCTGAGGGTGGTGGGGTTGCTTCTGACCTGTGACTTTGCCTTTTGAAAGCTGAGGCTGCACCTGCAACTGCAGGTGGTATGGGGCTCTGGAGCCCAGCGGCCTGGTTTCAAATTCCAGCTCTACTTTGTGCGTCAGTTTCCCCTTCAGTAAGATGGGGATAACAGCAGCCCTCATAGGAGGGAATGAGTTAATGTGTGTTCAGAACTCAGAACGACATCTGGCCCAGAGTTTGTTCAGTAAAGAGCTGCTGCCATTCCCACGCAGCCTCTCTGCCTCTTGTGTGGAAGTGTGCTGGGCTGTGGCTGTGGAGCTTGTGCCCCCAGTGGGTGGGTCTTCAGAGTGCCAGCCTGGTGGCTGTGCACCAAGGTAGAAGGGCACACTTGAAATGTCTCTGTGTGGTTGGGCAAGCCAGGATTCAGAAGTGCCCCACTTCCTTGCTTATGCGCACGCGGGCTATTCCCAGGCCAGAGCTGTGCAGGCTCTCAGCCCTGCTCTTCCCCGCACACCTTACCCTGACTGTCCTATTGGCTCTTGCCAAGCCTTACTTGCTCCAGGGAGTGACCCTGACCTCTTTGGTCTGTCTGGGTCTCGAGAGCTGGTGTCAGCCAGGGCCCCATTCAGCAGGAGGGAGTGTGGGTGGCACGGAGCCTTGGTAACCAGGGCCAAAGGGGTTCTATTCTAGGCCAGGGGCTACTCTGCTGGTAAACCAGGCTCCCACTTTGGGTCGCAGAGTCTCCATCTGTAGAGTAAGGCTGTTGCTCATGCGCTCCATCTGCAGGGGTGCTTGCCATAACCGTTTGAAATGTGTTCAGTTTTCCCATCCCTCTGGCACGGAGCAGGCGTCAGCACCCTGGGATGGGGGCTCAGTGGCACATTGGGCCCAATTCCATTTGATTCAGAGCAACTGAACAGTCATTTGTACAAGGCACAGGCCCAAGTGGGGGCACAGCCAGACATGCCTCTGCCACCCCTGCTCACAGCGTCAGCAGGGAGGTGGGGGCTTACACAACTCGCCATGCCCAGAACCCCCTCATTCAGCCCAGATATGGGAACAAGTGGAAGGTGCAGGGACTTCTCAGAACCGGTGTCGATCAAGCCTAAGGCACTCCACTTCACTGGTGGCGCATGAGGAAGAGAGAAAGCCCGGAGAAACCCCGCTCTTGCCAGGTGCCAACCTTCCATGAAACTGAAAGCTGAGTCACTCGAGAAGTTGGGGTTCTCGGCTAAGGATGTCTTTCAACACTTGTCCCCCCCCGTTCTGAGAGCTGTTTCATGTTGGCTCGCTGATTAACATTAATCATTCACTTCTGATTTGCCTTCTATCTGTTTCTGCAGGTATTCACGACACATTTGACTTCCATCATGAACGCCCCTGAGTCCAGACTCGGCCTTGTTTAATCGCAGTGACTTCTGAAGGATGCTCTGGAATGCATTTATTATCTTGACTGTCTTAAATTGAGGAAAAACCCAACATCCACCTATGGCCCGAGAGGGGGTCTCGAAACCATGTTGTGGCCAAGGACGCCGCACCTCAGAGCGCTACGGCCCTATGAACAGCCCAGGACGGAGCAGGAACAGGCAGCCATGCTGTTCTCTCCCTGGGAGCTGGGCCATATTCTTGTCTCCGTCTAGCATGTGGGGAAACTGAGACCTTGCCAGCAGCCCAGTGGATGGGGAGGTGTCTGGCCCATGCTTTTGAGGTAACATCATAAAGCACTGAAGTGGCACGAGAGAGTAGCCTGGACAGAGCTGGCGAGCGCCGGACATGGTCACAGTCAGCAGTCAGGGCTGGCGGGCCACAGGGCAGCACACAGATGCCCGAGCTCGGGTTCTCCTCTCAGGCTTCACACGCACAGCGCACATCCCTGGAAAAGGAGCCACTCCCTTCCCCTTCCCTGTCCTCCTCCCCGGCCTCCTTCTCCCTTCCCTTCCCTTCCCTTCCGAGGTTTGAGTTCGGGGGAATTCTACAACCCACTTTGAGATTTCCTTATAGAATTGTCCAAGTGAGAATTCCCTGTGAGTGTCTCAGAAAGCCTCTTGAAGGAGAGGTTTTAAAGGAGCCTGAAGGATCCCCCCCATTCTAGAGTCTCGCTCCCACCTGGATCTAGAAACTAACAGACCCCCCCCGCGCTTACACCCGCACGGCACGCGGCAGGTGGCAGGTGGCACTGCACGCGGCAGCTGAGTCCGCCCGGGGGGCGCGGAGCTGCTCGGCATCCAATGCCAGCTCGCTCTGTGCTTTTGCTAAGCCCTTCAATCCTTCTGCTCCTCTGCCATGTGCAAACCAAATGCGTCACCCTGGATTCTCCACGGCAGAGAGAAGCAGAATCCCAGTGGGAGGCTGTTTTTGGATTGAGGGTCACGGGACCTTTCTCGGCCATGGTGGCGGTGGTTATAGATTTCTTCTTGCCAGCATGTGAATAAGGACTGGACAGTGTGGCCAACATGTCCCAGGGTGCCCGGGAGTTTCCTGTTTGTAGCACTGGGAGTTCTGCATCCTAGAACAATCTGGACAGTTGGTCACCCTTTTTGGTGTGACAGAGTGAGCAAATCCTGGCTGGGTGTGTCCTTCTGCCCTTACACCTTCTCCCCGCAAACAAGACTGGGGGTGGTTTCTCCACCGAGGTGATAGGAAGGTAGAATTAGAGTCATTTGAGATTAACAGAGAAGAGGGAAGAGGAAGCTCCAGGATGTCAAAGAACCTGCCTTCTCAGATTCGGGCTTACCTGGGCACACAGGTCCTCAGCTGGAGCCCCGCGAGGCTCCTGTCTGTGGGGTTCCCCTGTGAGACTGGGTTGCAGGAGGAGACAGGTGTGGAGGTGCCCAGTTAAATGCGTCCTGACAGTCACAAACAGGTGTCTAACGTTTCCTGGGGCACACCGCTTTCACAGGCAAGGCGATTGGGTGTGTGCCCGCATGTGCGCTCCCCCAACTGGCACCTTCACCTGCCGTGCTGCTGGGCCTACGCACTCCCAATCGGTAACCAGAGCTTAAGCAAAACACCCACGAGGCTCCAGCTATTCAAATAGGCATGCACACATTCAGATGGAGGCAGGGTGGGGGGCTGGGAAATGGAATAGGAGGCAGAAGATTCCTGAGGACACCGCAGGGGACACGTGTGCCCAGGTAAGCTTGTCCAGAAGTGGAACCTCTGCACGAATGTGCTCTGGGCAGGCGGTGGCCATGTACACAGCATACACACCCTCCCCCGGACTCCTTTCCTCCTCTCCAATTGGGGCTCCAGTTTGGCATTAGTTTAGGGGCAGGCCCCGAATGTCAAGAGATGCTCCCCACCCTCTCCCTGCCAAGCAGGAGCCTCTTAGGGCAGCCAGACCTGTGTGGGTACCAGGGCCTCTGGCACAGCTCACCAGGAGACCAGGCAGGCCTAGGCGTGCTGCACAGGCAGCAGGCGTGTGGGGGCGGCTCCTACAAAATCCCGGCTGGGCTCAGCAGGTAGGGCGGGAGAGTTGAAAGGCCCCTGGCAGCTCCCCAGGCCCTGAGCCTGGGCAAGGAAACCACAGCCTGAAAGTCCTAGTTTCTGAAGAGCGGGAAGGCGGTATTTTTTGAGGCCTGCTTCATTCAGGCTGCCTCCCAGACTCCGTCATTCCTCTGAGGCCAGAGGGGCTGCCAAGCATGTCGGGCACCGAATCATAGGCTTCCAGAAACTCAGCTAGGCTGGTGCCCTCATTTCCCACCGAATATGGGAAGAATTTGCTGAAGACATTGTTCCTTTGTCCAGGGTCCTACAAACACTGTAAACCAACCCTCTTAGGTACAGACAGAGGGCAGCTGGAAAATGGGGTCCGAAAAACACTGATGGTTTTCCCGGAGGTGCCAGACACTATTTTAAGCACTTTCTGAATATTAACTTCTTCGGTCCCCACCATACCCCTAGAAAGTAGGAACTCATTGTTGTCTCCATTTTTTACAGGTGAGGAAGTAACTTGCCCAAATTCACACAGCTAGCATGTGTCGGGGCTGGGATTTGAACCCAGGAAGCTTTACCAGCATTTATATTCTTTCTGATTTTCTGGGACTCAAGCAGAATTGTGAGAAAACCATTTAGGAATAGGCTGGAAATGGCTCAGGAGTAAGTGTTGCAAACTTGAGTGCCTACAGAGCCAGACAGGTAAAAAAATGTGTGACTCAGGCTGGGCAGGGAGAGAGGCCTGGGCTTCAATCTGGAGTGTGTGTGGCCACCAGAGGTGTCCCTATGCAAATTCCCTAAAACAAAACTTGCCTGAAGGCCATTTGGGGGCTAGTTTAGAGCAGCTCTAACCTAAGCCCAGTGCATCTGGGGCTGTAAACAGACCAGGGCCAGGAAAATGCTGCCAACAGGGCATACCAGCTTGTTTTGGGAGATGGTTTGAAAGGCCACAGAAACAGCAAAGGGCAGAGATGGATCAATGAGTTAAAGTGGGGAGTTGCCTGTCACCAGAGGAACAAGGCAAATGCCACACTCCTATGCCCAGGAGGAGGAGGAGGTCCAAAGAGGACACTTCAGCTCCAGGGCTCTGCTAGCAATGTGGGTTCTTCTATTCTAGGATTTCAGCTTCAGCCTAGTCACTGATTCACTTGGTTACTCCAAGTTCCTTGCTATAATCCCTCAGTCTGCTTTTCTGACTTGTTAAAAGGAGAGTGATATCATATTAGAGGCTGAACGTATACATTTGCTGATTTTCAATTGGTTTTGACCTACAAAACATCAATTTCATTTGATTCAACCCTATAATTGTCCTACCTACCTTGCAAGGTATAGAGAATAAATGAAAATGGTTGAAGCCAAAGGTTCACTGCCATCTACATAGCAGGCGCTCAGAGAGTGCTTGGTGAATATAAATGCTGGGTCCAGAACCACGTGGGCATAGCCTTCTTTACCCACTTCTAGCCAAAGCATGGAGACAGGGTCAGGCAAAGCAGTTCTTTGAGGGAAATTCAGTTCACCCAGCTCTTCCTGGATGCACCCCCCACCACACACACACACACACACACACACACACACACACACGCTAGAATCCAGAACAGTCATGTCCTGTTTTCAACTGTGGACACAGAGATGACTGCCCAAGGTCACCATCCTGACCTGGGAGACGATTCAATCACTTAGATGTGGCACAGACCAAGCTTACACTGCTTCAGGTTTTGTGGACTGCACGATCCCCTCGAGTGTAACCAGAGCTTACTCTCTGGCGCTATTGACTATGCCATACAAACTTCCCCTCGGAGAATGTAGCACAAAGGAGGGGTGGAGGCAGCTTAGGCCAAGGAGTCCCTTCCTCTAATGTGACGAAGAGTGACCCCAGGCCTCAATAAAGACAGCTGCCGGTGATAGGGAGGGGACAGAACAAAGAGTTTGGACGCGTGGTCCTCGGGGACACCATTGTGAGTCCCTTGGATTGGCTCGCGCCCACCTGGGGATAATCCCAATTTAGCCTCTGGAGCTCCTCGGACAGGCGGAGACCTGGCAGGCGCCCCCTCCGCCGCGATCCCGGTTCGGGATGGCGACCGCCGGCCAGCGGGAGGTGGCGCGGTGCCCCCGCCCTGTCCAGCACCTGCCCATGTTTCTACCGGGCCAAAGGACAGGGAGCGCGGGCTTCGCTTCCCGCAAAAGACAATTCGATCGCGAAAGCCTCACAGGCCAACGAGCAGGCTGGCAGATGTGACTGGGGATGCGGGACTGACGGGTGCGGGACAGGGTGAATGGCAGGGGGCTCAGACCCGGCTGGCGCCCTGGCACTCCAAGCCCCTCCCGGCCAGGCAGCGGAGTCGGAGGCCCGGGAAGGCAGCCGGGACCGTGCGTGGTAAGCTCAGTAAAGGTGATGTCGCAGTGGGAATGGGGCCAGCTGGCCCTGACCTGAGAAAACCAAGAAGGGAGACTCAGTCTCTCCTTTAGCCGCAGACTTCCAGCCCTGCCGGACTTGGCAACCGTCCCTCCTCCCTAATCCCATACTCCGGGTTTTCTCCATTCCCAGATCGGCGGCCCCAAGAGACAGACAGCGGAACCTGCCAATGGCAGGACGCAAAGCGTCAACTTTGTGTTCGCCCGCCACTCTCAGCCAGTGTGCGCTCGTTTCTTCGGAGTCCCGCCTTCCGTGTCGGGCGCCCCCTTCTGGCAACGCAGGGACGAACGCAATCTGCCGCCATATTGTGTGTGGCATCGGCATTTTTCTGGAACATACTTCCACCTCTTCTAATCTTTCCTTCCACACAGCTGTGTGTTCAGTTCGACAGCCGAGTGCGGTGGCGATAAGGAGGGCGTAGCCCACGGCTTTCCGATCGTCTGTGCGGGCTGGATCGACACGTCACGCCACGCTCGCCGAGTCCAACGCCATCTTGAGTGTGGCAGTTTGATGGTTCTCTTCTTGGGGCTCCGCGTGGTCCCCTAAATGGCGCCCCTAACTTCAAGAAGCCCCCAAGGACTAGCCCAACTGTTCTAAGGGACGATCACTGCCCCCCCATAACCCCTAGTAAGCGCCTTAAGTGGGACGGTAGCCTAGATGGCCGGGCTCTGGAGGGAAGCTCCCTGCGGCTGTCGCGACGGCAGTGGCCGCTCCGAGGAAGCGCTATCCAGAACCCTGGAGTGCGACGCCGTGGGCTGTGCTGCTCGAGGGCAGTGACCCGCGCCGGTCCTCAGGCCCCTCGATGTACGAGCCTCCGAGTGCGTGTGCTTGGCACGGAGCCCGCTCGTCGGCTAGCTTAGGGGGCCACGCAGGGGCTGGTGGTGGGCAAAGGTGGTGACATCTCCAAAGACTCGGGGCCCCCGGGGCCGGGCAGCGGTGAACATGTAGAGAGACGGGGCAGCCCAGGTGCGCGGGTCTGGGTCTCGCGCCCTCATCGTTTGTTGTGGGGCTTACGCCCACTTGCGCTGGGGCAATTCTTGGTCGAAGGTGCCCAGGCGCGGGGGGGCATCTCCACGGGCACCGCGCTGGGCACCGCCCGGGGAGAGCGCAGGCCAGCACCCTGTCTTCCCCTCCCCCTCCTGGCAGCCGTCGTGCGCGCAGGCCGCCACCTCTTCTTTCCTCCCCCTCCTTCCGAGGAACCGCGGGGAGGGGTGGAGGGGGGCTGGGCGGGCAGCTTTGCCGCGCTTTGGCTTTTTGCGTCAGCAGCCCCAGCAAAACAGCGGCGGGAGCGCGCGCCTTGAGCTTGCGCGCGCGCCCTCCCCCCTTGGTGTCGGCGCCGCTGAGACCCGGCAAACTAAGGCTCTGAATGACAGTGCGGCCGGCGACTGCGCAACGCGGGACGCTCCAAGGCACTGCCGCTTTAAGCACGCTTGCCCATTGTTCGGATTGGAGCCAATGAGCGAGCGCCCGCTCCCTGCGCTCAGCCAATTGCACTTGGGTAAGGGAGGCCGGGCACCGCCCACTAATCTATATTAAAGGTTCTGGCGCCGCGTGAGTTCCCCACTGGCTGTTCTGAAAAGCCATCTTTGCATTGTTCCTGTGGCCGCCTCTCCGCTCGCTGCAGCCGCCTCCGCCGCGCGCCTCCTCCGCCGCCGCGGATTCCGGCAGCTTCTTCGCCAGAGTCTTCGAACTCTCCCTCTTCTTTTAAAAATCCGCTGCATCGGATCACCGGCGTGCCCACCATGTCAGACGCGGCCGTGGACACCAGCTCCGAGATCACCACCAAGGTGAGCTGGACGCCGCCCGCCCCTTCGGGGTCCGCGCGCTGTTGTCGCCGGAGCGGTGTTTGGCGCGCGGCGGCTGAGCTTGCCTGAGCGCACTGTTGCTCTCTCCCGCGGGGAGCCCGGCCTAGGCCTTAAGGCAGCCCACTCTTTGTGTGTGCGGGGGAGGGGGTGGGAATCGCCGCGGGCAGACGTGATGCCCGTCGTGGAGTGGGCCGGCACCCTCGGGGACCGGGGGGAGGGCGCGTGTGGAGGCTGAGGGGCTCGAGGGAAGACTGCTTCTCGGCTCCGGAAACTTGTTTGCGACTCGCCTGAGCGGCGGCGGGAGGACAGGGGCCCGACTACGGGGTCGTCGGCCCGCGGAGCGCACGGAAATAACTTTGAAACTCGAGCGCGTTTGGAATCGGAAGTGTTGGGGGGGCGCGTATGCGGGCCGGCTGCGGGAAGTGGCAGCTCCGTGGCGAGGGCCCGCCGGCGGCGCTGCTCTTTGTTTGGCGCTAGGCTGCCTCGTTTCGCGCCTTACAGTGAGTCCGAGGTTTATCTGCACTGAGCTCTGATAAGGTGGAGTGGGCGGCGGGCCGGCCGCGACGTCGATTTTCTACGCAGAGGTGTGAAGGTCTCCTTCTCCCTAGGTGCTTGGGGCGGCGGGGGTGGGCTTCCCTCTCGCGGGGAGTGCTCTGGCAGCAGCCGCCCAGCTTCAATAATTCATCAGCGGAGCCGGGCTAGGCTGAGGAGAGAGCCCACGCGCCGGAGGGGAGGAAACGGAAAGTGAAGGAGCGGCGCGCCGGGGCGACGATGGGCGCCCCCCGCGGCTGTCTGGGAGGATCGTGTGCGCAGACCCTCCGGGAGCGACGCGGGCGAACAAAAGCTGCGGCCGCGGTTGGCCCGTTGCGGGGTAGTACTAAGCGCTGGGGTTTTCGGGATCCTCTGCTGCGGGTTCATTGCCGCCCTCGGTTTTGAGGTCCTGCGTGTTTGGCGCAGCTCCGCTTCTGCGCGCCGCGTCGGTCCTGCTGCCCGCCCCGGGAGCGTCTCCGCCCTCGGCAGGAGCGCGACACTTTAAAGTGGACCAGCTTTTTTACCCTTAGGCCCTTGTCTCTCTGACGGGCACGAGTCACCTTGGCGTCTCCTTAACCCCAGTGCCCCTGGCGTCACCTCTGGCTCTCTCCCAGGGGCGACTCCCCCCGGCGGCGCAGAGCTTGGGATCCGGCTTTCCGAAGAGGCTCCCGCCGACCCCCTCTTGGGCCCAGCCGGGGACTAGTTTGGGTAGGAGGATTGGCCCTCCCCAGTGCAGGCGTCCGTGCTTGCTTTCCTCCAAGGTGATTTCCCGCTAGGGGCAATAAATAACCGCGTGGAGCGCGTCCCCGACGGCCTCGGGCTGTGATACCGAAAAAGCCCGGACTTCGAGGCGGCCTCCCTCGGGACTTTGCCCGCCAAATGCAAAGACGCAAACCCGCAAATCCGGGCCTGTGGGTTGGGGAGGGCGCGGGGGCGTCAGGAGCCCAGGAAGATTGGTGCACACCTCTCGTGCCCCGAAGGGCCTTCGCAGCCCTCGACTACGGGTCTCCAGGGTCAGGGGCTCACTCAGCGGCTCCGGGCCACGTGCTCTGCGCGCGCGGTGCGTGCCTAGGCCCGCGCGCAAAGCTCGCCTGGCGGGGGCTGCGCGCCTGCGCAGTGCGACCTCCCCGCCCCCACCCGCTCCCTGGGGCTTCAGCCGCCAGGGGGCGGGAGTGGGCAGCGCCTGCGTCCGCGTTGGGTGGGTCGGGGCAAATCGGGCAGACAGGTGCCCCGAGGCCGCTTTCTGGACGGCGCCCGGGGCCGCTCGATGCCTGTCTGTTGGCGGCTGGCCCAGCCGCACCATGTGGAAAAAGTTACGGGGCTTCAGGGCGCCCGCAGCTGCACTGCCCTTTGGAATGCCAGCCGTGTAGGCTTTGTGAGGTGTGTGGGAGGATTAGAGGCCTGGAGGGGGGTGGTGAGGCACTTGAGGCCTAGGCACTGGTTACCTTAGCCCGCACCCATTTCCACGAAACGGCCCGCGGCCCCCTGGGACGGTTTTCAGATATGGAGAGGTTGGCGGGTTTGGTTTTTCCCCCCAAAGGCTCGAGCTTGTCAGGTCCCAGACTATCAATGGCTTGGGCTTGGGCTTGGGGCTGGAGCGGAGCTTCGAGGACTGTGGTTGGAGAGCTGGCCTCCCCAGTTCTGCCTGTTAGCTCCCTCCCTTCCCCGGCTAGTCCACCCACGGGAGTTCTCCCGCAGTCGGGGTCCTCCCTCCGTTGCCTTACTTGTTTATGGCACATACCTGCTGCTTCCCAGAAAGGCTTGAGGGGCGGAGCTCCCTCTGCTTGGAAACTGGTCTGATGAGTGCGCGCGAGAGTGAAATGTTCCCGGGCCCGTCTGCCCAGTCAGACGGGTTTGGGACTGTGGTGCCACATGGCCTTTTTAATGTTTCTCTAAGGGCTGAGAAATCGAGCGACAACCTGACCACAGACTCTCCGTATCTGAGGCCTTTTTTCCCACTGGTTCAACGTGTTAAATGCGGCGCTTTTAACTTTGGACATCCAATGGGCACTACATAGTACCTGGAGTTCTGGGCTCCGTCACCAGCCCTGGGTTGCTTAAAGACTTACTGGTTCCTCCTTCCTTTTTGAAGGACTTAAAGGAGAAGAAGGAAGTTGTGGAGGAGGCAGAGAATGGAAGAGACGCACCTGCTAATGGGAACGCTGTGAGTGTCCACCTTGCCCCCTAGCAGCTCCTGGCCAAGTTCTTCCGATGATTTTGGCCTTAGTCCAGGGTGGGGGAGGGGGCTGGGCACTTCTGTGTCAAGGTCTGGTGGCACTTAAGGGGTCTGAGTTTGTAAGGCTATTGGGCAGGGTTTGGGGCAAGGGATGGGGGCAAAAGTGATGCTCTGTGATTGGCAATAACCTGGTATGTTTTCTGTTGAGGAGAATGAGGAAAATGGGGAGCAGGAGGCTGACAATGAGGTAGATGAAGAAGAGGAAGAAGGAGGGGAGGAGGAGGAGGAGGAAGAGGAGGAAGGTGATGGTGAGTAGCCTTGTGTGTCTCCCCTTTTGGGGGGTATCTTTCCCTGGCCTCTGGCACAGGGGGAGGAGTTGGGCGGCTCCCAGGATGGGGACCAGCAGACCACATATAGCTGGGCTTGTACCTGTAGAGTCAGGGCCTTCCTCATTTTAGGCTAATGGAAAGTTCTGCTATCACACCAGCTGGAGAGCTCCCTCCACCCACTGATCTGTGGGTCTGGCCTCTCTAGGTGCAGCTGCTTAGGCCTCTGGGTTCTCTTCTCCCATTTGAAGACAAATGCCTGCATGGGTGGTGTGGGTACCCCAACTGCCCTTTGTCAAGCAGTGGAGACAGATGCCTGGGACATTCCACCCTGGCAAATCTGTCCAGTTCTCCCTCCCTTCCCTCCTCTAGTTCTGGCTGCTACTGGGTGGGAAGGGGAACCAAGATCGCTCTCCCTGGTTGGCTGATTCCTGAAGGGTGTGCTTTACCCCTGGGTATGATTCTCTAGGTGAGGAAGAGGATGGAGATGAAGATGAGGAGGCTGAAGCAGCTACGGGCAAACGGGCAGCTGAAGATGATGAGGTGGGTTCTGGCTTTTGAGGGGTTGGGGTTGAGGGGGGCTCAACTGTATTTGGGGTGCTGGGTATCTCTGAGTTACTCTGGAGCTGCCAGCAGGAGCTGAGGCAGTTGGTGGGTAGGCCCAGTGGGTTGGAACAGGCTTTGACAATACTTTCCTTGCCTAGGATGACGATGTTGACACCAAGAAGCAGAAGACTGATGAGGATGACTAGACAGCAAAAAAAGGAAAAGTTAAACTTAAAAAAAAAAAGGCCGCCGTGACCTATTCACCCTCCACTTCCCGTCTCAGAATCTAAACGTGGTCACCTTCGAGTAGAGAGTCCCGCCCGCCTGCCTGCCCACTGCGGGCGGTGCCACCCGCAGATGACACGCACTCGCCACCACCCAACCAAAACCACAACGTGAATTTGCAACAGGGGAGGGAAAAAGAACCAAAACTTCCAAGGCCCTGCTTTTTTTCTTAAAAGTACTTTAAAAAGGAAAATTTGTTTGTATTTTTTATTTACATTTTATATTTTTGTACATATTGTTAGGGGTCAGCCATTTTTAATGATCTCGGGATGACCAAACCAGCCTTTGGAGCGTTCTCTGTCCTACTTCTGACTTTACTTGTGGTGTGACCATGTTCATTATAATCTCAAAGGAGAAAAAAAACCTTGTAAAAAAAGCAAAAACAACAACAAAAAAAAACAATCTTATTCCGAGCATTCCAGTAACTTTTTGTGTATGTACTTAGCTGTACTATAAGTAGTTGGTTTGTATGAGATGGTTAAAAAGGCCAAAGATAAAAAGGTTTCTTTTTTTTCCTTTTTTTGTCTATGAAGTTGCTGTTTATTTTTTTTGGCCTGTTTGATGTATGTGTGAAACAATGTTGTCCAACAATAAACAGGAATTTTATTTTGCTGAGTTGTTCTAACAAAGCTGTCTCAAGCCTGTTTTTTTTTGTTTGTTTGTTTTGTTTTGTTTTTTTAAAACCTGGGGAGGGGGCAAAGTGATAAAGGATGATCTTGAAACCAGCCCTAGCTCTTTATTGGGTAGGTACTGGACTGAAGATAACCAGTTTGGGAGGGGATGGCACAATGGGTGTTCCCTTTGGGCGGCAGGGTCTGGTGGGGGCTGAAGGGACCAAACTTACTGGATGCCAAGTGAACCTGGGTGCCCTGGAAGGTGTCTCTCCGTAGCCTGGGGCACTGGTGGAATGGGCCAGGTGTGTCCCTGCACAGACCTCACTGGATTAGCTGGTCTATGAGTGGCTCCCCCTGGTGGTGGTACATGGCACCCCATCCCTTAGGACTTAAATTTCCAAGACAGTGATACAGCCTTGTCCTCATTCTCCAGCCTCTGGCCTGGAGAAGCAAGTACTTTTGTCTGGCAGGCCACCCTGACCCTTGAGCATAGTTGGGAAATAATAGGTGGGTCCTTTTGACTATTGGGAGGAAGTATGACCTCAAGCTCCTGACCTGAGGGAGATGATGGTACAGCCCACTAAGAACCTGGGGTTTGTTTCCTAGGCTGGGATCCATAGGTGAGCTTTATGGGCAGAAGCCCCCTACAATCATCCATGGTCTGAGAGGACTGACAACCCAGCTGAGGTGCAGGGCTGATACGAAGGTGGAGAGGTTGCAGGGAGACCTAAAGATGTGGATCCTGCCACTTGTGCTACTGGTTGGGTGACCCTGGGCCTCCTTGGTCTCCTCAATAGTCTTAAAATACATCTCTGAGCCCTGATCAGTCTGGCTCAGCAGTAGAGCCTCTGCCCGAGGACCAATGAATCATGGGTTTTATTCCAGCCAAAGGCAGGTACCTTGGTTGCTGTTTGTCCCCAGGTTCGTCCCCAGCGTTGCTGGGGTCGTGTGGGAGGCAACCAGTCAATGTATCCCTCTCACATCGATGTCTCCCTCCCTCCCACTCTATCTGAAGATAAATAGAAAAATATCCTTGCGTGAGGATTAAAAGACGTCTCTGGTATCATGGGGTAAAAGTGAGATACATGGATGCAAGGAAAGTGGGGGACACAGACTCCCTCAGGAAGGACACTCCTCAGCCTGGAGTTCTTTGTAAAGATGGTTGTGGACAAAGACGGGGTTGGAGACTGAAAAGCCATGCACCCTCCCTACCCACCCTGCCTCTACAACACTGGCCAAGTGGGGGTTCTTTTTCTTATCTTGGAGCTAACTGGGGTGGGAGCACTGCTTTATTATAAGAAAGAGCCCCTGGGACCCCAGCCCCTCCTGATAGAACACATAGTGGGGTATTTCATCTAGAACAATCTATGTCCTGGACCACAGACCCAAGAATCTGACAGCAGGGGGGCTCCCCTGGGGAAGGCATTGGGGCTGGGACTAGAAGGGCCAGGAGTATGTAAGGAGATGGGAGGGGTTGGGGGGAGGAACGGGACGAGGGTAGGCCTAATGTAGGAGGGAGCAGAGGGCTCCGAGGGCACATGGGCAAAGGGGTTCAGTTATTGAGGTAGGATTAGGGGGAGCCATGGAGGGAATTTAAACAGGATAAGACCCTGGAAAGCACTGAAGTGACATCCACAGAAGCCACGGGGCCTAGGTTAAGGGAAGATGCTGGGAGGGAGAGAAGTGGGCACGTTTAAGACATCACATAGGGTAAAGCATCAAGACTCAGAGATGTGTTGGATGTTGGAGGCATTTCCCATCGAGGATCCCCCAGGCTCTGTCCTGAGCCCGTGAGCACAAGAAGGAATCATTTACCACAGGGAAGGGGAGATGGTCTGGAGCTGAATGGCAGCCTCACTGCAATTCAGGTGAACTGTCAGCAGCTGTTGAGTGCACAGGTCTGAAGGGCCGGAGAGAAGCCTGGGCTGCACCAGAGTCACCGAGGCCGAGGTGGGATAAGGTGAGCCAGGCCGAGGGCATAGCAAGAAGAGACAAGTCTCAAGTCACACCAGGGACCATACCAAGCTGGGCACTGTCCTTCCCAGTAAAGAAAAGCTCTGAGACCAGGGCTCCCTGTCACTCGGCCTACTCTGTGCCTCACCTCCCTTGCTCACCAGCCACATCAACCTCATGTCCACAGCAAGCCTCGTCCTCCCTCAGGGCCTTTGAACTTGCTGTTCCTGCCACAGGAATGTCTGTCAGACTTCTCATGACTCGCTCCATGTTAGGTCCCAGTGCCAATGTCATCTTCCCAGATGTCTTTCCTGGGTCCCCAGTCTAAAAAGGCCCTCCCCAGTCTAGCCCCCACTGCAGAGCAGTTCTCACAATGTGAGCTTGTATGCTTAACTGCTTGTGTGTGTTTGGTCTCCCACTGAGGTCAGGGGCCACTTATTAAATGCGTTTCCCTGCACCTGGTAAGTATCCTGTCCATTCTATTCATTCACTCATTAGGTCACATATGTACTGAAAGCTTTTTCTGTGCCTGATGCTGTTACAGGCTCAAGAGGTACAGAAAAGAACAAGAGAGACAAGGCCCCTCATGCTGACATGGCTGGTGGGACATTATGCACGGCCATTCCACACCTGTCTCCATCACATTTGTGGTTTCTGCCAGATGGCCACATTGTGGGAGGGCCTCGCTCTTCACAGGGGCTAGAGCTTAGCTGACCTCAGTGGGCCACTCAGGCCCCAGGATGCCTGTCCCCCATTTAGCTGTCCTCAAACTGCTGCCAGGGTCAGGATTAGATAAAGGCTTTGGTAGGAGGGACCCTCTGAACCTGTGTGACCACCTTACAACTCTGCATAGGCTGGGCTTCTGGCTTCTAGAGGTAAGACTGGCTGGCTGCTCTCTGTCCTGCTGCCCAGGGAAGCACAGTCTTGCTGATGTTCCCAAGGCCTGGAGCCCAGGGGCACCCTAAAGTAGAAGAAGGGTGCTAGGAAGGCCACATAGCAAGCAACACATGGAGCTGGGATCAGGTCTAACCCAGCTCCTTCAGGCTGTGGCCCTGCTCTGAACTACTACCCTCCAACCCCCCAGATAAGAGGTGAGAAACCACCCCATACACAGACATGGCACTTAATATGGGGCAAATAACGATCTTGCTGAGCCTTAATCTCTTCCTCTGCACAATGAGAACAATAGCATGAGGCATGAGTCAGGGCCCAAGGTTTCCTCTCTTGGGGTCCTACATCTGCACTGAGTTTGATGCACCCTCTGTGCAAGCTGTACCCCCTCACTCCACCAAAAGTTTGGCCTGGAATAGCCCTTGCTGCCTTCGGCAGAACCTACTTTTCTCTAGTCCTGAGCCTGGTACAAAATTAACCACAGCCTGGGGGCCTGTCTTCATCCTACCTACTCCCAAATTTTCCTCCAAGTGCTAGGACAGGGACACCCAGGGAACCCAAGTTGGAAGATTTATAAGAGATTGGCGCCCTCTGGTGGCCACAAAGGAACTGCAGGGGGCTCCCCTGGGTTCTGCTCAGTCCAGGACAAAGCCCTTCAGTGGGCCCCTGGCACAGGGACAGTATAAGCCACACCCCACAACAAGATCTTCCTTCGTCTCTGTTGCTGGAACCTCAGTCAGACATGACAGTCAGTGGTCATTTCCCAATCCTTTCCTCTGGGCAGCTGATGGCCCAACAAGGGGCTGTTCTTTTCCTGGGAGACCCCAGGTCTCTTCAGAGCTAAGGCCAGGGTTGGCTCCTCCAAGGTCACTGGTCATCCCTGGGTTTGATCCCCTGGGCTCTTCTTGTTTAACTTCATTAAATTGCTTGGTGTGCACAGCACCCTTCTAGCACCCTAACCCTAACCCACCTCTTGGTCGTCTCTGGGCCCTGTTATAGGACGCCTCACAGTGGCCGCTGCCCTGATTACAACCCTAGGCTCCTAGGCTGCTTGGAATTGGGGTTTGGCGGCCAGAGGCACCCAGCTGCACTCCCTGGCATTCTCTGAGCACCCTGACAGGCTACCCCAGGCCTCAGAGCCAGGGATCTGGTGTCGCCGCTCCACTGTGGGCGCTGGCACAGGGTCCAAAGGCCTCCTTTATGCTAGTCCTCCCAAGATCCTGATGCCCAGCCTGCTTCTGCCAGGCATTTATTGTGGCCTCCTGTGGCCTGGATGCAGGCCAATCCTGCTGCCTCAGGCCTCTGGCCACTCCATGGTCCCTTCCTGTGGAAGCTGCTTCATGGGGTTGGAAACCTGGTCCCAGCTTTACTTGGGGTCATCCAATTTTGCAGTGTGGCTGCTTATCCTCCCCCAAACCCAAGCCAGGCCAGCCAAGGAAAGGCAGGGTTGTTCCCAGGCCCTCCCCTGTAGAGACCTCAGCCTATGCTCACAGGGTCTGATATGAACTCAGAGGTGATGGAAGCTCAAATTAGGAAACAGTCTAAGATCACCTGGGACACTGATCTTATGTACTGGGTGAATGATATGCATTATTTATGGAGAAGGCCTGGCAGCCAGTTGCTGGTATGAGTTCTGTGAAGTCCTGAGTACAGTCAATGGACCCAGCTTGGAAGGTGCATGCCTTCATGGGCTCTCTGTCAAGTCTGCTGCCCGTAGCAACAAGAAGTGCCAGGCGGTCACTTGAGACTTCATTTCACATGCACCCATACACCCTTGCAGGAAGGAGCTGCTGGTGAGGATTCCAGAAGGTACCAGGGCACAGCTGTTGTTTTTTTTTTTTTTTTAATCCTCACCCGAGGACATTTTTCCATTTTTTGTTCAGATAGAGTGGGAGAGAGAGAGAGAGAGAAACATCGATGTGAAAGAGACACATCTAGTGGTTGCCCCCGCATGACCCAACCAGGGCCGGGGACAAACTGTAACTGAGGTATGTGCCCTTTGTGGGAACCAAACCCGAGTGTCTCTGGACCGCAGGCCGATGCTCTAACCGCTGAGCAAAACTGGCCAGGGGTGGGTCTTTGACATAGCAAGGCTCTTTAATACACCAAGGAGTTTCCAAGAGGAGGGTTTAACATGCAGCTTGTCCCAAATTTATTAGACCTGGATTTTTTTTTTTTTTTTTTACAGAAAACCTCATAATATATTGAAGGATATTAGTACCAAGAACAAACTGATCTGGCTCAAGGACCCTCACCAGGGCTCAGGGAATATTTGCTGAACTAAACAGATGATGGGAAAGCAATCCGTTGGGAACCAGTTCCACAGTCTGGCTCTTGGAACCCTGCATGGGCCTCATGCAGCCTTCCTCAGCTGCAAGTGATTTGGGGCCCTGTTTTCCCAGTGGTTCCCCTTGTCAACACATCCCAGGTATTAGTAGGTGAGGGGACAGCAAAGGGTGGAAACATACAAATCTTTCTGGAATAACCCTATATATCAAAATCCAAAATATATGCACTTTTTTGACCTAGAAATTCATCTGCAACTTATTTTAAGTAAACTTCTACCTTTCATACATAATTATTCTCTGAGTCTCTCTCCAATCTCCCAAAAATGTCCCAAGTCCAACTCTTATGGTTTCCACTGGAGCCCAGGGCCGTGGCCTGCTGGATAGGGATGCTGGGTAGCCACCTAGTCCCTTTTTTTTTTTTATCCTCACCCAAGGACATTTTTCCATTTTTGTTCAGATAGAGTGGGAGGGAGAGAGAGAAAGAGAGAGAGAGAAACATCGACGTGAAAGGTACACATCGAGTGGCTGCTTCCTGCACAACCCCAACCGGGGCCCGGGGACAAACTGCAACTGAGGTACGTGCCCTTAGCGGGAACCAAACCCAGGTCTCTCTGGACTGCGGGCCGACGCTCTAATCACTGAGCCAAACCAGCCAGGGCACTTTCAGTCTTGAAAGTGCTGAGGAAGGATGGGTTCCAGTCCCTTGGGGGAGGTGACAGTGGGTTCTACAATTCTGATCTTTCATCAACATTGTCTCTGGAGAGCTTTGAGGCTCCTTTACTAGTCAACCTCTCGGTAAGCATCTCTCCCCAGGAGCCACTCACTCCTTTCCTTGGAGATATGGTTTCAATCCATTTTAAAAAGAGAACATTGCCCTGGCCAGTTTGGTTCAGCGGTTAGAGCATCGGCCTGCAGTCCGGAGAGACCCAGGTTCGGTTCCCGCTAAGGGCACGTACTTCGGTTGCAGTTTGTCCCTGGCCCTAGTTGGTCGTGCGGGTGGCAGCCACTCAATGTGTCCCTTCACATCGATGTTTCTCTCTCTCTCCCCCCTCCTCTCTCTCCCTCTCACTCTATCTGTACAAAAAATGGAAGAATATCCTCGGGTAAGGATTAAAAAAATAATAATAAAATAAAATAAAAAGAGAACATTTACTGACCTTAGCATCAAATGGGTCCCATTATTAGGTGGGTGGGCTTTTTATTAATTTCCTGCTTTGCTTAGGGGTCTGCCCAAAACAGAAACATGAACATTTTTCAGATGTGGCATCCCCAGCGGCTACATGCCTCTCCAGGGAAACCATGGGTGGAGGCACAGTTTTCCTCAGCAAGATTGTTCGCTTCCTCCCAAACCCACAGCTGAGGTCCCAGAATTCTGTGTCATAACAATATTATTTTGGCCTGGGAAGGTTTGAGGATCACTATGGTCATAAAACCATTTCAATATCATAAAAAGCCTAATTTTAAGTGAATGTAAGTCCTCCAAGAAAAACTGGTTGTGACCTTAGCCTAACTGTACCAAATAAACCGGAGCTTGTTGCTGAATATAAACCAATTAGAAGTTGGCAGATATCTACTGGAAGAGATTTGGATTTCAATCCTTACTCAAGGCTGGGCCCTGAGAAAATATGTACAGCCAACAATGCACCATGAAAGAAAATAAGTGACCATTGTCAACCTCTTTAATAACATAAAACAGTAAAAGAACACTCCAAGTTCTCCAACTAGTTAGACTGATTGAACATGTACAGTGCCATTCTATAGTGTCTTGTGCACCATAACATATTAGATAGCATGTTGTTTAGCTCGAAAATACATGTGTTAGCCTAAAATAAAAGTAGTAATTAATACAAATTTAAAATTCAAGTGACAATAATTTTGCTTATCCTCTTATAATTCAGAAGAGCTATTTGGGATGTGTGTGTGTGTGTGTGTGTGTGATCTGAATAAATCAAGTCACTGAATAAACCGTTCTAAGAAATCTGAATAAATGTCTTCTTTTTTCTTTGAATATCTTCCCTTTAATAAGTACAAGAATTCAAAAGTATTCCATGAACCAAGAGTTGCCTAGAGTTCAGAAGTGGGTGGTCAAGACCTGTTTGTTGTGGCTAGAATGGTGATGTATGTTTCTAATCCTCTGAAAGGCATATTTTAAAACTAAGGGCTTACCCGAGGTCTCTGTTCACTATATCCTTAGTGTCTCAGTAATTTTTTCAGTTACTTATTTAAGGAAAACTAACTAATAATTCCCTTTATTAATAGTTAAGTCCAAATGACTTGTTAAGTATTTATGTACTAACAGTGGCTGTCATATTTTTTTTGCGGGGGGGGGGGGGGAAGACCATATAAATTGAGATACAAATATTTTTATTTCATTTATAATCACAATGACCTCCTAATGGGGTGCATGCCTGTTGGGCATGACACAGCTTCATAAACCTTGACATGAGGTTGGACACCATTATCTTCATTTCCTATTCACATTGATTTTTGAGGGGAGTTGCTTCTTATCACCAAAACCTTAAAAAACCTGGTTTCCCAAAGATGCCTCATCAAAAAGAATGTAGTGCATTCTACTGTTGAAACTGAACTATCTCGAGCTAATAGTTTGAACAGTGTATAACAGATGATCTGTATCACTCACTGTATTTCCTTGGGAAATTAAAAGATCCTACAGGACCCCTACGTGTTTGCTGCAGAGCCCTGGGGTGCCTTGGTGTACAGTTTCAGAATCAAATGTATTCACCAAATCTCTGCTTCACACTCCACTTCATTCCGCCCCTAAGTTTATTCAAAGCAATAGTTGAAGCTGCTGTTTCAGACCAAATAAAAGCACCAAAAGAACGGCAAAGCTAGATGATGTCTTCACTTTGAGGACCATTTTAACAGGGCATTTTATTTTTTTTGTTTTAATTTTTTCTCACTTTATTGATTTTAGAGAGAGAGGAAGTGAGAGGAAGAGAGAGATAGAAACATCGATGAGAGAGAACATTGATTGGCTACCTCCTGCATGCTCCCCACTAGAGATCAGGCCCAAAACCTGGGCAGGTGTCCTGACTGGGAATTGAACCAGCGACTTCTTGGTGCATGGGTCAATGCTCAACCACTGAGCCACACCTGCCAGATTTAACACGGCATTTTTTTTTTTTTTTTTATCCTCGCCTGAGGACATTTTTTTGTTTTTTGTTCAGATAGAGTGGGAGGAAGAGAGAGAGAGGGAGAAACATCGACGTGAAAGAGACACATGGAGTGGTTGCCACCCGCATGACCAGCCAGGGCCGGGGACAAACTGCAACTGAAGTATGTGCCCTTAGCGGGAACTGAACCCAAGCCTCTCTGGACTGCAGGCTGAAGCTCCAATCGCTGAGCCAAACAGGCCAGGGCTAACACAGCATTTTGAAAGGCACAAAACAATGACTAGGTCACTAAGCCAGAAGTTCTAAAAATAAACTTGGTAACACACAGGGGTCAGTTGACAAACGCACATCTTGCGGCTCTCAGATTGTGAAGAATGAATCAGAAGGGGAAGCGATGCCGTCAGTTGGACCAGCCCCAGATGGCCATAGGAACTGTGGAGGGGGCAGCTGGGATGGAGGACAGTAGGGGAGGTGTTGATGAAGCTAAGTCAATAGGCCTCAACCTACTGTATTGTGGGGCAGCCCATTCTTCCCCCCTAACTTGCTGAATTTCTACTCTTTCCCCCACACCTGGGCAGATGTTTCTATCCATCCCTCCCATCCAAGGAAATGTCACCTCTTTGTCCTGCTTCCTCCTCATTTCCCCTTTTCATCCTATACCAGGCTGGAAGGGGCAGGCTTCCCTGCCTCCTACAAGGCAGAGCCTTTCCTATCATATCCCAAGTTCTTGGTGGGAAACTTGACAACCAAGTGTGCACACCTGGTTCCTGCTTTGCTGATGATGGTTTAAGGGATTCTTTTCTTCCCAGTAGAGCTGGCTTTTCAGGCTGCTGGTTTGCTGAGGACACGTCAACCCTGTTTTGGTGGTTAAAGCTGAACACTGACTTCTTTCTGTTTCTTCATCTGCTCACTCTTGACTGATGCTGCCATTGTCCTGCCCTATTTTCTTCAGAGCACTGGTTATTATCTAAAATTACCTGCTTTCTGTCTTCTTTTATTAGAATCTAATGGTAGGGACTTCACTCATCTTGTCCAGTAAAGATCTCCATTTAGAACAGTGTCTGGTACATAAGAAGTGCTCAATAAAAATGTGTGGAGTGAATGTATAACACTTAAAGAATGCACACAGTCTTGGCTGGTTTTGCTCAGCGGTTAGAGCATTGGCCTGAGGACCAAAAGTTGCAGGTTTGATTCTGGTCAAGGGCAAGTACCTCGGCTATGGTTTGGTCCCGGACCTGGTTCGGCCGTGCAGGAGGCAACTGGTTGATGTGTTTCTCTCACATCGATGTTTCTCTCTCTCCCTCCCACTCTATCTGAAGATAAATGCAAAAGTATCTTTGGGTGAGGATTTAAAAAAAAGAAAAAAGAATGCACACATAAAGCCCTGGCCGGGTAGCTCAGTTGGTTAGAGTGTCATCACGATATGCCAAGGCTGTGGGTTCGATCCCCAGTCAGGGCACATATGAGAATCAACTAAACAATGAACGCATAAGTAAGTGGAACAATGCCCGGACAGTGTGGCGTAGTGGATTGAGCTGTTGTCCCATGAACTGAGAGGTCCTGGGTCGATTCCTGGTTGGGGCACATGCCTGGGTTGTGGGCTTGATCCCCAGTGGGGGGCATTAGGGAGGAAACCGATTGATATTTCTCTCACATCAGTTTCTCTCTCTCTAAAAAAAAATCAATAAAAACATATTTAAAAAAATAAGTGGGACAACAAATTGATGTTTCTCTTTCTCCCTCTCTCTAAAGTCAATAATTTAAAAACAAGGATGAACACACAGCATGTCCTCAATATATAATAGCTAAAAAATATATCCAAAAAACCACCAACAAACATTTTAGGGACAAGGTAGCTGTAAGAAAATGAAGAGCCTCAAAGGAACAAGGGGCAGGACACCCAGGGAAAGGGCTTCAAGAATCATAGAAGAGCCCTGGCTGGATTGGCTCAGTGGTTAGAGCATCAGCCTGCAGTCTGGAGAGACCTGGGTTCGGTTGCCGCTAAGGGCATGTACCTTGGTTGCAGTTTGACCCTGGCACTGGTTGGGTCGTGCAAGTGGCAACCACTCGATGTGTCCCTTTCACGTCGATGTTTTTTTCTCTCTCTCTCTCTCTCTCCCTCCCTCCCACTCTATCTGAACAAAATATGAAAAAATGTCCTCGGGTGAGGATAAAAAAAAAAAAAGAATCATAGAAGAGAATTTCCAGATGTCAGAAAAAGTAAAAAAAATGCCATGGAGCAGATAAAGCAAGAAGACTGGAATGGGCAGTGAGTCAGGGGCGTTCATCGATGCATCGAAGGAGAGGAGGCCACTGGCTGGAGCGTCTGGGTTGAGGAGAAACAGAGGTAGGGGGTGGAAAGAATAAGTGAAGAAATTCTAAGAAGTTTGGATCTGTAGGAAAAGAGAAAGATGGAGCAGGAGCTGAAGGTGATGTAGGATCGATGAAAAGCCTTAAAATTTTTATTTGGGGGGAATGACTGAAATATGTTTTGTAGGCTGAGAATTGAAAGAGCCAGAGAAGAGCCCTGGCTGGTTGCTCAGTGGTTAGAGCATCAGCCCACAAACCAGAGATGCCTGGGTGTGGTTCCCGCTAAGGGCACATACCTTGGTTGCAGTTTGTCCCCACCCTGGTTGGGGTTGTGTGGGTGGCAACCAGTTGATGTTTCTCTCTCTCTCTCCTGCTCTATCTGAAGATAAATGCAAAAATGTCCTCAGGTGAGGATAAAAAAAAAAAAAAGCCAGAGAAGAGAGAGGGCTTTCCTGATTATTCTGAATTGTGTATAATCTCTTTTTCTTTTAAATTACCGTATGACAGGCATTTATAATTACTTGTCATATCCCTCTAGAGACAAAGCTCAGTAGAGGCAGTCCTGTGCTTCGCATGACATCTTTATTGATACATATAATAGGCCTATAAGTGTGGCCTGAATGTGGCTATATCCCCTTTGGTAGACTTGGCTTCCTCTAACCACCCCCCATGCCCAACTAGCCAGACTCAGTGCTTCACCACATGCCCCATCACTGGAGACCAGTACTCTAAACATTGGCAAGTAACACAGATGGGGAGATGGATGAGAGGGTTTACTGCACACCACAGAGTAAACCTTAACCAAAATTCTCTAAATAGAAATCTATGCTCCAAAGGGTCTCTAAGTTCTCCCAAGTCTTTTCCAAGGCATGCCGCCTGGGATTCTCCTGTCCTCTCCTCCCCACAGACTCTGAAGTTCCTACTGATTGCCCAGAGCAAATGAACGCTTCCGCTCAGCCTGAACAGATTAGACTGAGACCACCCTTGCTCCTCAGCATGCTGCTTGGAGACCTCAGTTTACCTTACAGCCACCCGTGTACACATGTATGTCTCATATCCATTAAATGCCTCTCCAGTATTTCTCCAACTGTGGTCCACACACCCCCTGCATCAGTCACCTGGGCGCTTTAACAGGCAGATTTCTGGGCCCCACAACTACTAACTCAGATCTCTGGGGGTGGGATAGGTACCCATAAATGTCTGAGAACCAGTGACTGTACACTGTGCCAGGGCTGGTCTGCATGAGTCTCCTTGCGATGATATTCAGTGGCCTTTAATGTATCCACAAAAACCCAAGATCTCCAGGTATTTGGATGTACACCCACCCTACAAAAACTGACCTTGACCTACCAAGGGCCCTAGTCCTGTGATTCCCAGGTCCCCTCCTTTCGCTTGTGTTCACCCTTAGCCACTATCACTCCCCTTCTCCTTCACCATTCAGCATCCAGCCATCTTCCTGGCCAGCTCCAATCCCACCTGCACAGCTTGGAACCCCTGGATCAGCATTGTAACTTAATTGTTTCATGCTAAAATGATAAATATTTCCTGAGCATATATATCGTTACCCAAAGAGATGGTAAGCTTCTATGAATGACTAGGCTATAATTCTTTTTTTCCCTCAGAGCAGCTAGCAAAGAAGGGTGTCCCCGACAGTTCTAGCTGGATGAGCAACTGGAGGGCAGTGAAGGCTCCAAGCAGGTGGAAAAGCATTCTGGGAAGTCCTTTCTCTACTGGAATGTGTCCAGGCCCCTGACAGTTCTCCCTGATGAAATTCTGGGGAGCAAACATGGTTCAGGAAAAGGAAAGGAGATGGGTTCATTCTAAGAACAGATGGTATTTTCAGAAAGTTAAAGGAAACCTTCACTAATTTTTACCTCGTTGTTTTATCCAATCTTTGGTAATTAAAAATTAACT
The DNA here is from genome assembly GCF_014108415.1 of Molossus molossus. Taxonomy (NCBI): domain Eukaryota; kingdom Metazoa; phylum Chordata; class Mammalia; order Chiroptera; family Molossidae; genus Molossus; species Molossus molossus. The sequence goes on from NW_023425346.1 coordinate 101,236,328, forward strand.
TTTAAAGCCCTGGCCGGTTTGGCTCAGCGGTTAGAGCACCCGCCTGCGGTCCGGAGAGACCCGGGTTCGGTTCCCGCTAAGGGCATGTACCTTGGTTGCAGTTTGTCCCCGGCCCTGGTCGGTCATGCGGGTGGCAGCCACTCGATGTGTCCCTTTCACATCGATGTTTCTCACTCTCTCTCTTCCTCTCTCTCCCTCCCACTCTGTCTGTACAAAAAAAAAAGGAAAAATGTGCTCGGGTGAGGATAAAAAAAAAAAAATTAACTTTTAAAGACCACAGATCTGCCCTGGCCAGTTTGGCTCAGCGGTTAGAGCATCGGCCTGCGGTCCAGAGAGACCCAGGTTCAGTTCCTGCAAAGGGCGCGTAACTTGGTTGCAGTTTGTCCCCGGCCTTGGTTGGTTGTGCGGGTGGCAGCCGCTCAATGTGTCCTTTTCATGACGATGTTTCTCTCTCTCTCTCTTCCTCTCTTTCCTTCCCACTCTACCTGAACAAAAAATGGAAAAATGTCCTCGGGTGAGGATAAAATAAAATAAAATAAAGACCGCAGATCTACTGTGAGGAACAGGACCATCACTGAAAGATGGGGATAATATACTAAAAATGTATGGCTCATCACCCACCCCCCTGCCCAGATGCAAACAGCCTCTTCGGCAAAAGAGAGAGAGCAGGGACTGGGAGCAGGGGCTATGCCAAAGAGGGCCCATTTCTCAGTGTACTCTCCTCTCCTCTGGCCTCAGACCTTACTACTCTGGGAACTGGAAAACTTTTAGTTGTTGTTATTTTATATTTACTGATTGTTTTTCTTTCTTTCTTTCTTTTCTTTTTTTATCCTCACCTGAGGACATTTTTCCATTTTTTTGTTCAGATAGAGCGGGAGGGAGAGAGAGGAAGAGAGAGAGAGAGAGAAACATCGATGTGAAGGGACACATCGAGTGGCTGCCACCCGCACGACCAACCAGGGCCGGGGACAAACTGCAACCGAGGTACATGCCCTTAGCGGGAACCGAACCCGGGTCTCTCTGTACCGCAGGCCGATGCTCCAACCGCTGAGCCAAACCGGCCAGGGCTCTTTCTTTCTTTTTTAAGAGAGAGAGAGGAAGAGAGAAAGCGAACAAGAGAAACATCAATTTGTTGTTCCACTTATTCATGTATTTATTGGTTGATTCTTACATGTGTCCTGATCAGGGATTGAACCCACAACCTTGGAATATTGGGATGATGCTCTAACCAACTGAACTACCTGGCCAGGGCCTAACTTTTGGTATTTTTTTTTATCCTCACCCGAGGATATTTTTTCCATTTTTGGTACAGATAGAATGGGAGGGAGAGAGAGGAAGGGAGAGAGAGTGAGAAACATCGACGTGAAGGGACACATCGAGTGGCTGCCACCCGCACGACCAACCAGGGCCGGGGACAAACTGCAACCAAGGTACATGCCCTTAGCGGGAACCGAACCCGGGTCTCTCCAGACTGCAGGCCGACGCTCTAACCGCTGAGCCAAACCGGCCAGGGCTAACTTTTGGTATTTTATAAAGAACAGTGAAGGCTACTGGTAGCTCAGAGGTAAGTTCCTTAAAAACACACACACACACACACACACACACACACACACACACACCCTTTTAAATGTTCTCTCCTACACCAGACTGGAAAGCACTGCAGAAAAAAGCATCATTCTCTCCCACACTGGCTTTCTCTGACCATGGTTTTGTTATTTTTTTAAATTTATTTTTTTATCCTCACCTGAGGACATTTTTTCGTTTTTTGTTCAGATAGAGTGGGAGGGAGAGAGAGGAAGAGAGAGAGAAACATCGATGTGAAAGGGACACATCGAGTGGTTGCCACCCGCATGACCAACCAGGGCCAGGGACAAACTGCAACCAAGGTACATGCCCTTAGCAGGAACTGAACCCGGGTCTCTCCGGACCGCAGGCCAATGCTCTAACCACTGAGAAAACCGGCCAGGGTTCTGACTGTGGTTTTTAAGGCCTCTCAGCAACCCACCCCATCTCAGGTGCTTTCCCAGTGTTCTCCAGTCAAATTCAGGGAGATCTTTTCTTCATTTTGTAACTTATTCTCTCACTTAGGAATATGAGTCTCTACTCTACCAACTTAGAACATGTACCCTTTCTGGAAACCTCTTAAACAAATGAACAGTATAAAGGAATAGAAAAAGTTAAAAACAACAACAAACCAACAAAGACAGAGTGTATGCATGTTGTGAAAGAGAACCACTAAATATCATGTCTAAAAGACAAGTGTTAAGGTCATAGGTCTTGTTCCGGTACGTTTCATATTCTTGGAAAGCTGGCACTGAAGCACTCAGGAACCGCCAGATCTATCAGCCGATCTCTGGAGTAAAACAGAGTTGTGACCCTACAGTTTGATAAATGTCTTTCTTCTCATCATGGAGCCAGGTTCGTGTTCCAGAAAAAGGAGAGATGAGAGCAGTGCCATGCTAAAGACTGTAGGAATATTTTAATTCATATGTTTCAATTCATTACATAATAATATCACAGTCTATTTTACAAGTTAAATGTACGAGAATGTATGAAATAGAAACGGTAGGAAAAGACTAAACATAGGTCAAGAACATGAATTTTTCCAAAGCCAGGGGCCAAAGGAAGATGTGTCCCCTGCAGGACCCAAGGAGGAGGCAGGGAGGGTGACAGGAACAGCATCAGCTCCTGCAGTGGCTCCTGGTGTGTGTTTGTCCCAGTTTACCCTGGGAAAGAGTCGAGGCACGCCCTCTGCCCTGGTCTGAGGTGGGGAGTTAGTCTGGTCAGTGGAAGATGGCTGCTTGAGGGAAAAAAGCCATCTGGTTACCTATACAGAGCTGGTCCCCTTGTGGCTGCAGGTGGGTTTTGTCGTAGAGAGCATTAGGGGCGGAAGTGTCAAAAATCAAATGTGTGGAGAAAAAAAGTAAACAGTTTCCTCCTTCCCCCCAAAACACAAATTCTTGAAATGCACATACATTCTTCTCTTAAACGTAGAAAAGTCTCACTCTGGATGTGCTTACGAGAAGATCGTCGTCAAAAAACTTTGTCTCTATGATAACATTCCCACTGTGAGTAAGAAGAGACAGCAAGAGAGTAATGTGTTAGGCAACAGATTTCTTTCCCACAAAATGGTTTCAATCTGGGTCTGCTTGGTCCATAAACATACATCCACCTAGAACCTTGGCTTGAGGACACTAAAATCTGTGTTTATATGGGGTTATAAGTCTAATATGACACTGAACTTATGTGACTAGGTTTGTCTTCCTCAAGTTCAGAAGTCAGAAGAGAGAACATGTCCTTAAGATCCTTAGTAGAGTGCTCTGCCCAGGGGAGCTTATAAATATGACTGACTTCTTGACACACATGGAAACCTGCAGACTGCAAGGGTGATATCTGTCCCTACAACACTGTTGTGGGTTGGCCTATCCTTCATCTGTTCTCCTCACTTTGGGTGATAGCACTCTGCTCTTCTTTTGGGGAATCACCCATCTCCAGTCCATTGAATGGCCCCTTCCTCACCTGACAAAGGGGTGGACACAGGATGTAATTTAGGCAAATCAGACTGTCTCCCCTGAGCAGGATCCTTCCCTATGGTTGCTCTTTGAGGAAACCATCCACAGATTCCTGCCATCTGCATCTTTTAAGCTGCCCAGAGCTTAGCCCTTTCAACTCTGTCATGTTAGCCAGGGTCAGTTTCTATGGTTTGCAATCAAAGAACCCCAAACAATATACCTGATTGGGTGGTCAGAGTAGAATTTCATTTTTCTTGGTGGATATCTCAGTGTTTTGAAACCAAACCACTTTTGAACTGAGTTAAGGGCAACAGAGGTACTGTTTTGGGGTTCTAAAATGTAATATATGACTTTAATAACCTAAATATATTTTCATAGATTTACTGGTTTTAGTACCTAAAAGAAATCAGGCCTGGCCAAGAAGTCAAATTAAGGTAAATAAAATCTAAAAAAATGCCCTTCTAGCCCTGGCCAGATTGGCTCAGCTGTTAAAGCCTGAGAACCAAATAGTCTCGGGTTTGATTCCCAGTCGAGGGCACGTACCTGGGCTGCAGGTTCAATCCCTGGCCCCTGTTGGGGTCCTGTGGGAGGCAAGCTATTGATGTATCTCTCTCACATAGATGTTTCTCTCTCTCTCTCTCTCTCTCTTTCTTCCTCTCTCCCTCCCTCCCTTCCACTCTATCTAAAAATCAATGGAAAAATATCCTCAGGTGAGGATTAAAAATAAATAAATAAATAAAAAATACCCTACTATATACTATGCTGTACTTTCCCAGGGTAATCAATAGCCAGCAGATAGAATATAAAAACACCTGCTGTTATAATTAAAAATCTATGAAAAACTTATAATCACTATTTACAAATTCAACATGGCTTTCATAAAGGACCTGTTTAGAGAGATGATCTAACATCACACAGTTATCTGTGTGAATAACTCATCACTAGGCGCTATTACTAAAAAATCTAAAAGACTATTATCTTTTCCAGAGAGAAAATGGTGGGTGGGCAGTTATTGATGGTGTTTTTAGACAAAGGACAAACTAATATTCTTTGAGCGGGAAGCACAGCTATTAAAATGGTAAGCTAGTCTCTGAAAAACTACAACCAAACATTATCCTCTAAAATAGAATTAGTACATTGCCAGATTCTGCTAAAGGCCATCAAACAAAGTACAGAGTACTTGAAGTTTGGTAGTTAGGAAAGAGAGAAAATGAGCATGGGTTAAATATAACATATAGTATGCCAGTTTCCTTCCATGTCATCTCACTTTATTCTCACTACACCTCTGTGAGACAGAATTATTAATTCTATGTTTAGAGAGAAGAATAAGGCCCAGAGAGGTAATGTAGATTGTCTGAGATTACATAGCTAGTCAGGTTTAATCAGGAATTTGTCTAAAGGTCTAATCTAAAGTTTTCTATCCTTTCAATTCTATCACACTGTCTTTTTCATATGACAAAAGTCAGTAACCTGTAAACTCAGATACCCCTGGATACTCTTTTACCCTCATTTTCAATGTAGGTTGCCTGCTCGCTGAAGGAGACCATGAGTCCCACCTGCTCGAATGCCTGCTTCTAGCACACTCCACAATTCCTGCAACCTGCTCACTCACGTTAGCACACTGGCAGGCATCATCTGGGACTCAGGCGCTGCCTCTATCAGGGATTGCCAGGTATTTGTGGAGTTAGGGATCACAAAGCCAAACTCGAAGAACCATTCTGAAGGAAGAAAGAAAAGCAGGTTAGTGGGCATCCCAGGTAGTTTCAGGGCTCCCTGTCCCCCTCCTTTAGAGAAAGCCTCTTTTTACCCAGAGAAACACCAATGAAGCCATCAGAAATCTCCCAGGGCATAGGTGTAAACACCAATGAAGCCATCAGAAATCTCCCAGGGCATAGGTGTAAAAAAGGACCCCTTTAGGCTGTTCTCTATGCTCTGGGGTCTAAAGGACTAGGACCAGTGGGCGAGTATAGTGTAAGCAAAGTTTTCTTAGAAGTAGGCTGTATGTAAATTATACAGAAATACAGAATAGGCCTTTTCACTTGGAATGTTAGCTGTAAGACACATATGTGCACTCTTACACTTCATGGTGAAAGCTCAATGTGGAGTGGCCTTGCTGGTCAAATCTGTATGAGACTCTATGGAGAGTACTGTACCAGGCTCTAATCAGCAGCTTCCTTGTGACCATGTTACGATACCATATCAATGACAAAGCAGGCACCAACACCTGGCCCACAGTGTCAGAAACCCTTGCAGTGCCAGCTTTGCTTCTGTTTGTTCTTATTAGGGGTCCCCAATCCTGCAGGGTGTTGGAATCCTGTCACAAACTGAATTGCACAATGAATGTTATTGCCCAGCCAGTGTGGCTCAGTGGTTGAGCGTTGACCCATGCACCAAGAGGTCACGGGTTCAATTCCCAGTCAGGGCACATGCCCAGATTGTGGGCTAAATCCCCAGTGGGGGCATGCAGGAGGTGGCCGATCGATGTTCTCTCTCATCAATGTTTCTATCTCTCTCTCCCTCTCCCTTCCTCTTTCTCTACAATCAATAAAGGAAAAAAAAAAGAATGTTACCAAAGCAGTGCTTTATAGTTCACTGGTTTTTGCCTTTTGTCCCTGTCACCCTAAGCCTGGATTTCAGGCATGGAGCAGCAGAATACCTTCTAGGCATTGTCCTTTGAAGTAAACTTTTTGTTCCAGGCGGAATTTTTCCATTTGCTCTGCTGAAGAGAAGTTCAATTCTCGAGATACTGCCTTGCATTTGAGAATTTTCTTGGGAACACGGGCTAGTAAAGAAAAAGAAATATTGAAGCCATTCTAAATTAAAACCACATCATTATGATGCTTCAAGTTTCTGGAAGCTGATTTAGAGAACCCATTGGTAATAGAATTACACTTTTTAATTAAAGAGGTCCCCAATTGGTCAAGTGTATTTGACTGAAAGATCATCAAGGCACATCAGATTTAGTGTATTTAAGGGCCTTACCTAGCTACTCTCATCAGGAAAGGGGCTGAATGGGCACCTACTCTGTTCTGTTGGTTTGAACGCCTTAGTTTTTCTTTTATTTCAGAAAGATAAAAATGCAGATTTTATTTTGGAAAAAAAAAGCTGAGATCTTAGTTTATATCTTTGGGTATGTTCTAATGCTAACATTTTAACACAAAGTGGGTTTTGGGAAGTGGGAGACAAAAACTTAAGAAGAAACTAGAAATCTCAATAACACATGGATTAACATGCTGTGCTTCCAGGGCTCACTCTTCTGTTAGGTCTGCATTGACTTAACTCCCTGATGCTTAGGCCCTGTGCACCAGTCATCACAGACCTGTACAGACAAAGGTTTAGAAAGTACCTTCATGCTCCACTCCAGGGACTGACAGGTCTTCTGTTCCTTGCCAGAGTATCTTCCCTGTTTCAGCATCCCGCAGGTTCATCCAATTTCTGATCAAATATATTGAGGAAAAATAAGGCACTGAAAGTGACTCCTTCTTTGTACTTGGCCTAACTGCTGAGTGCTATGCAAGCAAATAAGATTATATAGGAGAGTCCATAAGACATGTAAAGGAAGAAGCATAAAACCCGGAGGAGATATTTTCATCTACAACACAAGAACCCAAAGACTGTACACACCCAAAGAAAGAGGTAAAAAATGAACAGTGCAAATTAAAAATTTTCCAATCGAATCTTACCAGCCAAGATAAAAGATCTAAAGCAACAGATATGAGAAGTATCCCGGGAAACGGGATATCACCATACAGTGGAGATCTCAGTCCATAGGTTCTACTCACAAGTCCAGAGCTCTCAGGTAGCTTTTTAGTGGCCTGCTCTTTAATATGAGAAGTGAGCCAAGGATCACCAGAAACTCAAGAAAGCATTGACTATGAAGACAGACCAAAACAAAGAGAAAAAAGCAACTTAGAGGAAAAAGAGACTACAAAGGAAGATATAAATTTTTTAAATGGAGCATTAAAAACAAATAAACAGCCCTGGCCAGTTTGGCTCAGCAGTTAGAGCATCAGCCCATGGACCAAAGGATCTCAGGTTCAATTCTGGTCAAGGGCACATACCTGAGTCGCAGATTCAATCCCTGGCCCTGGTCGAGGTTGTGCAGGAGGCAACCAATCGATGTGTCTCTCTCACAGCGATGTGTTTTTTTCTCTTTCTCCCTATCTCCCTCCCTCCCTCTCTTTCACTCTATCTAAAAAAGTCAACGGAAAAATATCCTTGGGTAAGGATTAACAACAACAACAAAGATGAAATTCATAGAATGTGCTTCTATGGAAAGTAGAATTATACAATTAGGGGAAACGTGGGGGTTAAATTAGTGAGAAATACAGAAAATCTAAGCAAATAAGTAAAAATCAAGACATCAGGGTAAAAAGTCAAAGGCAGTACTGGAAGTAAGCAGTGGTCACGGTAACCTACGTGGCTTCACTGCAAAGGGTGTTGACATAGTCATAATAATAAAAGCAGACTACAGATCCAATACAGAGATCCTGGGAGGCTAGAGGAAAAAGAGTAAGTGTGGTCAGGTGTAAACTGTTGAGAAAGAACATAGTGGGAAGTCAATAACGCCTAGAGCAAGAATATTAAGATATAGCCACAATGTGCTATTTAAAAACATCAAGATAAATACCAAATAAATCAGCTAGAAAGAGTTGAAAATAGTTTTCTCTGGGGAGTAGAAAATAGGAGTGGGAGGACATGGAATGCTGCTCTTCATCAGAAACCGGGGAGAACCATGACTCACAATAATGTACACATCAAACTTTGATAAAAATAAAGATTAAATTTAAAAAAGATAGACCCAAGTTTTTTTTTTGTTGTTGTTTGCTTATTTTAAACACAATGGAGAAATCATTAAAAGAAAAGAAAATTAATATTATCCATGCACGGAGGCTAAGTATGAGAAAGATGGTTAATATTTGTAAAGAGACTTAGCTTCAGATAAGTACAGTTGATATAGCTCATGTTTTTTTTTTTTTTTCCTGTCTGGCAACCAAATCCTCTTCCCAACAGCATGTTGCAGCTTCCTTTCCCCAGTTGGGAGGCAATGACTGCTTTGCACTATGGCAACTAGAATATCCAGAATCATCTTTCCTGGCCCTGGTGTAGCTGGAGGCAAGCCCATGACCTAGGCTTGGACACCTGGGTACCTAGTTCTGGGGCTCTGAAACTGTAGTCACATAGGCCTTGAGGAAAAGCCAGCAGTTCAGGGTGCGGCAGCAGGTGGTGCCAACTTGACCTTTCCTGCAGTGTGGCCATTGTTGCAGGCCCTGGTTCTCCACTGCCAGTCAGTTTTCAAAGCCCCAGAGAGCCTTTGAACCTTTCCCATTGTTTGGGTAGCTTACAGTGGAGCCCTGAACAACACAGTTCTTTAGAATCATTATGCATGTAATAGTACTACATTTAACCCTCTGGAGAGATTCTTTCTGTATTCTGCTGCTATATAAGAAAAGTCACAAAAGATAACCAAAGGTTATCCAGCAGAGTGCCTTGAATGTGATGGGTACACTGGCTTCCTGTGCCCTCAACCTGCTTGTGCACTGTTCCCCCACTTAAGCTTCCCACTGCTTTGAAGTTGTGTTGGCTGTGCTACTCTCTGCCTGTGTGTACAATCCTAAAAAACTCTCTTCTGTGCGTATTATATTGCTGGTACTACTGCTCTTCTACACCTAGGTGGTTTTCTCTCCTCTGCTTCATATTTCTAAGCTCCACTTTTCTAAAACAACTAAATTCAAAAGCAAGTCAAAAGTACACATATTTGCTTAGCTCATGTCTTACAATCAAATTACTACAAATATGCTTACCCATTTTGGGGTCTCCATGTTAAGAGAAAGCTTCCCCAACTGGAGAAATAAGATAATAGATATTACTACTCTAGCAAGTCCACTCTGAGCTCAGATCTAAACACAACAGCCTTAGATATTTAAGCCCAAGGTTTTCAGAAGACACAATACTCACTTGACCTCCTCTGTATATGCTTTTCATTCTTTCTCTACAGACAGTCTCTTATATACCAACACAGCCACAATGGCACCAGCCTTTCTTTCTTTTTCTTTTTTATTAACCCTCACCTGAGGATATTTTTTCATTGATTTTTCTTTTACATAGAGTGGGAAGGAAGGAAGGAGGGAGAGGAAGGGAGTGAGGGAGTGAGAGGGAGAGAGGAGAGAGGGGAGAGAGAGAGAGAAACACTGATGTGAGAGAGACACATCAATTGGTCAATTGGTTACCTACCACATGACCCTGACCAAGCCGGGGATCGAACCCACAACTGAGGTACATGCCCTTGACCAGGAATTGAACCTGAGATTCTTTGGTCTGTGGGCTGATGCTCTTCCACTGAGCAAAGCTAGCCAGGGCAACATCAGACTTTCTTAAATGACAAAATTAAAATTACTTCTAAAATTCCAGACTCACACCAAGTGGGGCATTCCAGCAAAACTACTACAATTAAAGCCTTGGAGAAGGGGCTCCCCTGACAAAACAACAGCTGGATCAGACCTAGCAGCTTTCAGAAAAACATTACTGCCACTGGCCCAGGTTAGCAAAGAAAAGCCTCAATAAATAATTCAAAATTAAAGAAATAAAAACAGAGCTCCATCCAACGGTGATGGGACAGAGACTACTTAGAGCCCCTCCAAGTTCTATAATTTTAGGGGTGAAAAGGAAGGCTCTTAGTTCATGGTGGAGATGTAGCCATTTGGGAACAGCTTTATAAATCACAAAAATACAAATCCATGATAGCCTATTAGTAAAAAGAAATAAAAATTATTGAGGTAGGTGTCTTAAAATAATAGTAAGAAAAGCTGGTCCTCTAAAGAGGAAGCATATTTGGCTCAAAATGTTGGAAATGAAAAGTAAGCTTTGATGGTTGGTCATCATCTGGTTAAAAACATTTTTGTTTTAATAGCCTTTTGCCAATGAGATTTTTCAGAGAAAAAAAGCCCGAGTTTTAAGACTCAAAGGTCAAGTCACTTCCAATCTTGAGAGAGGAGAGGATTAGGTGGACAAGCTTTAAGAAGAGGGCTGGAGGACTATTTATAAATATTACCTTCTGGGTCAGTCAGGTCTTACATGACCAGACTACCTGGCGTCCATCACCCAGAATGCCTGACCAACAGATAAGCATCTAGGACGAACTAAGAATGCAGAACTGATTAGTTTCAAGGATGTGACTTTACTATAAGAACTTGTAACTTTCCTTTCTTCTTCAGAACACTTCTGGGTTTTTGCTTAATTGTATTTCCAAACTCTAAGACCTTTGAATAAATCTTTGTTTATTTCTTTAAAAAAAAAAAAGCTCCCTTGTGATTTATGCACAGTACAAGCACAAAGGCACACTCCTTGACTGTGGGATGCCTCAGATCAGAGGAGAGCTGTCCTTGGTGGCCTCTTATTTGCAACCAAGCAGACAAAAGAAGCACTCTCATATGTAAAAATAAGAACATTTTATAAATACACTTCAGAGCTGAAACAATAAACTCCAGAGCAAAATCAATAGTTTGTAAACTGTCAAGCCTTAGGATAGATTTTAAAAAAGAAAGCAGATGAAGATAAACATTATGGAAGAATAAGAGGCACTTGGCTCACCACGGAAGGTTACATAAGTCCTCTTATGTTTTAAACAATAGATGTGATCTGGTTCAGTCCAGGGCAGGAGCTGGGGACAGACCTGCAGCAGAGAAGGCATTCATGGAGGAGGTGGTGGTGGTGAAGTGGAAAGAGAAGATTTGGGGTATGGAAGAAACCAGTTAGATGAATGGGGTACTAGGTAAATTTCTTCTAGAGATGTGAATGCAGGAATTGGAATACGGATTTAAAATATTTTGTGCCACCTAGAAGCATTTTGGAATGAGCACACTGGCTCTTGGAGTCTTAATTAGTTTTAGATGGAAATGGTCAACATCAATTCTTTTGTGAGGATATTCCTTCCACTGATTTTTTTAGGGAGAGAGGGGGAGAGAAAGAGAGACATCGATGTGAGAGAGGTACACTGATTGCCTCCCACATGTGCCTGACAGGGCTGGGGATTGAACCTGCAACCCAGGTATGAACCCCTGACCGGGAATCGAACCTGAGACCTTTCAGTGCACAGGCCGATGCTCCAACCACAGATCCTTATTGTCCAGGGCAACATCACTTTTTTTTTTTTTAATCCTCATCTGAGGACACTTTTCCATTGATTTTCAGACAGAGTGGGAGGGGAGAGAGGGAGAGAAACATTGATGTGATAGACACATCGATTGATTGCCCCCCCATGACTCCAACCAGGGCCGGAGATGGAACTGCAACTGAGGCCCGTGCTCTTGACTGGAATTGAACCCAAGACCCTTTGGTCCATGGGCAACGCTCTAACTGCTGAGCCAAACCAGCCAGGGCAACATCAATTTTTATATATTAAACAGAACAGATCCACTTTGCATGCCTGTTACCTCAATGGCCAGTTGAGGGAGGAGGAAAGAATGAAGGAGATTAGGGGAGGGGAAGAATGTAGAGAGAGGGAACGTGGAAGGCAAAGATGGGAAAGAGGAAAGAAACACAGAACACACACAGACGGAGAGAGAGAAAGACATAAGGGAGGGAGTGAAAGAAAAAAAAGATATTCAGGAAAAGAGACAAAGAGAACCAAGAGACAGGAAAGAAGGGAACAAAAAGGAAGAGCTCGGGAAGTTTAGAGATCAGATTCCAGTTTTTCCTACTTTAATACTGGATTATAAGAGTTTTCTTGGTTACTGGTTTTCATTGAATGGTTTGGAATTGATGGGAAGAGGAGGAAGACTGTGCACAACTGTTTAGTCCCTCTGAAAATGCTAACTGGCTGATTCATAGTTTCCTTAATTTATCATTTAAACTGTGGTACTTTTGAGAATGAAAGAGGGTGCTAACTGGACAGCACACTTAAATGAGTTGGTTCATATAAAGTGTCTAGAACAGTGCCTGGGTATTGAGTAAGCAGTGTGTTAGCTATTATTTTTTATTTTTAATCCTCATCTGAGAACATTTTTTCATTTTTTTTTTTTTGTTGTTGTTGTTCAGTTAGAGTGGGAGGGAGAAAGAGGCAGAGAGAGAGAGAGAGAGAGAGAGAGAGAAACATCGACATGAAAGGGACACATCGAGTGGCTGCCACCCGCATGACCCAACCAGGGCCGGGGACAAACTGCAGCTGAGATACGTGCCCTTAGCGGGAACCGAACCCGGGTCTCTCTGGACCGCAGGCTGACGCTCTTAACCGCTGAGCCAAACCGGCCAGGGCTGTTAGCTATTATTATTATTATTATTATTTCTTTATCATCTTTCTATCAGCTTCCTGATGGTTTTCCTTGCTTCTGTTTTTGCCTCCTCCTCCAATCCATTCTCCTCACAGAAGGAAGTGGTTTCTTTAAACTGTAAATTAGATGCCAACCTCCATTTTCCTTTGCACTTAAAAAAAATTGAGTTCCTTCCACAGTTCACAAGTCCCCCCAGTCAAAATGCTCTAGCCACAATGGACTCCTTTCTTTCTCCAACACACTAGAGTCTCTCCTGCCTCAGATGCCAGCCCAAGTGCTTTTGCCTTTAACTCTTCACACCCTCAGATCCTGCCTGTGGCACCTTCTCAGAGACTCTTGAGACCACTAGGTCTACAGTGGTCTCTGAATCCTGATCTGCCTGACTCCTCAGAAAATCACTAGAAAACAATGATTCACTCCCCCTTCTTCACCACTGGCACTTGCTATTAAGATAGCTCTCTTAAGGTATTCTCTCTCTTTTATACTGTTGATACGGTAATCTCACAACTAATTTCTCTCCTTCAATCTCTAGTCCATTGTTTTATAAGTGTGGTGTGATGATCTTGTTAAAAATGTTGTTTCTAAGGCTTCATCTCAGACCTATTTAATTAGAATCTCACCAGGGGCCTGGGAATGCTCATTTTGAAAAGCAACTCTTATGTGCAATAATGTTGAAGAATCACTTGTCTAGTCTTTTTTTTTATTTTTTTATTCTCACCAAGGACACTTTTCCACTTTTTGTTCAGATAGAGTAGGAGGGAGAGAGAAGAAGAGAGAGAGAGAGAAACATCGACGTGAAAGGGACACATCAAGTGGCTGCCCCCCACACAACCCAACCAGGGCCAGGGACAAACTGCAACTGTGGTACATGCCCTTAGCGGGAACCAAACCCAGGTCTCTCTGGACCACAGGCTGATGCTCCAACCGCTGAGCAAACCAGCCAGCGCCACTTGTCTAGTCTTTATAATCTAATACATTATGTCTAGAATTACATTCCTAAAATACAAACTGGATCATAACATCACTTAGAAAACCCTCAAAAGATTTTCATTGTTCAGAGAAAACTTTCTAACTTCTTAGCTTAGCACTTAAAGTTCTTCATATTGTGTCACAAACATCTCTCCCATCTCCCTTTCCGCTTCACACCCCTTGTTATACCTCACTCTCATCTAGGCACAGTGACTTCACCATGCCCTCATGCTCCTCTGTGTGCTCTGGGCAACTCGGACACTTGTCTGAAGTCTCTCACTAGAAGAGTCAGCAAAATCAAAAGAGTTGATTTGCCTTTTGGAGACCCAATCAAATGTTATGATCACCACACAAGGCCACACCAGACAAGCTGATAGATGGAGGTGGGAAGAAACTTTACTTTAGAGGACCCCTGTGGGGACAACTGTAACAGAGGAAAAGTAACACAGACACGGTAATTATCACAGGCAGAGGTTGGCTACAGTTTCTCCAGATGTGCCAACTGCAGAGCAAAGCCATCTATATCATCTCAAGAAAATCTCTCTAAAATACATCAAGTGTGACTAGTCCACTTCCACCACTGAGAGAAGGAAACACGCTTTGTCTTTTTTATATAATGCCATAAACTCTGCGCAGCAAAACTTGTTCCAACAAATAGCAGTTTCTCATTGTATGATGGGACTAAGAGAAAAGCAATAATGCAGAAATGTTAAGTGCCCTAAAAAGTTACAAAGCTGAGAAGTAACAGCCCAGGATTTGGACTGCTGGTCAGACTGTGAAGCTCAAACTTCTCCCTCTGTCTCCTGCTGCCTCCTGCCCCATGATAAGGAAAAAGCAACAGTAAAACAACCACCCTGTTCTTCCTGCTCTGCCTTCATCCTTCTTATCCTTTCCTCCAAAGATTAAAGTTCACCCTTGTTTCTAGTATACATTTTAAAATTACCGTGTGTTTTTCTTAATGAAATAAATTATTTGTAAAGAGACCCAGAAAAACTAAGTCTGAAACATGTCTATAGACACCCAACTGCTCAAACCAATGGCAACTCTGATTTCAGTCATAGGTCCATGAAAGTGATTCACAGGGAAAATATAGCTTTTAATCCTTTCAGCCATTAGCAGTTCTGTCTCCCTTAGTTTGCTCATTCTTATATATCCTGAGTTTTATGGTCATTGGATGGTGTAGAGTTGAAGACAAATATTAGGTAATGGAAGAGGAATATAAGTTTTTAACAACAGATTAAAAGAAAACTTTTGTATTCAGGGAAGAAAATCAGTCAAAAAATGTGCAAGGAGAAATAAATGTGCTATGTGTCAGGTAAGCCATGATTCATGCTTACTAGAAACACAAACACTAGAAGCATTCTTTTTAAAGTCAGAAGTAGTACAGAGAACACATTATTCTGGAGGTACTAGGCAATATAACTATAAGAGAAAGAAATAAGAAATATAAAAATTGGAAAAGAGAAAGTAAATTATCATTATTTGCAACAAGCGACACGATGCCTGGAAAACCCAGAAGAAATGAAAAGCTGTAAATAATAAAGAAGTAAGATTGATGGGCTCAAAATTAATATACAAAAGGTAATATGTCGCCCTGGCCGGTTTGGCTCAGCAGTTAGAGTATCGGCCTGTGGACCAAGGAATCCCAGGTTCGAGTCTGGCCAAGGGCATGTACCTTTGGTTGCGGTTTGTCCCCGGCCCTGGATGGGGTCATGCGGGTGGCAACCACTTGATGTGTCTCTCTCAGATCAATGTTTCTCTCTCTCCCCCGCCCACTCTGTCTGAAGATAAGTGTAAAAATATCCTCGGGTGAGGATTAAAAAAAAAAAAGTAATATGTCTTGTATATTAGAAATATCAGAAAATGTAGTAAAATAAAAAAATTCATTTGCAAAAGCAACAAAAAAGTTAAACACTTAGCCCTGGCCGGTTTGTATCAGCAGTTAGAGCGTCAGCCTGTGGTCCCGAGAGACCTGGGTTCGGTTCCCGTTAAGGGCATGTACCTCGGTTGCAGTTTGTCCCCGGCCCTGGTTGGGTCATACGGGTGGCAGCTACTCGATGTGTCCCTTTCATGTCGATGTTTCTCTTTCTCTCTCTCTCTCTCTCTCTCACTCTATCTGAACAAAAAAATGGAAAAGTGTCCTCGGGTGAGGATGAAAAAAAAAGTTAAACACTTAGAAATAAACGTATATAAGTTGTAAGCTCTATCAGAAAAACTTTAAATGCTACTGAGAGACACACAAAAAAACTTAAATAAATGGAAAGGTACATCCTAATTCTGAATAGAAAAAAAATAATGTCATACTCCATAAATTAATGCAATGTAAAATTGTAAAAAATGTAAATTTAATGCAATCCAAATAAATGTAACTATAGAATTTTTTGAAAACCTGATAAACTGATTCTAAAGTACATATAGAAAGTATGAGAATCATCAGGGAAATTCTGAAAAAAAAAAAAAAGAGTAACAAGAAATAAGTTAACAAATATATACTTCCAGATATTAAAACTTACAAAGGCATAGTAATTAAAATAGTGTGTAATGATGAATGTGATGAGACAGATCAATAGAAGAGAATATAAAGTTCACCTAGAAAACAAAATCATAGGGAATTTAGTACATGTTAATAGGGACAATTTAAATCTGTGGCATAAAGATGAACTATTAATTAAATAGTGTTGAAAAAAAAGGGTAGCCATCTAGAGAAATTAAATTAAATCTCTACCTCACTCCTCCCATTAAAATGTATTTCAGCTAGATCAGATTTTAAAAAGGAAGAATGGAAGGGAGGGTGGGAGAGAAGGAGGGAGAGAGAGAAGATGGGAGGGAGGGAGAGGAAGGCAGGTGGGATAGAGGAGAAAATTACTAAGGGAAAATGTAAGAATCTTTCTCATAATCTGGGAATGGGAAAGGTCTAATGACAAAAAATCCAGAAGTCTTTAGTTTAGAGGAAGTCTCTTCCTTCTCTGACCAAACTTGCAGAATGCAGAAGTCTTACTTCAGTGCTACTGTGACATTGTCGTATTCCTTCCACTTAAAGCCTGCAGAGGCTCCCTACTTCTTTTAGTATATAATTTATTCCTCCCTCTGATTAAAACAAAACAAAACATTACTCTAGTTTTTAAACTGGAAAAATTTTTTGGCCGAGGGAGACTTAGTTTTCACTGCATAACCTTTAAAAAAAATTTTTTTTCTTTATTGATATGAGTGAGAGAAAAACATCGATGAGAGAGAACATCGATTGGTTGCCTCCTGCACGCCCTCCACTGGGGATCGGGCCCACAACCTGGGCATGTGCCCTGACCAGGAATCAAACTGGTGACCTCTTGGTGCATGGGTCAATGCTCAAGCACTGAGCCACACTGGCTCGGCTGTATAACCTTTTATAGTGTTCGAAAAAACTTTAAATCTGTCCATTAACTTAAAATAAAAGCATAAATAACTGATAAAGATTATTTCTTAATTATTAACTGAAGACAGGCCTACGTTTTCATATCCCAGGTCACTTAAATTTCTTTCTCTCATCGGAAGCTTTTTAGGGATGATTCGATCTTGGGTTCCTTATTACTCTAATATACAGTAAACCCTCTTCCTGCAGGAGAGGATTCCAGCAATGTCTGTTGAATTTGATTAGATTAATCTTTGTGGCAGCTTCCGCCATGCTAACTTGGGCGTCACTGGTTTTATTTCACAGCAGACAGAGGCGTGAGTCTTTTTTAAACAGAGGCAGAATTACCAGGCCACATATTTGAACCTCCTGGCTAAAACAGACAATATAATCCTACCTCCAAAAACGATTCAACAATTAAAAATCAATGTCCACTTGCCAAATGGCCCCTCCCCAATGCCTATTTCTTATCTTTTTCCTCTGTTTGATTTTTTAGTACTGCTCCTCTAACACTTCCCTTTATTCTGAACTCTCATAGTGCTTTTAGCAGGCATTCTGTGTACTAGTTACTGACTCCCTAATGTGATTATAGACTTCTTGAGGGCAGAGGTGTTTCCTCTCATTAAATTGATAGCAAAAGCAAGAAATCTTTGGCTGTAAGTTTCTGGCATTTGGTCATGTCAATCAGTAACTTTTCCACTGTACCAAAAGTATTTAGCAAAAATTTTCCTTTTTCTTTTGGGTAATATGGCTAAGAAGGATGAACAATTATTAGAAATTATTAGATTTGAGATGCTCTATATAGGACAGTCAATATTATTATTTTTTTCTTTTTTATCCTCACCTGAGGACATTTTTTTTGCATTTATCTTCAAATAGAGTGGGAGGGAGAGGAGGAGGAAGAGAGAGAGAGAGAAACATCGATGTGAGAGAGACACATCGACTGGTTGCCACCCACATGACCCCAACCGGGGCCAGGGACGAACTGCAACCGAGGTACGTGCCCTTAGCGGGAAATGAACCTGGGACCAAACCGGCCAGGGCAATATTAATTTTTTATAGGGTATATTTTCTTAGGAAGAATTTTCATTTTAGAATTGTTTGAATTAAGGCAAAAAAGACAAATTTTTAATTGGTATTTTATTTTTTATTCTACTTTGTAAAGTCCCAATTAATTTACATCTTTTTCATGGCTCTTATTAAGAGGTATCTTAGAGCAGCGATTTTCAGTGTGTTGAAAGAATTTTTATCCTGTATTTTATTTTACTTTTTTTTCCCCACAAGAATTTTTAAACATGCTATACCTGACTATTTAGTCAGGGACAGTGACCTCTTTTTCCTAGATTATCAAATAAAAAATGACAACAGCCAACACAACAATAGCCATCTGGTGTGAACGAATTAATATTATACCTGTTTTTTTTTTGTCAGATCAGCAAAAAAATATATTTTTTGGTGTGCTGCAGAATCTAGTAATTAGCTTGTATGTGCCATGAGATCAAAAAGGTTGAAAATTGCTATCTTATAGTTATTGTACAGTTCTTATTTATCTAGCACTTGATTCTTATTTTCAGTCTATTTAAAAAATAATCAGATTTGAGAAATATCCTTTCCTGTCATTTTAAGAACAGTTTAGAATTATAAACTTTGGCAAATGGAAATCACTTAAAGATGCTTCAAAGTCGTCCTGGCTGGTTTGGCTCAGGGGTTAGAGCATCGGCTCGCGGACAACCACTCGATGCGTCTCTCTCATATTGATGTTTTCTTTCTTTCTCTTCCTCCCTCTCTCCCACCCACTCTATCTGAAGATAGATGCAAAAATGTCCTCAGGTGAGGATGAAAAAAAAAAAGATGCTACAAAGTCAAAACGGGGGCACATTCCTAAAGCTGTGCCAGAGAAGCCAAGATCATCAGCTCTGTTATCACGAAACTTGACCAGATGCAAAAGAATCATTTTTAAATGGGATATTATTATAAATAAATAGCAGAGCCAGGCTCGTTTATATTTTCTCCTACTTTTAGGGATTTGCTAGTTTTAAAACATAACTGAGTACATCTATTTGCTGGTCATCTGAATGTACACATTTAGCTAGAAAAAGGTACATCTAAGATTCTGTTAAGAGCCCAGAGAGAGAATGCTTTTTTTATGCAGGTGAATTTAATTTTAGCAATTTAAAACAGTCATGTGAAAATACAGTTTTTTTTTTTGGTAAATTAAATGATTTACAAAGCTCTGCAGGAATTTACTGTTTTAAAGGTACCAAATGAGTTATCTAATAAATGGAAAAACTTTTCTCTAATATTAACATTTGAAGTCCTAATTTTAGAGTTGTAAGTGAATTTCTGTAACTGTGATTTCTTAAGGCTGGGCGTAGCCACGATAAGTCTTCATTGTGATAGGGAAGAAGAATTCCAGTCATGTTAGATGATAGCAACTTCTAAAAATTATATACCATTTAGACACATTCACATTACAGATACCAAACCCCCTAAAAAGCCATAACTCAATTAGTCACACCACTGTAATATCTTTCCCTACCAAACAAGACCTCTCTCTTAAAAAATCTTTTGAGGCCTGTGGTCCAGAGAGACCCGGGTTCGGTTCCCGCTAAGGGCACGTACCTTGGTTGCAGTTTGTCCCTGGCCCTGGTTGGGTCGTGTGGGTGGCAACCACTTGATGTTTCCCTTTCACATTGATGTTTCTTTCTCTCTCTCTCCCTCCCACTCTACCTGAACAAAAATATCGAAAAATGTCCTCAGGTGAGGATAAAAAAAAAAAAAAAAAAATTCGCCCTGGCCAGTTTGGCTCAGCGGTTAGAGCGTTGGCCTGCGGTCCTGAGAGACCTGGGTTCGGTTCCCACTAAGGGCGCGTACCTCGGTTGCAGTTTGTCCCTAGCCCTGGTCGGTTGTGCGGGTGGCAGCCACTCGATGTGTTCCTTTCACATCGATGTTTCTCTCTCTCTCTCTGTTCCTCTCTCTCCCTCCCATTCTACCTGAACAAAAAAATGGAAAAATGTCCTCGGGTGAGGATAAAAAAAAAAAAAAAATCTTTTGATGTCTTCATAAAGTTATCTTTTTTCCTTTTTTTAAAGCCAAAGACTCTGAAATGCATCACTGTCATATCACTGGCACATTATAATAAGTATACACTTTCAATATTACCTCAAGCAAGGGCCAAGATCTACCGGAAACAACTTCTAAGGCATCACTAACTTTATTTGATTAAGAGAATCTGAAATTCTATGCTATATTAATAATTGCTGGCAGAGATGGCTGCTGTCAATTTGCTCCTGATACATTATTTTCCTTTGTCTCAGTCAGAGCCACAGGGGATGGTGACAGGGTTTGCTATTGACTTGTAACAACAGCAGAGGTTATGGATTCCCTCCCCTGCCTAATCTGACTCCTGGGTCTTCCCCTGGAAACCATAAAACTGGAGACAGAACATACCAAACAGGACGAGTAATCTGCTATTCCACGAAACTCTCAGTTGGCTACTTGGGGAACATGGAAATATCAGTCAGAAGGAACAAAAGGAAATTTTGTAGAGCTGGCTTTTGTAAGAAAGTTCACTAGCTTCCTTGTTATCTTTTGCTCTTTGCTCAACATATCATTTCTTTTAATACAGATCTACTGAGTCTGATCATAAATAATATAACTGAAAATAGCTGACTGGTTACCTGACTGTTTTGCATGGTTATGCGCCAAATGAACTCTCAGGGTAATGCTAGAACATATGTTATCCAGGTAGAACAGTAGTTATTGGTATTGTATCAATGTCCATTTCTGATTTTGATAATATACTATGGCCATATAAGATGTTATTATTGAAGGACAATGGATGAAGAACACATGGGAACTCACTGTACCATTTTACAACTACTTATGACCTAAAATTATTTCAAAATGAAGTTTAAAAATTAAAAAACAGACAAAGACACCCATATGTACATCTACACTACTAGTTTCTAAGACAACATTTAGGACCGTAAAGCTACGCTTTTCTTTATGGCCTTCAAAATCCCATCGTTGTTTTACTTATGTTTAAACCTTATCATTTAGGTTTTTCCTTCATAATATCAGAATAAAAGATATTCCAGTAATAAAATAAAATTGTCAATAGGGAAATTAGGCAAACAGAGGTCAGGAGGGGGTTTCTTGTCCTCTTTTGACTGAGAGTTTATTTCTCACCCTGAAAATTACAAGAATTACAAGGTTTCAAGGTGGGGAGAAGATGCTGAAGAGTTCATAGTTGTGGAGACAGCTGCTGAGTTACAAATAGGCAGTGGTGGTTTTGAACCAGAGTAACTAGAAAAATAATGGTATTTTATAAAAAATTAAGAAATTTAGAGAGAAAATTAATTCTATTTTAGAGAGGAGAGGAAAAGTATTGATAACAGTCTGGTGAAGGAGGATGCTAACTGGGAGGCCCTTCAAGAACCTTAAGGATAAAATTAAAAATAAATAAAAATAAATAAAAAAGAAGTTAATATAGAACATGCAGATGGCAGAGGTGGAAAGTACACTAAAGTATACTTCAGACTACAATAATCAGTGTGGCCCTGGCTGGTTTGGTTCAGTGGTTAGAGTGTCAGCCTGCGGGCCAGAGAGTCCCGGGTTTGGTTTGCAGACTGATACACTAGCAGACCTAGCAGTAACCCCAGCATATATTAAGACTTTAATATATGCTAAATTCCAAATCAGTGAAAAAAAAAAGATTATTTCATGTTCCTTACTATAATATACTCCAATTAGCCTCAAGAGTTAGAATATAAATAAAATACAGGTGAATATTTATATGAACTACTAATGAGGAAGGCCTCTTTAAGCAGAAAAGCAAAAGAAGAAATCATAAAAAGAATAAAGCACATATAATTTCATAGAAGAAGTTCAAATCTGAGTGGTTTTAGCAGAGAGGGAGGACACTAGGGTTGGGAACAGAGATAAAAAGAGACTGGTTTTGCCCTGGCTGATTTGGCTCAGCGGTTAGAGCACTGGCCTGCTCTAACCTGGGTTTGGTTCCTGCTAAGGGCATGTTACCTCAGTTGTAGTTTGTCCCCGGCCCTGGCTGGGTCCTGCGGGTGGCAGCCACTCAATGTGTCCCTTTCATGTCGATGTTTCTCTCTCTCTTTCTCTCTCTCTCTTCCTCTCTCTCCCTCCCACTCTATCTGAACAAAAAAACGAACAAATGTCCTTGGGTGAGGATAAAAAAAAAAGAGAGACTGGTTTATTCAAATGGTTTTAAATTTTTACAAGAAGAATATATTTGTACATTACCTGAATTAATTAAATTTAATTTAAAAATATTTCAGAAAATAAAAACACGCCCGGCCAGTGTGGCTCAGTGGATTGAGCGTCCTCCTGTGGACTGAGAGATCCTGATTTGATTTCCGGTCAGTCAGGGCACAGGTCTGGGTTTCAGGCTGGATTTCCAGTAGGGAGTGTGCAGGAGGCAGCTGATTGATGTTTCTATCTCTCCCTTCCTCTCTCGCTAAAAAAAAAAAAAAATTAAAAAAAAAAGAAAAACACAGAATACCTTCTATATTTCAAAGTCATACAGTTAAACCACATGAAAAACTAGAAAAATATTTATAATACAACAAGCAAAAAGGCAAGGTCTTTACTATATAAGGAACACTTACATAAGAAAAAGATAAACCGGTTCAAAAGAACACTACCCAAAACATAGGGGTAACACAAATTATCACCTAAGTGGCCCCCTGAGCCTGGCCCTTACGGTAGGTAAGGAAGAAAGAGCTGCTCTCCCCAGGGTTCCTAGAGAAACCTGGTCTCGTTGGGGGTGAGTCAGGTTTCAGTGAGGGAGGCAGATGGAAGGGAGGCTCAGTGAAAAGCTCCAGGAGGAAGGGAATTTTGTTTAGAATGAAAAGGGGCTTTCAGCCCTGGCCGGTTTGGTTCAGCGGTTAGAGGATCGGCCTGTGGTCCGTAAGACCCGGGTTCAGTTCCTGCTAAGGGCACATACCTCGGTTGCAGTTTGTCCCCGGCCCTGGTTGGTTGTGCGGGTGGCAACCACTCGATGTGTCCCTTTCACGTCGATGTTTCTCTCTCTCTCTCTCTCTCTCTCTCTCTGTTCCTCTCTCTCCCTCCCACTCTACCTGAACAAAAGGTGGAAAAATGTCCTCGGGTGAGGATGATAAAAAAAAAAAAAAAAGGAGCTTTCTGACAGGGTGGTCCTGGGGAGAATTGGGTGGAGTAAAATGCAAGGAGAGAACATCAGAAAGGACTAGTGCCTAGAGGAGCCTGCATTTTGGGAAGTACAGGAAATTCACAGAAATGAGAATCATGGAGTCACTTATAGCCTATTCTCATGGTTTCCAATTTTGGCAAAATTATTTTGGTGCCAAAATTGCTTGAGGGCTTTGTCTCTTTGGGCATTGACCTTCATGACTACCCCCTACCTTCCTTTCCAGTCAGTCACCAAGTCCTGCTATTTCTTCCATTGAAATGCATTTTCACGTTGTTGTTTTTTTGCCAATCCAATCTGCAAACTACTGCCAAACTATTGTTTCTAAAATATCAGTTGGATCATGTCACCTTCCTGCTCAAACACCTCTCAATGCTTTCTACAGTCACAGGATCAAGTGCAGATACAAACCATTGTCTGACACCCTTAACTATGAGGTGTCTTCAGTTCACCTCAAAAACCACCTGCTCCAGCCATAGTGGTTCAATCACTGACCTGTCCTTATAAAAAAGTGACACTGTCCCTTGAAACCTTACTTTATGATTTTCCTAAGCCTGATGCACACCTGAAACATCCTTTCCTTTTTGCTTCTCCATATTCTAGCATTTTTCATATTAAGTTTCAGTCCATTTCCTCCTGCTGGTAACCAGTATACAATGTGGTTAAAGCACAGGCCTGGAGTTTCACAGCCCTGATTATAATTATGGCTCTGCCATTTAATAGTTTCGTGACCTTGGGCTTAGTTTAAGGCTTAGTTTGTAACTCCAAATTGTAATAAATACTTATATGATTTTTTAAAAAATCGTCACCCGAGGATATTTGTCCATTTATCTTTAGATAGAGTGAGAGGGAGGGAGGGAGGGAGGGAGGGAGGGAGGGAGGGAGGGAGGAAGGAAGGAAGGAAGGAAGGAAGGAAGGAAGGAAGGAAGGAAGGAAGGAAGGAAGGAAAGGAAGGAAGGAAGGAAGGAAGGAAGGAAGGAAGGAAGGAAAGGAAGAAAGGAAGAAAGGAAGAAAGGAAGAAAGGAAGAAAGGAAGAAAGGAAGAAAGAAAGAAAGAAAGAAAGAAAGAAAGAAGCATTGACATGAGAGAGACGCATCAATTGGTTGCCTTCCACACGACCCTGACCAGGGCCGGGGACGAACCACAACCAAGGTACATCCCTTGACTGGAATCGAAACCACAACTCTTTAGTCCACGGGCCGATGCTCTAACCACTGAGCAAAATGGCCAGGGCTACTTATATGATTTTTGTGAAGATTCTACGAGAATTAATGTATGCAAAACTATACATACACAGTAAGTACTTACTAGATTAATATTAATATTATTGTCAAAATCACTCTTTTCTCTGAGTGTAAAGTCTTTCTTGTGTGCACTGCTATTTTCTTACATTTAAACTTTTTTTTTAAATCCTCACCCGAGGATATTTTTCCATTTATCATCATATAGAGTGTGAGGAAGAGAGAGAGGGAGGGACATCGATGTGAGAGACACACTGACTGATTGCCTCCTACATGACCCCAACTAGGGCCAGGGACCAAACCGAAACCTAGGTATGTGCCCTTGACCAGAACCGAATCAGCGACTCTTTGATCTGAGGGCTGACACTCCAACCGCTGAGTCAAACCAGCCAAGGCACATTTGATCTTTTTATATTTAGGACTCGTTTCCTAGTACTTTATACATTTCATCTCATTAACATTTGGTGTGCCAAAGCCCTGTATATGGTGCTTTATATACACAAAACCCCATGAGTTAGGCATTGTTACCTTTATTACATTACTTTCTGGGTGGGAAAATTAAGTTTTTCAGATATTAAAAACTTAACCTAATATTAAACAGCTAGTTAACAGTGGGATGAAGATGCAGGTGAATTTCTGATCGACTAAGTTTTAAGATTGAAATTGCCTGGGATTTCTATGGATGATCACTGAGCAGCCCTAGTGAGCCAGTTCTGTCATCCTTCGCTTACCTGGAGAGCTCCCTCAGGGAGAACTGATCACTGTCACTAGATCTGGCTTCAACATCACTCTCCAAACAGCCAGAGCCCATGCTTTCCTCCAGGGAGTGCCATGACTTTCAGAAAGAAAGCACACTAGAAGCCCCATGCTTTGTTACAAGAGAGAAGAAGATCATGTCCAAAGTGAGAATTCATGCCATCAGGCTTCAAAAACAAAAAACAGGTTTCCATCAGCAAAAAGCATTCTTTATATTCCTTTAGTTTTCTGAGGAAAAGACAAAGAGAGGCTCTTAATAGAAAGAGCCAAGCCTCTGAGTACAAAAGAGGCCAACTTTTCCCAAAGGTAACATTTAAAAGAGTGTGAATCTTAAGAGTCAGAAAGACAAAACCCAAAAGGGCATGGGAAGGACAGACCCCACAACTATTTATTCTTTACTCTGATCTATTTATTCCATGAGAGTACAACAACACACAACTAAAATTTTTTTGTAAATTTGAACACAAAAATGAGCCACTCTATTAACAGATACTGCAATTATGTTTACATACTGATTTCTTGCGGCATCATCACACCTTAGGCCTCTTTATAAATCTATAGTTTCCCAACTAAAAAATCATGGCCTCTGAGCTAAACCCACAAATTTTATCTTGCTAACTCTCATACTGATTTGGCTGATAAAGTTTAAACAACTACTCCAAAACAGCCAAACAAACAAACAAAAAACTAACAGCCATAAAACAAAACAACAAAAAGCAAACTTCTCATGTCCGAGAGAGTTAAAGGCTTAAAGGGTAAAAAACAACAGGATTATCTACTTAGGAAATAAACATGCCTCCCCTGCTCTACTGTCTCTAACCACCTAGGATGCTTTGGAGGTCAGAGGAGTGTAATATACATCCCCATCAGCAGGGGACAGCCCACTGTCTGCCTTTGGAAAATCTGGCTGTGCATTCTCTAAGGCTCAGTATATGAAATTCCCTCAGCTGGGAGGCTGGGATTCTGAGGTTTTCCCTTTGTTCATCCATATGGAGTTTCCTCAAAAAATTAAAAATTGAACTGCCATTTGCCCCAGTGATCCCACTTCTAGGAATATATCCTAAGAAGCCTGAAACACCAATCAGAAAGAATATATGTACCCCTATGTTGTGTGTCACAGTAGCACTATTTACAATTATTAAGATCTGAAAACAG
The DNA here is from genome assembly GCF_014108415.1 of Molossus molossus. Lineage (NCBI taxonomy): Eukaryota > Metazoa > Chordata > Mammalia > Chiroptera > Molossidae > Molossus > Molossus molossus. The sequence continues at coordinate 101,262,820 of NW_023425346.1, forward strand.
CCCAAGTGTCCATCAATAGATGAGTGGATAAAAAAGCTGTGGTACATATATACAACGGAACATTATGCAGCTATAACAAAGAAAGATCTCATATCCTTTGAGATGACATGGAGTGACCTGGAGAGTATTATGCTAAGCGAAATAAGCCAATCAGAGAAAGACAAATACCACATGATCTCTCTTATTTGTGGAATATATAATGAACAAAAAAAGCTGATGAACAAAACAGACCTGGAGACTTAGAAAAGAGTATGTATGGTTCAGACTGACAAACCTCAGAGGAGAGAGGCAGCAGGGAGGGATGAGATAAACCAAAGAACTTATATGCATGTATGGATAACCAATGGACACAGACAACAATGCTTGATGGGGGGCGGGATAGGGAGGAGGGTATCTTCAGGGAAAAAGGAGAAACATCTGTAACAAAAATAAATTAATAAAAAAAAATAACTAAAAAAATATTCCAACACTTTTTGTTATTCTCTCCTACAGGTCAAAAACAGATTACATGAATCAGACTAATTAATATTGTTAAGATGTCAATACTTCCCAAACTGACTTACAGATTCAACTTAAGCCTTATCAAAATCCCAGCTGGCTTTTTTGCAGAAATTGACAAACCGATTCTAAAACTCATATGGAAATCAAGGGACTCAGAATAGCCAAAAAATCTTAAGAGAACAGAATTGGATGACTCATACCTCCTGATTTCAAAACTTACTAGCTCTGGCTGGGTGGCTCAGTTGGTTGGAGCATTGTCCCATATACCAAAAGGTTGCAGGTTCCATTACCAATCAGGGTACATAACTAGGTTGCAGGTTCGATCCCCAGTTGGGAGGCAACCAATCTCTCTCTCTCTCTTCTTCTCTCTAAACATATCCTCAGATGAGAATTTTTAAAAACTTACTACAAAGCTATGATAATTAAGTCCGGCCGGTGTGGCTCAGTGGTTGAGTGTCAACCCATGCACCAAGAGGTCACCAGTTCGATTCCAAGTTGGAACACATGCCCAGGTTGTGGCCCTGGTCCCCAGTTGGGGGCATGCAGGAGACGGCCAATCGATGTTCTCTCTCATTGATGTTTCTATCTTTCTCTCCCTTTCCCTTCCTCTCTCTTTGAAATCAATAAAGGGGAAAAATTTAATAAAAAAAAAAGATAGTGTGGTACTGGCATACATATATATATATATATATATATATATTCAATGAAACAGAATTCAGAGTCCATAAATAAACCTTACATTATGGTTAACTGATTTTCGACAAGGGTGCCAAGACAATTCAGTGGGAGAAAGAATAGTCTTTTTTGAACAAAAGATGCTGGAACAACCAATATCTACATGCAAAAAATAAAGCTGGACCCCCAACTCTCACACTATACATAAAAGTTAGCTCAAAAAAGGATCATAGATACAAATATAAGTGCAAAAATTATAAAACTCTTAGGGAAAAAATAGGAGTAACTCTTTGTGACCTTCTGTTAGGCAAAGTTTTTTTAAGATATGATAGACAATGAAAACACAAATGACAAAGGAGAAAATAAATTGGACTTCATCAAAATAAAAAAAAACTCTTTATGCTTTAAAGGACACCATCAAGAAAGTGGAAAGACAAACCACAGAATGGAGATATTTTAAAATCATACATCTGATAAGGGAATTGTATCCAGACTATACAAAGAACTCTTACAACTTAATAATAAAACAATCCAAATAAAGAATGGGCAAGAATCTGGACAGACATTTCTCCAAAGATATACAAATAGTTAATAAACACACGAAAAGATGCTCAAATCATTAGTTGTCAGGGAAATGCAAAACCACAAGAGAAGGTACCACTTTACATCCTCTAGAATGGGTATTGTCAAAAAGACACAATAAAATATGTTGAAAATGTAGAGAAACTGGAACCTTCATACACTGCTGGTGGAGATGTAAAACGGTGCAGCCACTTTGGAAGAGTCTGCAGCACCTCATAAGATTTAAACACAGAGTGACCATACGACCCTGTTATTTCACTCCAAGGTATATGCCCAAGAGAAATGAAAACATGTTCACACAAAAATTTGTACATAAATGTACATATCAGTATTACTCAAAATATCCCAAAAATGTAGAAACAACCCAAATGCTCATCAACTAATGAATGAATAAATAAAATGTGGTATTATCCACACAATGGACTATTATTTGGAATTAAAAAGGAATTAGGTACTGATATATGCTACGACATAGATAAACCCTGAAAATACTATCTCAAGTGAAAGGAGCCAGTCACAAAAGACCACATATTCTATGATTCCATTTATATAAAATATCCAGAATAGACAAATCTATAGAGACAGAAGTTAGATTAATGACTTCCCAGGGCTGGGGTGGAAGGGTAGGGGAAATGGGGAATAATTGCTAGTGGATCTAAGGTTTCTTTTTGGGGTGATGAAATGCCCTAAAAGACTGTGTTGATGGTTGCAGAACATTGTGCATATAGTGAAAACCAATGAATTGTACATTTCAAATGGGTGAACTGTATGGTATGGTGGATTATATTTCAATAAAACTGTTATATACATTTATTTATTTTTAAATTGTCAGCTTATAGATGGTATTTAAAAAAATTTTTTTCTTTATTGATTTTACAGAGAGAGGAAGGGAGAGGGAGCAAGAGATAGAAACATCAATGAGAGAGAACACTGATTACCCGCCTCCTGCATGATCCTCACTGGGGATTGGGCCCACAACCTGGGTATGTGCCCTGACCAGGAATTGAACCAGTGACCTCTTTTGTGCATGGGTCGATGCTCAACCACTGAGCCATACCGGCCGGGCTGTTATATGTTATATAAATTCAAAAAGAATTATAGAGATATCAAGAAAAGTGCTTCAAAATTAACAAAAGGGTCATAAAATATTTCAAAAGGCAAAAATTTAATAAAAATCAGAGAGACAATTACTAAGCATGTGAAAAGGGAGTCTGTAAGAATACAGAGGATCTAGCCCAAAGATAAAATGTATTCTTGGTCTGGATCTATTCTAAAAACCAAAACCCAAAAACACATTATATGCCAATTATACCTCAATAAAACTGAAAAACAAGAATAAAAACAGCATGCTAGAGTGAATCTAACACAACCTGTTTCACCTTTTTTGCAGTTTTATTTTGTAAATGACAAAAAAAGTCTGGTCTGCATATGGACTCTGTAGATATATGAAAGCTTAATAGTAGTTATTTTTCATGCCCAAATACACCTTCCACTCTAATGTTTTCTAAACCACTGCTTTAATAATAATAATAAAGAAACAGAATTAGGCTATCAAATCTATTACAGCTATCAGTGAAATCCATCATTCATTTGTATAGTATCTTAAAGTTTATAAATCACTTTTACACTATTATCTCAGCTGACCCACTTGGAGCAGGTATCATTTGTCCTTTTAAAAATGAAGAAACACCCTCAGAGATATTAACAGACTTATTTAAAGCCTCATAACTAGTGAGAGGTAGAGATAGATTAAAACCCAGGCCATGCTCTACTAAGCCACCTTCTAAGTTTATGAAGAAATCCCTCTTTTGTATAGAGTATTCCTTTATTTTAATTTTTTCTTGGTGAATTTTCTCTCATATATATATATATATATATATATATATATATATATATATTTAATCCTCACTTGAGGATATGTTTTCCATTGATTTTTTTTTTAAGAGAGAGTAGAAGGGAGAGAAGGTGGGGGTGGAGAGAGAGAGGAAAAGCATGTGAGAGAGATACATCAATTGGTTGCCTCCCACATGTGCTCCAAGTAGGGCCGGGGATCAAACCTGCAACCCAGGTTTATGCCCTTTACCGGGAATCAAACCCAAGACCCTTTGGTCCTCTTAACTACCGACCCACATGGGCCAGGGCACATATATTTTCTGAAACAAATTTTAATAATTTTTGAGGATAATTTTCCTAAAGAATTTTTTTTCTTTATTGATTTTTAGAGAGGGGGGGAGAGAGAGAGAGAGAGAGAGAGAGAGAGAGAGAGAGAGAGAGAGAGAGAGAAACATCGATGAGAGAGAACATTGATTGGCCACCTCCTGCATGGCCCCCACTGGGGATTTGGCCCACAACCTGAGCATGTCACTGACCAGGAATCGAACCTCTTGGTGCATGGTTGATGCTCAACCACTGAGCCACACTGGCTGGGCCAATTTTAATAATTTAAAAAAATGTTTTCATTGATTTTTAAGAGAGAGAGGAAGGGAGAGAGATATTGAAACATCGATGTTAGAAAGATACATCCATCAGCTGCCTCCTGCATGACCCCTACTGGAGATTGAGCCTGCAACCCAGGCATGTGCCCTGACCAGGAATTGAACTGAGACCTCTTAGTCCATGGGATGATGATGCTCAATCTACTGAGCCACACCAGCAAGGCTGAAACAAATTTTAAATAGCAATTTGGTTTATATTGAAACATAGTTTAATATATAGTATACAATATATATTCTACACTAATCTCAATCATGTATTTCATTTTTTAAAAATAAAAATTTTTATATAATTTTAAATAGGTTTAATAATTATGTCCCTTCTAGAAAGTGCAGAATAATCATCTAAGTTGTTAAACACTGGTGTTAAGTAGTGATCAACTTTTAATTAGTTTTTTAAAAAGAGAAAAGAAAAAAATCAAGTTAACTCAGATTTGAATAAGACCAAACAGTTGTGGATTATAACAAGGCTGAATTGGACACTTCATTTGTGCAATATTTACTGAACATTTATGAGTGTTAGGCTCAGGGCTAGGATATACTATGATCAATAAGACACGCTCCCTGGAGTTCTCCTCCAGATAGGAAAAACCACCAGGTAAAAGAATAATTACAATGCAATGTGAGAAGGACTATCTAGAATGAAGGCTTGTACAAAGTACCGTTTGGCTTGCTTGTGATCTGGTCTTGTGAGATAAGATAAATATCAGTGTCTAAAACATGCCTCCAAAGCTGAATATACACTCACGAAACTGTATCACCTTTCAATACTGTGCCATGCCCAGGAGTCTGGTCTCTTCCTGATTTGCATATCCAGGTAAGATAGCCAAGGTCGATAGCACTACTGTCTCAAGTTAAGGCACAAACTCAGATCAAACACTACTCAAAGGAAACATATATCCCTAGTCAACACTTACAGCTACTGAAGTCTTTACGTTGTGAAGTGCCTTGGAATCTTTCTCTTCGGAATGCTAAGTTTAAAAGACCTGTTAGTCAGAACTATAATTTTGAACCTTTTATATACAAATTCTGGTGGAGAAAAGGTTAAATGAGGAAAAAAGGTGACAAATAATTTTTCTCCTGAAGAGTAAGCTACTTTGCACCTTTAAAAAGGTTCACCAACTGCATGCAGAATGTATCTCCTTTCTTCTGCTTGTAAAGGGATCATTAACAAAATTATTCTCTTTCTATATAATGCAACTTAACTGGGTTAAGGACAAAACAAAAGTTTTTAACTTTTTTTTTTATCCTCACCCAAGGACATTTTTGCATTCACCTTCAGATAACGCAGGAGGGAGAAAGGGAGGAGGAGAGAGAAAAACATCGATGTGAGAGAGAACCACGATCCCAACCGGGGCCAGGGACAAACTTCAACCAAGGTACGTGCCCTTAGTGGGAACTGAACCCAGGCCTCTCTGGTCCGTGGGCTGACGCTCTAACCACTGCGCAAAATGGGCCAGGGCAGACATTTTTTATTTTAAGTTATAGGACTGGTATTTATTCCCAAAGTTTGGGAAATAGGATGTACTTAATTTTCTTTGATTACAATGTAACTTGGTCAACTACACACCATTGGGGTTCTCTAAAGATTTTCCAGCTTTCCACATTATAATGTACATATTAATGCAGAGGATACAGTAAGAGATATTAGTTGTCTTGAAACACAATTCCAACTAAACCAAAAAGGATTTGAAGAGGAAGTTTAGAAATATAATTCCACCCAGCAGGACACATAGGTTGCAATTCAAACATCATTAGAAACTCTCCTGAGGCAGTATCTTCTGGGACAGTGAACTTCTATGTGTTAGGTTTAAGAGCTCAAACAAATGCTGGTACTCAATTGACAATAGTCGGAAAAACTCTGGGAAGATCTGATCTGACCTTGCTGCAGTTTTGACATCTCCCTCTGAACATCTCCCCTTCTGTGGACAAGAAAAGCTTCAAACACTAAAGGTTTCCAAGAGTTAATCAATCAGTCTCTCAAAGACCCCAGTCAGTATGTAAACATACTTTTTAAGGTAAAAATCCAATCCTCTTGAGCCAGGATTCACTTTAAGCAATATTAAAGCCTGTGTAAATGATGTTTAATAGCATGAGGAAATATTTGTAATATACTGATGTGTGAAAATAAAAAAAAAATTAAAAAGTAGTTCACAAAACACATAGAATCTGATCACATTTACTAAAAAGTATATATACACATATGAAGATTCTTAACCAAAAGAATTCATGGCTATTATAGAAAGTCTGGAAAATAGAGGACAAAAAACCCCAAACAGCTATAATTCTATAACCCAGAGATTACCATTTACTATTTTGGGATCTATATTTCCAATATTTTTCTATACATATATACATCCTCCCAATAAATGTAATTGCAAAAAAATACAGTTTCTTTTAGTCATTAGTCTTGCCTTGATTTATACATAATGATATCCTAAGAAATCAGGGAAAATTATAAATTCATGCACAAGAGTGGTTCTCAACCATGGCTGCATATTAGAATCACTTGGGGAACGTTGGAAACTCCCAATGCCTGGACCACCCCCCAGACCAATTAAATCAGAATCTCTGGAGATGGAACCCAGCATCTCTCTTTTTCAAAGTTCCCCAGGTGATTATGCTGAACAGCCAGGGTTGAGAACCACTACTTGATAGTCCCCCCCCCCGCTTTGATCCAAACAGGGTTTACAGCAGTACTTTCTTACACTTTCATGTGCATACAAATCACATTCGGATCTTGTAAAAATGTAGATTCCGGCTCAGTAGGTCTGGGGTAGGACCTGAGATTCTGCATTTCTAACTGGCTACTGGTCCAAGACCAGACTTTGAGTAGCTTTCAGGTTCTGGAAAGAAACCCTTTTATAGAACAGAAAAAAAAAAAATTCTAAACACTGAAGCCCATATTTTATACCACCAGACAGGGGGAGGGGTTTACAGTGGATAAACAAAGAATTGATACTGGGAGTTAAAAGATTTTTCTAGGAAATAAGTTCTTATAAAACTAAAAGTTTGAAATAACACATTTTTAAGGGAAAACAGTCATTGAAGCTTAAATATTTTGTGTTCATAAAGGAGAGAAGGCGAGCATGGGGGAGAAGAGAGGTGGGCAGTGAGGGAAAAAGATCAAATGTTTAAAAAACTGTTGTGGAAAACAAAATAACCCTTGGCTACAGTGCTGGAAAGGGTTAGATAAAACACTATAAGGGGACTTGCAGAATTTATTTCTCTGCCAAAAACATGTTTGGGAACCAGTACAGCTAATAAACTGAAGTTGGTGCACAGTAATAACCACCTTCCATCAACTCCCTCCTGGGGACATAAGAGACCTCAGGAGTATAAGTCTCCCCTGGCAGTGCTTTAGGAACCAACAACAAACAGTGGACTATTTGCCCAAATGTGACTTTTTGTGTGCAGAGAGAACAACAAGAAGCTCAAAGATGGGGTCTCTTTGTAGCTTTTTGGCAATACCCTTCTTCAAATTTCTAAACATCATAACAAAGTAAAAAAGGAAAAGATGTTTTTTCCTTGAGGGTTTTCCCATAGAAATTGAAATGGTTTAGCTTATTTTTAGACTGACAAAGTAAATATTTTAAAATACTCATCAATTCCCACCAAGTCATTATTCCTCCAAAATAATTTCTCAAAACAATAAAATAGGAAAACTTTCATAATAAAATTATCTGGAGTAATTATATGAATCAGCTTGTACACTTTATCAGACAAAGTGAATTTCTATTTAAATGAACAGAAGAAACTAAAGGGGAAGATTTTACCATGAAATGGAAATAATTCTGTTGTTAGATGATTCATGTTACATATCTCTTGGGTATAAGAAATCTTTGGCAGTAATATATACAATAGTAACTGTATCACTGATCTTTATATTCAGGGCTTATTTACTGTAAAATGATGATGGCTAACATGTACTGAGTGCCAGATACTGGCTAAATGCTTTATCCAGCTCTAAATTAATCCTTACAAACCTATGAAATAGGCAGTATTATTAAAGCCCTTATAAGTATGAGGAATCTGCAGTTTGGGAATGACAAGTAACTTGCTCAAAGGTCACAAAGCCAATAAATCATATAGTTGGTTTTCAACTGCCTAATTTCAACATCCATTCTCTTGACATTCATATGACATGAAACAGCTATCCTATATACCCAGTCTATACCAAGCAGAGACTATACTCAAGACCCGGGGATAGAAGATGAGTAAGTCATGATCCCTAAGCTCATGGTAGAGGCCAAGCAGTCCCTCCAGGACTTGAGGCTAGAAAGGCACTTCCAAATACTGTAGAACACAGGATGCCTTTTGGTGTTGTGGAATGCCAGCTCAGATTATGCTGTTAGTGTATTCCACAGGTCAGAACTCATTCACTTTTGGGGTCCTTGATTCTTGGTCTTTTATTATATATCCTTGATTGGTAAAAGACACATTTACAGCCCGGCCAGTGTGGCTCAGTGGACTGAGTGTTGTCCCATGGACTGAAAAGTCCCAGTTTGATTCCCAGTCAGGGCACATGCCCAGGTTGCGGGCTTGATCCCCAGTGAGGGGTGTGCAGGAGGCAGCCGATAGATGTTTATCTCTCAACATCGATGTTTCTATCTCTTTCTCCCTTCTTCTCTTTCTCAAAAATCAATAAAAACATATTTAAAAAAAAACATTTACAAAGAGGACATGTTGCATGACTAGCGACACTATTTTCTTTAAAAAAATTTTTTTTTTCCTTTTTTGATTTTAGAAAGAGAGGGAGAGAAAGATAGAAACATCAATGAGAGAGAACATCAAATGGCCGCTTCCTGCATGCCACCTCACTAGGGATCGGGCACACAAGCTGGGCATGTGTCCTGACCAGGAATTGAACCGGCAACCTCTTGGTGCATGGGTCGACGCTCAACCACTGAGCCATACCGGCCGGACCAGAGACACTATTTTCTAGCTTAGGCAAGCTGTCCAGAAATTATGGAACCACATCAAATTGTGTAAGATCAATAGCCACAACAATGTTCAGGTAACGGATCTAATACCAGTTGGGGAGTTGGTCTCTTCCACATTCAGATGGCAAGGGATACTGACAGATAATCCGTCCAGTCAGGATTAGGAGAACAAGTATTAGCCCAAGACTGAGGTTCTGATCTCTCTTCTGAGTTTCTATAAAAATCTCCAAAGGCTAAGGGAAATCCCACTGATTGCTTTAGCCTAACAATGGCTATAAAGTTCAATAATTCTTAACCTATGCTTCATTACCAATGTAGACAGATAAAGTCCTAATTCTTGCATTTCTCAGAGTTGGCTTCCTAACAGTCTTTTTGAACTTGACCATTGTAGACAATATAAGGCCAGGGAAAAGGTGAATGTATTTCCAGCCTTATCTGGCACCTGGCTAATTAATTGCTTAAAGTTAGTCCTCAAAGGAAGAGAAGGCAATGTAAAAAAACCCTGAATATTTCAGTACCTAAATTCAAGACATATGCCAAGTGCTATACTAAGAGTCCCTCTTTTCTATTTTTCTTCTTTTTTTTTTTTCATCCTCACCTGAGGACATTTTTGCATTTATCTTTAGATAGAGCAGGAGGGAGGGAGGAAGAGACAGAGAGAAACATCGATGTGAGAGAGATGCATAGACTGGTTGCCACGCACACAACCCCAACTGGGCTGGGGACAAACTGCAACCGAGGTATGTGCCCTTAGCAGGAACCAAACCCAGGTCTCTCTGGTCCATGGGTCGACGCTCTAACCGCTGAGCAAAACTAGCCAGGGTCTTCTTTTCTATTTTTCAATCTTGTCATTTAATACTGACACACACATGAAACAGTGGTGCTCTCAGAAGTTGAATACCTTTCTCAGGAACTCACAGCTAGTAAATAACATAGCTAGCATTCAAAGGTCTGAGAAATATATAAAGTTTAGGCTTTGTAAATAGGTTTGTGAAATGTTGATTTTTTTAAAAAAGGGTTATAAGTTAATAGAGATGGGTGAGATAGGAAGACAGTGTCAAGTAGAAAGAGCAATTTGATACAGAACAGGAAATCAACAGGCTACTGGGAGGGCAGCAGGTATAATAAATTACTGTAAGCCTGGGGTAAAGAAGTCAAGAGGGTAAATAAAAGTTTATTGGAGGGAGAAAAACAGTCTGGTCTCTGCTATTCGGTTCATTCTTCAGAGTTACCTCTTATGTCAGCCCCTAGATGCACCTTATCCTTCAGTCATGCCTAACTGCTGTACTTCCTAAAGACATTATATTCTTGTGCTTCAGCGCTTAGCATACACTGCTCCACTCTGCTTAGAACAAGCATCCATCCCTCCAGTATGCACCTTAATGACCCAGTGCTATGTCAACCTCCTCTCTGATTATGGTGCCTGATACACTCTGAGGCAAAGCTATTTGATCCTTCCTCTGTGCACCTGCACACTTGTTTACACCTGCATCATGGTACTTATCAGAATGCACTGCACATATAAGTTTGCAAGTCAAATTCCATTGGCACTGTATTATTTATCCTTCCTTCTTAGTGCTCAGCACACAATCGGCACTCGAATATGTGTTGAACCACACTGAGTATCAGAGGGCAAGTCAGAGGGGTTGATTAGAATTCTCTTTCTGGCTGAGCAACCAGAAAGCAAGGCTCACTAAAGAGTGTTTAGAAGCTAAACCAGGAGAGCTACTCATTCAGGGCTCTGCCGACTGTAGAAAGGGCAACTTAGAAATGGAGCTCAGCAAAACACAAAACCAAAACAACCAACGAACTGAAAAACAAACAAATAAACCATTCTCCCTAAGAACAGCGTAGTCAGTCAATGGAATTGCAGGCTAAAACCACAGAATTTAAAAGCTCATTCTACATTAAGTTGAATTCATGACTTGGCAGAGTACCTGTAACTTATATATGGGCATGTGGTTCATTACCTATTGTCTGAGGAACTTCAAGGTAAGTAGAATTTTCAGGAAAAGTGGCTGACTAAGCATATAATGGTGTATGCTAATGTCTACTATAGCAGGCTAGAGCAATATGAGGCAAAGCTTTAATCTAAGGTCACAGGCTTAAAGAAAAACCTCTCCTTTCTCATTCCCCTGGGGTGGAAGCAGCTATGACTAGCAGGAAAACAAAGGGAGTTTCTATTTAGAGGTATCCTGAGCATTTTCATCATAGGAATGCCTTTTTTTCTTTGCTTTCCTATTTTTTGTTGTGGCTTTTTTCTTCTTGTTCTTTTAACACACTGCCTTTATGATCTCTCCCCTCTGAAACCCTCTCCTTCTTGCTCACTTTCTGAACTCATTTCCTTTTCTTACCCTTACCTTCATGAATTTTTAAATATCACTTCTGTCAAAGCCCTTCTTCTAGGCTTCTTCTGCACAAGCATTGGTTATACAGAGCATCCTGTCTTTTAGTACATTCTTAAGCACCAATTCTAATTCATGGACATTTAAACATCTGTCTCCAACAAAAATTTCCATGATTTTCCTTGTGGTGTTTTACTTATTTATGGGGGACAAGGTGAGAAAATATAAATGGTTTCTCTGAGAAACCAGGTTTCAGTATCCTTGAAACATTATATGCAGCACAGTAATCAGTGGTGAGATCCCTGTGAAATAATACTGTGGTCCTGGCAAAGGTACTATGCTTGGAAAGCATACAATCAAAATTCAAACTGGCCTGGGAAACAGTGGAGGTAAGTAGTGAGAAAAAGATCACTATTTGAAACATAACACAGTCTTTTCACTAACAAAGTCAAACAATGAAACAAACCTTTCTTTCTCTAGTAGGTTTATTATTCTACTGATATGTGCTGTTATGTACCTGAAACTGGTCAGAAACAAGCTAGAGTGGATATATCCAAAGAGATTCTTAGAGACTCCCTTTGCATTTGTATTTGCTTCCCAGAATCTCCTGATTGAAGAAGAGATAATACAAGGGCAAATTCCCAAAAGGATCAGCCATTGTTTCCTTTTTTTTGATCAGTGACTTTGTTTTTAATTATCTTAAGCCTTATGATCACACAATCTACAATTTTATTTTTTAAATAGGGTTTTATTGATTTTTTTTTTAGAGAGGAAGGGAGGGAGATCGAAACATCGATGTGAGAAACATCAATTGGCTGCTTCCTGCACGCCCCCTGCTGCTTTCTGCAGTCCCCTACTGGGGATCCAGCCCAAAATCCAGGCATGTGCCTTGACCAGGACCTCTCAGTCCATGGGCCGATGCTCATGCCACTGAACCACACCAGCCAGGGATAATTTATAATTTTATGTTGATGGTCTGTTCTCCTCTACCTGAATCCTTCTCGAGAGCTGGCAAAAGCACCATTACCAATAATACACATATACAGTAATTCTACAGTTATTTTTGAATAGCTGTTCAAGACAATCCTAAATTATAATTTGTCTGACTTAAAGAATTCACAAAGCCCTGGCCGGTTTGGCTCAGTGGTTAGAGTGTCAGCCTGCAGACCAATGAGTCGTGGGTTTGATTCCCATCAAGGGAACATATTTCCGTTGCGGTTCATCCCCGGCCCTGGTTGGGTCGTTTGGGAGGCAACCAGTCGATGTGGCTCTATCACATCAGTGTTTCTCTCTGTCTCTCTCTCTCCCTCCCACTCTATCTGATGATAAATGGAACAATGTCCTTGGGTGAGAAAAAAAGAATTCACAAAGTTTCCTACTGTACCTAGTCATGCTAAAGTTTTTTTTTTATCCTTACCCGAGGACATTTTTCCATTTCTTGTTCAGATAGAGGGGGGGGGGGGGGAGAAGCATCGACGTGAAAGGGACACATTGAGTGGCTGCCACCCGCACGACCAACCAGGGCTGGGGACAAACTGCAACCGAGGTAAGCGCCCTTAGTGGGAACTGAACCTGGGTCTCTCTGGACCGCAGGCCAATGCTCTAACTGCTGAGCCAAACTGGCCAGGGCTAGTCATGCTAAATTTTAAAAGCATTTGACCTTATAGATCATCTATAAAATGTGAGAAGTATTAAATGTTCTTTATTTGGTATTATACACACACCACACTAAAACACATTTCATTTAGTAAAAAATAACAGTTTAGATACAGGGACTTTTAATTAAATTGGCACAGTTAGAACAAAAAGATAAAATGGGCACTGCCAGTTCATCTCCAGCCCTTGCCTTTTTTTTTTTTTATCTTCACCCGAGGACATCTTTTCATTTTTTGTTCAGATAGAGTGGGAGGGAGAGAGAGGGAAAGAGAGAGGGAGAGAGAGAGAGAGAGAGAGAAACATCAATGTGAGAGAGACACATCGAGTGGCTGCCACCCACACAACCCAACCAGGACCGGGGACAAACTGCAACTGAGGTACGTGCCCTTAGTGGGAACTGAACCCAGGTCTCTCTGGACCGCAGGCCGACGCTCTAACCACTGAGCAAAACCGGCCAGGGCCAGCCCTTGCCTTTTAACATGCTAATGAACACAATTTGAAACAGAAGTGAGTCTTGCTGGTCTAAGATACAGTAAAGGAATGCCCTCAATATTTAAATTAATACAACCAGTTATATAAATCTAAATATAAAACCAATCTCCTAACAGGTTTTGAGATGGTACTCACCATCTCTGTGAAAAGCTGAACATTATGAATCAAGTCCAAGCATATTTTTAGAAAGGAAAAAGAGTGACAGCACTTGCTGAACCAAAATTACCATCAAAGTAAAAAAGGTGACCATATTCATTTAACCACAAGCCAATCTTATTTAAATCAGGGTAGCCCCCAAAAGAAATATTCTGTCAGCCATTCATGATCTGAATTCTGGTGTATGAGATCAATTTAAATATGGTACACATAAAAAAAGCCATGAGACATTTTTAATAAATAAGGCAGTGGCCAACTATTACTCATTAGTAGCTTTTTTGAGATAAGCTATCAAGCCTGCCCTTTCCGCTCTCTTCTTAATGTCAGTGAAGATCATTTTTTGTTCCAGGGGTGTACCTCTTGGGATTCTCCAAATACTCCATCAGTGTAGCCTCTCCCCAGGTTATGCCTTTTGTTCTTGTTGGCATCTGTTTAAGAAAATCCAGGGGCCTGACCTGTCTTTCACCCAGACCATGGAAATTTGGCCGTATTGTGCTTGCCTCCCTTTTCCACAGTATGGCACATTTTTAACAAAAATCTTCTTGCCTTTCTCAACATTACCCATTTCTAAACTGCTCTTTTATCTCACGCAACACTGAGACTCCCACACACAAGCTGGATGTCCCGCTCTCCCAGCCATTGTTTCTTATATGTTATTTGGAGGCACAGGAATATTCCCTTGAATTCTATCAAAATTCAGTAAGAGATCCTTCAATTTTACCTAGTTTTAGTTATCATTATTATTATTATTATTATGTAAATCCTCACCTGAGGACATGCTTAAGGAGAAAGGAGAGAGAAAAACATTGATGTGAGAGGGAAACATCAATTGATTGCCTTATATATGTGCCCCAACCAGGGATTGAACCCGCAAACCAGGTATGTGCTCTGACAGGTAATCGAAACGGCAACCCTTTGGTGCACAGGATGACGTTCAACCAACTGAGCCACTCCGGCCCAGCAGAATTTTACTTACTTTAAAAAAAATGCTACACTATTGAGAGGGAAATCAACTTCCTCAAGTTATAACGCTCCTAATAAAAGCAAAGCCAAAGATGATTTTTGGCTTTCAAATGGGACATATGTGTCATGTAGGGGGCTTCGTTTGCTATCACTCCAACAGCCATAGTTACTTCCCAGACTGGTGAAAAAAGGCTTCAGATGTTTAAGCTGGAATAAAAAAACAATCACTAAGATTCTGGCTTTATCAACATCCTGAAACATGTCACCTACAGATTTGCAAAATAGAAAGCAACACTGAACTTAAAGCAAAGAGAAATAAAAGTTAACAATGTAATAATAAGCATAATACATTTGTAGAGCTATGGTTTTTAAAGTGAGTTGGCATAGCCCTGGCCGTTGAAACGTCCAGGCTCAGCGGTTGGAATGTCAGCCTGAAGACTGAAGGGTCTTGGATTCAATTCTGTTCAAGGATGCATACCTGGGTTGCAGGTTCGATCCCTAGCCCCTGTTGGGGTCGTGTAGGAGGCAACCAATTGATGTGTCTCTCTCATATTGATGTTTCTCTCTATATATATCTCTCCCCATTCCCTTCCACTCTATCTAAAAATCAGTGGAGCCTGGCTGGTGTAGCTCAGTGGTTGAGCGTCAAACCATGCACTAAGAGGTCACCGGTTCAATTCCCAGTCAGGGCACATGCCCAGGTTGTGGGGGCCATGCAGAAGGTGGCCAATCGATGTTTTCCCTTATCGATGTTTCTAGCTCTCCCTCTCCCTTCTTTTTCTCTAAAACCAATAAAGAAAAAATAAAAATCAATGGAAAAATATCCTCAGATGAGGATTAACAAAAAAAAAAAAAAAAAAAAGTGAGCCCTGGCCGGTTTGGCTCAGCAGTTGGAGCGTCGGCCTGCTAACCAGAGAGTCCTAGGTTAGGTTCCCGCTAGGGGCACGTACCAAAAAAAAAAATAAATAAAAATAAAGTGAGTTGGCATATATTATTTCACAACATCTCTGTAAGGCCTATGGAGCAAGCATTGTCCCTCTTTAATAGATGTTAAGCATCTTGCACAAAGTCAGATAGTTTAAATAAGTGATTTCCATTCTTAATGTTTTTTTTTTTTTTAATCCTCACCCGAGGACATTTTTCCATTTCTTTGCACAGATAGAGTGGGAGGGAGAGAGAGGAAGAGAGAGAGAGAGAAACATTGACGTGAAAGAGACACATCGAGTGGCCGCCATCCGCACGACCAACCAGGGCCGGGGACAAACTGCAACCAAGGTACATGCCCTTAGCGGGAACCGAACCCGGGTCTCTCCGGACCGCAGGCCGACACTCCAACCGCTGAGCCAAACCGGCCAGGGCCTTAATGTTTTTTTCATTGAGTTTTTAGAGAGAGAGGAAGGGAGAGGGAGAGACAGAAACATCAGTGAGAGAGAGAAGCATCAACATCAATCTGCTGCCTCCTTCATGGTCCCTACCGGAAATCGAGCCTCCAACCCAGGCATGTGCCCTGACTGAGAATCAAACCAGCAACCTTTTGGTACATAGGCC
Source organism: Molossus molossus (assembly GCF_014108415.1). Lineage (NCBI taxonomy): Eukaryota > Metazoa > Chordata > Mammalia > Chiroptera > Molossidae > Molossus > Molossus molossus. Next base: position 101,279,173 of record NW_023425346.1, read on the forward strand.
GATGCTCAACCACAGAGCCACACCAGCCGGGCATGATTTCTATTCTTTTTTTTTTTTTTATCCTCACCCGAGGACATTTTTCCATTTTTTGTACAGATAGAGTGGGAGGGAGAGAGAGGAAGGGAGAGAGAGAGAGAAACATCGATGTGAAGGGACACATCGAGTGGCTGCCACCCGCACGACCAACCAGGGCCGGGGACAAACTGCAACCAAAGTACATGCCCTTAGCGGGAACCGAACCCGGGTCTCTGCGGACCGCAGGCCGACGCTCTAACCGCTGAGCCAAACTGGCCAGGGCATGATTTCTATTCTTTAATAAAATCTTTCCACCTACTCAAGCTACTTCCTTAATCTCTGCTTTCCTAAATCACCCGATTTCTTGAAAAGAATAATTTATTCTTGGTTACTTTATTTCTTATCCATTTTCTAATTTTGGCAGATTATAGTTTGTTTCCTCAAATATCTACTATTCTTAAAAAGACCACCAATGACCTATAAGGTATCATGGGACTCTCAGTAAAATTTCAAATATTCTTTGAATGAATAAAATTTCCAGTAATTCCAATAACCCTTTTTTCAATTTTCATTTTTTTCCATCACCTTTTATCCTCTCTATGCTCTCTACCACCTCCACCCACCACCCTCCACTCCCACAACCATACTATTGTCCATGTCCATGAGTTCTCTTTCTTTTTTGCTCCATCTCCCACCCACCCACCCACACACCAAGGACTTGTTTTTGATTCTCATTCTTGATCTCATCTCCCTTCTAAAACCTTCTTTCCTCATTTTTCATGCCTTCACTTTCCTTTGTCTGCTACTCTCCAGTATCTGAAAAATTAAACTGTTCAACACTTACTCATCTTTCAAGATCCCAAATGCCAATTCTGAAGTCTTCCACAATGCCTCCAGCAGGAGTCATTCTTTCCCTGAGGTTCAACAGTACTTTATACTACTAGGCACTTATCACATTGTATTCTGATCATTAATTTCTCTTTTTCTTTCCCTTATACAAGTTCTTTGAATAGGAAAACTGGTTTATCATTCTGTATCTCTTGTGTTCAGCAGATTACCTGGCACTTAAAGACCCTGCTAACAAATGTGTGAATGAACCGCCAGTAAGTGGTAGCACCACAGCCAGAGCTCTCTGACTTCGCTCTTCCCGCAGAAGATGGATCAAAAGCAAAGGCTTACAGTTCAATTTCTCACCTCTTATTCCACGAAAGTTATCAGGCTAGAGTCCCAAATTAGGCCTTTTAAAAAAATCTTCCATTTAGCTGCAATCTGTTCATGAACCATCATTTCCAAATAGAGCTGTCACCCAAATAGTGGTGCCACACATGGTAATAGTCTGAGTTTCCTGTGATTTGCCTGTCCACTTCTTCTCCACCATGTGAGAGGTGGAGAAAGTGGCCATCTGCAAGCCAGGAAGTGAGCCCCTACCAGGAACCAAATCAGCTAGCACCTTGATCTTGGACCTTCCAGCTTCCAGACCTGTTGAGAAATCCATGTCTGTTGTTTAAGGCACACAGTGTATGGTATTTTATTTTAGCAGCTCTAGCTGACTAATATATGTTGTTTAAATACTTTCTGGAAAATGTCTTTTTTTTCCAGGTAACTCTAATAGTTAGAAAATTCTTCCTTTTCCCAGGCTAAATCTTGCCCTTTGTATCTGAGAGTTGAGGGAAAACAAAGAAAATAGGGAATATGACAATGGAAGAGAATAATTTTCAAGTGAAAAATAAACCTGTGACTTAAACACTGAGGAAAAATTTTAAACTCGAAATCAGTAATACAGCAAAAAAAATTATTTCTCTTGAGAAGCATTATGGTATATCATAGAAAACAGCAGTTTCTAGAAAGACAAACCAAGGTTTCAATTAAGGTTCTGCCGTCATCTGGTTATCCTCATCAATCCTTAATTTTCTATTTATGAAGTAAGAATAATAAGGTATAGAGTTGTTGTGATAATGTATCAAAGTGCTCTGAAAAACTGAAAAAGACTATAGGAATGTAAGATATTGTTAGGTTATCCCCTTTCTTCTTGTGGCTATATTTATAGTATTATTTATATTAGAGCAATTTATATTTAGTTCTGTACACTTTATCTAAATTCAGAGGCAATGATTGCTCTCTGTGACTGAATCAGTGGATCTATAATGCATTAAATAAAATACTTCATCAATAGTATCTTAGAGTAGTCTGAAAAACAAAAAGGAAATAGCTTGCCTTAATAAATTCAAATCACAAAAATGTTTTGCCTATTTTAAGTGTAGTACATATCTTAATAGAAATACTTGAAGAAAAGAGTTCTTGTTAACCAAGAAACATTGTCACCAAATCAAAGAATTGCAGTGTTGGAAATGATTTGAATCCTCTGAAGATCATCCGCTCTAATACCTTATTTGATACACTCATAATTTCCCTCTGCAATACTCTTGATGGACAGGCATCCATCTACTGCTTAAAATACTTTCTAAAAAATGTAGGGTTTTTGCAGGTAACTTTAATTGTTAGAAAGTGGACTAAATACACTCTGTCCCCTGTAACTGCTATCCTTGAGTCTTGTTTTTCTGAGAGCCACCCAGAACACATTTAATTATTTTTCTTTAGAATCGTTTTTTAAACTTTAAAGGATTTAAAAAAATTGATTTTAGAGAGAGGAAGGGGGAGGCCCTGGCCAGTTTGGCTCAGTAGTTGAGTGTCGGCCTGCGGACCAGAGAGTCCCGGGTTCGATTCCCACTAGGGGCATGTACCACCAAAAAAAAAGATAGAGAGAGGAAGGGGGAGAGAGGGAGAGAGAGAGAAACATCAATGTGAGAAACATGGATTGGTTGCCTCCTCCATGCACCCTGACTAGGGGTCGAACCACAAGCTGGGTATGTGCCCTGACCAGAAATCGAACCTGCCACCTTTTGTTGTACAGGACAACGCTCCAAACAACTGAGCCACAATGGCCAGGGCTAGTTTTTTAAACTTTAGAAGAGAGCCCTGGCTGGTTTGGCTTAGAGGTTAGAGTGTTGGCCTGCGGACCAAAGAGTTGCGGGTTCAATTCCGGCCAATAGCATGTACCTCGGTTTCGGTTTGTCCCCGGTCCTGGATGGGGTAGTGCAGGAGGCAGCCAATTAATGTGTCTCTCTCGCATCGATGTTTTTCTCTGTCTCTCTCCCCTTCCTGCTCTATCTGAAGATATTTGAAAAAATATCCTCAGGTGAGGATCAAAAAAAAGATAAAAACACTTTAGAAGAGAATACTCATGGCCCAACTCTTCATCTTCAGGTTAAAACTTCTCAGTTCTCCAATTACTGAACATATGGCACACTTCAAGTCACTCTCCTCTGGAGCAGGTCCACTTAGCTGTGTGACCCCTCACTGTACACTAAACAAATTCCTCATATGTGCCCTGGACAGTGGTTAGAGCTTTGGCCTGTGGACTGAAGAGTTACAGGTTCGATTCCTGGTTAAGGGCATGTACTTTGGTTGTGGGTTTGATCCCTGGCCCTGGTCAGGGTCATGTGGGAGGCAACCAGATGATGTGTTTGTTTCTCTCTCTCTCCCTCCTTTCCTTCCTCCCACTCTATCTAAAAAAAAAAAATCAATGGAAAAATATCCTCGGGTGAGGATTAAAAAAAAATCCTCATGTGTGTTCTTACAGTGAGACTATCACCTTCTTTGTCATAAACAGTGTGCTTCTTGAGTCTAATCCACTGAGATCTTTATGGAGACTGGACTGTGTGTAGAAAAAATATATATGCTTTTCCTCTCAACTCCAAAATTACCAGCAGGTCAAAAGCAAAAAAAGAATACTGTTTTTAAAATCTTGACACTTTGGAATTTTAAGCATTCAAGCAATGGTTGGAACAGTCATATTACTAGATAAGATGGCCGTTAAAATACCTTCCAATGATGCTAAAGCTCAGGAATAAGGACAGATCTATACATTCCGAAGTCAGGTCCTTCTTTATCATGGGGATTTGTTGATGTAGAGTGCTGGCAAAGGAGGCCTGTGAGGCGAAAGTGAGGTTAAACCTAATAAGGACATAGAGCTGTCAAACCTCAGCTAGCACTTTATCAAATACAGTGATGATATAACCAGAATTTTCCATGAGAGTCTTACCATGTTCTAGTCTATTTCTTCAGTAGTTACTATAATGTTTTACTGTAAAACATGCACAATCCTGGAAAGAAATTAAGAAGGTCTGAAGAAGACTGTAAATATCTAATTATACTTCAAGTTCCTCCCCAAAAATGTGAAAGCAGGAATGCCTGTTTAAAAAATTCTAAATAAGCCCTGGCCAGTTTTGCTCAGTGGTTACAGCGTTGGCCCACAGATCAAAGAGTTCTGGGTTCGATCCCAGCCAAGGGCACGTAGCTTGGTTGTGGTTATCCCCAGCCCCAGTTGGGGTTATGCAGGAAGCAACCAAATGATGTGTCTCTCACATCGATGTTTATCTCTCTCTCCCCCTCCCACAGTCTGAAAATAAATGAAAAAATATCCTCGAGTGAGGATTAAAAAAATAAAAATTCTAAATAACATGATCAATAATAGGACATTATATTCACTAATCCATTCAGGGTAACAGTAACAACTTCTCAGAGTCCATTCATGAGTGTGCTGGAAAACAAACTACCAATCACAATCTACATTAAGTCCATGACTAGACAATCCATGATCAACAGTGCTTACTGACTGTATGGGTAGTATGTTTTGGTTGCTTTCCCAGAACTTGGGCTGAGGGACAAAAACTATATTTTAGGAAATCATAAGTCTTAAACTCATTTTTAACACTTGGCCAAGGCACCTATTAGGCAATACCGACATTCAAGAAAAGTTTGACAGTCCACTATTCTTAATAAGGAAATCTAAGTGAAAAGAAGACATAAAACCAACTATTTTGATTGGAAGTAAAGTCAAAGATCAAATGACAAAGAAGATATGGGGGATCCAGTACCAAACTATAGAAAAGAAATGCAAGAACACAAGTGAAAGGTACTTTTAGAAACCTTCTGAGCCAAACTAGTTCTTTTTTGGCCATAAGTTGGAATGTGATTAATTCCTAGAAAACAAGATAAACACTAGGTATACATCAATGCATATTAATTGAACCACTTCTTTAAAGAGGCAAAACAGAAATATAGTTTTTCTCAGTAAGAAAAGAGAATAGCATGAAGACATTGGTTATATCTCAGAAAAGTAAGTGGCTTTACAGTAATTTTATCTCTCATTATTAATAATAATTAATAAAACAAGTAATAACAGCAGTTAACATTTATTACTTACTTACTATGTACCAGACACTGTACTAAGCATTTTATATACAGTCTCATTTAATCCTCATAACAACCCTCTGAGGAAACGATATGAATACTGTGAGTTTCATAGTTTGAGTGCTCTTCGTAGGGTCACAACAACCCTATGAGATAGGTACCATTTTTATCCCCATTTACAGATGAGGAAGTTGAGGTAGCAGTTAAAGTTGCTCAGGGACACAAAACCAGGAGTCTAGGGCTGGGATTCCAATGCAGGCAGCGTAGCTCTATAGTCCAGCATAGCTCTTAACCACTAGGCTATATTTATTACCTCTCCAGGGATCTAGGGATTGAGGGAAATACAAACTAAAACAAGATATCATTTGTTGTCCAAACTGGCCAAAATTAAAAAAACCAACATAGTCAATGTGAGAAATGAGTACTGTCAACACTGTTGGTAGGAGAATATAATGGCAATTTTTTTTGGTAGTAAAAACTCTTACAGAAACAGACACTCTAAAATAAAATTCAGAAAACAATTTGCCCAATACAAGGTGGACAATAGTCGGGTAGTTGTTTTTTTTTTTTTTTTTAGAGAGAGAGGAAGGGAGAGGGATCGCCTGCAACCTGGGCATGTGCCCTGACTGGGAATCACTGTCAACCTTTCAGTGCACAAGATAACGCTCAACCAACTGAGTTACACAGGCCAGGGCTCAGGTAGTTTCTTAAAGAAACAATTTTATTTTTCTTGAAGGTAGTATCAAATCCTAGAACTCCTTCCCTCTTTTTTTTTTTAATTCTCACCCGAAGATATTTTTTTTCCATTGATTTTTAAAGAAAGTGGAAGGGAGGGAGGGAGAAGGAGAGAGACAGAGAGAAACATCAGTGTGAGAGAGACACATCAATGCCTGACTGGGGCCCTGAAACAAACCTGCAACTCATGCCCTGGCTGGTTTGGCTCATTTGTAGAGTATCGGCCTGAAGACCTCTAGGACTCCAAAGGGTTTGATTCCTGGCCCTGGTCAGGGTCATGCAGGAGGCAACCAAATGATGTGTCTTTCTCACATCAATGTTTCTCTCTCCCCCCTCCCTCCCTCTCACTCTATCTAAAAATTAATGGAAAAATATCCTTGGGTGAGGATTATAATAACAAACCTGCAACCCAGGTATAGTGACTTTGACCAGCATGTGTGGGCAGACACTCTAACCACTGAGCAACACCAGCCAGGGCTCCTCTTCTTTCTTAATTCTCAGATGCCAATAAAAGTTACCGGAGGATGAGCATTCCACTGCTCCCATGCTAACTTTTAAAATATGGCTGGCCCCCTTGTGATATAATCATCCCAGATCAAACTTTCCCTGAAAGTCTGTTTCTTGACTCATTAAAGCCATCACTGACTTGGTTAATTCACCTTCCCTTCTAGTGGGCCAACACAGGTTTTTCTTTCTTTTTTTTTAATCCTCACCTGAGGATACTTTTCCATTGTTTTTTAGAGAGGGAGGCGGGGAGAGAGAGAGAGAGAGAGAGAGAAAAACTTTGATGTGAGAGAGACACATCGATTGGTTGCCTCCTGAACAACCCTGACTGGGGCTAGGGATCGAACCTGCAACTGAGGCATGTGACTTTGGGAATAGAAACCAAGACTCTTTGGTCCGTGGGCTGACACTCTAACCGCTAAGCCAAACCGGCCAGGGCCAGATATTTCTCTTTCTATTGTTTTCCATATTTGTCCTTTAGCCTCCTTCTCAATAGATTCAAGAACCAAGACTGAAGGTGAAAAGCTCAAACTTTCTATTTCTGCCGTGTTCAAAAGCCATCAAAAAGACCCTTCCCTATTTTTAGCAATATGTTAATTCCAATTCGGGGGGAAAATATTGCTTCTGAAATATCACAGTTCCCTACAGTCTCTGGTTTACTGTCTACAGTATACATGTTAAATAACAATGTAAATTACTTAAGGGAAAAACAAAACCCGTGTCATAGCTTTTCTAACACTTCAGTCGTCCTATTCTACTTATCGGTGCCATTGTGAAGAGAAACACAGAAAGGCCCGTGGAGCTGTAGAAGAGGCTGTTACTAAACTTCACTACATACAGGTCCTGAAAGTTTATCACGAATGGCGGTATGAAAAGGTGGTGATGCCTTCCATTCTTCTAAAACACGCATCGCAGGTCAGCTCCCCCTGCGAACCTTTCATCTGTACCCCCCAAACGCCCCGTAACTTCTTTGCACGTGTGTGCTACCAACTTGCTTCCCGATGGCGGCAAAGCCACTAGAATCTGCAGGGCTGACACGGGCATCGTGAACAGCGCCTTACTGCGCCTCCACCTCCGGGGAGGAGCCCAGAAGTGGCGACTACGTTTTCACTGAGGGGAACTGAAGAATGTTCCACGACCTGTGCCTGGGGTGCAAGAAGAGATCAAGGTCGGCAGGCAAGCGAGACTGCCCATCTGTCGTCCGCCCTGCATGGTTACAGACGACCGCGCCATTCAAGCACAAAGCTTCCTCGCCGTATTGAGATGAGGTTGCGCCGACGGCTGCCCAACAGGCCCGAGGCGATGATTTCCACCCCGACGCGGCACGTCCTACCGGGTCGCCAACGCAGCCGTCACTGCTGGACAGCTCCGCCGAGTCGGCGGGGTCACCGCACACAGGCGGGCGAGCCGGGACTCGCCGGGGCCCCGGTGCAAACGCTCACGGCTCTCCTCCCGCCGGAGGGAAAACGAGGGGCCGAGGGAGAAGCAGCACAGTCCAATGCTCAAAGGGCCCAGACGGAGTGGAGATGAGGGCGGTCTCGGACCGCTCCTCCCCCTGCCCCTGCTCCAGCCGAGGAGCCACAAGTGAGGAGGAGAAGTTGTGGACACGAGACGGGGGTGGCGTGGGGACGGGGAACCCGAGCGTTTAACGCAGGCGCTGGCATCTGCCCCACACAAGGTCCCTCGCTCCGAGTCACGGTTCCCTGCCCCTCCGGGGGCTTCCCGCCAAAGCGGCTGCTGGGCTCCGAGGCCAGCCCGCCGCGCCCCCTGGCCCTTCCCCGCGGGCCGCAGCCCGCAGCCCCTTCCCGGCCGCGGGGGGCGGGCCGGGGCTCGGACCCAAGCTGGCTCCCCGACACCCGTTTCCGACGTCCGGCGCCTCTCCCGGCCCAATTCCAGAGCTCCTCTGCCTCCCCCACCCGGGGCTCCCGCCAACCTCCCCGTCCTCCCTCAGGGCGCCCCTTCCCCGCCTCAGCGCCCGGTCCCGTCGGGGGCGCGGGATGCCGTTCCTTTCCTCTCCGCCGCCGCCTCTCCTCAGGTGCCCACCTGGCGCGGCCCCCGTCCCTGGCCCGTCTCCTCAGCGAGCGGCCACCTCCCAAGTCCTCCCGGCCCCGCCCCGCTCCCGGGCGGATACAGTTTGAAGCCCCTCAGGATCTCCCTGGCACGCTCGTCCTTGGCTGACATGATGCGGCAGCCGCCGCCCGCGGCTTCCTCACGCTGGCCCGACGCAGCGTCGCAGACGATGCCCCGGTGCCGAGGACTGAGCCGCAGTCCGGCCTGGAGACCTCGGGCGAGCAGCGGCAGCGGCCAGACTCCGACCGGCCTCTCCCTCCCCTCGGCTCCCGCTCCTGATCCCTTCTCCTTCCCCTAGCCTCGGAGTGCCCGCCCCAGAGCCAATAGAAAGCCCGCCCCGGCGATTGGCATCCTGATGAGCCAATAGAAACACTCAGCGGCTTCGCAGGGGGACGAAGAGCGTTGATGCAAAGGGCCCTCCCCAGGAAGTCCCGTAGGACAAATTTTTCAGTCGTTGTTGTTGCCTGGAGTTGGCCCCAGCGTGTGGTTGGCTTCAGATCTGCAGAGGCTCCAGGGGCTTGCTCCCGCCGCTGGGCGCTGAGATGACGGTACGTTGCTCTGTGCGATGTGGCAAAGACTACATTTCCCAGCATTCCAGGGGCACACAGGGGAACCACAGATCCCAGAGCGCAAAGAGGCTCAGGGACTACAAATCCCAGCATTCCATAAACCCTGTTCCTCTGTAACTTAGACTCCAGTGTGCCGCGCAGTGTGCGCAAATTCATAAACCCTCCTTCAGCTTTGGTGGTTTCTGAATCCCGAGAGTTGAAACCCAGCGGGAAGACCCTCTTCACTCTCAAAAAGATGACAACCCACAGAGAGGTAACTTCTGTTTACATGGAACTCAGAAGTCTCCTGCAAATCATGGTAAGGCTGCAAACAAACAAAAACACTGAGTAAACCATGAAAGATAATGTAACAAAATTGACTCCTTCAAATCATGCTGGTTTGTTGGTCTCGGGGGCCTTTTACGTGTTTTGTGGAGGTTTCTATTGTGCTCCTGTGTTGGACTGGGAGAGAGTGATTGTATTCCCAGAACAGCGATGCAGGAAGGGACTTGAGAGAATTTGCTAATCCGACCCCTGTTGTTTTACATATGAGGAAACTGAGGCCCACAGAAAGGAAGAGATTGTCCACCGGTCACAGCAAGTTGGGGCAGAGTTAGAATTAGGCCCGAAGTCTGGGCTCTTTGCACACTAGGCTGGGGATATTTTTAGCAGCATGGCTATGTGATTATTATTCTCCTTGGTGAAATTTCCCCATCCAGGTTGAAACACCCAGAGGTTAGGTAAGCATTTATTTGGTGGATTTCCTGTAAGTGTGATGTTTGTTTATCTTAAGTCTGTGTAGGACTTGGTGTTTTGATGAATTCTTTGTTGCTCAAGGTGACATTTAATGAGATTTCAGGAAGTAGGGAGAATTGTAGTGTAAGCTAAGGTTTCCTTGGAGATCTCCTATTTATTTTCCTAGGCCTTCCTTCCTCTTTTTTCCCCTTTCACCCATATGGGCACCCACCCAATTTTGTCTTGCATGTAATTCAACAAACAGCTTTCTCAGCTTTCTTTATTTGCCAGGCCCTCTGTCAGTAAAAGGTGAAAGACATGGTCACTGCCACCAGAAAGATAGTCATCTAGGTAGGGAAATAAGGAGAGTCCACTGGGATTCGAGATGGACTGTGATAAATGGCATTTAAAAAAAGGACATCATGCCCTGGCTGGTTTGGCTCAGCAGTTAGAGCATCGGCCTGTGGTCCAGAGAGACCCTGGTTCGGTTCCCGGGGCATGTACCTCGGTTGATGTTTGTCCCTGGCCCTGGTTGGTCTTGAGGGTGGCAGCCACTCGATGTATCCCTTTCACATTGATGTTTCTCTTTCTCTCTCTTCCTCTCTCTCCCTCCCATTCTACTTGAACAAAAAATGAAAAATGTCCTCGGGCGAGGATAAAAAAAAGAAAGAAAGGACATCAGAATACTACAGAGGCTCTAATGAAGAGATATATTCCAGCTGACAAAACTTGATAGAGGAGGTGGCATTTGAACTTGAAGGATGAGTAGGATATTTTTTTCTCTGTTAAAAAAATTTATTTTTATTTTTATTTTTCCTTTATTGATTTTAGAGAGAGAGGAAGTGAGAGGGAGAGAGAGAAACATTGATGAGAGAGAACATTGATCGGCCGCCTCCTGCACGCCCCCCTCTGGGGATTGGGCCCACAACCTGGGCATGTCTCCTGACCAGGAATCGAGCCGGCCACCTCTTGGTACGTGGGTTGATGCTCAACCACTGAGCCATACTGGCCCGACTCTCTGTTAAAAAATTTTATCTTTAGATTTTTAACATACAGTAAGGGCACAATTTTTGCATATGTGTACACCTGTTTCACCCCTCCCCCCAAGTCAAAGTATTCCAGCACTCCTTGTGCCTCTTCCCAGTTAGTCCTGTATTCTCCCATCCCAATAACCACTCTTCTGACTTCTGTTATCATAGATCAGTTTTGCCTATTCTTGAATATAATTTAAATATAATACAATATGTGTCTTTTTTCATTCATCAGTATTTTTGTGACATTCATCCATATGTATGTAACAGCTTTTTTTTTTTTTAATCCTCGACATTTTTCCATCTTTTGTTCAGATAGAGTGGGAGGGAGAGAGAGAGAGAAACATCGATGTGAAAGGGACACATCGAGTGATTGCCACCCGCTCAACCCAACCAGGACCAGGGACAAACTGCAACCAAGGTACGTGCCCCTAGCGGGAACCGAACCTGGGTCTCTCCAGACTGCAGGCCGACACTCTATAACTGCTGAGCCAAACTGGCCAGGGCTTGATTGTTTTTTTTAAAATTGATTGTTGAGAGAGGAACATCAATTTGTTTCACCTATTCACCAATTCATTGGTTGATTCTTGTATGTGCTCTGACCTGGGATCGAAACTGCAACTTTTGGTATAGCCAGTTGATGCTCTAACCAACCGAACTACTAGGCCAGGGGTTGTAATAGCATTTTTATGTTTCTTTTTCTCAACTTGTGCATTCATTTCTAGGAGAGGAGTTGCTGGCTTGTATGGTGATCAGCAATAGTAGATATTGTCAGTTTTGCAAGTGTTTGTACCAATTTTCACCTTCTCCAGCAATGTAAGAGTTCTAGTTGAAATAGAAAAAATATATATAAAAAAATAAAATAATGCATGATTATTATTTTTTTTTAAAGTTGTAGTTGACTCTTATCTTTGTCAATACAAGGTGTTGTCATTCTTTTATTTTTAGACATTTTGGTTAAATGTGGCATTTCATAACATACAGTTCTTATTTACAATGTCTGGTGTTGAGGGCCTTTCCATGTCCTTATTGGCTATTTATTTTATTTTATTTTTGTTTGTTTGGTTTTTTATCCTCACCCAAGGACATTTTTTCCATTTTTCATTCAGATAGAGTGGGAGGGAGAGAGAGAAACATCGATGCGAAAGGGACACATCGAGTGGTTGCCACCCGCATGACCCAACCAGGGCCAGGGACAAACTGCAACCGAGGTACGTGCCCTTAGCGGGAACCGAACCCAGGTCTCTCCGGACCACAGGCCGACACTCTTAACCGCTGAGCCAAACTGGCCAGGGCCTTATTGGCTATTTAAATGTCATCTTCTGTGAAATACTTGTTCACATCTTTTGTGTACTTTTTTTTACTGGGCTGTTTGTCTTCTTATTGACTTATAGTTCTTTATACAGTCCAGATGTGAAGTTCTTTGTCTGATATAGGCTTGCAAATATCTTTTCAAGTTTGTAGCTTGTCTTTTCACTCTCCTTACTGGTGTCTATTGATGCATAGAAATTCTTAATTCTAGTGCAATCGTTCAGTGTTTACTTTTACGATTAATGCTTTTTACAAAAAGTTTAAGAAATCTTTGTGTACAGTGTTGGTAGGATTTTATTAAAAACATTTCTTAACCATAGATATGAAAGGATTCAGAGGTGTTGAGCAAAGGTCATGGTCAGGAGTGTGGAGTCCACGCTGGGCCGTCTTCAGTGGTACTCTTCAGTCGCTGCTCACATTTGAGTTCCTTGTAAGAAGAGCAGTAGTGGAAAAGCACTGAAGCTGCCAGCACCATAGAAACCCCAGGGACAAGTTGCCAGTACCATAGAAACCCCAGCTATGCTCCCTTTCTTGATATTGATATACTTGTAATATCGTAGTAACCTCTTTGAAATTCTTCAGCAGTGCCTTTAGGGGTGGAGTCCCGCATCAGTATCCAGCTTGGCAGCTCCCCTATTTTGACATCCCTGAGTTTCTTCTCCTTAGTGGTACTACTGATGCCATCTTTGACTCTGGGGTGTTGTTGGTAGGATTTTAACGGGTAAATATGAGGGAAGAGATTTGCAAAGAAGACAGATCAAGCCTGATGCCCTGCTGTGAGTGAGGGAAGGTAGGGTGTAGGTTGTGTAGGACATGGGAAGGCCTTGAGTTTGGGCTGTGCAGAGGGTGACAAAGCCAGGAGGGTAGGCAGGAGGCATACTGCAAAGGGCTTTAGCTGCAGCCTTGGAGTCTGGACATTGTTCTGGAGAGAGTGGAGGCACTGCCAGAATACTTATAGACTCAAACAGAACTTAGTTGTCTTCTTTCCACCACCAAACACCACCTCCAGACAGCTGTGCCCTCCCCCGACAGAATCCTCCTTCCCTTTCTCTGCTTTCACTGGTCATCAAGTCTGATAGCTTCTACGGTCTGAATGTCTCCAACATCCTTTTTTTTTTTTATCCTCACCCGAGGATATTTTTTCCATTTTTTGTACAGATAGAGTGGGAGGGAGAGAGAGTGAGAAACATCGACGTGAAGGGACACATCGAGTGGCTGTCACCCGCACGACCAACCAGGGCCGGGGACAAACTGCAACCGAAGTACGTGCCCTTAGTGGGAACCGAACCCGGGTCTCTCCGGACCGCAGGCTGACGCTCTAACCGCTGAGCCAAACTGGCCAGGGCCCAACATCCTTTCTTTTACATGGCCAACCGCCACTACTTTTGTTCAAGATCTCACAGTCTCTTATCTGGAATATATCAAGTCACCTCAAGGATTTCCCTACTCCAGTTAGTTCCACATCCAATCCATTCCTATAATAGCTGGTGTGATTATTCTAAAATGGCCATTATTCATACCTCTCCACAGCTTAAAAAATCCTAACTAGCTCCCCAGTGCCCTTAAGATCAAAGAAATACTCTTTTATATGGCTACACCCTTTGTGATATGCTTGCTTATTCTTCCAGGCACAACTCAAGCCTTACCTCCTCCAGAAGCCTGCCTTAAATCACCTCTCCCTATGGAGAGCCTTACCTGTACTCCCAGATGCCCGTGGCAACCATCTGTCATAGCAAAACAGGCCTGTCTCTCCCAGGGGGCAGTGAGTTCCCTTAGGTAGGAACTTTGCTGTATTTAGGTATTTATTTGGTATAGTGCCAGGCCTGTGGTTTTCAAGACCCTGGATAATGTGACTTCAGCTCTGTGTCCCTCATTTCTGAAACCTTGGTTCCCGCTATTCTGGGTTTCTTTTCTGCATCAGTATATGTTGCATTGTGCCAGCCTCTGTGACTGTGATCACTACCTCCCTTTCTTCCCAATTTTGCCTTGAAAGTGCCTGTTTTTTCTTCCTCAACATACTCTCTCCTGTGCTCCCAAAGTGTTGTCTCTCATAACACTTAACATGAAGCTTTTAAGGGCAAGAAACTTGTGTTTTCTTCATACAACCTTCTAGAACATAATAGGTGCTAAAGAAAATTTTTAAATAAATGAATGGGTTGGTGTTAGGCTCCTTTGCATCTGTCCTGTCTGATGCACAAAAGGCAAACAGAGGTCTTTTTCTCATCTTGAAGAACTGATAGTCAGTCATCCTCCTTGGGGGACGCCCACTTGAATCTCATTTTTGAATGAGTTTTCTTTCTTCAAAACTCTAAGGGTTCCCACCAGACTTGCAACAAGGGGATCAGTGGGCAGTGGCAGATTGTCCTGGGCTCACCTTCCCTGACTCTCCAGGGAGCTGACAGCAGCCCCGCCTTGGCTCACTTCTTCCCCATGACGTTCCTAGGGAGCCAGAGCAGCCCGCCTAGGCTCTCTCCTGTTGCTTCTTCTGTCCTAGGCCCTTTCTTGTTTTACTGTCCCCAGCTTTAATAAATGTATTCTCAAAAACAAACAAACAATAATACCTGAAAGTCTGTGGGGTATACTGTACTTTAGAGGAATCAGCTTAAGTATTCAGTTATGTAGCAATTCCCTAGCCATCTTCTAGGGGAGTTGATAAGTCCCAAATGCAGCCACAAATGTCATTTTGGTCACAACCCATCTCTTGCTTGCTTATTTATTTATTTATTTATTTATTGTTAATCCTCACCCTAGGATATTTCTCCATCGATTTTCAGATAGAGTGGAAGGGCGGGAAGGTGAGAGAGAGAGAGAGAGAAAGAGAGAGAGAAACATCAATGAGAGAGGGACACATCAATTGGTTGCCTCGCCTACGACCCCGACCATCCGGGGATTGAACCTGCAACCCTTCGCTCTGTGCGCCCCAACACTTTAACTGCTGAGCCAAACCGGCCAGGGCTCTGTTGCTTATTTTTTAAAAACGTTCTGAATAGAGGTCAATAATATAGTCTTTGGCTTCAGATAGCCTAGGTTCCAAAGCAGACTTGGTTACTTACTGGTTTTTGGTTTTTTAGGTTTAGCTAATGCACCTGAAAAATGGGGATAATATTACAGGCCATAGAGTTATGAGAATTCAACAAGACAATGTACAGCACTTGGCACATGGAAAAACGATGAATGAACAGTTGCTATTGGGCTTAACATGTCTCCATACCCCAAGGTAGGTAAGGTCACCATAAGAAGCACCTGGCGGGCAAAACTCTGCCAAAGGAGTGGATTTCAGGTTCAGGATGGTGATGGTGATGGTGTCGGTGATGGTGACGGTTTGGGCCCCACCACCGCTTAGGATGTATTCCCTTTCTCAGGCCTCTACCCACCCCAATTCCTGGGCTACAGTCGGGTAGGAACCTCTTCCCCTGGCCGGGCCCCACTGGAGGTCTGAGGCTGTGAACACAGCGAGGGGAACCTAGTGTGGGCGGAACTCGAGTGCAGCAGCGGTAACCTTCCCGGGGAGCAGTAAGGGCGATGGGTCGGCGGAGGTAGAAAAGCGTCGGACGCCCGGCCGATCATGGACGCTTGACAACCTGCGGGCAGGCGCCGGGAGTCCGAGACAGCGACCTAGAGGACCGAGAGGTGGCGAGGACAGGTAAGGGCCAGCGAGAAGGCGGGACCCGGCGGGCCAGGATAGTCGGGGCTGTCCGGCCTCGTGCCCGCCGCCGGGAAAGCCCGCGGCCACACTGCCCCGCCCCCGCCCCGGAGAGCGCGCCCCGCGGCTCCTCACTCAGCACTCGCCGCCCTGTGTGGAGCACAGCGCCGATCCGCCCTCTCGGAAGTCCATCCCAGCCCGAGACCCTCCGCTCCCGCGCCGCGGCTGCTCTCGCTTCTCCACTTCCAAAAGCTGCCTCTTTGCCCTTCTGCTATCCATCAGAACAGCGCCCCCCCCCGACGGGAATTCATCACCTCTGTGTCTCTAGCCGCCTCCTCGGACCGTCCCACTCCAGAAGAAAGCGATTATCTGCGCCTCCTCACCTCTCTGCTCCCACGGGCTTTGCTCCATGGGCCGAAATTTTTTCTTGGAGGCACAGACATTTTTGTCCATTTATCGAATCCCTCTCCACCCCCAGTCCCTTCCATTCAGTCTCTTCACACGTGTCCACCTGGGAAGGAGGTTTTCGTTCGTCCTCTCCTAACCATCGCCTAACCCTCTTCTTCCTCCCACCTTTCCCCCTTTTCTCCTCTTCCCCTCTCAACAATCTTTATTCCCTGGCACTTCACTTGTTTTGTTTCCGACAAGACCTTTCCCTAATACTGTAAAAGGGCTGCTGCAGTTCTGTGTGCCTGCGTCCCCAGGAAAACTTAGTTTCTTTTGTACCAAACTATCCTCCTTTGACTTGTTCTCTGCTTCATTTTACTATAATTCTTCTCCTTCCTTTTGTCATACTGCCCCAATACGTATCATTCTTGGAGGAGTGATCTTTTTTGCAGAATTCCTGTTCAGTAGGTATGCAGTGTGTGTGTTCACATACACTCAACCTATGATTAGATTATACCGTTGAGGGACTCTCCTGTCCCTAATGTCTTCAGGATGGCAATATACTATCTTGTTTTCTCAGACCTTTTTATTGTTTTCTCGAGGTTTCACAAATTCTGAAGTCAAGTTTGGTAAAATGTCACATATCAGTAGGAGGCCAAATTGAGGGAGTTTTTTTTTTTTTTTTCTCAAATGGAGTAGGAGGGAGAGAGAGGAAGAGAGAGAGAAACATTGATGTGAAAGGGACACATCGAGTGGCTGCCACCCACACAACCCAACCAGGGCCAGGGACAAACAGCAACCGGGGTACATGCCCTTAGTGGGAACCAAACCTGGGTCTCTCTGGACCGCAGGCCGACGCTCTAACCATTGGGCAAAACCGGCCAGGGCTGAGGGTGTTTTTTCATGGACTTTCACACCATGTATTTTCTTAGTTTGAATATATTGCTGCTTATCTTTCAAGATCATTTTCCCTCTTTTTCTATGCTTACATGACTTTTTTGGTTAAATGAGACATCTTTCTTGGTCTGTTTTTTGTCTTATCTCTGACTGTAGGTGGGAGTCTAATGACACAGAAGAAGCTGTAACTGATTGCTTTTGCTTACATCTGTGTATGGGCAATATTCTCTTTTTCTTAATGAGTCTGTAAATGAGGTGGATATGAAACAGCTACTGAGAAACTCCTGTGTGTTTCTTTAGGTCCTGGTTAGGTTTAAGGGCTTAGAACATGCTGCCTTTGGGAGAGGGTCAGATGGGAATAAAATGACTTTTACTAAGTATGTTTCAAACTTCAGAATAAGCATAAAATCCCTTTAACTCCAGGTTCAACCCTGCCCATCTCACTAAGTGGTCACTGCACCTGGACTCAGGAACTGTTTTTTTGTTTTTTTTTAATACTATAAAATTATTCTGTTATCTGATCCAGGATTAAATAAGCATAGATTTTGCAAAAGAGAAGGGAAGATGATGGAAACACTTTTCTTTTGGACAGATCGTAAGGCCAGAGAATGGCAGGTGAACAGAAACCCTCAAGTAATCTCCTGGAACAGTTTATTTTACTAGCCAAAGGTACTAGTGGCTCAGCCCTCACTGCTCTCATAAGCCAAGTCTTGGAGGCGCCTGGAGTGTATGTATTTGGAGAACTGCTGGAGCTGGCCAATGTGCAGGAGGTAAGAACAATTTCTTTATCTAAACAAATTTTCTATTTTCTTTGTTCTAAGCCTTTCTTTGAGTCTCCAGGTTTCCAAGGAATTTCAGTGCCAAAGCATTGTGGACCTGTGAGGTACCCTTTTCAGGGAGGGATGGGAATTGGTGGACAGGGAAAGAGAGCAAGGATGATGTCCTGGACTCCTTCTAGTCAACATTTTCATCTAAACTCGAGGTAAAATTAATTGCTAATAATTTGAAATATAGGGGAAAATCCAATTGAACCTAGTAAGTTAGAAACAGAGTGTAAGCATGGACTGATATTTAACAGGGGTAATTTCAGGTATTCTTAGGGACAAAAACCTCTAATACAAATATAGACAAGGAAGACTGGTCAGGTACATAATAGCAGAAAAAGATTGCTATTGAACCTGCCATAAGCATGAATAAGGAACATATTGTTCCTGTGGAAAAGGGTAACGTTGTGTAGATTTGTAAAGTAAAATTGTAAAAAGGATATGACTGACAAGCTGGAAAGTAGTCCGTTTTGCCTTGTTTGCTTCTTTGTTTGATTGTATTTATTAAAACCTTGAGTATCCAGTTTTGGTTATTGTGCCTTAAAAATGAGATGATCCACCCTGGCCGGTTTGGCTCAGCGGTTGGAGCATCGGCCTGCAGACCAGAGAGTCCCGGGTTCAGTTCCTGTAAGGGCATGTACCTTGGTTGCAGTTTGTCTCCAGCCCCTTGTTAGGGTCGTGTGGGTGGCAACCAATTGATGTGTCTCTCTCATATCAATGTTTCTCTCTCTCTCTTCCTCCCTCTCCTTCCTGCTCTGTCTGAAGATAAATGCAAAAATGTCCTCGGGTGAGGATAAAAAAAAAAAATGAGATGATCCAGTGAAGAATGACCAGGTAGAATAAAGAGCTGTAAAGCAACCTATACTTTTCAACCTCTACTTCCCAACCTCGGTATCCCTGGGGGATTGGTTCTAGGACCCCCCTCCCTCTGATGCTCAAGTTCCTTATGTAAAGTAGCCTATTGTTTGCATAAATGACAGGGTAAGCCTACATACCACTTCATTCACATGGATTCAGCATAGTGCTTGGTGCATGGCTAATTCAAGGTTTGCTTATTGGAACTTCCTAGGATGTTTCCCCCCATATATATATATATATATATATATATATATTTTTTTTTTTTTTTTCCTGTATTGATTTATTAGAGAGAGAGGAAGGGAGAGGGAGAGAGAGAAAAACATTGATGAGAGAGAATATCGATTGGCCACCTTCTACATACCCCACACTGGGGATTTGGCCCACCAACTGGGCATATGCCCTGACCAGGAATCGAACCAGAGACGTCTTGGTGCATGGGTCAACAGTCAACCAGTGAACCGCACCAGCTGGGATGTAATCATCTGTTTGAAAATGTGTGAGCTAGATTTGATGGTCTCTTCCACCTCTGATTTAGGACCTCAGGAGGTTGTTAATAAACCTGAAAAGGTAGACTGGGGTATTAGGTTGCCTGCTCTAATTGGGCTGCTTAGCAAATCATCTTTATCTTTCCATAGATTTTTTTTTCCATATGTAAGCTGGGAATAAGATAATTGCCTTTTAGTGGTCTGAAATTACGGATGTAGTTCTTGGAACCTTTTTTTTAAAAGATGGTTAAAATTGAGTAGTATTTCATTGGTGTCCACTGAATGACTTGGTTATTCCTGCTTAGACTTTACTGAGTTTGGTAAATTAGAAGAGTAACGGGTCCATATATATATTTAAAAACAAATTTGTTTGTTTTTTACTCTTCACCCGAGGACATCCCTGCATTAATTTTCAGGTAGAGCAGGAGGGAGAGAGGAAGGAAGAGAGAGAGAGAAACATCGCTGTGAGACACATCAACTGGCTGCCACCCACACGACCCCAACCGGGGCCATGGACGAACCACAACCGAGGTACGTGCCCCTAGCGGGAACCGAACCGAGGACTCTGTGGTCCGAGGGCCAACGTTCTAACTGCTGAGCCAAACCGGCCAGGGCACGGGTCCATATTTGTGAGTAAAAGAAACAACCAAGTCACGGTGATTGATAGCATGGCAGAGCAGTTCAGGCAGAACAGTAGCTCTTGTTTTTCTTCTACAGATAGTTCTTTGACCACCAGCATTAGTGAGGAATAAATACTTTTTTTTTTTAATCTTCACCCGAGGATATTTTTCTGTTAATCTTCAGACAGAGTGGGAAGGAGAGGGAGAGAGAGAGAAACATTGATGTGAGAGGGACACATCAACTGAGGACCTCCCGCACGATCTTGACTGGGGATGAACCGCCACCGAGGCATATGCCCTTGACTGAAATCAAACCTGGGACTTTTTGGTCCGCAGGCTGTCACTCCCACCACTGAGCCAAACCAACTAGGGCAAGAATAAATAATTTTAGTGAACATTTTTATTTTGGGTAGCCTGATATCCTGGTTTCCTGTCCCAACTTGGCTCTTCTGTCATACCTTATGCTGTGCTAATCTCTCCCAGTGTCACAGTCCACATAAAGTCCTGAAACTTAGAACAAACCCTGCACTTTGTTCAGTTTAGATTGTTAGTGGCTTGTGTTGTACCTGCCAAACTGGTGTGTGGATGAGGCTGCTTCACTGATCATTTAAAAACATTTTTTTCTTTATTGATTTTAGAGAGAGAGGAAGGGAGAAAGAGAGAGAGAGAAACACCGATGATGGAGAACATCGATCGGCTGCCTCCTGCATGCTCCCCACTGGGGATTTGGCCCATAACCTGGGCATGTGCCCTGACCGGGAATTGAGCCGGCTTCCTCTTGGTGCATGGGTCGATGCTCAGCCAGTGAGCCACACTAGCTGGGCAATTCACTGATCATTTTAATGGCAAGGGAATCTTGAGAAAACATGAACTGCTTGTGTGTGTGTGGAAGCAAAAGCAGTTCCTTGGTCATACTGTGTGAAGTGCAAAACGTATTCCTGAGCGAGAAAAGTTAAATTGGGAGCTTTAATAATCTTAATGATTTTTTTCCCAAAGAATGAAAGCTCTGGAAGGGACCAGCTAATAAAACAGTACAGAACTGTTGCACATGGTTACCCACCCTCTGATTGAACACTGGAGTTTGGTAGACAGCTTGGTCTGTGAACTGTTTCTTTTCCTCCTCAGCTTGCAGAAGGAGCGAATGCTGCGTATTTGCAGTTGCTGAACCTGTTTGCCTATGGAACATACCCAGATTACATAGGTGAGTTGGTTAAGATTCTCCAGAGACTTTTCTTAGTTATGTCTCTCTGTTTAGATGTTTTGCTTCCATGAGGATCACTGAGGTTTGGGATATAAAGCATGGGGTGGGAACTTTTTGACCTGGCCATTCCCCGTTTTACTTTGCCCTGTAGGTGATCTTACATGAGGACTCTCCCTTCTCACCTTTTGTTTCCCAGTGGGTAAAATGGGGACTGTTTATGCTAGTCTGTAAATATAGCCCTTGGTTATTTTCCAGATAAGATTCTTGAGGACTGGTGTTTGTAGAACACTTGGAGTGTTGTGAAATGTCAGAATACCCACTTGTGAAGTATTTAAGCACTTTAAATATTATCAAAATAATAACACTATACTGTATTGAAGAACATTTGGAAAATAGGGGGTAAAAGTCATTCATAGTTGTACCAGCATTAAACTGCTGATAGCATTATGGTGCTGGATTTTCCCACTCTGCTTGGGTGTTCTATATGTATAATTAGATTATGTATACAATTTTGTATCTTTGGTCATTTATTTTATAGGCATTTATTCATGTTTTAAGTCTGGAGTCATTTTTAGTATTTTATAACCTCATACTCCATAATCTCCTTGGTTCATTCATTCTCTTCTGTAGGTCATTTGAGTCATTTAAAATTAGAATAATAAATATCAGGATCGAGGTGCATAAATGTCCAGATGCTACTTACCTTCTACCCAAGCCAGTTTTGTCTGGCTTCCCTGGTTTATTTTAGTGGCATGACAAGAGCCTGATAGTTTATTTTAGCGGTGTGACTCAGGACCTTCCCTACTATATCCCTGACTTTCCCTCTTTCTCACTGTCTTTCTTGCTGGTCATTTCTGCTTACTCTTAGCTGCTGTCAGACTGGACAGTTTACCACTTGCCAGTTTTTCCTCTGTTTTTGTTCTCAGTAAAGAGGCAGCATTATACAGACTCTGGAACCAGGCTGCCTATGTTATATTCTAGCTCCACCTCCATTGGTCATGTCCTTTGGCAAATGAAATAATCTTCTGTACCTCAGTTTTCTTCTCTGCAGTAATCCAGGTCCATAGTCCTCTGCCTGCACTCCTTAGGCTAGATGTTTCAGAATTTAGAATTTGGGGGAATTTAAAAAAGTAATATGATGCATTTGTTTTTTTTTTAATTCTCACCTGAGGATATTTTTCTATTTATCTTCAGACAGAGTGGGAGGGAGAGAGAGGAAGAGGAAGGGAGGAGAGAGAAACATCGACATTAAAGGGACACATCGACTGTTTGCCTCCTGCATAACGCTGCCCAGGGCCAGGGACAAACCAAAAGCAAGGTACGTGCCCTTGGCCGACGCTCTACTGCTGAGCCAAACTGGCCATGGCTGCGTATGCCTTTTTATGCAACACCCTTGATGGGTGTGGGCAGCATCTGTAGTCAAACACAGTCATGATTGTTTTTAATGCTCACCCAAGGATATGTTTTTTATTGGTTTTTAGAGAGAGGAAAGTATTGAGAGAGACATCGATTGGTTTTCTCCCATACATGCTCCAACCAGGGATCAAACCTAAAACCTAGTTATGTGCCCTGACCAGTAATCGAATCACAACCTCTTGGTGTATGGGACAACGCTCCAACCAACTGAACCACCTGGCCAGGGCCACAATCATAATTTTGTAGCAAAACAAGTGAATATTCACAAGTGGGATAAAAAACCCACCTTAATTCAGGTCAGGAATTGCTACCAGATGAATTTTAACACCATGCTCAACAACAAAAAATGAGTTTGGATTCACCTTTTTGGAATTCAGAGTATGGATGAGGAATTGAAAGCGTTTAGAATTTATCTTCTGGGGTTGTTGCGAGGACTAACTGGATGTGTGTATGTGCGTCTGTATCTGTGTGTGCGTCTACACTAAAGAAAGCTTGCCATGTACGTTACCTGTTGCTGCCACCGTGGCTGTTGTTAGCATCATTGCTGTTACTGAAATTTTGCCCATCCTTCAAGGCTCATCTCAAACTTTGTATTATTTTTTATTTTTTCATTTAAAAAAATATGTTTTTATTGATTTTTTTACAGAGAGAGGAAGGGAGAGAGAGAGAAACATCGATGTGAGAGAGATACATCGATCGGCTGCCTCCTGAACATCCCCTGCTGGGTATTGAGCCCGGAATCCAGGCATGTACCCTGACTGGGAATCGAACCAGGACCTCTCAGTCCATGGGGTGACATTCAGTCCACTGAGCCACAACAGATGGGCTGTATTTTTTTCCCCCTCTCCTGTACCTCCCCAATGTGATTGGGTTCACTTCCTTTCTGTCTTTCTCTCACTCCTCCGCCTCTTTTCCTAGCTCGCTCTCCCTTTCTCCCTCCTTTCCCCCTCTCTTCACCCTTTTGCCCTCTCCTGGTAATTGGTACCTTTCTTCTGGTAGTTCTGCCTTGCATCTGTAGCTGTTGAAACATCTGATTGTAACAATGAAGACAAGTCCAGGGCTACTGAGTCAGTCACATAACTCCAGGTGGTTGGTGCCCCTGGAAGTGTGTAGCACAGCAGCCTTGACAAGATCTTATTCATCCTCAGTGCCCCTGAATCATTTAAGACAGTGCCTTGCATGGAGCAGATGCTCAGTGAAAATGTGTTGAACTTGCTTGAATGTCACAAAGGGCACAAATAATATTATTCCATTAAGGTATTTGTCATCATTTTGTGCTTTCATGCCTGGATTTTCAGGGGATTAAGCTCCTTGTGTGTAGAGACTGAGTCTTGTCTTCTTTGGAAGCACATGGTCTTCCAGAGAAGACAGGAGGTGCTCGTGGAACATTTACCTAATGAGTAAGTGCAGAGTCATGACTGATTTAGTAGTAGATTTGGTGTGGGAAAATGGTGTGCTTATTCCATAAAGAAATCCTAATTTTATTTTGTGTCTTGATTTTTGTGGTGGGTGGGACTGAGCAGCCAACAAGGAGAGCCTGCCAGAACTGAGCACAGCTCAGCAGAATAAGCTGAAGCACCTTACCATCGTGAGCTTGGCGTCGAGAATGAAGGTATAGTCCCGAATCCTTTCCTGTCTCCCCACTTCAGCACAGGTCTCTCATTGGCATCAGTGTGGGAATTCCCAGCTACACACAGTAGAGTCATAGCATAAATGCATAAAATTTGCTTGGCAAAGGACAAAAGAGAAAAAGATAATTAAAATAGTGTTGATGATTCCTCACTCTCCCATTTAGGAGAAATATGCCCAGGAGTGATTGTGAATCAGCAGGTCTCAGTTCTGGCATGCCGTGGTGCCTCACGTGGTGTGAGCATTTTGCCATTCTGAAGGGAGACTGCTGTCTAAAGACATGTATTTTTCAAACAGCAGGGCACCCCAAGGCAAGTTAATGACTTCATTTATTGCTCAGTGTACAGTGAACTGTGCTAATGCTAGAGGAAAAACTTGCTATGTTGGACTTACTGAGAAATAGATTTTAATATGCTGCCTTCCTTGGGTTTTCAAGGTTAATTATACTAATCAGAATTTTTGCCTTACATGTTAGCTTTAGACCCAAACCTTCTGTAAGCTGTCACTCCACTATATCTGAGTTCTCTGCCCTGCTCACTTAAGCAGCCTTGAACCAGCTGCTCATAGTCATTAGCAAAGAAGATCCAGATTCGGTTAGTTTATAGTTGATTTGGCTCTCTGCCCAATCACAGTCTGAGTGTCTGGGGCTCGGCCTTTGAAAAAGTTGCTTTTTGCACTTCCCCTCTGTGATCGGAGCTTCAGAGTTACATGTTTATTCTTGCATTGCTATTTCAATTGCTGAAATCACTTTACCTGATTGAATCTCGAACTCCTAATTCTCAGCCTGGCATTTCAGATAGGAGGCCTATTTTGTTAAGAAATGTTGATTACCATTTTTTATTTTTTTTGTCCTGATCATGGACTTCTTAAGTGTACCAAAGAGTAGGAGTAACTTTTTCCTTTATTTCTACAACCTGTCTTTGTAAGCCCTCCTACTGCCCCTGGATTTCAGACTTAGTCACAGAAAACCCCTTTTGGTATGTTTGCTGTTAACTCTCTTGTCTGTAGCCATTTCCCCCTGTCAATTTCTTCAGATTTGATCACTGTGTTTATTTTCAAACTAAAAGTAATGTGTCAGGATTTGCAGAAAATTAAACATTTAGATATTCAGTTGTCTTGGCGTCATGCAGAATGTTGTTACAGCCCAGTCAAGGACTGTTGTTGGGAATTGACATTAGTTGCAAGAGTCTGAAAAAACAACTCTAAGCTTGAGGATGGCCTCTGAGCTGGCTGTACTGCTGACCACCTGTAGGTGGATGTGTTAGCCTGGATGTGTTTTTGTTTTTTAATCCTCATCCGAGGACATTTTTCCATTTTTTGTACAGACAGATTGGGAGTGAGAGAGAGGAAGAGAGAGAGAGGGAAACATCGACGTGAAAGGGACACATCGAGTGGCTGCCACCCGCACGACCAACCAGGGCCGGGGACAAACTGCAACCGAGGTATATGCCCCTAGCGGGAACCGAACCCGGGCCTCTCCGGACCGCAGGCGGACGCTCTAACCGCTGAGCCAAACCGGCCAGGGCAGCCTGGATGTGTTTTAGGTTGAGCTCTGCCATGTAAGCTCCCAGTTCTCCTCCCCAGTGTCTGAGATTGTTTGGAGTTTTATGATGATCTGGCATTTTATGCAATGTCTGCAAGCTTCTAGAAGGTTGAAGAGCAGCATATACTGAGTATTTTTCCTTTCTTTTCTGGAAAGAGTCTTTGGCATCTCTGAGTTTGCTTCAGAGAATGAAAGCTGAAGGCGGGGCAAAGTCCAGGAGGCAGAGAATCCTGGAGAATGCATTCCTAGATGCTATGGGTCTTGTTTGGATCCCACAGATCTTACAGCTCATTATCCATCTCTTGTTGCCATAGGTGTTAATAATTATCACTGCACTGCATTTCCCAAAGCCCTGAAGCAGCCGTTGGCTATGTTGGTAATACCTGCATTTCTTTAATGTTTGCCAGTGGTTTTTATAAATATCACATGGCCTTATCTGCAGTGTATCCCCTACTCCGTGCTGCTGAAGGACCTGGAGATGCGGAATCTCCGGGAACTGGAAGACCTCATCATTGAGGCTGTCTACACTGACATCATCCAGGGCAAGTTGGACCAGCGAAACCAGCTGCTAGAAGTGGACTTCTGCATTGGCCGTGACATCCGAAAGAAGGATATCAATAATATTGTCAAGACCTTGCACGAGTGGTGAGGCTGAAAGATGGAGGAGTCCCTTCTCTTTAGGGAGGGGGTATCTAGCTTCTGTGTGGGGAAATACAGTCTCCAGGTATTAGCTGGAGCTGGCTGGGAGCTGGGGCTTTGGGACAGTAAGCCAGAGAGTGAGGGGCTACATTCGTGGCTACAGCTGTATGGCAGCAGGAATCACTTCAGGCCTCCTAGTGCCTTGGTTGTAAAATAGTTCTTGTCCTGGTGCAGTTGGGGACTATTTTATGGTGGGCTGTAAAACTCCCAGGGTTGGCACAGGGAGCCTCCGAAGCCTAGCCATGTGACACGGATCCTGTGCTTTGCAGACTCAGCCTCAGAGTTTGACCAAGCTCAGGAAGTTAGTGTTGGTAAGATTCTTTGGGTAAGAAAACCTGTGTTCAGCATCAGTAACATTTGCCTAGTGTTTATAAAATGTAGTGAGGGATAGTGAAGACAAGGAATGGGTTATTCTAAGTTGAAACACAGACTCACACTGTGTTAGTATAACTGTATTCTGGTATGTAAAAAGAAGTGGGGTATTTGCATGTACTCTATTTTAATAGAACTTCATGTTTGCAAGAGCTGTTTCAGGTTTTGTAATGTTGTGAAGTTATTTAAATAATTTGGGGCTTATACAGCCAGATGGGCTTAGTCAGAGATGAGGTTTTAGCTGAGTTTTGAAGGAGGGCCAGGGTTAGAGTGTGGTTGGAGGTGAGGAGAGTATGTGCCCTGGCAGGCTCATGGCATTTTGGAGGTCAGGAAGCAGAGTAGGCTAGCTTTTTGTGCAGGGTGGGAGGGAAATTATTTTCTATAAAATAGATGAAATCTCTGGCTTATCCCCAAGAGGAGTATATCCAGAGATGAATGACCCAGCTTTGACTCCCTGGGGTCTAATGCCACCCTCCCACCAAGTTTTCCTCACTTCAGCTACTATTGGACCCCAGGGCATGTGCTGCCCACCCCTTACCCCAAGTTCTAGCCCCGGTGTGACCCCAAACACCTACCCTTGACAACCTCTGACCAAAAAAGGAGCTTTCAAAAAAACTTAATACAGAATAAATGGGAAATAAACTTAGAAAATACCCCTAACATGAAAATGGTCTGGTGTATACAATCTAGCTTTTCAACCACTGCACTTGGCTGTCAGGCTGTTTTTTAATCCTTACCTGAAGACATTTTCCCATTTTTTGTTCAGATAGAGTGGGAGGGAGGGAGAGAGAGAGAGAGAGAGAGAAACATCAACATGAAAAGGACACACATCGAGTGGTTGCCACTCACACAGTGTAACCAGGGCTGGGGGAAAAACTGCAACCGAGGTACGTGCCCTTAGCGGGAACCGAGCCCGGGTCTCTCTGGAGCACAGGCCGACACTCTAACTGCTGAGCCAAACCGGCCAGGGCTGTCTTAGACTGTTTTTGAGATGACTGACACAGTTTTCATGTCCATAGTCTGGCTTCCCTTGTTTTTAGCCCCCAGGATGTTTCCACCCAGAGGTGCCATCCTAACCCCCGTTGTAGGATGTTTATTAGTCCAGAATCTTAAAACTTGTGTTCAGGCATTGGAGTTCATGTTGAAACAAAATTGGGATGTAGCCCTGGCCGCTTTGGCTCAGCGGTTAAAGCGTCGGCCTGCGGTCTAGAGAGACCTGGGTTCGGTTCCCGCTAAGGGCACGTACCTCGGTTGCAGTTTGTCCTCGGCCCTGGTTGGTCGTGCGGGTGGCAGCCACTCAATGTGTCCCTTTCACGTCGATGTTTCTCTCTCTCTCTCTCTCCCCCCGCCCCCACTCTATCTGTACAAAAAATGGAAAAATGTCCTCGGATGAGGATAAAAAAAAAAAAAATTGGGATGTAGACCAGTACCACAAATAGGGCAAAATGTTCACAGCTATTGAATCTTAAGTGAAGGATATGTGGGTATTCGTTATACTATTCTTTCAACATTTTTCAAAATTTTCAAAATTAAAAGTAGGGCAAAGAAACTGAGGGGGATGACAGTGAGGAAGTAACTTAAATGTCTACTAAAAGGGGCAATCTTCACAGTAGGAGCTTTTAGAAAATAATTTTTTCTATCAAGAAGAGTGTAAAGTCCTTTTCTCTTACAATATGGAAGACTTTCCCATGGGATTGAGAGCTTGGAGATTAAAGCTGTATTCTAAGAAACTACCCCACATCCTCCATGTTTGTCTCCACGTGCCCTATTTTATGTGCTCTATGTTAGAAACGCTTGTTTCTGGGAAGGAGTGCGGGGGTAAGAGCCCTGTAAAGGGGATGTTACAGAAAGACCTGTGAGGAGTTGGGATGGGGGGTGGGATTTTGGATCCTGGCGGAGAGCTCCCAGGCCTTTCTGTGGCTCAGGATTGGTTATCTCCTTTGCAGGTGTGATGGATGTGAAGCTGTTCTGCTAGGCATCGAGCAGCAAGTTCTGAGGGCCAACCAGTACAAGGAGAACCACAGCCGAACTCAGCAGCAGGTGGAGGCAGAGGTAAGGAAGGGGACTTTGTTCCCCTGCTCCTGGGGATCCGTTTGTTTCTTCATCTTGTGAGTCTTGTAGATGAAATAAGCAGTCATCAACAAATAGGCACTGGTGCTGGAGTGGAAGTGAGTGTGACACGGTCTCTGTGCAAGGTGCTCTCCATCTCCTTTCTGCCTGCCGGTTGGCAGAGTGGGAGCAGCCTTGGAGAGCACAGAATGTTGTGATTCCTCAGTACACATGCACTTTGCAGCTGAAGAGCAAAAGAAACAAATTTGGGGATGTACCTTAAAGATTGCTATAAGGAGGTGCCAGTCTAAACTCTTCTTAGTTTTGTTCTGTGGTGTGCAGCAAGATATCAGCTTCCCTGGTTGAATTTGCTTTGGACAGCACTGTGAAGCAGATCTGATAAGCCACTTGAATTAATAAACCAAGTCAGTGGGGTACCTGAAGTCGAGCCAGTAAATAAATTATACAAAGTAGATGTTAGCCCCCTACAGCCAGGTTGTGTTATAGCAAGAAATGTATATCCAGGGAAAACTTTCACGTATCTTTTCTTCAACTTATGGTGGAAACAGAATGACCGTTTTGAAGATTGGACTATAAGAACAAGAAAATTCAAATTCAGAGATCAACACCATCAATATTTTATTTTCTGGAAAAATAGCAAAGGACTATGCAAAAGTTTTCTATGAAGGAGTAAAATGTTTTTATACTACTTTATTGTTTTAGAAATAGATTTAGAATTATTAGTAGTAGTATTTTTAATCCTCACCTGAGGATATTTATCTATTGATTTTCAGATATTGGGGGGGGGGGGGTAGAAACATTGATGTGAGAGAGAGACATCGATTGGTTACTCTTGAACAACCCTGACCAGGGCTGGGGATCGAAGTACATGCCCTTGGCCAGAACCGAACCCTCGACTTCTTTGGTCTGTGGGCTGACTCTCTAACCGCTGACCCAAACAGGCCAGGGCAGATTTAGAATTACTGATGATGCTGTAGCCCTTTACTCATAGATCATTGTATGTTTGCAGGTATGTAAAAAATTGATACTTAAAACAGCATCTTTAAAATTGCAGCAATCCTCAGAAGTCAGTAAAACTTATCATTGATGTAAAAGGGATACTTTTTTTTTTACTTCATTTTAACTTTTAGTATCAATAGAATGTCTTAAAAATTGGTACATTCTCCCTCAGAAAAATGTCTGCTAAGAAATAATTAGCCCTGGCCAGTTTGGCTCAGAGTTTAGAACGTCGACCCGCAAACCAAAGAGCCCCGGGTTTGATTCCAGCGGAGGGTACGTACCTTGGTTGCAGTTCGTCCCTGGCCCTGGTTGGGGTTATGTGGGTGGCAACCAGTTGATGTGTCTCTCTCAACATCCAGGTTTCTCTCTTTCTCTTTCTCTCTCCCCCCCCCCCCCCACTGTCTGAAAATAAATGTAAAAATATCCTTGGGTGAGGATTAAAAAAGAAAGAAAGAAAGAATATGGGTTATAAAAAACAAAAACCAGATGGCTAGAAGGGTGGTGGTTACCAGGCACAGGGGCGGGAAGGGTGCAGTTGGACAGGGGCACATGGGGCTACGGGCCCTGGTACTGCTCTACTTCTTAAGCTGTGTGGTAGGTGCAGGGTTCATTTCATCCTTCTCTAAGCTACGTGTATGTTACAGCCTTTTTAAATGGGTGACATATTTCATTCTAGAAAAAGAAGAAAGGGAAAACATTTGGTGGATGAAATGCAAGTGAAGATAAAAGTGTGTGATTGTGGTTTTAGTGACACCTGGTTGTCACTTTTAGCCTCTTGGAGGGACACAGGCTCCACTCTTTGAGTTAATGGGCGTTTGTTTGTATACCTGTAGCCTGGACATCTATGGAGTGACCTCAGAATTTGTTTGGAGCCCTTAAGATCAAAATGTTAGCATTGGGTCCTGGCCAGTGTGGCTCAGTTGGTTGGAGCATTGTCCCGTACACCAAGAGGTGGCGGGTTCGATTTCCAATCAGGGCACATACTCAGGTGGCAGGTTCGATCTCCAGTTGGGGTGCATGTGGGAGGCAACCGATCAATGTTTCTCTCCATTCCTCTCACTCAAATCAATTTTAAAAATTTACTTAAAAAATGTTGGCATTGGAAATCCTTTTCTAGTGTGATAGGGCTTGAAGTATTAATGGTATTTAATGAGTTTTATAAACCAGGTGTCCAGAAGTGTGGCAGAGTGGGGCCCAGAATTAAGCTAAGGAACATAAGTAGTGTGCCTTTTGAAGGGGGGAATTTATGAACTATTTCCCCTACTGTGTTCTATGTATCCTTGAAAATAAAGCCTGTGTCTTTCTTGTCTTTGTAAGATTAACTCCTTGTCTCATGCCTACCCCATAGTAGTGGCTCACGTGTTTATTGAACTGAATATTTCTGGCACAGCCTATAAGTGTATCAGAGAATTGCTAAACTCTGCTTTTCATGAACTAGAGTGAATTCATTTTGGATATACACACACTCTTCTATGTACTATACATACTCTTTAGACATTCAATCCATCATAAATTTTTAACCCTATTTTTAGCCGAAGAAGTATGAACTACATTTCATTTAACTTTAGCCAAAGACAAATACAACTGTGAAAATAAGCCTGCTGCTTCTCTAATAAGCTGTGTTACTACCACCTTCTTGAATATCGTGGCCTCTTCTCTGACCTGGGAGTGATGTCTGAATAAAGTAAGAAGGGCTAATCACTCTGTCCTCTCCATTAAGTCTAATCTATAAATCAAACCCTGGAAACACATGAGGTTTGGAGGTGAAATATGCCCGCCTGACTGGGGTAGCCTGTGTGAAGCAAACTATCTTTAACCTGGTCAGAAGCTTGATCACTGCTGGCTGCCCCGTCGTGCCTGGATTGTTGCCAGTGTGTGGTAGGTGGCAGGCTTGGATTGTGGTGGTTAGCCAAGAGCAATGAATGATACTAGTTTTAGAATTTCTATGGTTCAAGTTTATTTCCATGGTGAATGGCATCTGATGAAAGAAGGTAGGTGTGAGCAGACACTTTAGACACTTGGCTTATGTTGAGTCATGACCAGTACTTAGACAATGGTGTGGATTTTTAAAATTAGGATTATTTTTCGGAAAAAGAGTCAGGACACATGGATTTGTAGTCAGATGCAAAAATATGGCTATGGACAACCCTGCTAGCAAAACCTAATGCCACCACCAGGTGGCAGTAAAGATTAGATTAAGTTTGAGAGAAAGAAATTTGAGGAAAAGGCTAAAGACCACCTTCAAGCCCTGGCCGGTTTGGCTCAGCGGTTAGAGCGTCGGCCTGCGGTCCTGAGAGACCCGGGTTCGGTTCCCGCTAGGGGCGCGTACCTCGGTTGCAGTTTGTCCCCAGCCCTGGTTGGGTCATGCGGGTGGCAGCCACTCAATGTGTCCCTTTCGCGTCGATGTTTCTCTGTCTCTCTCTGTTCCTCTCTCTCCCTCCCACTCTACCTGAACAGAAAGTGGAAAAATGTCCTCGGGTGAGGATAAAAAAAAAAAATAGACCACCTTCAGTACCAATGAAAACAATCTACTGATTTAATAATTGTTTAGAAAATCTGGAACAAACCATTATGAGAAGAGAGGGAGCATGATCAAAGCCTAGAGCCTTGTCAGTTTTTAAAAAACTGACTTTTAGAGAGAGGGAAGGAAGAAGGAGAGAGAATGTGAGAGAAACATGGATGTAAGAGCAGAACATCGATTGGTTGCCTCCTGCATGCCTCCTCCTGGAGATTGAGCCCGCAACCTGGGCATGTGCCCTGACTGAGAATCAAACTGGTAACTTTCTGGTACATGGGAAGATGCCCAACCAACTGAGCCACACTGGCTGGGCAAGTTTTTCCATGTTGTAAATGTTGATCAGGCTACTGAGTGTAGGTTGCTAAATATTTGTTGACTGAAAAAGAAAATCTGTAAAGAACAAAAGTATAATTCTAGCATATTCTGCTGGCTTATGCTTCTGTTACACTTGGCTTAACTTTTTTAGCCATTCTTATCACCTGAGTTGGTGATCTTTTCTTATTTGTCCTTAAGTTAGCTAGCTATTTCTCAAAGGGAAAAACTTGATGTTTTCCCCTCAAAACCTATAATAGCAGCTTCCTTTTGGTGAGTTGTAGCTTCAAGAGCCTTCCCTCTTGTTTTTTTTAATCCTCACCTGAGGACATTTTTCCATTTTTTATTCAGTCGGAGTGGGAGGGAGAGAGAGGAAGAGAGAGAGAAACATCAACGTGAAAGGGACACATCGAATGGTTGCCCCCCGCACGACCCAACCAGGGCCGGGGACAAACTGCAACCGAAGTACGTGCCCTTAGCGGGAACCGAACCCGGGTCTCTCTGGACCGCAGGCCAACGCTCTAACCGCTGAGCCAAACCGGCCAGGGTGAACCTGGACTCTTTGATCCACGGGCAATGCACTTACCACTGAGCCGTACTGGCCAGGGTGAGAGCCCTCCCTCTTAATGCAGTCAGCCCCATCACTAATTGCCTAAGAATATTCTCCTTTTTGCCTTTCACAGAAATCATACATATTAATAAGTTACAGTTCCAGCATACCTGGGGAAGGTAGAACAGTAGCATTGTGAGCTATTTCACTGTCCCCAAGCAAGTACTCTGGAGGGGAGGTAATGATTGGTTGAAGCGTCGAAGCATCTCCTTGTTTGTATTTGATTTTGGAGCATGTTTTCCTTCATATTAATTTGAATTTGTGTATGTCTGATGGTCTGTGGAATAGCTATGGCTACATTTACAAAGTAGGCTTTGTTTGAGTCATGTTGGTAATAAAGCAATTGGACAAAGGAGCTCTGCTTTCCATGATGTAGAAAATCCCCCAGGAGTTAGAGTAGTGGTAGTCCTGAGGCTTGTTGGCATTAGAGTGCACCAAAGGGTGCCTCCTGGTTCCTTCTGGAGAGTGTTCTCTTCATCTCCCAGCTCTTTTCCACTGTGGACTCTACTTCCTGTTGTCTGCCTTTGCTTGGCCTCGCAGCTGAGACACGGTTCTGCCTGGGAAGCTCTTCTCTCTTCTTTTGCCTGAATATTTAAGAACTGGTTGCCCTGGCCAGTTTGGCTCAGCGGTTGGAGCGTCGGCCTGCGGTCCAGAGAGACCCGGGTTCAGTTCCTGCTAAGGGCACATACCTCGGTTGCAGTTTGTCCCCAGCCCTGTTTGAGTCGTGCCGGTGGCGGCCACTCGATGTGTCCCTTTCACGTTGATGTTTCTCTCTCTCTCTCTCTCTTCCTCTCACTCTATCTGAAAAAAAGTGGAAAAATGTTCTCGGGTGAGGATAAAAAAATGGTAAGGAGGGCTTCAGTTTTGTCAGCAGGTGCAGTCCCACCTGAAAATCCCTGGGACCCATGTTTTGAAGGGTTTAATAAACTCCAGGTCATCATGGGTAATGGACAGGATGGCCTGCAAGCCAGGCCACTCAAGGAAGAAAATTAGAAGGGATCAAGGACATCAAGTCTGTGGGGGAGTATTTGTCATCATTTGAAGGGTGGCTAACTGGGCTTCTCAGGATTGTTTTATGAGGCCAACATAGGTTTAATTTGTGGACCTCCCTGAGCAGCTGCTCTTGGATCCCAGAAGGCACCATCTACAGTTAGACCTGCCCAGTTATTGCAAGAAGCTAGTTGACTCTTAACTCCCCTTCAACTATGAGAGTTCTTGGTTCAGTAGTTTCCTTTGCGAGTTCTGTGTGCTCAAAATGCTAATAATCGAGCTGACTTGAGCAAGGCATATCTGTAATACAGCCCAGTGTGAGGCCCACGTTGCTGCCCCTAGCCAGGCTGAGAGTTGGTGGAGGATAAAGTGTCTTATTTCTTGAGCTAAGAAACACTTTCCCAAGAAATCCTGTTTCTCTATGGAGGACTTCCTTGCCTTTGTCAGTAGTCTTATTGGAGGAGCTAGATGTGAATGTCAGAAACATGAAAGAGACGGGCACGTGAGGCTGTGTAAGAGGCAGAGGTAGTGCCAGACAAGTACAGGTTGAGGGGAGGCAGGTTGGTGTGGGCTAGAGTGGTCAGGCAGGTTTGTAGGAAAGGTGCTGGACTCTGCAGGGAGGCTCACGTGTTTAGCTAAGGAGGAGGCTCACCCAGGCTAGAACAACAGGGTGCAGGAAAGGCGAGATGCATGACTGCTTCTGGCTGTGACAGCACCGAAAGGTCGCCTGTTTGATTCTGGTCAAGGGCACGTACCTTGGTTGCGATTCGTCCCTGGCCCCGGTTGGGGCCGTTTGGGAGGCAACCACTCGATGTGTCCCTCTCATGTCAATGTCTCTCTCTCCCTCCCCCTTCCCTCCCTCCCACTGTATCTGAACAAAAAATGGAAAAATAGCCTCGGGTGAGGATTAAAAAAAGAAAGAAAGAAAAATGACATACTATCTAGTTGTATTCTGCAGGTGACACTTCTCCAGTGAATGTAATCTTGTCTCACTTTCAGGGTGTTGTTTCAGCTCTGCACTTGAACTGCCTCTTACTGAAGCTTCTGATAGATACTGTTGACAACTTTTGACCCTGACAAAAGTTGTAGAAATCCAAGCCTTCTTTCCAGTGAACATAGAATCCCCCTTCCTTTCTCACCAGCAAATATATACTAACTTACTCTGCACCAGCCTTCTCTTTCTTCCTTCCAATGATTAAAACAAACCCTAATGCTTCCTCTTCTGCTTTTCTTCCTCTTAGCTGAAGGGCAAAAGCATCAAAGGTCCGTTAGAACTGGTGTTAGGGAATATGTACATAAACAGGCATAAAGTTGGTACATTGCTTTTCAGAAGGCAATATAGCAATAGTTATTAAACTGAAACGTGCACACTCTTTGATCACTTCTAGGACTGTGTCCTCCACAGATGTTCACAGAAGTATGAAAAGGTAAACAGAAGGCTGTCGTAGGAGCTCTGCACATGGTGAAAAACAAAGTAGGAGCTAATTTGAAGATTGTAGACTGTTCATAGTAGAATGGAACATAGATGTTACAGAGGATGTGTGTTCGGATGTGGGAAAGGGTTCAGGAGTGGCTCAGATATATTCACTCCTTTGTTAAGTGAAGAAAGCTATCCCGAAAACAGTAGTGCGATGGCATTTTGCCAATTTTTTTTACTACATTTTTGTCATCACTTGGGGGCTGAAGTTCATCCTCTAGTTGTTTGTTCAGGAAGGGCTTTGGGAGCTATATCCCCAGAGTTCTTGTGAAAATATTTGGTTTCATACATGAACAGCAGTAATCAGCTGGGTCTAGAATTCTTGGCCACCCTTTCTTTTTCTAAGGCCATTGTAACCACTGCTTTCTTTCACTGTTGGTGTTGGGCCTCTTTGCCAGATGGGCCACAGCCACGTGGCTTTCCCCATCTCTTCAACCAACCAACCAGACATTAGTTCCATGTTTTGCTTGACTCATTACCACATATCTTCCATGAGTAGTGCCTGCTTGTTTCTCCTCATCTGGGTAAGGTAATTTCAGATTTTCTTGTGGAAGATTATGGCTTCTTCCCTGGGTGGCCCCCATTATAATGAAAACAAGTTCTGGTGGGTTTCTGGTGCTTACAGGCTGAGTACACAAATTCTGTGTCTCCCTCCAGGTTACCAACATCAAGAAGACCCTCAAAGCTACTGCATCCTCCTCGGCTCAGGAGATGGAGCAACAATTGGCTGAACGGGAGTGTCCCCCTCACACTGAGCAGAGGCAGCCCACCAAGAAGATGTCCAAAGTGAAAGGTCTGGTCTCCAGCCGCCACTAGGGCTGGCTGGGGCAGCTGGCACTCACCAGGCCTGGGTCAGGTGGGGAGGGGACACCAAGGGCCTATTTCCTCCTCTCTCTACCTTCGTGAGTTCCAGACCTGCCCATCCCCTCACCAGCGCCTCCCACCCTATTGGTACTGTTTCAGAAGAACCGTTAACTCCTTTTCCTCACCCACACCCACCTTCCCCAGTTGTTCCCTTCAGACTCAGGGGCTCCACTGATGCCATCCCGACAGTGGCAGACACTGCCCAGCTTCCCTCCCGGAGGTTCTTGTCTCTGTTTAAGGGCTTGTCTCCCAGTTTTTCTTCTGCTCCATGTTATTTTGTCAGGCTGGTCACAGCAGAGGCAGCTTTAGCTGGCCACAGGGATGGCCGTGAAGGAGGCTCTGCTCTGAGTGAGGCGGGGCCCTCCTTCCGCCCTGTGCACCACAGCACCCACACTGGTGCAGGCACTCTAGCCGGGGATCAGAACGCTTTGTTTCCCTCTCCTGCCTTGTCCCTCGTTGGCAGCTCCGATCATGCCATGGGGGGATGTGATGCTGGGCTGTTTACTAAACCTGCGGGTGTTCAGCCTCTTAAGCCCAGCTCAAATCTCTCATTAGTTGGGAGCACTGGGTTGACTAACACCTGATATCTGAGGACCAGTGGAGGCTGCTGTGGGTCTGCTCGGTGGCAGAAGCGTCTTCCAGCTTGGTGTTCTCTGCCGCCTCTGACTCCTCTGACTGGTGTTCGTTGTGAAGGCCCAGCTGCCCACTGGGGCTGCCTGCCAACACTTGCTCTCCCAGGGTCTTTAATTACTCCCGGCTGCATCTGTGGTGGGGATGGTGGTGCCGAGGCCCCTTTCTCTGGGGAAGGACCTGTTGCTGCTTCTGTCTTTCTTTCCACCCCTCCTTGGCTGATGACCCAGAGCCCTCTGATGATGGCATTCTCCTGGCAAGAGGAAAGGACTTGACTAGCCTTTCTGAACTTGAACAGTTTCAGGTTATATTTTAATTTTTTTTTTTTGTACAGGTTCTGATTCTAATACATTTCAACATGCCTTTTCCCCCCCTCGTGTCAATATTTGTTATAGACGAATCGCCGGGGATTTTTCACCTGGTTGGAGGGTGGCGTGTGTGTATGTGTGTGTGTTTTTTTTGTTTGTTTTTTTTTAAGGGGAAGTGGAGGTCTGGACTGATTAAAGTTCACTGAGGGCAGAAGCACATTTTAGAACAAAAATAAAGTGTAGCTTTACTGTATGTGACTGGCGTGCGGGGGGGTTGCATAGCTGGTGCATCTGGGGGGCTGGGAGTAGGGGCTTAGGGAGACATTGTGCTGTTTCAGGATCTGGAGAAAATGCATTTCTCCTTTCTGACATGTCCAGCAGCTGCCTCCTGTTGATCAAATGTTAACCAAGTTATTCTCGTTTCCCCTCTAAGCTGGCCCATGTGCCCATATAACATTATGTCCAACGGGAGAGTTTAATTCCCAAAGTATGTTTCATGAAACCTCTTGACGGCTGCTCTGTGGAAAAGGGGTTCTGTTGTGAAATAAATTTGGCACATCCTGCATCCCATATCCTCACTGGAAATTTCATTCTTATGATCTCAGAGAAGGCCTGGGGGAGGAAGCCTGTTCCCACACTGATGTCACCACCAAATCCTTTTTGGTGATACCTAATGGAACACGTTTTGGGGAAAAAATTTTGGAAACGTTATATTTCTCAAAAATACCTCCCAGCCTTATAGGATTTTCTACAACTACTGTCATGTGGTGCTCAATGATGGGACATAACTCTGAGAAATGCATCATTAGGCAGTTTCGTCATTGTGCGGAAATCATAGAGAACACTTACAGCAACCTAGGTGGCCTGGCCTACTGCACACCTGAGTGTGGTCTAGCCAGTTGCTTTTAGGTTACAAGCCTGTACAACATGTTACTGTTCGGAATATTGCAGACATGGAAAAGGTACAGTAAAAATAAGGTATTATAAAAGTAAACAGTGGCACACCTGTGTAGGGCACATACCATGAATGGAGCATTTAGGCCTGGGAGTTGCTCTAGGTGTCAGTGAGTGTGGTCAGTGAAGGCGAAGGCCCAGGACTTGGCTGCGTACTGCGGTAGCCTTTACAAACACTGGACACTTAGGTGCACTGAACTTACAGAAACTGTTTTTCTTCAATAACAAATTGACCCTAGCTTACTGTAACTTTTTTACGTGATAAACTTTTAAAAACTTTTTGGCTCTTCTGTAATAACACTTAGCTAAAAACATGTTGTACAACGGTGCTAAAATATTTTCTTTATTCTACAGCATAAGCTTTTTTCTGTTTTTAATGTTTTATTTTTCTTTTACTTTTTAAACTTTTTTGTTAAAAACTAAGACACAAACACACACATTGGCCGAGACCTATACAGGATCGTCAATATCACTGTCTTCTACCTCTACGTCTTGTCCCACTGGGAGGTCTCTGGGGGCATTAAGGGAATGGAGCTGTCATCTCTGTGATAACAGGGTCTTCTTTTGGAATGCCACCTGAAGACCTGCCTGAGGCTCTTCTTGAAGAGGTGTCACTCTTTTCAGAAAGCACTAAGATGCTATGACAGTTCTGTCGTCACCAGGCAATAGGAATTTTTCAGCTCCCGTATAATCTTAGGAGATCACTGCCCTGTGAGCAGTCTGTCATTGACTGAAATGTCATTTTGCAGTTTATGACTGTATTCTTCCTAGACCCAGAATAGGCACACTTGCTCTCAGCAAGTCTTTGATTCTTGTCTTTCCCACTAGGGAGTAGAAAGGACATGTGTGGCGTATAAAATGTGTGAGTATTTATTGTCCCACAGCCCTACGGAGCTGTAGGTTCATCTCCGCAGTTCTGCTTCCTTAAAAATAGTAACAATAATGAGAACACATTTGTAAAGTGTTCTACAAAGTGTCTTCATGGATAATATGAATCCCTTTCACCCAGACCCTCTCCTGAGGTTGGTAAGGGTATCATTGCAATCATCCTCACCTCACGTATGAGACACGAAAACGCAGAGATTCAGAGTATGCCATGATCGCCCTGGCCGGTTTGGCTCAGCGGTTGGAGCGTCGGCCTGTGGTACACAGAGTATGCCATGATCAATGCAAAATGAAGATGCTTGGATCTGCCTTGTACATCCTGCCACCTTCTCTGTGTTACATTCTAATTAGAGTCTGCTCCCCAAACTGACCCTTGGCACCCCGCTTGTTACTCTGAGGGCTTATCTTCCTTCTTTTTTGTTTTTTGTTTTCAACTTTAAAAAAAATATGCTTTTGATTTTTTAGAGAGAAACAATGATGAGAAACATCGATCACCTGCCTCCTGCACGCCCTCTACTGGGGATGGAGCCTGCAACCTGGGCATGTGCCCTGACAGAGAATCGAACTAGGACCTCTCAGTCCATGGGAGGACACTCAATCCAGTGAACCACACCAGCTGGGCTCATCTTGCTTTTAATTGACACACAGCACACCGCAGTCTCTGCTTTCCAAACCCATCCAGCCACTTTATAGGGAAGCTGAGAGTATGGGGATGGAGCTCCAGGAATTCTTGGAACAGCTAGAATGTTTCTTTGCTCCATTGGAACTCTGGTAGGAGGCCTGGCCTCTGGGCTCTGCAGTCTCCCATCTGGCCTGCTGTGACAGCAGGGTTTAGGTCTGAAATGTGCGTAGGTATTTTACGTGTAAACAACGTTCAGAAGAGGGGTTCTCATCCACAGGGATTAAATAGAATTCAATAATGTTTAATATAACTACCTTGGTAGTAGAGCCTATGGACTGGCTCTAGCCACCTTGAACCCTAAGCTGTCTGCTTCCTGAGGTCCTCTTTGGTCTTCTTTACTTTTTGTCCAGATGAGAGGCATTATGGTTCCTATTTGGTTGACATTAGGGATGTGGTCAAAGCCCTCAGTGTGGCCTGTTCTTGTGTTCCAAATCTGAGATGACCACCATTGATAGTAGGATTTTGTCTTGAAACTTTTGAGTTGTAGGAAATGGGGTGGGGACTAAAAAGATAAGATGATAAACAAACAGCTTGTATAATTTTACTTATTTGCTGTTTTCTTCATCTCTTATGTGCTGAGTTACCTGAAATCAAGCCACATTCCAATTCTTGTACTAGAGTCATTATTCTAACAGCCTGAAACTTCAGACTTTTTTTTTTTTAATGCAGTAATGAGCTACTTTTTACCGGGCCTGAGGGACTGTCAAACTACTTAGGTGTCTGAGTTTCAAGTGTAGCCTGCTCTGATCAGTCTGATTGTACCTCTGTCTTCCTGTGGATTCTGTACTGCCATGAGACTGCTTCATTAAATCTTTTTTTGTAGTGATTCTTGAGATTTACAGATTGAAATATACTTTTTATTTTACATAAATTTGACTTTACATCTCCTTTACATTACCTTGAGGGCATTGACTTGACCTCTTAAACTCATTATTAGGTTGGTTATCATGACTTGACCTTAGGAGAGTAAAGTGGTGTTAACAGTGTTCATTATTAAAAGGGGACATTGGGTCTGTTGGGGATGAGAACTGTTGTCCTTGGTTAAGGATGAAACTCACAAGGAAGTAAGTGATGGGGAAAGCAAAGATAAGAGGCAGCTCACCTCTTCCTGGGGTCATATATGCCCATCTTTGCATTGCTTTTTCCCAGCAGAACTTCATACTTTTGAGTCATAGGTAACGGGGTAGAACCACAGGAATGACTCATAACCTATGGAGAATGTATAAAGGTCACAGTGGAACCCTAGCAAATATCTCCAACTGTACCCTGAAGCAGGACATGCCCCTGAAGAGATTTTAGAATCGGAAGAGAAACATGGAAAATCTAAAAGAGTGGGGCCTCATACAACACCTCATACAACTGTCAGTGTGGTGCCACTGCACGGACATTGTCTTCAACCATACTGGGTCCCCAGCTGGCGGGCCGTCCCATCAGGTGTCCCTAGTCAGCTCACACTCATTCTCCACTGCTGTTACAAAGTTTCACCATTTTTTCCTTTTATCTTCAGATAGAGTGGGAGGGGGCGAGAGAGAGAGAGAGAAACATTGACATGAGAGAGAGACATCAGCTGGCTGCCTCCTGCATGACCCTGACCAGGGTGGGGGACTGAACTGCAACCAAGGTATGTGCCCTTGACTGGAATTGAACCCGCAACTCTTTGGTCCACGGGCTGACACTCTAACCATGGAGCCAGACCATCCAGGGCAACCACTCTCTCTTTAAAAAATTTTTTTTCTTTTAAATTTTTTTAGAGAGGAAAGAAGGGGAAGAGAGAGAGAGAAACATCACTGTGAGAGCGAAACACCAGTTGGTGGCCTCCTGCACACCCCCTACCGAGAATGGGACAGGCAACCTTTCTGCGCACTGGACCACGAGTCACACCCACCCCCCTCCTGTCACAGGGGATGACTGTATTTTCCTACTTAATAGTGAAAATAAAGAACACTAGGTGGGAAAACCGTCAGTTTTCACTTACAGAATCATCCACATCCATCCTTACCTCCCTTGTTCCTATCGGGTGAAGAGGTGTCCCTCCTTCCCGGTAAGGGTGATTTGTCCCCCTACATGGTGTTGGCCGCCTCCCCTTTTCTCCCCAGGGTTTTCTCTTGTGTGCCTCGCTGTAATGCCTGTGTGTGAGGAAGAGCTTTCCACGCCGAGGAGACTGAAGCTGATGTCCCTTTCTAGCCACCTTTTTTCTTCAACAAACAGGCTTGAGAGCTGCCCACCCTTTCTGTCTTCCTTCCTTCCTCATTCACACCTAAATGCTTTGCCTCGTGGCTTCTACTGCCAACCATTAGTTCTTGTCCAGGAGACCACTGAGCTAATCTTTTGAATTCTTACCTGGCTTGATCTTGATGTTACAGTTGACACTGTTGAGTGTCCTTCAAGTGTTCTCTTAGTTTTCATGGCCCCAATCTCTAGATTTTCTGTGTGTTTCTCTGCCTATTCTAAAATTTCTTCAGGGGCACCTCTTCCTTTTGAGGTCTTTGCTAGGGTTCCATTGTGACCTAATTTTACTTCTGTATATTCTCAATAGGTTATATGATTCACTCCCATAGTTCCATATCCATTTGTAACACCCAAATCTCTACCTCTGCTTCCTTCTGCCAGTGAGTAGTCAGCAGCCAACCAGGCATCTCTACTTGCCATCTCCAGGTCTATCATATAAGTCAGTAAATGGTGCCCACCATTAACCAAGGGTATTATTTTGTAGGGCTGCTATAACAAAATACCACAGGATAGGGGCTTAACCAATAGAAATTTATTTCCTCATAGTTCTGGAGGTCGGAAGTCTAAGATCGAGGTGGAGGCAGATTTGGTGTCTTTTAAGGTCTCTCTCCTTGGCTTGCAGACCAGCACCCTCTCGCTGTGTCCTCCCTCAGCCTTTCCTCTGCGTACGAGCATCCCTGATGTCTTCCTCTTCTGATAAGGACACTCGTCTTATCTGGTTAGGGCTTCACCTTTATGGCTTCATTGAATCTTAATTACCTCCAGAAAGGCCTATTCCCAAATACTGTGAGTATAGGGGAGAGATAGAGGGAAGGGTTTCATTCAACAAAGACAGCCGGTCAGCTTCAAGGGAGCCACCAGCTTGGTTCTCAGTTCTGAAGTGCCTGCCTGCTCGGCTGCTGGGAGAAGATGGGGCGCCTGTCCTGAAAATGCGGCTGTACAAAGATGGTTCTCCTGGTTACAGTTTTCTCACAACTTGACTGCTAACTTCTTTAGGAAAAACTAGAAGTGGAATATTTGAGATTCATAGTGGTTGGAATTTTTAAGGCCACTGGTAAAGGGAACCAAGTGACACCCCCAGAAGGCCTTGCCAACTTACACTCCCCCCTGCTGTGCAAGCCAAATAGTCACAATGGGGTGCCGGGGTGCCAGAGCCCGAGTGGGTTACAGAGGGTGGTCTGCTGAGGTAATCACCTTCTGTGTGTGCCCTGTTGTGACAAGCACTGCCTGAGCCCAGGACAGCCCTAGATACCATTATTTTCCCTTATCACCAGTCTGATTGAGGGAGTAGTAGTACCTCCTTGATGTTATATCGTTCATTTCTTTAATTACCAATGTATTTCATATGCTGCTTATCCCATTGCATTTTTTTCTTTTGTGACTTCCTTTTCCCTTACTCAATTTGCCACTGGAGCTGTGGGTTTTTTTGTTTGTTTGTTTTTTACGGATTTCTGTACTACCCAGAAAATACCAGCAGAGGGCAGCAGTTCACCAGGGTGCCAAGGTCTGGTGCTGGAATCTGAACTTTAAAGGTGTATTTTGCACACAGGAGAGCCTCAGTCCTGAGATGTTGACATCAGTGGACTCAGGGGAACTTAGGACAAACACAGACAAG
Source organism: Molossus molossus (assembly GCF_014108415.1). NCBI lineage: Eukaryota > Metazoa > Chordata > Mammalia > Chiroptera > Molossidae > Molossus > Molossus molossus. The sequence continues at coordinate 101,323,092 of NW_023425346.1, forward strand.
GTGGTTAATTTCCTTTCCAAATTGAGTTGTTTGTCTGAAAGACTATGGGTGGGTCAAGACTGTAGGTTCCAGAGTAGTAACTGAATTCTGATAGGAGACATTGAGGAGCCCTTAGATGGAGGGAATTTTCTGTGTTGTACCACTGCACGAGTCCTAGGTTGTCTCGTTGGGAAATTGACGCAGCTGAATAGGGAGGGCCTGAGTGGTGATGCAGAAATGTGAGGTTAGGGAAGGGGTAGGATCTGTGAATGCTGCCCAGGCTTCTTTTCACACTAGGAAGCTAGATGAGCCTCAGGAAGATGTGAAGTCCCTGAAGTCATGTGCAGAATTGTCTATGCACTTACATCATTTAAAACATTTTAATTTTGAAACAATTACAGAGTCAGAAGACGTTGGAAAAAAAAAAAGGCCTTGTACCTTTCACCCAGTGTCCCCAGTGGTAACATATATAACTTTAGTAAAAGAGCTAAACCAGGACCTTGACATTGGTACAATTCAGGCCTTATTTGGACGCCATGAATTTTACATGCTATCGTGTGTGTTCATGACATTGTGGACTGTCATTTTTGGACTTCTTGCTTTGTGCAAAAAGTATACCCATTTGTTTAAGTTATCATTAGTAGAGCTTTCTGTTACTTGCAGCCATCATATTCTAAACGTACATGCCATTGCAAGGTACAGAAAACCTAGTGCAAACTGTTTTCATTAAAAAGAAAAAAAGGAAGGGGAAGAATATTGCTTCATGTAATAAAGTCCTGAGGAATAACTGAACTGGTGTCAGAGGTTCATGAAGAGGGGAGGTGTCTGAAAAGAAATTGGAGGTGCTGTTACCAGGGGGAGGGGAAATAGATGCTGAGCAGTAAACCACAGTTACCCACTACCTCTGGCAGAGGGTTTATGTCCCTCCCTGGTCAAATCAGCTGTGGCTGGGAGGACAGGATCGTACAGTTCAGACACGTCTACTGGGATGGGGATGCAGTTCTTGCAAAAGGGAGGTGACAGCTGGGCAGATACCCCAAGAGGTTTTAGCATAGTAGTGGTTCATGTCTCTGAGGTACTTCTGCAGGTCTCCACGTGCCTCAGGACATTAGCCTAGTCGGGGTGTCTCTAGCCATCCCCACTGGCCTGATGTAGGTCTGCAGGGTTGAAACAGGGTTGTGGGTTTCAGCTGCATATGGTGGGTGGGACTTGGGATATATTTAGAGAGGGCCCCGCCTCCATCCACACCATGCCCATTGGCTGCTCCTTACATCCTCAAGCTGCCCAGTACAGACATCAGTTTTCTGTTCTACTCTTTCTCACCCCCACCATTAAGTCCATCCATTCCAAGTGGACCCAGAGGTCTTTAGAGAGACTTCCTAGGGCAAGGTTGCTTCTAGTGACCCATGATATGCAGGTTTATGGAAATGGTCAACATTTCCCAAAGTGGACTGTTCCTATCATTGGGTATGTGACTTATTTTAATAGATATGCATCAAATTTCAACCATTTCTTTAAAAAAAATCTATTTACTGTAAAATAAAAGGAGATATAGAAAAAACACAAAACAGGCAGAATTTAATATATTATTATAAGGCAAACACCCCAAGTACTCTCAAAATCCAAGAGATGGAATGTTGCAGCCACCAACAGCAACTTTGTGTCCCCTGTCCCAGTCACAGCCCCCTGCTGCCCACTGCAAGAGTAACGACTGCCTGGCTTTTATAGTAATTGTTTATATTTCTTCATAGTTTTATCATCCAACTGCATCCCTAGAAATTATGGTTCAGTCTTGCCCACTTTAAAAACTATATCTTTTACCTCTCTTAATCTACAGTTTCCCCCTTCATCCTTTTCTTTTCCTGCCTTTTATGCATTGAAGAACCCAGGCAATTTAACTGGAGTGTTTCCCACATTCTGGATTTTCTCGCTGTCCATTGAGGGGACAGTCTGTCTGCTCCATTGCCCTCTGTATTTGCTGTTCATTGTCAGCGGATCTAGAAGCTCGATTAGACAGAGCTTTTGTCTCTGGCAAGATTCTAGGTGGAGGGGGTAGGAGTGGAGAGGAGGGGGTCACTGGGGGAAGAAAGAGGGACATCTGTAATATTTTCAACAATAACAAAGACTCTAGGTGGCCACATAATGTCAGGCTGCCTCTCCTCTGTGCCGTTCATAGCCATGGCTGCTCAGTCCCTAGATCCATTAATTCACTGGGGGTCCACAATGCTGACATACATTGTTTTCATTGTGCTGTGATTCACATTTTATTGCTTATTAATTTTGTCATTCTACACAATTTATAAGCAAATAGGCTTTGAGAAATACGGCGAGTGTTAAACAGATGATGGCAACACTGATGAGACTGTTCCAGTATTTTGCGTAAGGTAATGAGAAGAGCCACAGCTGCCACCACTACAAAATGATGGCATTTTAGTCCCATCATTTCTTTTTCATTTAGTTGCTGGAATTCTTTATAAACAGATGCTGCCTTCCATCTACCATGAGGTTGCCCAGTGGTAAAGCTCATTTAGGAGAGGCAGGGTAATGAGTGCTTCCTCTTTCCCCTGCATTTACCAGTTTGCAAAACAGTGGACTGGTTTCTTATTACCTTCTGGAGGTGCCCAGTTGATTTCCAGTATCATTATGGACTCGTGGACTGAAATGAATTTAGTGAGTTTCAATTGTTGCAGTTATTCCCATGATGAAAGCTCCGCTTGTCCTGTCTTTGGCCTGTGGGAACCTCTGTGTTCTACCATCTACATACAGCCTCTCTGGGGTGACTTCCACGCTGTGTTTATGTCAAGATGTCCCAAACTCCTTTAGAACATTTTCTCAGGTCTGCAATCAGTCATTTCTCCACATCGCCCTTTTGTTTCTTTAAATCCTCACCCGAGGATGTTTTTATTGATTTTAGAGAGGGAGGAGGTGAGAAAGAGAGAGAAACATTGATGTGAAAGAGAAACATTGATCAGTTTCCCATACGCACACCGACCAGGGGTATAACCTGCAACCTTTTGGTGTGCGGGACAATGTTCCAGCCAACTGAGCCACCCAGCCAGGACAACATCGCCCTGACTTTCAGTGGGAAATGGCATTTTGTGACCACATCATGGACTCCAAGGATGCTCAACTTGCTGGGTTGGTCATTGTTTCTTGGCCTTTTCAGTGGACAGACTAATAGATAAAGGTAGAGTGATAGATCAAATACCTCATAAATTCATACTGCTATTTCCAATTAAACTTTAGGACTACTTGCCCAGCTGTTGTGGCTCAGGTGGCTGAACATCGACCATGCATCAAGAGGTCGTTGGTTCGATTCCTGGTCAGGGCACATGCCCAGGTTGTGGGCCACATCGCCAGTGGGGGGCATGCAGGAGGTGGCCGATCGATGTTCTCTCTCATCGATGTTTCTATCTCTCCCTCTTTCTTCCTCTCTCTAAAATCAATAAAGAGAAACAACAACAAAAAAATTAGGACTACAGATTTTTTATTTAATCTTTTAAAAAAATTACAGCTCTGTTTCCTTTCACACTGAGAATCATGACTTTTTGGACACAAGATAATCATTAATATATCCCATAATTACTCATTTGTTGCAGGCAACATTACACACACAGCAGGGAATAATAATACTCATGCTCCTACAACCAGAGTGATAACTAGAAATAGCTTTTAAGTTCTCACTGCAATTTTTATAGCCGTTCTATATCTACATTGATCATCCTTATATACCATATCCCCCCCCCCTTTTTTGGGGTTAATTTTCACCTGGGGACATACTTTCCATTGATTTTTTTTTTTAGAATGAAAGGGGGAGAGAGAGAGAGAGAGACATTGATGTGAGAGACCGGGGATCGAACTTGAAACCTTTTGGTGTAAAAGACGACGCTCCAACCAATGGAGCCACTGCGCCAGGCTTCTCTCTTCCTTTTAAACCTCACATAGTTGGGTTCTAAAACTAACTATATTTTTAATGCTCTCTACTAGTTCTCATGCTGATGTCTGAGACTTGTTCTAGAAATAAACTCCTTGGCTCACACTTTTACCCACTTCAGTAGGTCACACTATTGTGTTCTGGTACAAAGCAATGCAGTTGAAATGTCTGATCAGAATCCGATTTTTCCCTGGCTGGCTTGGCTCAGTGGTTATAGCGTCGGTTCGCAGACCAAAGAGTGGCGGGTTTGATTCCAGTCAAAGGCACGTGCCTCAGTTGCAGTTTGTCTCTGGCCCTGGTCAGGGTTGTGCAGGAGGCAACCAATTGGTGTGTCTCTTTCATGTTGGTGTTTCTCGCACACAGGCTCTCTCTCTCTACCCCTCCCTCCTATTCTATCTGAAAATAAAGGAAAAATATCCTCAGGTGAGGATTTAAAAAATAAATAAAAATAAAAAGAGAATCCAATTTTCTTTCCCTTTAAAAGTCACTTGTTCCTTTTCTCCTTGACGATTAAAGGATTTCCCTCCTTTAGTAGCCACTAAATTTATTAAAATATGCCTTGGTCATTCTGAGTTGATTTTCACAGGTCTATTGTGTATCTTTTAAAATATATTTACCAGTTATTAACTTATTATGTCAGCTCCCAAATCCATTCTTCATCATCACCTCTGCAATAATGGAGCTGGACTCTACTTCTCCTTGGAGAGCTGGCTCGATGTTAAACTTTGTCCATGGAGGTCGTGCAGGCACTGGAGGAGAGGGTTTCTCTTCGGAATTCTAGTGTAACATGGACCAGGCTTCTGCAGGGCACACAGCTCCCAGTGCTCAGCTCCAGCAGCTCCTGGTGGTCAGCGGCACAGGGCACCTCCCCATGGAGGCCTTTCCTTGGCGCCCCCTTGAATGGCTTCACAGCAGACCACCTTTCAGTGAGTCACGCTGTGTCGTCTCCCACGGTCTTGATCTCCACCCTGGGATGGCGGGGCTTTCCTTGGTTCCTCTGCCTCAGCCCTAGGTGTAGAGGCTTCTCCCTTTATCCGTTACTCGTTTATTCTTTAGAGTTCCTTTTACTCTGCCAGCCATCCTGCCGTTACTCCAATCCCCTGTTGTGGTTAGTAATTCTTTATATAGAACTTTCCCAATTTAAATTACTTTGTGGTTTCTCTGTCCTAAATGGGTCCTCACTAATGCGATGTAGTATCAAATCTATTTTAAAATTTTTTGAATTTCAGGAAAGTGTCTGTCTCCCTACCTCTGTCTGTCTCTGTCTTTGTCTCTGCCTCGCCAGGGGACAGTCCCTAATCCTCTCTGCCCCAGTGCCCCAGCTCTTCTCTAAACCCCGGCACCTGGCTTCAGCTTCCCATTTTTCAGCTGGCAGGTGGGTCCAGCCTGCCCAGTGCCCCTCGAAGCCTCACTACCCCGCCTGCCACTCAGTGCCCCTTTACTCAAGGACTCCACTCAGCCCTTTGTCTATTTCAAACTCCCAGAAAGAGAGGGAAATTGCCTGGCTGCTTCAGGCCAGATGGTTCATTAGCCAGGGTGGCTGTGGTCATAGGGAACCGTGCCTTCCAGGGCATGGAGGCTCCTGTGAAAAGGAAGTGCAGCTGGAGGAAGTGCTGCCTGTTACCTGGGCCCCAGCCCAGCCCCTCCTCTGCCTGGCACCTCCTTGTTCTTCCCTTGGATCCAGGTCTGGAGGCACCCTCACCCCACTTCATCCCTCAACAACCATCACTTCTACTTGCTCTGCCCTGCCTCTGGCTCTGGCTAACAGTGCTCTGCTTTGGTCCTCATGACATCTTGTTGTGTACCATGAGTTTCCTGGTCTTTTGTCTGCCTTCCCATCTAACACCAGTTACCAGGGTTGGGGCTTTGGTCCACTGCTCCATCCCCGGTCCCTGCAATCGTTCCTGGTGCTCAGTGAGGTCTGTAGAATGACTGAGATACACTGTCATCCTCCCCAGTGGGAAATGCCTGAGTCCTGTTGGGGAGTTGCCCTGGGGCCATTTTGAAAGCTCAGGGACCAAAAGGCCCCCAGTGGTGGCTGATTCCCAGTCCCTGCCTCCCACCCTGCCATCCATGCCTCTCACCCAGCCCAAACCTCCCCTCCCCAGGAGGAGAGGTGGGGAAAGTGATGTCTCTATTTTTCCAGATGTGCTTCAGAAGAATCATTTGGGCTCGTTTCCCAAAAATTTCTGTTGAGATTTTGATTGACGTTACTTTTACATAGTTGACATTTGCGGAGAAACTACGTTCTTACACGTTGAGTGTTGACAGGAGCATGTTGTCTCTTTATTTTCTTGTCGTCTTTTAAAACTCAGTTTTCATATAGTTTTGCGTATTTATCATTAAGCTATTTTAGGGCACTCGACTTTGTAGTTGCTATCTTACGTGGCTTCCCCACACGTTTGTTTTCTAATGTTGATACAGAGGAAAGGAGTTGATTTGTGAATGTTTATTGTGTATCCATTCACTTTCATTCAAATCTTATTAGTCCTAAAAGCTTTTCATTTAATTATTTTAGGAATAAAATTACATTATGGACAAATGATCACTTTATCTTCTCTAGTCGAACCTCTTTTTCAGCTGTTTCTTACTGCGTTCGTTCAGCAGAGCGGATCCTTTCTTAAATAAACCTTTTGTGAGGGAAGATGTTGAGGACTCCACAGAATATTTAAAGAACAAAACCAAGAAAGTGACATATCTCAGTTTCTGGGATGCTGCCAATGCAGTACTTAGAGGAGATTAATTGCTCCCAGTGCTTATATTAGGGAGGGGAGAAAAGAGAAACAGTAAATCAAATTGATACTTGATGAACTTGGTTCCCTTTGAGTTACAAACCAAGAGAAAGGAGAAAAAGGAAGTAATAAATTTAAACAAAATGGGGGAAGAAGAAAGGGTTGATAAACTTAATCATATGTAGCACGTGGGAGGAAATGGCCCCGACTGGGCATCAAAGCCACAACCTTTCGGTGTGTGGGACAACGCTCCAACCAACTGAGCCATTTGGCCAGGGCTGGCTGGCTTGCTTTTAGTGTAAAAAAAAAAAAAAAGGAGAAAAGGTCAAGTCCTTGGTTTTGCCTGCCCTCAGGCCAGAGAATTTGGGATCAGATACCCTGGGCTGGGTGGAGTGGGGCACACTCACAGTGTGGGCACAGAGGGGAGACTGGCTATGTTGGGTTCACACATTCTTTTCACACTGGTTCCTTAGAGGATTTCACTAAGTCTATTTGAAGGGAAAGTTCTCTTTCAGTCAGTCTTAAAAATACTAATACTGTAAGCCATTAGCTAAGTTCTAAAAAGGAACAAATGCAAATTAGCAATACACTGGAAAAAGGAATGAACTAATACAAAACATGTTTTACAAGCAAAACAAGGAGATCAGGTTCTCAGCAGTCTGCTTGTATGTTTTTATAACAAAATGGAAATTCATATCTTCCCAGGGGCTCATCATTTATTCCCCTCCACTCAATGTAATATGCAGCAATTTTTTTTTAATGGAGAGGAAAAAGCTCTCAGCTGCTCTTTTGAACAAGCGGAGACAGAAGGACATCTTGGAGCAGCTCTGGGTCTGCTGGGAGTCACTGGGTGGCCCTTGTGTTTTGCAATGGAAGGAGCGTGAGCTCCCGTCTTCCAGGTGGGGGCTGCTGTAGAACAGGTGTAGCAGGTGCTGGCCTCCCTGGGGTGCAGAGTTCTGGCACAGGCAAACCAAGAGCCTGTGGGAAGGTAAGAACTGAGACCCCAGCCCCTTTGCCTGAGATCTGAAGTTAGGGAGGCCTGGGGGGGTCATCTGGTGGGCTTGGCCAAGTTGCCAGGGCTGCGATGCTCCCAGTACAGTGGGAGCTGAGGCTGGGATCTGGGGCTAGGCCACCTGCTGGCGTGGAGGTTTGGGGAGGGTCCCAACCTTGTGAAGATGACCTAAGGAAACAGGTCTTGGAGCCCGGATGAGGGGAACCCTTGGGTCAAGACCAACAGGGCATCACTGCAGTTGTCTACAGCATCCTGCAGACTTTGGGACCCTTTTTCAGCAGTGACACTGGGTGGCAGCCTCAGAGGCAAAGATGGCAGCTGCCTCTCTGCCTGGCATAGGTACGTGCTAAGGAGGCCTCGAGATGGAGGTGCTGAACTGCCCGCAGGAGCTTGTGGGCGTTGTCATGTAGGCGTGGCGAATGCAGGTTCCCTCTTAGCTCCTGGGACAGCAGGGCTCTTCCGCCCAGTAAGAAGTCTCCTGCTTCTGCATTTGCCACACACTGCACCTCGTGGCTGCTCCTGAGCTGGTGCTGGTGGACTCATGCACGACACCACGCGTGGGCACCCATGCTGCCAGGCTCTGTGCTGGGCACTCGAGACATGTTTCCCCAGCCCTGCAGCCACTGCGGGAGGGCCTGCGGCAGACTCCTGCCTCCAGGGACAAGGGTGCTCAGCTGCCTCAGGTGGGGCTTCATCACCCAGAACCCCCAGGGCTCTGTCCCCTGGGCTGTTTTTATTTTTAATATGTTTTTATTGACTTTTTTAGAGAGAGGAAGGGAGAGACAGAAACATCGATGAGAGAGAAACATCGATTGGCTGCCTCCTGCATGCCCCCCACTGGGGATCAAGCCCGAAACCCAGGCATGTGCCCTCTCAGTCCACTGAGCCACACCAGCCGGGCCCTGGGCTGTTTTTAAATGTCCGCTTTGTCCCAGTTCACTGAAGATGCCGGATGGTCAAGGGGGTTTACCTCACTGCCACAGAAGCTGCATCACTGCATATTTTCTATTCTCATGAATTTACAATTTCTAAATGAAGATAAGCCAGTGTAAAATTGGGGGAAGAATAGGCTTTATCTATTTGTTAATCTTCACCCTAGGATATTTTTCCTATTGATTTTTTTAGAGAGTGGAAGGGAGGGAGGGTTGTGGGGGGAGAGAGAGAGGAAGAGAGACATCTGTGAGAGAAACACATTCCTGCATGTGCCCAGACCATGGCCAGGGATCCAACCTACAACCCAGGTATGTACCCTTGACTGGGAATTGAACCCGTGACCCTTCAGTGTGCAGGCCGATGCTCTAACCGTTGAGCAACACATGTCAGGGCTCTGAATATTATGGTGTTGAAAACCCTCTAGGTCTCCATCACCAGGAATGTCCCTGCGTTTCTCTTTTGAAAGCCTGTAGCCTCCAGAACATCTGCAAAGGTGCACCGCAACATTCCCTGATTCCATTTTTGGGGTCCTCCCTTCAAACAGCCTCCTCGTTATGTGAAACAATTGAACTCTCCCCACACTGGGCTCTGGGCCTTTCTGGGCACCCGAAACCCAGTAATATTCTCTGATAAACGAGGCATCTCTTTCCTGCTTTTCCCCCAGGAGCCCACACTGACGCCCAGTGGGCAGCCTTCCCCTCCCCCACCCCAGGCAAAAGTAGCTGCAGTCACCTGTTTTCTTTTATAACAGGACAGAGAAGTGTCCTGCAGCAGCACCCCCAGCACGGGACCACGGTGCCCCCGCCCTGGAGGTGCTGCTGTGGATTCAAGGCAGCTGTCAGAGGTCTTCGTCCTGTTCCGCTCCCCACCGGGTCACTGCTCTCAGTGCCTGCGCCCCGGCCGCTCTCCCGGCTGCCGGACTTGCTCCTTGTGCTTCCCAGTTCAGATTTCTACAGGGAATCTGGGTTAGTCAGCTTCCACTCCCCTTTCACGTTGGCACCCACGGGTCAGCTGGCCCTGGCCCATCAGCTGTGGCCGGGGTGGTATGGCCATGCTTCTGGGCCCTGCTGCTTTCCGAAAGGACAGGGTGGGCATTGCCCTGGGAGCAGAGGGCCGGAGTGACTGCAGCACAGCCCTGTTTGCCCCAAGCCACAGCTGCTCAGTGTCAGAGGCAGGTTGCTGATCCAGATTCATTTTCATAGCTGTCAGCCCCCGATTCAGACGTAGGTGTGGAGGTACAGGAGGGTACGGAGCAATTCTTTGGCCAAGACTGAAATATGGCCAGAATGGGGGAAATAAGAAAGTGCTGTTTTTCTATCACTCCTTAAGTAGATACATTTCAACCACCCAATAAAGAACAGTTATCAAGCGCCTAAACAAATAAAAAACCTCTCACTGAAGGATAATGTAAGAAAAAAAGCCAATAAATCATTACCCGAATGTTTGAAAAGTGGCGTGAATTGCATATTAAAAAGTCAAGGGAATGGAGTGAGGTCATCTTACAATGGCAGGAGGGCCCTCGATGAGAGCCAGCTGTGCTCAGGCTCCACACCTGGCCCCGCGCACGGGCCAGTCCACGTGAGACGAGTCCAGAGTGAAATGAACCGTCCCGGGAGCCGCAGGGAACAAGGCCCTGGCCGGGCAGAACCTGCCGTGGGAATGGGTGACACTAGCAGCTCTTCCAGCTCTCCGCAGCTCGGCGCTTCGGAGCAGTCCTCAAGGGCTGGCAAAGCTGGCCATCCTCTTGTTTGTTTTGTGAATTTTAGTATTTTTTATCCTCACCCGAGGACACTTTTGCATTCATCTTCAGATAGGGAGAGAGGGAGGAAGAGAGAAACATCCATGTGAGAGAGATACATCGACTGGCTGCCACCCACACGACCCCTCCTCCCCCAAGGGGGGGCCGGGGACAAACTGCAACTGAGGTACATGCCCTTAGCGGGAACCAAACCCGGGACTCTCTGGTCCGAGGGCCGATGCTCTAACCGCTGAGCCAAACCAGCCAGGGCTTATTTTGTGAATTTTAAAATGGCCTCCCAATCTCTTCTTCTTCCCTGGGTCTCATGGTTACTTCCTGTTCCAGGCACCTGCACGATAATCCCCGTTTCCCCTGAGTTTTTTTTCTAAGTCCCTATAGTGAGCTTTGTACCCATGGCATCCTCTTGAAGGGGGACTGTCAGTGAAAGCATTCAGTGATTTCAACCAAGACTTCCTGGATTTGAATCCGCTCTCTAATTCTCACCAACCTGTGCCTTGATGTTCTCATCTGTAAAGTGGGGATAAGTATAGTAATCACCCAATAGGATTCACATGAGGATTCAATGCGAGGATTTACGTTAATTATTGGAGTCATGGTGCCTGGTACACAGTAACTGCCTACTAAATATTAGCTGATTTTATTGTGAAGTAGAGATAGGAGAAGAGCTGCATGACACATTGTTGGCTCACACACCCTAGCCATCTTGGCCATTCCAGGGAAAGGCACAGAAAGGAAAGCTAAGGGCTGCCTGGTCTGGGACTCGGCATCTCTCCATGGGTCTCAGTCCCTTCCAAAACAGCATGGCTCAGAGTGATTTCATAGCTGTCCTCCACCACTGCAACAGTGTAGTGATCGTCCACTCATCTGTCATGGACACTTGCCTTATGGTCATCAGATATTCATTGCCCTTTTTTTAAAACAGCCCTTGATATCTTTAGGGGGACTTGCCCCTATCCCATTGAGTGCAGTCTTCGGGGAGCAGTAGGTTAGGAAGTACCCAAACTCATTGCTGAAGAAGCCAAAGGGGTCTTCAGAACTCATCATAGAACTCAGAATTGCCCACGAGTTCTAGGGGCCTATGCTCCATCCATCAGACTCTGCTGGAACTCTGAGATAGGAGGAGAAGCAGAGAGACCCAGGACAGAGGAGAAAAGGGTCAAGTTGGCTCACTGCAGGTGCCGTGCCACCGTAGTCCCTGCTGTTTCTGAGCTGGTTTCTCCTGCCTTCTTGTCAGCCATCTGAGCTACTCCAGAGCTGTCCTGTATGCTTCCAGCTGGCCAGGGTCACAGTCTGTCTTGCTTCCAATCAAAGACCTTGAACTGAAATGCATTCGTTGAATTCTAGTCGGAGTTGTTCACTCCCACAGTTCTGATGGGTTAAAAAGTATGAAGACCACTGTGGTGCTCAGGTAGCTCCTGACCCATGAATTGGGACCCAGATGCAAGGTTGCAGAATAATGAAAAGGTCACAAAACTTGTGTTTGTATTCTGTTTCTTGTTCATCTGCACTCTCCCTAAAAACCTTCCACCTGTCACATAATCCGGGCTAGGAATCACTAGACCTGTCAGGAAATTGCAGGTCTTCCAGACCCATGGACTTGCAGAGGTGGAGTTTGAACCAACGACTCCAGACCTTCTTCAGCACTCCTTTTATCATACCACATGGCCACCTGTGAGCCAAGAGCTAACGCTGTTGGTTAGTAGATAACCAAATCATTGTTTCCAACCTCACATCCATGCCTTTGGCTGCAAGGTGCTGAGTTGCCTCCCACTAGAGTAGGAAGAGTGTAATTCTCTGCTCTATGCACGTTGGGCTCGGCCCTGTGATTTGATCTGATCATTGGAATCTGAGCAGAAGTGACAAATCTGCCAAAGAGTATCTGTGTTGCCACCGACCCTTCTTGCACTTTCTGCTACTTACCATGTGCAGAACATAGCCCAGGTGGCCACTGGCCCCAGAATGAGAGACACCTGGGGGAGACTAAGTGCTGCCCAGAGCCTGATGGAGGGCTGCCCCAGCCCACCCACAGCTCCGGACTGTGACCTGCTGCTGCTCGGAGCTGCCGAAGTTTGTTACCCAGCGTGACTCAGGATGAGCCTGCCAAATCGATGTTCTCGAGCTCACAGGAAGAGCTCAGTGTGAACAGCAGGGTGCGTGGTTCCAGATGCCCGGCAGGCTGCTGCCCAAATCCACTGCCTAACTCACCCGGTTCCTGCAGCCAGGGCTCTTCTCACCCCAGTTCTTCAACCTCAGCTCCCTCTTCTTCCCTTTACTAACCCTTCATTCCAGCAGAGCTGAAACCTAGTGCATTCCTACCCCTAACTCCTCTGCTCCACCTGGTTGTCCCCAACTTCACGAAGACAACCAACCCAGTCCCATCCACCCCTCCTTTCTCCGAACACGTGTCTGAGTGGACAGAGAGCTCAGATGCTTCTTTCCTCTCACGTCCTCTCCCTCACTCTGGTGCCCCCTCCACCCCTCTGGGCTAGAAGAAGTGTCTGGTGCAGCCCTGTCTGTTGTCACCCAGGTCCCTCTGACGTGGAGTCCTGGCTGTCCTGCACCACCCCTGGGCCTCCCCTGAGCACTCTCCCTGGTGCACCTGCTGTGTGACACTTGGTACAGAGGAGAGCATGTTGGAAGCAGACGGGAAAAGCCCTCGAAGGAGCGACCAAGACAAAGGAAAGAGGCTGCCTTGGGGCTGTGACAAGACCAACCTGGATGCCAGGCCGGAACGGAACCTGAGAGCTCGCTGGAGGAGGCCTGGAGAAGCCCTGCCTTGCCTCGACCAGCAGCCGCTGAGGGCTCTCGAAGGCCTTCTGTCCCTGGAAGGGGACATCAAGAAGTGAATACACTCAAAGGACAGGGGCAGGGAGGACCTGCCTGGTCATGCCAACGGAAAGTAGCCACCTGGTTTTCTGCCCAATGGTTCTCTGAAAGTATTTTACCGAGTAAGACTTTATACCTGGCAAGAGTGGTCTAGAAGTGGGTCACTCAAGTAACAGAGGAAGTGCTCTTGAGGTCAGTGCAGTTCCTGACGCCCTGACTCAGAACATCAAACCACCGGAAAAAACCAGACACGCAAGACTGCAGGCTGCCGTTCAGGCGGGAGAACCTGCAGCCCTCCGGGGCCCAAAGCCAGAGAATGTGTGGGAACAGAGTTTTATTGCAGGAACCTAAATTTAACCAGCTGGAGCTCTTTTTAAACAATCATCCTATTCTTATATTTAGAATAAATTATGCATCTTTTAGCAGGCAGTCAGCGTTTCATTGTTAAGACGGAAGATGGAACGGAGTGTTCTTGGCCAGGCTGCTCCCAGGACCCAGGCTCCTTGTCAGGATTTCTCAGCATGTGGTAAAGACATTTATTAGGGCAAATGTGCTTCAGGCCTGACAGAGGGGAGGCCCAGGGACCTGCACAGCAAGCAGCTGCCAGCGCTGAGCGGCACAGAGGAAACCTTTCCAAAGTGATGTCATTATCTCCTGAAGTGCTACCGGCGCCTGGGGGGAGTGAGGAAGTTAGAGAAAAGGGGAGTTTTCGAATGTTCAGTGAATTTACCAAAATCCATTGGTGAGAGATGCTAAAATGCTTCATATAACCAAAGCAGTGTGAAATGTTTAAAAACGAGACAGTTCCAATGAATTAGTCCCCCCCCCAAAATAGACTTTAGAATATATAGGAAATCAACATATTATGAAAAGGGGGCGAAAAAAGATCATTCCTTAAAAAGATCAACAGACTATGAAACCTTCTGGCCAGTTTTACAAAGCAAAGTCCTAATTAGGAATGAATACAGAGAAATAAATTCCTGAGGCAACTCCTGATACCAAAACCTGACAAATCAGCATGAAAAATTTATGTTGATCAATCTTTCTTACTTCTGAATATTGATAAAAAAAAGTCCTAAATAAAATATTAGCAAATTGGACTCATCTGTGTATTAAGCCACAGTTTTCTGATAGGAGTGCGAGTAGTTTAACAATTTGGGAAATTTAGTCTTGTAAATTGTCACATTCATAGGATACAAGTAAAAAAAGTTGTACGTAATTATCTTCAGCGCTTCTCAAACTGGAATGCGTGGAGGAATCACCTGGGCGAAGCTCCCATGAAAACGCAGGTGCTGACTGTAGGGCTGGGATGGGACCTTGTGTATGCTCTGCCGACAAGCACCATTATGCACAGTAAAGGTTCAGAAGCAAAGCTCTAGCTCAGTTCTTAGCCCTGGGGAGATGGTATAGTTACCAGGAGAGTTTAATTATTAGTATTTAAAAAATTGTTTTAATTGATTTTAAAGAGAGAGGAAGGGAGAGAGAGAAGATGGAAACATCAATGAGAGAGAACATCAACTGGCCACTTGTTGCACGTCCCCCACTGGGGATCAGGCCCACAACCTGGGCATGTGCCCTGACCAGGAATCAAGCTGGTGACCTCTTGGTGCATGGGTCAATGCTCAACCACTGAGCCACACTGGTTGGGCTACCAGGAGAGCTTTAAAAAATGCTGATGGCCCTGGCTGGTTTGGCCCAGCGGTTAGAGCATTGGCCTGCGGTCCGGAGAGTCCTGGGTTCGGTTCCCGCTAAGGGCACGTACCTTGGTTGCAGTTTGTCCCTGGCCCCGATTGGGGCCGTGTGTCTCTCTCACATCGATGTTTCTCTCTCTCTTCTTCCCTCTCTCCCTCCCGCTCTAACTGAAGATAAAATGCAAAAATGTCCTCGGTGAGGATTAAAAAAAAGATTTGAGGTGATTCTAATGTGAAGCCAGGATTCAGAGCCACTGACCTAGGCCAATGCTGAAAAAACACTGGATATAATCGAACATCCATTACTGACCAGAATGCCCAGAACGCCCCAAACAGGAGGGCGATTCCTTAAAGGATTTACTGGAAACCAGCAGCAAACAGTGCATTTCATCAAGTAAAAACAGAGGCCACCCCATTAAATGAACAACAAAAGAGAAATGCCCACCATCATGGTAACTGCTCAAAAGCTCTAGATGTTCAGATGATGAGATTAAGTAAGAACAAGGAAGTCAGTGTACAAACTTGAAAATAAAAGCAAACCATGGTGGCCTGGCCGGTGTGGGTCAGTGGACTGAGCATCCTCCCGTGGACTGAGAGGTCCCGGTTCTACTCCTGCCTGGTCAGGGCACATGCCTGTGTTGCAGGCTCGATCCCTAGTAGGGGGCTTGTGGGAAGCAGCCCATCAATGTTTTTCTTTCAATGTTACCATGATGATTTCCAGATAATGATTACCCACCTAAAAAATAAAATCGGTTTAATAGAATATCAAAACAATAAGAAACTTAGTGTGGGCAGATACGAGGTAAACAAAAATCAAGGGCCTTTAAAAAACACCACGAAATATATTTTTATTGATTTTAGAGAGAGAGGAAGGGAGAGAGAGAAACATTCATATGAGAGCAAAACATTGATCATTTATTGAACGCGGGGACCTCTTGGTATATGGGACAACATTCAACCAACTAAGCCACACCACCAGCCAGGGCTCAAGGACCTTTCCATGTATCAGAAATTAGAAATATTTCTTAAAAACGTTTTGTAGAGTCGTGCAGCTGAGGTGAGGGTATGGCGTGTCGCAGATGCAGACCAGAGCACAGTGGACCCCCAGAGCTGTTTTACGACAAGAATGAAGCCTGGAAATCCATTTGCAATTCTAGCATGACTGCTGTCCAGACCAAGATAGCAGGCGAGCGTTGGAGCTCCCTTGTCTGCCTGAGGATAAGCCCTGTTATCTGTTGGATATTGGCTGCAGTACTGGGCTGAGGAGATGATCTCTCTGATGAGGGGCACTATTGGGTGGGCATCGACATCAGCCCTGCCATGCTGCATGCAGCCTTGGACCGAGAAGCACAACGAGACGTTCCGCTGGGGGATCTGGGCCGGGGCATCCCCTGCAAACTCGAAGCAGTTGGAGCTGATTACAGCCCAGGCCACCAAGGTCGGCTTTACTGGTGGGGTGGTGGTGGAATACCCCAGTCGTGCCAAAACAAAGCAGTTCTCTCTCTTTGTTTTCTGGACCATCAACATTTCTGCCAAAGGGGCTGAACGAAATTAAGGATGAAGAGGAGGCCAGGGAATCCACATTCACGCAAAAGAGGAGGCCCTACAGGACTGCGAGGAGTGGGTGGTGAGGAACCGCGTCAGTGGGTGCTGGAGAAGAAGGAGCGCCACGGACTGCAGGGCTTGGGAGTCAGACCCGACACGCAGTGCACGGCGCAGGCGCAGGCCCCTCCTAAGCAGATGGTGCTTGGAGTGGGAGGGCGGGGTCCACACCTGTGGGCGGTGCTCCCAGCTCAGGCCCTTGCCTCTGGAGAGTTTTATAGATTGAAGTATCTACTTCATCAGTTGACAAAATAGTGTTTAGAAAAGTTATAATAGTATTTTCTTCATTAAACAAAGTTCTGAGAGCATGTTATTTTGTTATAAAGGCAATAAACCACTTTCTGTGGACAAAAATAAATTTTAAAGTATTTTTTAAATTGGTATTTAGAGACAGAGGCAGGGAGAGAGAGAAAAACATTGATGTGAAAGCAAAACACCCATCGGCTGCCTCCTGCACACTCCCTACCGGGGATTGAGCCAGAGACCCGGGCATGTGCCCTGACCGGAAATCAAACTGGCAATTTTTCGGTGCCGGGGACAACGCCCAACCAACTGAGCCACATTGGCCAGGGCTAGAAAATATTCTTTAAAGACTCCTTTAACAATAGCAACCTGTATAAAATATATCCTAAAATATTTCATAAGAAATGTATGGCACACATATGCTATACACGACAAATTTTTACCAAATGATGAAACTTTTACCAAAGGACTTGAATAAATGAAGAGACATCCTCCTTGCAGATGGAAAGTCTTAATAGTATAGAAGTGTCAGTTCTGCCCCAAAGCAATAAACTAACATAATATTTATCAAGAGCCTGATATAATTTTTAAAATATTTATAGAGCATTTAAAAATTCATCTGGAAGAATATTTTTATAAACATAGAAAAACAATATTTGGAAACAGCAATGAATTAAGGGGGAGACTTATCAGATATTTTTCATTGAGCTATAATTTACATACAATGTAATTAATACATTTTAAGTGTACAGTTTGAAGTTTTGATAAATGTGTCCACTCTTGTAACCACCAAACCAGTCAACACCAACCCCGTAGAACATTTTTATCTTTCTGGAGGATTCCCTGAGGCCCCTTTACAAGTCAGCCTCCCCCCCAGCCCCTCCTGCCAACACTGGGCCTGACCCAGGCTACCACTGATGTGTTTTCTGTTGCTACAGAGTAGTCCCACCTGTTCTAGAATTTCATCTAAGTGTAATCTTACAGAATGTTCTCTTTGGTGTCCAGCTTCTTTCACTCAGCCTGCTGTCTGTGAGCTTCACCCCCTATCAAATATTAAAACATGTTATTGTGCCTATTGTAATCAAAGTAGTGTTATGGCAGCATAGGGATAAACAGACTGATCAATGGAATAGTATAGAGTCCAGTCTAAGTTCAAGTGGAACTTTGGTAGATGAAAAAGGTAGCAATTAAGATCAGTCTGGAAAGTTCAGATGAGCCAGTAAATGGCTTTGGGACAACTGGCTCATCATTGGAGAAAATGAGGTTAGGTTCTCTATTGTTTATCTCATGCTGAAATAAAAGACAGATGGGTTAAATATAAAAATTAATCTATCAAAGAAGAAAAATATTTTATAATCTTGAAGCTCGAGAGCTCTCTCTAGCATTAAACAAAAGCTAATATGTATATGAAACAAAAGATTGATAAACTTGACCTACAAAAAGTCTAAAATGTTGACCTGGCAAATAAAATCATCGAGGAAAATAATTTTAACATACATAACAGACAAGAAGCTACCAAAGATTAATTAGTAGGCAATTACCCAAGAATAAAAAGCTCATTTACTGAGGAATAACTCCAAATGGCCAATAAACATAAGAATGAGGTTCAAAAAAATACAAATCATAGCACTTGTTTAACTATCTGATTGACTATTGGTAACTGATTGACTTTTTAAAAAAAATTAAGGTATCCGCTTTTGGTGTGCGGAGCCAGACATCTATTCGTATTCCTTAGGATGGCTGAGTTTTGAGTGATATTTTACAAAATGCTCTCGTGTGATCCCATGTGATCTTCATAGCAAAGGAGGAGACAGGAGAGTGAGGCGCTATTCTGATTTTACAAATGAGGAGTCCTAGGTTCAGTGAAGTTACTTTCCCCGGGTCACAGAGATAGGAAGTGGTCAAACTGCGGGTCACCTTGTATGTTTCTGAATTTTTACGGCAACATGGCTTTCTGAGAGCCAATGAGCTTAGCTTTTTCTTCATTGAATTTTCATCAGTTCAAAAGCTTATGAGTTATTAATGCTAACATATTATGCTCTCATTCAGGGAAGATAAATTTATTTTTTTAATCCTCACCCGAGGATTTTTTCATTTTTTTGTTCAGATAGTGTGGGAGAGAGAGAGAGAAATATCGACGTGAAAGGGACACATCGAGTGGTAGCCACCCGCACGACCCAACCAGGGCCGTGCAGCCGAGGTACGTGCCCTTAGCAGGAACTGAACCCCAGTCTCTCTGGACCGCAGGCCCACGCTCTAATCGCTGAGCCAAACTGGCCAGGGCCAGGGAACATACATTTAATGTTAATGCCACAGAAATCTCCAATCTTGTTTTTTTTTTTTATCCTCACCTGAGGACATTTTTTCATTTTTTGTTCAGATAGAGTGGGAGGGAGAGAGAGGAAGAGAGAAAGAGAGAGAGAGAAACATTGACGTGAAAGGGACACATCGAATGGTTGCCCCCCGCATGACCCAACCAGGGCCGGGGACAAACTGCAACCGAGGTACATGCCCTTAGCGGGAACCGAACCCAGGTGTCTCTGGACCGCAGGCCGACGCTCTAACCGCTGAGCCAAACTGGCCAGGGCTCCAATCTTGTTTCTTAATAAAACATTAAATCCATTATGGGAAGACACAACGGATAGATTAAATGTCTTAAGAGTGAAAAATGACTGCGTTATATTACTTCTTTAGGACTGCAAGGAAGTTCTGAGTTACAGTGCCAAAGGTACTTTTAAAACTTGTGAAATTGCCCTGGCCAGTTTGGCTAAGTGGTTAGAGCGTCGGCCTGCGGTCCCAAGAGACCCGGGTTTGGTTCCCGCTAAGGGCATGTACCTTGGTTGCAGTTTGTCCCTGGCCCTGGTCGGTCGTGTGGGTGGCAGCCACTCGATGTGTCCCTTTCACATCGATGTTTCTCTCTCTCTCTCTCTCTCTTCCTCTCTCTCCTTCCCACTCTACCTGAACAAAAAATGTCCTCGGGTGAGGATAAAAACAAAACAAAACAAAACTTGTGAAATTGACAAATTAATTGGTTAATCCACTCCTTCAGCCAATACGTACTGAGTGCCTACGAAGTGACAGGCCCTTTTCTGGATAGTGGGGATCTAGAAGCGAACAAACGTCTGCATGGAGCTAGATTCTAAACTTATCGCTGACATAGGATGAAGCGACGTTTGTGCTGGTTTAAGTACAAAATACATGACTGTGCTGCCAATGTTTAAATAATCCAAATAGTGTAAAAAGATCACTTAATAAATACACATTGCAGTTGACAGATATTCACTATCTTTGCCTAAAAATTAAACTTACAATTATAGGAATGTCAGGTTGTCCTTAGAGATTAAGTTTTTGTTTTTTTTAAAAATTGATTTTTAAGGAGAGAGAGAAAATGAGGGGAGGGGAAGAGAGAGAAACATCGATGTGAGAGCAAAACATCAATGGGATGCTTCCTGTGTGCCCCCTACTGGGGACTGAGCCTGCAACCTGGGCGTATATCCTGAGTGGGAATCCAACCAGCGACCTTTAGTTGCCTGGGACGACACCCAACCAATTGAGCCACAGCAACTAGGGATAGAGGTTAAGTTAATATTTTGTTCCTTTTCTTCTTAAGAAGGTTCCAGAAAGCCCTGGTCATGTGGCTCAGTTGGTTGGAGTGTTGTCTCATACACCAAAAGGTTATGGGTTCGATTCCCGGTCAGGGCACATACCTAGGCTGTGGGTTTGATCCCTGGTCGGGGCACATATGGGAGGTAACTGATCGTTTCTCTCTCACTTTTTCCTCTCTAAAAATCAATAAATAAACATATCTTTGGGCCGGCCGGTGTGGCTCAGTGGATTGAGCATCACCCCGTGAACTGAGAGGTCCCAGTTCCATTCCCGTCGGAGCACATGCCCGGGTTGCGGGCTCCATCCCCAGTAAGAGGCATGCAGGAAGCAGTCAGTTGATGTTTCTCACATCGATGTTTCTCTCTCTCTCTCCCTTACTCTCTTTCTCTAAAAAAGTCAATAAAGACATATTTTAAAAATATATATCCTTGGGTGAGGATTAAAAAGACGAAGGTTCCAGAAAGCCTTCTTGGTCTCACTGAGGGCTGCCCCTGCCCACCTCAGGGGAGTTTGCATTGAGGAGAGAGACTGATTTGGGTGAAGGGAATTGACCAGGGCCTCGGTCCAGGGGAAGGAATCAGATGCTCTTGTTTCACAGGTTAGAAGAATATAATCTGATCACCCCTCGGAGAGTCCCAGAGAGAAACAGAGGACGTTAGTTATTGTGGGGCTGCTGGGAAATTGGCCGCAGAACAACTCTGATGGGAGGTCTTGGGCCAGCTGGGCCTGAGATGTGGTCAGGTGTGTGCCTCACACCCTGGCCCGCCTGGAGGGGGAGGGAGCCAGACTGAGACCCTGCCTCTGTGCCCCATCCCACCAGCAGACTGGGCCTTCGAGCCCCTGGCTGGTCACTGCAGAACATGGTGACTTCCAGGCTCCCAGAGCAGTGCGGTCAACCCCAGTCTCACCTGGCACTTGAGAGTCCCAGGGGTCAGGTGGATGGAAATAGATAGTACAGGGGTGGGGACCCCAACACCTGCCACTGAACCGGGACATGGAAGGGGCGGGGAGGACTTGCTTACTTGGTGATTTAAAACATTGTGATTTTCCCCCCTCACCCAAGGACATTTTTGCATTTATCTTCAGATAGAGCTGGAGGGAGAGAGAGAGAAAAAACATCGATGAGAGAGAGACACATTAACTGGTTGCCACCCACACGACCCCAACCAGGGCGGGGACAAACCGCAGCCGAGTTACGTGCCCTTAGTGGGAACCGAACCCGGGACTCTCCGGTCCACAGGACGACACTTTAACTGCTGAGCCAAACTGGCCAGGGCCATTGTGTATTTTTTAATGGACACAAATTATTGGCTCCAGTCAGGCAAAACGCTGTGTGACCACCTAGAATGTTAAGGCCTTTCCCCACCTGCATACAGGCGCGTGTAAGCTAACGTGTGTTGGTTGAGGGGGTCTCATGGCCCTGGGACTTGATAAAAGCTCAGCTTGGGGCCCTTCCACGCCCTGAGCAGTTCCTGAGGAGTCCTGTGCAAGATTTGGCTTCTCCTGGTCACTGCTGGAGGCCACCCTGCTGGGTAAGTAAGCAACTCGGGCCTTTCCTTGTTACCCAGCCCCCCAAAGCCCACCCATGAGGAGGATCTCATCCCAGCAGAAGCAGCCCTGGCCGGTTGGGCTCAGCGGTTCGAGTGCCCACCTGTGGACTGAACGGTTGCAGATTCAAGTCCCGGTCAAGGCACATACCTGGGTTGCAGGTTCGATCCCTGGCCCTGGTTGGGGTCGTGTGGGTGGCAACCAGTCGATGTATCTCTCTCTCTCCCTCCCTTCCTCCCACTCTATCGGTCTATCTGAGAAAAATCAATGGAAAAATATCCTCCGGTGAGGATTAAAAAAACAAAACTTTACACTGATCCTTAGACCTGCCTCCCACCATCCTGCCAGTCCTGACCTCCCCCCACCAAGCTTCTCTGTCCCTCTTTCTTCGTTCTCTTCCCTTTCTGGAGCAAAGCAAGTCTCCCTTGTCTCAGACAGAACAACTCAGCCAGCTCTGAGACTGGGTGCCCGTCCCCTTCCCGGCTCTTGAATGTCACCCTTCCCCCAGCGCATCGCGGTGTGTTCCTAGGCAAGGCAGCCCCCTCCCAAGGGGCTCCTGCTCCCAGCTCTGAGCTGACGAGCCGCTTCCTTCCACCTGACATTGAACATCTGAGTCAGGACGCACAACTGGACATGGATGAGCGGTTTGATATCAGCCATTGATTTAATAACCACTGATAAGGTGCAAAAATATTGTATATGAGCCTCCGGAGATGTACTTGGGAGTTGGTTCTAATGGATATTTCGGAGGTTAAATTGGCGGAGACCATTTCCAGAGGTTGTACAACAACCCCTTAAAATTCAATGGGGGGGAATGCAGACTGGTGCAGCCGCTATGGAAAACAATATGGTGCTACCTCAAAAAATTAAAAATTGAACTTCCATTTGACCCAGTGATCCCACTGCTGGGAATATACCCTAAGAAGCCTGAAACACCAATCAGGAAGAATATATGTACCCCCATGTTCATAGCAGCACTATTTACAATAGCTAAGATCTGGAAACAGCCCAAGTGTCCACCAGTAGACGAATGGATCAAAAGCTGTGGTACATATACACAATGGAGTACTATGCAGCGGTAAGAAAGAAAGATCTCTTATCCTTTGAGACGACATGGAGGGACCTGGAAAGTATTATCCTAAGTGAAAGAAGCCAAGCAGAAAAAGACAAATACCACATGATCTCACTTATATACGGAATATAATGAACATAACAGTCTGAGGAATACAGTAGACCCAGACACATGGAAGTAGGGCACAGACTGACATCCCTCAGAAGAGGGGATGGGGGGTGGGGGGGTGGGAAGAGATAAACCACAGAACTTATATGCATGTATGCATGACCAATGGACATGGACAACTAAGCCGGGGACAGGGTGGAGGGGGTGGGGTGGGGGGTGCCAATGGGGTAAAAAGGTAAAATATCTGTAACAAAAAAATAAATAAAAATTCATAAAAAAAAAAAAAAAAAAAAAAAAAAAAAAAAAAATTCTATGGGGAATTGTACACTTTAAGTGGTGAATTGAACGACACGTGAATTATATCTCACTAAAGCCGTTACAAAACAGCACAGTTCTTTGGCGGCTCTGACGTGTTCTCCCTCCGCCAGCCAGGCCCCGGACACCTGAGTATCCTTCCTCCCGCTGCAGGAACAAGCACCAGAACGCCGCGGCCTAACCGCAGGTCTGCCCTGCAGTTCTGTCCTGCGACATGGGTCGCACTGCTGCAAACCAAAGTGTTGGCAGGGCGGCGTTCCTTTCGGAGGCTCTAGGGAGGATGTTTCCCTGACTTTTCCAGCTTCTAGAGGTGTCCACATTTGCCTCCATTCAGGGCCCCTTGTCCATCTTCAACCAGCGAGGTTGCTTCTCTGTGCCTCCTTCCGTAGCCCCTAGCCCTCAGACTTACTCTCCTGCCTCCCTATTCCACTGTCCAGGACCCTAGTGACTGCATTAGGCCCACCAGAGAGTCGCGGGTCATTTCCCCATCCCAAGGGGCCCCTCTGATCTGGTCAGGTGGTATGGAGCATTAACCGCAGGCTCTGCCCCTTCTCCAGCGCCCCCATCCACTGCAGGAAGGGGCAGAGCAGCCTGGTGCAGAGCCCAGATGGCTTATGTTGGGCCACAGTGGGAGGGAGATCCAGTCACAGAGGGAGGAGCCCAAGCTCCTGGATGGGGACTGCTTGGGACTGGAATCAAGCTTCACCCCCTGGGAGCCAGGGGAATCGCGTCCCAGCCACACCCAGCTGCTGGGACACTTTGTCTGCCCAGCCCCTTTGGGAGGGCGAATCCTGCCCCAAGCTAAGCAAGTGGTCCTCATGGGGGGGTAGGAGGGGTGACCATCAAAGACCCCTGAACTCTGGTCACCGTCAGTTGGCCTAAGGTGAATCCTGGACCCCAGCTAGGCCAACTGAGGTCCATCCCTGGGATATGTTTCGACTGCAGTTCCTCTCTTGATGGTAGAGTTGGGAGGAGAGAGGTGTGGAAACTGCCAAGCTCAGGGTTCTAGCAGGTCTGAGAGAATTCAGCTGACCCCTAGCGAGAGTGAGAGAGTTGATGCAGGAAGGGTCCCTGCGGTCTTGGTGAGGCTGATTCCAAGGACCCCCCACCCCCGATGCCGGTTTTCCCTGGTCTCTGAGGTGTCCGGGAGTTCTCCTTTCTGCAAAGCAGTGGGAGATCACTGGCTTCACCTCTGCAGCCCCAAACTTCACCCATCAGCAGACAATAGGGTGAAGGCCAGGCCTAGGTCTCAAGAACTCTTGGAGGAGCAGCGAGAAGAACTGGAGAGCAAGGACCTGGGGGCAGCAAGAGGAGAGGCCCCTGGAGTTCCTAGGCAGAGGGAGCACCAGCCTGGAGGAAGAGGGGTCCTCCCATGTTCGGGGAGCCAGCCCCACAGGGTCCCAACCCTCATCCTCCAGTTGGGGACTTTGCAAGAACAGGATTTTTGACAGAAGGTTATTAAAAAGGCAGGCAAGTGTCCTGGCTGGTTTGGCTCAGTGGTTAGAGCATCAGCCCACGGACCAGAGAGACCCGGGTTCAGTTCCCACTAAAGGCATGTACCTCGGTTGCAGTTTGTCCCCGGCCCTGGTTGGGGTTGTGTGGGTGGCAGCCAGTTGATGTGTCTCTCTCATGTCAATGTTTCTCTCTCTCTTCCTCCCTCTCTCCCTCCTGCTCTATCTGAAGATAAAGGCAAAAACAAAAATAAAAAATGTCCTCAGATGAGGATAAAGTAAATAAATAAATAAATAAAATAAAAAGGTGGGCAAGGGCCCGGCCAGAGTGGCTCAGGGGTTGAGCCTTGACTTGTGCACCAGGAGGTCCTGGGTTCGATTCCTCACCAGGGCACATGCCTGGGTTTCGGGCTTGATCCCCACCCAGTAGGGGGCGTGCAGGAGGCAGCCAATGGATGTTTCCCTCATCATTGATGTTTCTATCTCTCTCTCCCTCTCCCTTCCTCTCTCTGAAATCAATAAAAACATATTTAAATATAAATTAATAAATAAAAAGGCAAGCAGGGGCCCACGCCATGAAGTGCCCAGTCAATCTCCGCCTGCCTCTTGGAAGGACATTGTGGTAACAATTCTCCGACAACAGCAATACGCTTTGGGTCTTTTTGCTTTGCTTGAAAAGAAAAAAAGTTATAACCAACCCCATTGCAAAAAATCACTCATAAACTGTCAAGAGGTAGAAAAATGCTTGCTTTAATTAATGTCCTAGCGTTCAGTCTAATACGACAGATGCAAGGTATTGGGGGAGATAAACCTAACCCAGTGACTCTCAGTGTGGCCTCAGGAACAGCAGTAGCAGCAGCTGGGAACTTGTGATAAGTGCTCACTCTCAGGCCCTACCTCAGATCTTCTAAGGTAGAAACAGGGTGGGGCCCAAGCTGCTCTGTGTTTTTATTTTTTTTTAAGAATTGTTGTGAGTTTATTTGAGCCAAAACTGTCCACAATTGTCGAGAAGCAAAATCTCAATGGATTGAGATAATGGCAGTTTTGCACCTTATTTTTAAAATTTTTATTGTTGAAAATATTACAGATGCCCCACCCCCACCCCCGCCGCCGCATTGACCGTTGACCCCCTCCTCCCACTCCCACCCTCCTTAGCCTGCTGTGCTTTAACAAACTGATGAGCTGGTCTGGGAACCACGGGGTTCAACCTTGGTCACCCCATGCAGTCCTGGCACGTGACCACCAGAGGGCACCAGCAGGCTGTGGTTTTCCCTGCCGTGCCCGCTAACTGAAAGACCTCCTTAGACTTCTTTCTTCTTCTTTTTGAATAAAGAATAATCGATGATTAGTTGAGAATTATTGGCTGACTTTAAACGCCACCTTGTTTGGACCAAATTGTACTGTCATTCCGGTTCTTGCTGAACTGTGGTCCCAGTGTGTTTCGGTGACGGTGGAACATGGTGGACAGCTGGTTTTGTTAGAAACATAAAGAAATGTAGAAGTATCAGGGTCAGCAACAAAGATGACCTAATACCTAATAAACATTTATATTCTACAAAAAGCAGGATAGAGCTCCATTGTGACCCGTTCCCTCTTTTTCTTTTCCAGTGGTCCCTGACGTACTTCTTTCCTCCAGGAGCTGAGTCCCCAGGGCTGAGCGCCCGGCTGTCATCCGTGACTCACCTTCCTGCTTCTCTCTGGTTACCTCTTTTATTTTCCAACCAACTGTCCTGAGATATAATTTACATATGAGAAGTGTGCCCATTGGAAGTGTTCAATGTGTTTTAAATTCATTGAATTCTGACAAATGTAGCCACCACCCCACTGAAGTTTTAAAAAGTGAAACTTGTAATAGACCTAGTTGTTTGTGTCTCCTCTGTCCCCACTTTAAACACAGGCTTTGGCTGCTGTGTTAGCGCCTGAGGCCTCTGAACTTACCTGTGGGAGGGGGAGCTCCAGGCAGGGGAGGCTCCCTTGGAGGCGCGCTGTGGACCGTTTGGAGAGCAGCCCACAGAAGGACAGGTCCAGGAATGACAGCGGATCCAGCCGGCGCTGCCTCCCTGGGGCTTCAACTTTCTCCTTCACGGCTCTGAGTCCCCCTTTCTGAGAACAATTCAGACTCCAGCGATTTCTCTGAGTAATTCGCAAAGCCCTCAGACACCTCCCTGAGATCCCAGGCCTTGAGTGTGTTTTTGAAATTTGCTGGTAACTGAGTGGTTACCCGAGACTGGGCTGTAAACATGATTTATTCACTGGACAAATATTTATTGAGCATTTGTCATGTTCTAGATGTTGGACTTTCAGTGAAAACAAGACAAAATCCTGCCTGATGAAATTTACATTCTAGAGGGAAAGGAAAGCAATAAAAAAAATAAGCACATAATATAATGTTAGAAGAAAAACAATGCAGGGTAAGGGGTAACCAGTGCGTGGGGCGTTGAGGTAGGAAGGTATTCCTGACGAGACGGTCGGGGAAGGCCTGTCTGAGATGTTGGCATTTGAACAGAGATCTGAATAAGCAAATCCACTGTGAAGATATCTAGGGAAATTGTTGTCCAAGCAGAGAGAACAGCAGGTGCAAAAGCCCTGGAGTGAGAATGGTCACTTGGGCTTCTGTGTGAAGAGAGGGGAGTAAGAAAGGAAGCATGGAGACCTACTAGGAGTCTTTTGTGACTGTCCAAGCACGAGACAGAGGTGGCTTCAGCAGGGTGGGAGCAGAGCAAGGGCAAGATGTGGTCAGATCTAGGATGTTCTTGGCAGATGGGGTTGATAGCATTTGCTTCTGCATTAGCTGAGTTTAAAGCTCTGTACTTAGCCCTGTTGGTGTGGCTCAGTGGTTGAGCGTTGACCCATGCACCAAGAGGTCACTGGTTCGATTCCCAGTCAGGGCACGTGCTCAGGTTGTGGGCTAAATCCCCAGTGGGGGGCATGCAGGAGACAGCCAATTGATGTTTCTGTCTCTCTCTCCCTCTCTCTAAAAAATCAATAAAGAAAACAAAAAAACTATCCTCCTTAAATTCTGTTCCTGTGAAATATGGTTTTACATGAAATAATCATAACCTAGGAAAGACGATAGCTTCATAGTCATTCCTGTATTCAATACCCTTTACCAGCTCAGCCCGTGAACATTTTATTGTTCTTTTGGTCATTTATTAAGTATTAACTGTGCCGTCAGCTAAGGAACTCAATGGCATCCAATCTCCACCATAGCCTTCTGGATTAGGGGTCACTTCCACTTTACAGATAAGGAACCGAGGCTGAGAGGGGCCGAGAATTGACAGCCACACGTATCCTGAGATGTTTGTCTCGTTACAGGAGCTACCCCAGGGTGGGCACGTTGCCAGAAGGCAGATAGAAGCAGTGAGCCAGGGAAATGGACTTTGCAGAATCCTAAAGGAAGTCCTGAATCTCTGATAGTGACAGTGACAGAGATGGAGAAGCCATTTCTGTTGTTTTTGAGCATTGAGATGGGCAGGGAGGAAGCCCTGGCTGGGAAGGAGTGTTTTCTAGAGGGGTCTCTCCTTAACGATGGCCTTCAAATGAGAGCTGCCCCGAACAGTCCTTGTTTCTGAGACCATCTCAAGGGACAGAAGCCAGCACCCCTAGGCCAGACACTTTGGTTTCACTTGCTGATAACAGAATGTGGCCTGCACACGGTCCCCTGCTCCTACTGTGAACGCCACCCCCAGAGTCACCCCAGGGTCTCACCCACCAAGAGGCACCCAACTTCCCCTCTTCAGGATCAGCCGAAGGCTTCAGTTTGCCCCTTGTTTTCACAAACTCTCGCTGAGCATCTAAGACAAACCAGGCAGGACACTGAACTTCAAAACCACACAGACCCACCCGTCCTGGCCCTTGAGGGACTCACAGCTGCTTTGGGGCTGGCAGAGCATCGGCTCTGCCCAGGCTGGGAGCTGATAGCCCTCTGGCATCTGTCAGCAGGTGTTGAAGCAGAAAGCCTTTGTCATTTGTGAGGACTGTTGGGAGGTGTTGGGTGGGTGTCAGGACAATCAAAGGACAGAGATAAGAGTGTGATGAAGAAGGAGAGGATGGCCCGGGGTCATCTGCTCCCCCCCCAACATGGATCGACTTCAGGGCCCGAAGGCCTGAGCTCTGGTGGCAGCAGCTGAAGGAGCAGCTCACCGAGAAGGCCGACCTGGCCCAGAATCACCGCTTGGAGACCCAGAGCCTCGTCTCACCCCGTCCCGAGTCAGGGTGGCCCCAGTGGGGAGTTCTGTGCCCCCACAGAGCAGCGTCCCTGGGGGGTACTGACAGCATGGCCTCTGGGGTTTCCCTGGGACCAGGGGTGTGTCTATGAGGGGGTGGCACGGTCCTACAAGCTGTGGGCATCCATTCAGTTGTCCTGTTAATGGGGCTGGGAAGCCTGCCCCTCTGGCAATCAGAGCGCCATGTTTGCGGGGCACGGAGCAAAGGCCCAGACATGCTCCTCTCCGGTCCCCCTCACAGCAGCCCTCCCACGTGGGCTGTTGCTCCCACTCCATGGAAGAGGAGGCTGTGGTTTCAAGTGCCAAGGCTCCCAGCTGGCAGGGGTGGTGCCAGGAAAGGGGGCCAGGCTACCTGACACCTGGGCCGCCCGCACACCTGTGCGTGCAGCTTCGCACACACCAGCCCTGGGACAGGCCAGCACAAACAGGGCTGGGTGCCGATACCTGATTTCATTCCGAGTCTTTTGAAAATTTTGAACCTTCTTTTTAAAGTAACAGCTTTATTGAGATATAATTCACATACCACACAGTTCACACATTTAAAGTGTATAACTCAGTGGTTTTAGTATATTCACAGAGTTGGGCAACCATCACCACTATCAATTTTAGACTTTAAAAAAAAAAAAAAAAGACTTTTATTGATTTTTAGAGAGAGAGGAAGAAAGAGATAGAAACATTGATGTGAGAGAGAACCATGGATTGGCTGCCTCCTATACACCCCATACTGGGGATCGAGCCCAAAACCCAGGCATGTGCTCTGACTGGGAATCAAACCAGCGACCTCTTGGTGTGTGGGACGATGCTCGACCATTGAGCCACACCAGCTGGGCCAGACTATTTTCTTAACTCCCTAAAGAAATCCCACATCGATTAGCAATTATTTCCTACTTCCGCATACCCTTCCACTCCAGCTCTGGATGACCACTCAGAATGGACTTTCTTTTTTGGTACATTTGTCTCTGGAGGGCCTTTTATGTAGATGGAGTCACACAACATGTTACCTTTTGGGTCTGGCCTTTTGCACTTGGCCTAATGTTTTTTGCTTTTCGTTTTAATCCTCACCCGAAGATGTTTTTGTTTATCATCAGATAGAGTGGGAGGGAGGGAGGGAGAGAGAGAGAGAAACATTGATGTGAGTGAGACACATCGACTGGTTACCTCCTGCATGACCGGACCAGGGCCAGGATGAACTGCAATCGAGGTATGTGCCCTTGTGTGGGAGACCATTTGCATGGTATCCATCTTGTTAAAGTCTGCTCTGCTGTCTCCGGCCCCAGGGCGGGGTCTCTCCGCGTGCAGTGCCTCTCCACGTGCAGTGCCTCTCCGCGTGCAGTGCCTCTCCGCGTGCAGTGCCTCTCCGCGTGCAGTGCCTCTCCGCGTGCAGTGCCTCTCCGCGTGCAGTGCCTCTCCGCGTGCAGTGCCTGCATTCCTCCAGATAATTGTTTACTCCATTCTTTGCTTATCATTTGTTCCACCTGGGGTATTTACTGGAATTGGCTTCAGGTGGGATACTCATGAACTGTTTCACCTGTTTTCCCCCTATATATAATGTGAACTCCCCCTGAATAAACGAGACTTGATCAGAATCCTGTCTTGTCTCCATTTCTCGTGTCTCTTGTCCCACCTCATCCTCACTCCCCCTCTAGAGTCCTCGTTGATCGACCTGCGGGCCGGGTCACCCTTGACCAGAATCAAACCTGAGACTCATTGGTCTGAGGGCCAATGCTCTAACTGCTGAGCCAACCGGCCAGGGCAATTTACTTTATTTTTAAAAAGTTGCCAAGTAAAATCCCATTTAATAGATATACCACCGCTTATTTATCCATTCACCAGTTGATGGACATTGGGGTTGGTTCCACTTTTTGGTTATTGTGAATAATGATGCTATGAGCATGTGTTTGCACACACACACACTACCTTTTCATTGCAAACAAGACAACCATAATTTAAAAAGTACAAAAAATAAAAGGTCAGAGTCACCTGGAATCCCCATCTAGAGATAGTAGCTGTTGCCTTTTTGGCAAACATTCTGCCAGATGTCACCCCATTTTCAGCCTCAAAAAATGATCAAAACCTTTTCCTTGAGTTTAGGCCCAGCTTCCCCCAGTTTCATGGCTGGTGCAGGAGCTGACAGCATCCCCCCCCCCCCCCCAAGGCCTTCTATGGAAAGGCCCTGAGGGCTCTTGGAGTCTAAGCTATCTCCAGCTGTCTCCTCCACCTGGGTGTGGGTGTAGCTCAGGGCCTGGGAGGAAAGAATGAGCATATATATAACCGTATAGGTCATTTTATTAACACAGAAGTGCTTGTATTTATTTTTTTAAATATGTTTTTATTGTTTTTTTAGAAAGAGAGGATGGGAGAGAGAGAGAGAAACATCGATGTGAGGAAGAAACATGGATCAGCTGCCTCCTACACCCCTGTACTGGGGAGCAAGCCCACAGCCTGGGTATGTACCCTGACCGGGAATCGAACCAGAACCTCTCAGTTCATGCTCAGTCCACTGAGCCACACCTGCCGGGCAGAAGTGCTTGTATTTAAATAAATACTTACACCCAAGTTTTTACTGATGGGGTGCTTGAGGCCACAAGTTTGCCCAGGCTGCGCTGGGTCATGAAAGGAGGTAGGTCCCAGCCACTGGTTCCTGCAGGGGCGTGTCCACAGGCTCCCATCCTGTCCCCGGCACCAGCCCAGGGTCCGGGCTGCAGCGTGCCTGCCTTGCTCTCTTTGCCCCCACCCAGAATTCACCCCAGCACTGGGAAGGACGCCAGAGCCGCGTCCGCAGACCAACTGACCGGAACACCAAGCCAGGAGAGGGAGTCGCGCGGTCTTCCCAGGGTTCAGAGCCCCCCTGTGGTCCCTCATCTTACCGTGCGCACCCAAGCTTGCAGTCCACACCCCAATCGACGCATGCTCCACGCGGCACCTTGACGTCCCCCACCCAACACCTTCAAACTTATCTGCCTTTGTCCGGGGGAACTGTTGATCCTTCCAGAGCTGTCGCGCCCCCTGGTGTCCAACTAGGTGCGGAGCGCCTGCGGATCCTCCTTGACGGTACGCACAGGACACCTGGAACCTGCTCCCAGCTCAAGGCTGTCACAGGGCTCCGTAGGAGATGACACGAAGCGCGTGAAGACCTCGGAGTGACACCTCGGAGAGTCGGCCAGCCCCGGGGATGACAGATCTGTCCTTTCTCCAGTCCCTCATCTGCGGTCCCTCGATCAGAGCAGGATGCGCAGCAGCTGCGTGTTCCTCGCCGGGCGCAGCGTAGAGACGGTGCTGCAGTCCCGCTGGTGAAACGGAAGGGTTGGCAAACCAGCGTGATGCACAGCACGCAAACCGCTCCTACACGCGCGCCACATACACGCGCGCACCCGCACACACGCGCGCGCACACACATGCACACACATGCACACACACACCATAAGCTGCTGGGGGCAGGCAGTGGGCGGAGAAGCCAGCCGGGACTAAGAGATACATGTGCAGTGGGGCCCCCGTCCGGGAATACAGTTAGGATGGAAAATCCAAATATCTGGTGGAAATGGCGCAACAAAAAGAAAGCCGAAGAAATTTTGGAGAGAGGATGTTTCCGTGGTTTTAACAGTGCACTTAAGGAGAGCGTCCTCAGAGGATGGTGATGGAGCCTAGAAAAGGCAGAGGAGGCCAGGGAAGCAAAAGGGCTACCTCTTCTTTCTCCCTGGTGAAGGAGCCCAAAGCTATTTTTTTTTGTGATGGTGCTATTCATAATAATATAAATGTGTGTTTAATAATTTTCATGAAAAATCGAATGAAACCACTAACAAAGACAGGATGTCTTCTTTCCAACTCATTGCAGAAGGTAAAAGCAAGCACAACAGTCTACAGGAAAAAATAAATAAAAGGTAACAAAAAATTAAAGGACCCTAAAAAAACACAAAGTTAAAATTCAGGTGAAGTCAACCCAAGCACAAGCAATAATGACAATAAATGTAAACAACCTAGTTTTCCTTATTAAAAGGCAACATGTCTCAAATTACATATATTTTAATTCAATACCTTATTAACATACCTAAATACAAAAAAATACACATGAAGGGAAAGAATAAAAGTGTGGGCAAAGATATCAAGGGCACATAGAAATGAACAGGGGGGATGTTCACATCAGATAAAACAAACTTTCCTAGGAACTGAGTAGCACACAATGAAGTAACCATTTACGTGGTAGGTATGAGTTGGTACAGATGCATTCTTGTCCCCAAGATGTGGGTCTCCTCCAATTCTAGGAACAAGTAAGCCATGGCCATGTGACTTGTTTTGGCCAATCAGTATGAGTAAGTCTCAGGCATCACCTCTGGGTAGAAACCCTTGGTTTCTATTTGACTTCCCAGTATGTTCTCTTCTATGCCCATGAATGGAGGAAACATTCCTGCTTTGGAGGTGCGACACTGAGCCACCCTGTGGTGAGGAGCTGCCCAGAGCTACCAGACTCTGCGTGAACCAGAAATAAATCTTTATTTTAAGCCACTGGGGTTTGGGGGTTGTTTGTTACCACAGCCAAACCTCACATATTGAATCTCACAGACATATCAATACTGAACCTTGATGTAATGAGTAAATAACTATATAACTAATAAGCTATACGGATAAAACAAACAAATCACAGTGCATTTTTCCAACATCATTTATCAGTCTTCAGTGAATCAAACAGAGAGAGGGCTAGAAGATTTGGGCATAGTACTGTAAAAGGTGAAATGGATTAAATGTTTATAGAATTTCAAACTGTGCAAACACATATCCATCTTATTTCCAAAGTATCCATAAAGCATTTACAACATTGATTAAAACATAGGAAGAAATAATTTAATAAAGCAGAAAATTTACAAGCATTGAACCTAACCTCAATAAACCTAAAATTAACAATATAAATTAAGAAACAATTAAACTCCACTTTGAATTGTTTAATTAAAAATCAATTCAACAGACTACTTAGAAGATAAAAAAAGTGAGAATGGAATAAGTCAGAACTTTGGGTTAGGAATATGGCCATATTCAGAAATAAATGTTCAATTAAGAACTTAGAAAAGGTACAAAAAAGTGTTAAGAAAACCAATATAAACACCAGTATTAAGTAAAAAAATATGTAAGCAAAGATAAACTATTTAGAAAATAGCAAAATAATGACATTAATATAAGACCTTGTATCCTGGTATTTTGAAAAAGGGAAAAAAAGAAAAAAATGAACCTCCGCTCCTCACAAATCTAAATAGAATTTGTTAGCAAAACAGTGCCTGGCTCCAAGCTGCTTTGGAGGAGCCACATACTCAGGAAGGTGAGACGAGGACCCAGACTCACAGCATCCAAAGTGACACTGCCGGGCAAGGTGAGGCCAGAGCCAGGAAGAATCAGGAAGAAATGACACTAATCAGATGCCAGAGAGAGGAACACCCAGCCCATCCTTGCTTACGGCCCCTGGGCCAAATGCCTTCATCAGGATCAAGCAAACATCCAGCTCCCCAAGGTCTTGTCTCCACTCAGAGCCACAGGCTCTGAACCACCCGGAAGTTGGTCAGGGACTCTCTGATCTCCTAGGTGATACCTTGTAAGTATCAGGCTATTTTCCTGCCATTTCTGAGGTTCTGCCACTTTCCCAACATCTTTCTCACACCTTCAGAATGTGCAGGGGACTGGCCTCTGAAATGCATTTGCAGAAGGACCGAGAAGAAAGTTCAGGAAGTTGTGGTGCATTCTACACAGGGTGCAGGAGGATGTGGTGTCTATGAATGAGGAGCTGGAATGAAAAGGCAACAGAGTCAGAGGAAAAGGGAACAAGATGAGATGAAAAGCGAATGGGAGACATGAAAAACTTTCTGCAAAGAAATGAAAAAAATGCAGACAATGCAATGGTTGGGCTCGGGCAGGCTACTTTATGTAGGTCTGCCCTGGAGGGGACTGGCACTGGGGACTGGCAGGAGCTCACCGGGTACCCTTTCTGCTCCTGTCCCTTCCCCGCAGAAACAGTATCTGTCCAGAGCCCGGACCAGGATAGGACAGAGAACATCAGGCAATGCGCCACCGGGGAGGGGACCTTGTTGACTGGCACTCCCGGTGGGCATGGAGGGAGGAGGGGTGACCCTCCAGGAAGCTCAGTGAAGCTGGGCCCTCTCCCAGAACCAGAGCTGAGGTCACACAGTCACACGGTGGCCACACTTCTGCCCCAGCTAATCCTCTGTGTCCTGCCATCAAGACAAGGGACTGGCTCTGGGGAGGAGCCCTCAGCCCCCCATCTGCCAAAGGGAGACGCACCCCTGCTGAGACCAAGGCCCTCTGGGGCTGTTGAGTCTGTTTGCCCGGCACCTCCCTGTCCTGAGGGCTGAGGCCGCATTGCCTGACCCCCTGCGGGCTGGTGCCTGCTGGGTGCAGCCAACTGGACACACCAGCAAGGGGAACTTGGGTATTTCCCCCTCATTCTGCCCTGCTTTGGCCATGCATCCTGCATCACGGTGCAGCTCCCTCAGGATGACCCCTCCACCCGGGTCCCACCCAGGGACAGCTCCCTGCCTTCACCTAGCGGAGAGACTGGCTTCCCACAGCGCTCCTGGGTCGGCCCTGCCCCGCCTCAGAAAAGCATCATCCTGTGAACCAGCTGAGTCAGATTCCCGTTCTGAGGGACTCTGACTGTTGTTTCCTAACCGAGGGTGGGGTACCCTCAGTCACCACCCCACCAGCTGCCTGAGGAGAGCTCTTCCTACAGAAGGGCAGGCCTCTGACCACCTGCAGGCCCCCCCTCCCCCCCGCTGTGCGTAGCCCCAGGTCTTGGGCAGTGGGGGAGGCAGGCTCCTGGAACCATGTGCCCAGCAGAGGACCCGGAGGCCCTGCCTCCCCCACACCCCATCACCTCGTGGTAGGGGCTTGAGAGACCGGGCCTCTGCTGCACTCATGTTTCGTAGCCTGAGGTGGGCTCCTGGGCCCAGATCTGCAGGGCTCCTCCATGTCACCCACTGTGGCCCAGCACCAGGACGCCTCCACCAAGCAGGGTCTCCGCTCCTCTCCCTGCTCCACCCTGAGTCCCCAATAACCGAGCACCTCAGGGAAGGGAATGGCTTCCTCTGGGACACCCTGAGGCCTAAGGACTTCCAGCACCCAAAGTCCTCTTTGCCTCCGCCCAGCGCCGCTGACCCTTCGCAGGGACCCTGTAACACTGTGGAGTGCTGTCTGTCCCTGGAGCCGTTTCTCCCAGCTGGTCCTGGCTGCTGCGGTCACCCGTGTTCGTGTTCGTGTTCGTGTTCGTGTTCGTGTTCGTGTTCGTGTTCGAGAGAAGCTGCAGGTCCTCCAGGCTGTGGAGGGGAGATGCCCGTGCCGAGGGAGGAGGCAAGACCCCTGCCAGAGGACGGGAGGCTCTTGGCTAAAACCACCTGGGCCATCTTTGGAAGTTTCCAAACTCTTCCTGATCCTTAGGGGATATTTGTTGATCCTTCCTGGCTTTCCAGCAGAAATTCCTGGCTGGATGACATGACCCTCTGGTTGCTAAGGAAGCAGTCTCGGGATTTCAGGTTTGCATGTCAAAGGAGAGCTGGCCTCCAGTGACATTCTAACAGCAGGCTGGGGGGCGGAAGTTGGCACGAGAGGGTCGTGCATGTTGTTGTTCGCGGGCAATCGAGGTGATGCGAGTCTCTTGGGAGGACAGCGTGTGCAGCCTAGGCCCGAGTGTCCTACTAGCCCCAGAAACTGTCCACAGGAAGAACTTAGCTTCTGGAGGTGGCTCCCTGAGTCCCAGATTTGCCACCTCTGTGTCACTAGACTTTGGGAAGATGTGCCTGACTCGCCACCAGCAGAGCCCACAGGGCACCCGCTTCCTCTTGCCACTCCCTCCCTCCCGCCCTCCCTCCTTGCCTCTGGGTCGCCCACACAGGTCTGTGCACAGCACCGGGAGCTGACCCACGGGGGACCTGGGCGCTGGAACCCCTCTCCCGGCTCTCACAGAACCCGAGTTCTGTCCCCTGCGGCAGTGGTGGAAGCTGAGGATATGGGAAGGCCTGGAATCTTCCCCAGTCAGAACTTCTTTTAAAATTTTTATTTATTTATTTTAAAATATGTTTTTCTTTATTGATTTTAGAGAGAGGAAGGGAGAGGGAGAGAGAGATTGAAACATTGAGGAGAGAGAACATCAATTGGCCGCCTACTGCATGCCCTCACTGGGGATCGGGCCCACAACCTAGGCATGTGCCCTGACTGGGAATTGAACCAGTGACCTCTTGGTGCCTGGGTCAGCACTCAACCACTGAGCCACACAGGCTGAGCAGAACCTTTCTTAAAAGTGGTTTCCTTGCCTGGGTGAGGTCACTGTGTTGGCCACCCACGCACCTGAGAACCGGCTGCTGGAGGATGACTTGGGAACAAAGGTTATGGGGCTCAGATGCCAGCAGGAGGGCCGGCTCACTGGCCACCTCCCCCAGAGCTGATTTTCCTCTGGAACTGCTCAGCGGGGCCTATGACGCCATGATCCTGGGGTCACAGCTCCCAATGCCCTGAGTGGGGTCAGGCCCACCTGCTGTAATGAGCCTGAAGGCTCTTAATGTCCCCACTTTTACCAAATGGGGGGCAGAAGACATACGAGGGAGGCTGTGTCAGAGTGTCACCATATCAAGGATGTAGTGAGATTACCTGGGAATTACTTCAAGTTTCCTGCTGGTTCTAGGAAGAGATCCTAAGTACTCATTTCGCATTCAAGGCTCCGTGGGCACAGGAACCATAACTGTCAGCGGCTTCGAGTGGAAAGAAAAACCACAGCCCCCTCGCACAGCACCCCTCGCTGTGCAAGTGTGATACCGGGGGTACGTCCCCTTTCTCTCCCAGGGCTGGGACCCCCTCCCACACTGACCATGGCATTCCCGATGAGGTAAAAACTGCCCACCCCGTGCTTCCGTGAGCAAGTCTATGACAGAATTGCTAAGCTTCATAAGGTGACCTGACCAATTCTGCAAGACACAGGGGAACCTTCGAAATCTCCCCCAAACAGAGGGAAGGTGCAATAGAAATAGAGGACCCTCAGTCAGCTAAATCCAATTTTAATTGAATTAATGGCTTCTGACCTCCCAGCTGTCAGGTGCTCTGGGCAGGGCTTCTTGACCTGGTCACCTGATCAGAACCATTCGGGACAGGATCCACAGGCCAACCCCATCCCGGGAGACGCAGATTCAGTAGATCAGGGATCTGGTACAGAGAAACGCAGAACCGGGAGCCCTGCCCTGAGATCTGCTGAGGCAAAAGGCCTTGTCTTCTACACTTCCCTCTTGCTCAGACTACTTCCTGCAAGTAAATGCAATGAGTAAATAAAGACAGTTTCAAGTTGTTCACGGAATGAGTTTTTTTTACACTTTTCAACTAGATAAGACAAAAACATTACAATGGTTGACTTCTTTCATTTAGTTACATAAATAAAATTTTTATAAATATCTCTTTATAAACAATATAAATAGCTTTACAACATAAATACATTTATGCATGACATGAATTTACAAACAGCAATGTTTACAGCTGGTTTTGTCAGTCTCTTAAAAACTGTCCCTTGTCATGTCGGTGTAGGTGTGTTTCATGTATATCATATATATATATAATATATAACTTTTTATTTTTCATTTTCAAAAACAAACAAACAATAGAATCATACCCCCCTCCCCAAATCATAATAACACAGCTGGTGTCGTGTATTCCC
The DNA here is from genome assembly GCF_014108415.1 of Molossus molossus. Lineage (NCBI taxonomy): Eukaryota > Metazoa > Chordata > Mammalia > Chiroptera > Molossidae > Molossus > Molossus molossus. The sequence continues at coordinate 101,361,817 of NW_023425346.1, forward strand.
AGTACCACAAGGGGGAAAAAAGAGAGAAACGTAAAAGCCACATTGCCTTGGAGGTTCTTCCCCACGACCACGGATGACCTCAGCACAACGGAGCAAGTTCCCAATCCTGAAACACAGAGGGGACACGAGACGCTCAGTGCTGGTCCCTTAGCTGAGAAAGCCCAGCCTGCCAGACAGTTCTAGAACCTTCCTCCCCTTTCCCGAAGCATCAGGAAGCAGTGTCCCCCAACCTGTGCCCCTGGTAGAAGGAGAGGGGCCCTTTGCTCTGCCTTTTTCAAGCCGCACCTCCCCTCCTGCTGTGAGCTCTGCCCTTCCTGCCCCAGCCCAGGTGGAACCAGGGCTCCTCCCGCCCCAGCCCTCTCCCCTCAGCTAACTGCAGGGAGGAGGAGGGAGTGGAGACGGCCCATCTCTTCCTTCCCTGCTATACCAGACCCTCGTGAGGTCCTTGCCTCGGCTTCAGGTGTCTGGGTGCCAGTGGCGGGAAAGAAGCATCCGAGGAGTCAAACCTCAGCTCTGATATTTATTTCCTGGACAGCCCTGGAAAGCTTTGGGTATCGCTTTCCTCACCCATAAAATGGGATAATAGCCACTTCCCAGGACCGGCTTTAAGATTCAACAAAGGGCCATGCAGAGCATCTGGGTCACAGCTGCCACTCAGTAAACAGCTTCCTTCCCCAGCTAGCGTCACCTTGAAAAGGGTCTCCTGCAGAGGCAGAGGAACTGGTGTCTCACCAGCCTTGGGAAGTGCATGGGCACACCGGGTTTGCTGGGGTTAGTTATCAGTCATTGGATGAGGCCCGTGCAGCTTTGCTAATGGGCGCACAGGTGCCCGGGGCTGCAGGAAGGCTCCTCCTGAGATGCCGCGGTGCCCCATAGAGCAGCACGTGCCCTACAGAGCAGCACGTGCAGAGGGGCCCGGGCCTCAGCGGCCTGAGGACCTCTCCCACAGCTCCTTTCTCTGGCCATCTCATGTGTTTAAACGGATGACAGATGTCTGTGATGTCCCTGGAGCCCTTAGGCAAGGTGTTCATTCAGGCATGGGCCACACCCTGTCTCTGTCATTAGTATTTTATAATCAAGACTATAACCATCAGCGACAGTCATTATGGTGGCTGCTTAGAGCTAAGGCCACAGGGATGGGGTGGTGGTGAAGGTGGGATTCAGAAGGTTAAGGGCATTGCAGGTGGGTGTTCAGCTAAAATAACTTTCAGAGGTTGACCAATTTCCCTGGACAAAGGGGCTGAGAAGTCTTAGCAATCTGGAGCCTCCTGCACAGCGCCCATTGGATCATCATCTGGTACCAACAGCCGCACCCAAGAACAAGGAGCCCGTGGGGACATGCATGCCAGGTACCTTCCAGGCCCTCATCTCATCTGCTGCTAACCCACGGAGTAGCATTTGTTTACATTCTCAAGTTTGAGCTTGGTGCTTAATTCACAAGTGAAAAACTCGAAGCCCGTGTCTCCAACTCTTTGTTGTTTAGACTGGAGAAAAGAGAGCAAAGCCATTGCAGTGGTAGCTACCAGAGTCTGGGCCCCAAGTGACAGAATCATCTATCTTCGTGCAGGGCTGAGTCAGACAAACAAAGCAAGTCTGGCTGCAGAGAAGAAAGGCACCAGCTAAAACCTAGGGCAGGTGGGGGAGGTGTGCCCCTGAGCTGGGTGGGGCAGGGTTCTGTGAGGTCACTGACACAGGGGTGCTGCAGGTCACCTTCAGTTGCTCATGGATTATCTGAAGAGGCAACTATAGCTGAGGTGACAAAGTGTTCTGGTTGTGTGGACAAAAAAGGGGCGCTGTAATAAATGTAACAAAATGTAACTTCACAGAGTGGTCTGACCATAAATTCCTAACTGGGCAGGTCATGGTGGGCAGTCACCTCCCAGGCCTATAACTACCCTAGTAAAATGTTTATCTTTGCTCTAACCAGACCTGCCCATTTTTGTGCATCCAGCTTAACACCCCTTGGAAATGCTAGAGCAATCCTCTTTAGACCCCTCAGGGGCGTAACCACCCTCAAGAGAACAGTAATTCTGCCCTGGCCGGTTTGGCTCAGCGGTTAGAGCGTCCGCCTGCGGTCTGGAGAGACCCGGGTTCGGTTCCCGCTAAGGGCATGTACCTCAGTTGCAGTTTGTCCCCGGCCCTGGTTGGTCGTGCGGGTGGCAGCCACTCGATGTGTCCCTTTCACATCGATGTTTCTCTCTCTCTCTCTTCCTCTCTCTCCCTCCCACTCTGTCTGTACAAAAAATGGAAAAATGTCCTCGGATGAGGATTAAAAAAAAAAAAGAGAGAACAGTAATTCTGTTAACTACTCTGTAATCCATCCCTGCCTTGCTGTCTCCCACCTTCATGTACTCTTCTTCAGTTCCCTCCTTAATTCCACGTGCATAAAAGAAACTACAAATTGTCACTCTCTGGAGCATTTGAGACCTTGCTTCCTGGCAATGTTGTCAGTTTGGCTCAAATAAACTCATACAAATTCTCTGCAAATTTGGACGTTTCTTACATCAACATGTACTTGGCATTGTTGGCAGGATTCTGAAGAAGCCCACCCAGAACTTCCCCACAGACCCAGACCCAGTGCTTGGTACCAGCATGGGCCCCTTGTACCCCACCGGCTCCTTGTTTCAAATCAGGTGAACCTGGATGAGTTTTCTCTTGGAATTCCGGATCTCCTTCTTTAAGTAGCAGGTCCTGTCTTTTTATTTATTTTTATTTTATTTTTGCAGGCCCTGTCTTTATTCGAGCTGTTCTTAGAAAATCCTCAAGGTAAATAAGGATTGGGATAACCCAAGAAAAGGATAAGAAAAATGGGTTGCTGCTTTTCATTTCCGTTTTTAATTGGATAGATCACTGAAGGTCTGAACAAAATCTGTGCAGGTTAAATGAGAGACAGAACTCTCTTTAGCTCCAGAAGAGGAAGGACACTTGCTTCCCCAGCCCGAGAGCCAATGCTGACGACAGTTGCTGCAGATCCCAGTCCGAAGGGTGGAGATGGGCTCTGTGAGGCGTCCAGGGCAGTAATGCAACCCGTCCGGAGAAGCCAGTGGGAGCCCTGGGGGAGAGTTCTTTGTGAAGGGAGGGCACCCCGAGAGAGGGACCCATGCTTGGGGAGCATCGTGGTTCTGGTGGCTTCGGGAAGCTCTTGCTGGCCCTTGCTCGGGTATTTTTAGATGACTAGGAATCTTTGAGGGGTTGCCGGAGGGAAAATTCCCTGCAGAGCATGAAGCAGCCCTAGAGGGATTTCCACAGCATTTGGCTCGTCCAGAGACGGCACGTGAAGGCTGGTTTTCCCTAGAAGCTTGTTCAGACTCTACAGATCTCAAAATTAACAAGGGAAATTGTGCCTCTGAGGCCAACAAGCCCACAACAGTCAGCCTCCCACTGTCGTGCCTGTAGCAAGATGCCTGAAATGAGGATCCTTTCCATACTTCTAAATTAATCTCGTGAGTGCACAATTAGAAAAAGCTGACTGTAAAATTAGGGGGAATGAATGGAAAGCATATTTTAATCGGTTTCTCAAAGTTTCAAAAAAAAAAAAAAGGATCAACCTATGTTGTTTAGGTGGTAACTCAATTCTTTGAGGTATTAAAAACCAGCTGTCCTTGCCTGGCTGGTGTGGCTCAGTGGATTCAGCACTGTCCCATGGACTGAGAGGTCCTGGTTCAATTCCCAGCCCGGGCACATACCCGGGTTTTGGGCTTGATCCCCAATGGGGGGCGTGCAGGAGGCAGCCGACCAGTGTTTCTCTCTCATTGATGTTTTTATCTCTCCCTTCCTCTCTCTCTAAAAAGTCAATAAAACATATTTAAAAACAAAAACAAACAAAAAACCAGCTGTCCTTATTTTTAAACGAGGAAGGTCATTTGCAACTTGACTTGTCAAGGACAGATACAAATTGTGTCACAAAATATGGATCCACTGTTTTTTATATAAACTAGTGATATTTTTCTCATGGCTAAAAGGTCTCTGCATATGTGTGTGTACATTGTAAATATGAGATGATTTTCTACCTCTGGAAGGTATTGTTAAAATTAATTTAATAAGTTAATTGATTTGAAAGCAAACGCTTATAAGGATTGAGAATTCTAAAATTCTTAGAAATAAAGAAACTAACCCATTTTTTTTCTCAAGTTCATGTGATCTAAGATTCACCTTTAGTAAAGTTAGTTTAAGTTTGTTGGCTTAATCCATGTTACTAATTGACTTTAATGTTTATCAAATACGTTTCTAGAGTTTATAAAATGTCTTCATAAATGACTTGTTTGTTTCCATTAGAAATTGAGGTTTTTAAGGTTTAAAATCTCAATATACCTTTGTAATTAAAACTACAGTAACTTTGCAGTATTCCTGAAGGCCCTGCAACACCTGCAAAGATTTGTTTTTATGTAATACTGCGTGGGCTGCTTTGGAAATAAGTGACTTGGGAGATGGGAACCCCAAACAGCCGCCTGCTTCTCCAGGCGCCCTGGCACACCCCCATTTTCCAGATTTGTATTCCTTCATGCACCATAGTGGATTCCAAGCCGTATGTAAATGAGATGAAGGAACTTATGACCTGACATTATTGAAAGGAGGCATCATACACTATTGCAAAGTTTTGATAAAATACTTCAAGAAAATGCTAAATTGATAACAACTTTCTTTCACAGAACGCTCCCTGAAGACAAAGAGTCCAGATATTGTTTTTTAGAAAGGACATCAAATAAAGGGACACTCTCCAACATCCTTGGAAGGGACCTTCTCAGGCACCTAACCACGAATGACACCTACACTTGCCTCCGCCTACAAGGCACACAAAGGTACCTGTAGGATGTGAAGCTGTTGACAGCAGAGGCAGACAGCTATACCAAGACATCAACAAGGTCTGAATACCTATGGATTGATGTTAAAGTCAGAGACCATTTTGTTTGATTGCTAACGGTATTAGCCATCAAAATAGTGATACTTATTCTTTGAGTTATAGTCCAACTATTTAAGATTACTGAACATGTACAAAATAACTGTTGATACTCTTTTTATGGCTTATGTAAATGTTACATTAGATGCTAAATTCAGAAAAATAAGACAGACAGCAAAACTCGTATCATGATAGTTCACAGGATAGAAATGATCCAGAGTGTTTTTTCACAAGGTAGGCCACACAACCTGACTGTCTTCCATTTACCTGCCCTTTCCTTTTTGGGAAAATTCATCCTCAGCTGACCTCCCATGGCTACAGTATTGCCCCATCCCAAAGGTCAACAAGAGGCTCTCGATACTGAGACTAGACTACCTAGGACTGAGACTTCTTAGTGCTGTGAGACCAAACTATCCAAACAAAAGCCTGGCCATCAGTGCATCCTTCGGATTGATTTATAGCCAAAACGGGGAATTGTGGACAAAGAAGGCGCTCTGTGGAAAGTAATGTCACAGGATAATATGATCATAAATTCCTAACTGGGCCGGTCATGGTGGGTAGTCCTGCCTCAGGCCTATAACTTCCTCAGTAAAAGGTTATCTTTGCCTTAAGCAAGCCCTAAACTCTGCCATTGTTTCTGTGCATCTAGGTTAACACCTTTGAAATGACTCTTTCAGACCTCTCAGAAGCATAACCGCCTTCAAGAGATCATGTGATCTTGTTAGCTGTCCTGTAATCCAATCTATGCCTTGCTTTCTCCCACCTTCATGTAATTTTTAGTTCCCTCCTGAATTCCGAATGTAGAAAATCAACTGCAAAACTGTTATTCTTCAGAGCGAGATTTGAGATCTTGCTTCCTGGCAATGTTGTCAGATTGGCTCAAATAAACTCATAAAAATTCTTTACAGATTTGGACATTTCTTACATGGACAACCGTAAAAAAAAAAAAGGCTTAGGCAATGTGCTGGAGCGTTTCATAAAGGGTGTGCTTGTTACCCTCTGGGGGAACAGAGCGTGGACACTGCTCAGGCTTCGTGGGTGAGAGAACAGCGTGGCCTGGAGTGGAACAGACAGGCTGTGTGTGGGGTAAGGAACGGCAGCAGCCGGGCTGCAGGAAGGCTGGAAACCAGCAGCAGTCAGATTCTAAAGCACTGGAATGTCGATTTTAAAGATTGGGATGTGGCTTTTCCTTGGGCACTGACTGGCAGCAGGAATGGAAAGAAGGTAAGGAGAGGAGGTTCTCTAGTCTCTTTTTCCTTGACCTGAAATAGTGCCACAGACACTGAGGTTCAATCCTGAAGTCACAGGGGCTGCAGCAGCATCAGGACCCTGGACAGACCAGTTTGCCCACAGTCACTGTTTAGAGAAGGGACAAGAATCAGAATGCTCTGGAGGCAGAAAAGCTCTCTGGTGATGCCAACAGAGGGCTACTCTCTCTACAGTGAGGAGGCAGATATTTCTCAAAGTCTGTCCCACTTTAGGAACAAAAGACCTAGGAAGCATCCTGACCTCTGGGCTGCCTACTGCCTGGTACCAGGATACAGTGGTTGGCAGATCAACTTACCCTGGGCTTGTGTGTATGCCTTTCCTCTCTGTTCCCACAAACCCAAGACCGTCCCTCAATGTTCCCATTTGGCAAATTGGAGCCAGTGCTGCGGATCTACTTATGGTCCAGAGCCCTACTTATGGGTTGGAGCCCTCCAAACTGTCTGCTTCTCCAGAGGAAGCCAGGTGGGTTCAGCCATCCTGGGCCATTTCTGACCTTTCGAAAGTTCCCTCACTACTTCATCCCTCACTTCATCCATCTGTAAAACGGGATGATAAATAGGGTTGGGGGCAAATGCGTAGCACACACACGTCATCTCATGACCGTATAGCCTGGTTCCCCTCCAAAGGTCACTGGGAGGCCTACCGATCCCGGGGCTAGGGGATCAGAGGAACGGCCTGCGGGTGGGGGTTCAGGCTAAGTTCTGGCGGGCGCTGCGGGGGAGCTAGGTGTGTAGGAGCGCCAGGCGGCCAGGTTGGTGGTACTCACCGCCGCCAGGGGTCGCCGCACTAACATCCCAGGCCGCTCGTGGAGCCGATCCGGTCCAGCTTGAGGCCGAAGCAGCCCTTGGACGAGCCCTTCTTGGTGCCTTTGTTTTTGCGTGAGTTGGAGTTCTCCTGCAGAAGGCGGGCCCATCGAGACTTGGTGTCCACGCGCAGGTCCCGGAGCAGTCGCGACTGGTCGCCCCTGATGTTGGCGCCACCGCCTCCGGGAGTCTTGTCGCGCTTCTTCTGACCGCCGCCCTCAGCATGGGACACGGCTGACACCTCCCCTAGCGGAGTTCGCGGGCCCTGTCCGAGGAAAAGAGCATGTAGGTGAAGGGACGCACGGCCGGGGACTTTGCGGGGCCCCTGATGTTCCAGCCTGACGCGCCGGACAGCGCAATTTGTCCCTTCCGAGTCCTGAGCGCGCCTCTACAGATGCTGGACAGCTCGGCCCTGCATCCACCTGCCACGCGGCCGCCGTTTTCCGCTCCCTCGGGGAGCCCCTTACCCTCCCTTCCTTTGCCACTTGCTCGGTTGGCCACACTGGGGTCGGGGCTGCGCATCTGTCGACGTTCTCCCGAGGCTGGGGACGTAGACCGCCCCCCGCCCCCGCCCCGAATCTGAGCTTCCAGGGCTCCCGACTCTCACCCGAGCGCATCTCAGGAAAGGGGGGCACCTTACCGCCCTCTCTGCTTCCCCTTGTAGGCCGCATCCTCCTAGACGCCCCAACCCTCCCACACAACCCTCTCACAGTCCCGACATCCCCGCGACTGCACCCACCTTCGGCGCCACACCGGGCTTGGCTTCGGAGGGCCAGAGCGAGAGTAGGGTGAGCAGCAGAGCGCAGGCCAGCAGTTGAGAGAGGTGCATGGTGCTCTTGGGGCAGAGGGGCACACGCCGAAGGCAGCGAGGGCAGATGCTCAGGCAGAGGCGGAGCGGGCTGGCGGGGCTGCTGTGCGGACGCGGGTCCCAGAGCTGCGCGGCGCCGGCTGAGTGCGCTCTGAGCCCGCGGCTCGTCTCGCGCCTTTATAATCCAACCTGCCGCTGATGTCATCCCCCCGCCCACCCGGCCGCCAGGGCCAATGGCACGCGCGCCGACGGCTGGGAGGGGGCCGCGGGGGCTCCCCCTCTGCCCCCACCCTCGTCTCACCCCAGAGGGATCCCGCAGCTAGGCCGGCTCTCTCCCGACTGCACTCAGAGCTGCAAAGTGGCGCGCACAAGGGAACTCCATTTGCAGCAAGCGTGCGCCCTGGCGTGCCAAGCGTCGGCGCTCCGGATGCCCTGCATACACGCTTGGACCTCAGTACACACCCTCTCCTGGAAGGGATCACTTTCCCGCTTTGCAGGTGCAAAGACAGACTCAGAGGAATTAAGTCACTTGCCCGAAGTCACACGGCCAGAAAGTTGGCACAGCTCGAAATCTACGCAGATCTGCTTTGTTGCCAAACTCTTCCCAGGGTGCCTGACAGGCTCAGACCTGGCGCTGAGGCTCCTCGTTTATCTGCTCGCCAGGAGTTCAGATCGCGCGGAAGCCTTTGGAATGGGGAGGCAGAGAACGGGGTCGCGGTCTTGGGCGCAGGGGTAGCGGGGTTTGCCCTGGGCCGCAGGGGGGAGCGCAAGTCCTACATTGGAGAGTGCAAGCTTTTCGCCAGAGGTGTGTTTGAGAGCAAAGAGCAACGGGGTGGGCCACCAGGGCAGGCCGGAGATGCAGGTGCCTCCGCGTGTGTTCGATAGCATCCTGTGCCCGCCACTGTGGTTCCAAGTGCTCCTTCAGCCCAACTCCGTCGTACAGACAGTCCCTGTATCTGACCCTGCGGTGGCTTTCGTCTGCACCGACGGGGGCGCACCTGACCCTGTCTGCACCCACTCGAGGATCCACAGGGTGGGGTTGTGCGCTCCAGTGTCCTGTGCACCTGCACACGCTGGAGAGGGTTCTTTAGCCAGTCTCGAGCCTAGTATGGCTCTGGCAAGCCGTGGCAGGTGGTTGCCTTCGCGTTTTCGCCATAGAGAAGCTCTGTTGTAGCTGCTCACGACTCCCTCTCTTCGGGCAAAGTGTCTGATCCTTCGGGTCTGAGGAGTTCCTTTGAATGGGCCACGGAGGCGGGGAGCCCAGCCGCTCACGAACTGAGTGGGGTGCGGAAAACCATGCCTCAGCTGCCTCTCAGCAGGACTGGGCTGGAGGGAACCCGGGAGAGGGAGGAAGCTCCAGGTGGGCTATGGAATTCCCTCTCCTCTTTGCCTGCTGAACAAAGAATGTAGCCAACCTGGAATTTCTCTTTAGACCTGCTTTATTTACATGGATTTAAGGAGCCCAGCAGACTGACTTTAGAGCCAGGCACTGGGCTAGTTTACAGGGGTCAACAGCCAGGGCGTAGTGACAGTTTCCAGTCTGAGACCCCGGGGTTGTGGGAATGAGCCTTTTTTTCGGGACAGGAAGCTGCACCAGAGGAGGAAGGGCAGCTGGAATCTAGAGATGTGGGAGAATCAGGTACTAGGAGGTGGATCTGCAGCAGCTCCTGGGCCCAAAGCTGGGAGGTAACGGCTCTCTACATCCTACCCTGGCACACTGAAAATGCCACCAACCAACCATGCTCTAGGACCCTCTGTTTAAAATAACCTACACCTGAGGTCTGAGTTTGGGTAGAAAAATCTCCTGCATTTGAAGAGGATCCAGACACAAACAGGCTACCCTACATGAGTTCTGGAAAGTTGATTCACCACCTCTATGCAGCCCCCTCAGATTGCCTCTTCAAGGTAACATCAGTAGAGTGGCACCACTCTTTTATTGGAGGAGAAAGGAAGAGGAAAGATCTACAGATGGGCAATGAAAGCCCTCTTTCCTTTTTGCCTACTGGACAAAAAGGAATGTAAGCAATCTGGAACTTAACTCTAAGACTTGCTTTATTTACACGAGCTATGTTGGGCAGACTGTCTCTAGGGCCAAGCACTGGGCTGGTGTCTGGGGGCAATAGCTACATCCTCTGAAACCCCTTATTAAGGACAGTTTGGAAGCTTCCAGTGCTCCATAGTTGCCTCCTTCTGTCTGAATGTCTGTAGGCTGGTTCTTCTTGTCTTGTGTCTCTTGGATGTGCTTGGTGACAACAGGTAACTATCCAGGTCTCCCTGTCTTTGAGCTTTGAGAATAAATTAGAGTGAATTGTGGAGCAAGGCTTCCCTGGGGCAGGCTGTACAGCAGCTCCTGCTGAGCTGGGGCCTGGGAGGTGGGGTGGGTGGACATTCTAGGCCTGGGCTGGAGGGACTCTCAGGGAGGGAGGTGGTCAGCACATGACTGCAACAGAAGTTTTCACCTGCCCTTCCCTCTTGGTTTTGTCACACGAGAAGCTGCAGAGAAGACTCTGTGTCCCTCCTGGGCCTAGACTGGGCACTCAAGTCCCTTCCAGCTTTTCCTTTATGAGATTCACTTCTTCTGCTCTGGCCTCAGGAGCCAGTCCTGGGAAAGTTGGACCCACTGAGCAGCGGAACAAAAGCTGTTCGTGGCACTTTATTGAATGCTCAGTGTGAAAAGTCCTGGTGGCAAAGGAGAGAGAAAAGGCCTGGCAATTCTGCAGGGAATCCTGTCATTTGTCACTTTTCCACCCACTGATTCCCCAAGTATCCACTGAGTATCCCTGCAGCCTGCAAAGTTCCATCGGCTGGAGAGAACCCCAGGAAGCAGACACTAGCTCTGTAAGGATGAAGAGGATGAGGCAGGGAGGGAGGGCAGCTCCCCCAGCCTGGACTACAGCATGGTCTTCCTGGAGAGGGAAAAGCCTGCGCCGACCCAGGAACGGAGACCCTGCAGGAGGAAAGAGGGGGATTCTAGATGGAAAACAGCAACTTCCCTTTGGGCTGAGGGAGAATGCATTCAGGTTTAGAGCGGGTGCATAAAAGAAAAGCAATCAAATGAGAGCTTGCCCTTGCTAAAGGGCAGCCCAGCAAAACTGAGGGAAGCAGGAGGGCAGTGATGTTGCAGAACCCAGAGTGCCCAGACCTAGGGAAGCAGGGGCGTTAGCATTCAGGTAGGGATGAACAGAGGAGGCAGGCTTGAGAGAGAGGCAAGTCTGTGGTGGACGGTTCTGGAGGCAGGATATGTGATAAAGTTGGGGAAGGGGCTTGGCTTCCAAAAGTGGGAGCCTACTGAGCTCTTGGAATGGGGTGCATAAAAGAGGAGGCTGAGAGAGAGTGGTCAGTTGTGGGGGACACAGAGAGGGAGCAGGGAGTGGGGAAGTCCGAGCCAGGCTGAAGCGTGCCAAGCCCCAGGCATTAGAGAATTGCATGCCGGGACCCTTCTCCCTCCTGGACTTCTGAAAGGTGGTGACATGGAGAGAAAAGATCTCGTTCTTGTGGGTCCCTTTTCCCTTTTCCCCTCCTCCACAAAGGGCAGGTGCACCTACCATGGACAGGCCCTTCCTTGGGACAGTCAATGTTCAGTTTTTTAGCAGGACCCTGTGGAAGACGAGAGGGCCTTGATGAGGGTACCTGTGGTGAGAAAGGGGTACATAGGGCTTCTGGGAGGCTGGGGAAGGGATGGCTAAGGCAGGATTGTCCTGCCCCCCTTCCCAGAAGGTGGTCACCAGGTCCCTGGGGAACAGCGCCCCCTCCTGGCCCTGGGGCCAAACAGGAGGGTTCTCAGGCACACTGAGGAGGGGAGGATTGCTCAGCCGCCCATCTGTTTTCTCTGCAATTATTTCATCCCAGGGGCCTCCTTCCAGCTGCATAACTTCCCAGAGAGGACACTGAACAGGCGGTGAGCAGATCTCATGAAGGCCGGGCAGGGAAATTGCAGCAGGATCCTGGCCAAGTCCCATCACTGCATGGGGCCTTCAGTTTCACCACCTATAATTGGGGAAAAGCAGAGTGAGTGCGGAGGCCGGATGAGAAGCTCTGACCCCTGCATGAAGCAGGACAAAGCAGCTGTGGCAGAAGAGAGCTCCGAAAGTTAGTGCACAGACACACACACTCCGGGCTCGGGGACCCTGCACCCTTGAGACTCCCCGAGACTGTTTGGTGGCGGGGACCCATGGAGGACACAGAGACCACGGCCTGGCCAGGTCTCCTTGAGCTTGGAGCCTCCTCCAGGGGTCCTGCACCTACAGGGCTTGGCCTTGGAGAGGAGTTGGAGGCCAAGGAAGTGTCATCCATCCTTCCTGGGCCAGAAATTCCAGGAAAGCTTAACCTCATCGTGACATGAGGTCTTTGTCTGACCCCAGGACACCCCCACCTGATGAGCCAGCTGCTCTCCTTTTCCTTTCCCAGGGGCCCTGCCAGCACCTGCTGCAGATGGCCTCCAACCCTGCTGTCCTACGCAGGCCCATGACGTCAGAGTTTATCCCTCCTTTCCCACCCCCACCCCTTTCAAATAAAAGACAGAGAAGCTCCACAGATAGCCTCAGCAGACAGGTTCCGCTTCCTGTGAGTGGGGGGACAACTGCTCCCCACGAGACTATCAACCAGCAGGCGAGGCAGTAGTAGCTGAGGCCTAAACCCCGAGGAAGTGAGCAGGGTGGTGAGGGAGAGGGGCCCTCCCCCCAGAGGACAGGGCGGCATCCTACCTCAGCATGGAGCATGCACCAGTTGTCTGCAGAAGGAATGGATCTGCTGCCCGCCCCTGTGCCTGGGGGCCTGGCTGGGCTGCGGAGCTTTTCCATGTAGGGGGCCTCCCCTTGCTGCTCTGGGGGTCCCAGCAGTGAGTCCACCTTGGTGTGTACCTGGAGGAAGGTGTCTATTGTCTGGTCTCGAAGACCGTGTTTCAGATTTGTTGGAGATCAGTCTTCCAGGAAGGGGGCTTCTCCCTGTGGATAAAAGGGGCCTCAAAGAGTTCAGGGATGGGCCTGCCAGGGTCCAGGGCTACCAGTCAGCTCCGGGAGCCACACCTCTGGGTTTTCCAAGCCAGAGACTCCTCTGTAGATTTCTGCCCCAGGAGTGTGTGATCACCAACTATTTTCTGGTGAGAAGTCAATTTCTAAAATGAGAATGACCAGAAAACACTAGCAACAAAGAGATAGTCAGATGCTAATGAGGGTTAGGGAACATATTTTTTGCAATCTTGGTTTCATGGGAATTGGAAAATACTTTTAAGCCTCAAGCCAAAAAAAAAAGCCCATAAATTGTTTGAAAACCACCCTTGTGCTTGTGTGACTTCTTTCTGGGCCCAGTGTGCAACATCATACAACAAACCTCTTCTCCTGGATTGCCTGGGAGGGGCCCTGCTTCCCAGTGCTGGCTGGGCAAGGAGAAGGGTCCTGCTCTCCAAATGATGGCCTCTGCCTTGTGGGTGAAATGATTTCAGAGAGAAGGCCTGGGCTTAGAGTTCAGCAGGGTTCAGAACTTCTGAGAAGCAGCTGATGGGGGAGCCTGGGCTCCATGAAGGTGGAGAGAAGGGGAGGCAGTCTGCGTGTGCAGTGGACACATCAGTGTGTTTTTCTGTTTGTTTGTTCTGCCTGGCTTCTCAGCCCGCTGCAGAAGCTGAAATGCCAAATGCTTGCTTGCCTGGTCACCCCTGCCTGATCCCTGGGGCCACCCATGGCCTCAGTGCCAGGTCACTGCTTAATCTTTCCAACATTTCCTTCCTGAATACCAGGCTGCCAGAGCCCAGCTGCCCAAGACAGCCCCTGATGTGAGGGTGAGCACAGGGGCCTCTGCCTGCCTCTTCCATGAGGCTGGAGGGCGGTGGGGACCACATGGAGAGAAGCACAGTTGGGAGGGACCGGGGGTCCTCCACGGAAAGAGCGAAGCAAATCATCTGGACGTCTGATGATTGGGTCCAGGCTGACCGTGCTGGCCGTGTTGTCTAGAAAAATCATGTTTTAAATTATTTTATGGGGTGATTAAAAAGATCACACTGACGCTATAGCATGAGACAGTTCCTGACCCTAGCTCACAGCCTGGTGAGGGAGAGTTAACTTGGGTGAAATGAATGTAACATATGCTCATACATATTACAAAACTGAGCAAATATTTCTAACTTCAGCACCTTCTTACCCCATTAGACCCAAATGTGTTTCTCAAGCAGAACAGGCTTCACGGAGCTAAGAGAAATGGTGTGATGAGTGATGTGTTATGAGACAATCCAGAAAGCTGGGTGGTGGCTGAGCTGAGAAGTGGGGGTGGGAGGGCTGGAGTCTGTGGGCTGGGCTGGGGGATGGGGCACCTGGCTGTAGAGTGCCCAGACCACGGAGCCCAGATAGTAGGGTCCTGCCCCTTCTTTTTAGCCCAAGAGATCTCGGACTCCCAGGGATTAAGTGTCATACTCTGGACATCCTGGCCCCACACCTCCAGGTGCTGCAGTCATCCTCTCTGTCCCTTCGAGTTTTCATTGGGTGCAGACCGGATGACCGCAGGGCAACCGAGCAGTGGTCAGAGTGGGGGGCGTGCTCAGGGCTGCTCACCCAGAACCTCGTGGGTGGTGAGGCTCATGAAAAAGATGTGTGACCCTCAGGACAGTGTCTGAGCCCTGCCAACACAGGAGACCCTCCAGGACAGCCTGGTTTCTGGCAGAAAAGCCTGGCCAGGACCTGAAGTGATGCGGGGCGGCCTGCGTGTCTCTTGGTGTGATGACACTGCTGAGCACTGAGGCTCGTCCTGGGCCTGTTGGTTCCCACGGCCTTCCCCTCTGGTTCAGCAGAGACAGTGGGGGAGCCTCAGCCTCGGAGTGCCACAGCCCTCTGAGTGTGTCACTGTCACAGCCCTAATCCCATGGGGGCCTCCTTCTCTCCCTCTGTCAGCCTTCTGGGGGACTCCTGGATCTATCTCAGGAGCCCCAGCTCCTTGCACACTGCCTGCCACACAGTAGGTGTTTAATAAATGAACAGGGACTGAAGTCCAGCACTGCGCTAGGTCTCAAGGGGACAGCAGGACAGAGACAGCCTCTGCCCTCACAGAATGAGGGTGCTAGCTAAGTGACCAGTCTCCCCATTTTGCAGATGGGGTTGCAGAGGCCCAGATTGACCACCCAATCCGCCCTGAGCCACACACTGGGCTCGGCAGGCTGCTCTGGCCTGGGTGAGCTAGCTGAACTCCAGTGAGTCATGGGGATCGGGCTGGGGAGCAGCGCCCCTGCTTCGTTGGAGAACATCTGCTGAGAGGAACAGCTGTCTCCACCCTGCGCTGAGCGGCTCCCGTGGGAATGTGGTCTGTGGCTTGGCAGAGAAGCGGACACAGCTCCTGCGCCACCGGTGGCCATTTTTGGGGTGGGGGTGCTCAGAGTTCTGGGGCCTTTGTCATATCTGCCAGCGGCCCTTTCTCCGCGACTGCTCTGTCTCCTCTTCCCATTTTTTCCTACTTTAATTTCTGGGAGGTCTGGAAAGGGCAGGGCCAGGTTGGTTGGGAACACAGTGGTCGTAGGTTTGGGGAGATGGAGAGATCTAATGTCAGGAAACCAGCGTGGCTCAGGTGGTCTGGGGCCAGAGCTGGCTGGGACAGGGTTTGAAAGGGTAAGGATGGTTGGATTGGGGGGTAGGGGGTAGGGAGTGAGTACCCTCCCCTTAATTATCCTTGAAGAAGACCACTGGGACTCACCTTGAGTTCCCACAGTGAGGGCCTGGCACAAAATAAGATGGAGTGAATAAACCAGCTCTGACCCATTAGACAAACTGCACCCCCACCGGCCGTGGGATGGGAGGTGGAGCTGAGGCTGCAGGGAAAGGAGGCTGGCACCTGGGCAGCCTGTTTCTGCCCTGGGGATCCTTACAGCTTCTGATTCTCCTTTCTAGCCTCTCCTCCGGCTGACACTCACCTGGGAGGTAGCTGCCGAGTGTGGGACTGAGATACAAACGAGACAGTGGCTCAGATGGGCGGGGTCTGGACTCCCAGAGGCTGAGCAGTCCCCAGACCAAGGCAAGGCCATGATGGGGATGGAGTGAGTGGGGGGTGTGGGGGCAGGGCTGGGTGGGGAGGAGGGCCTGTTCAACCCCCAGGATTTCAACTGAGCTTCAGCCCTCCGGCTAAACAACCCTCTGTCCAATGTGGAACCACAGTGTGGGAGTCAGGGCAGCTCTGTCTCCTGGGGGCACAGGGCAGGGCAAGAGTGGGAAAGGAGCTACCCCCGAGCCAAGAACCTGCCAAGCAGTGCTGAGCTCACTGGCACCCACATAGAGCTGGGTGGTGACAAGAAAGAAACAGCAGACCTGGAGGCCTGGAGCTTTCAAATGAGCTCATGCGATAAGATGCTCCCCAGGTCTGGCAGGGCAGGTGTCCCGAGGAGGCGCCCTGTCGGCCGTGCCAGCTGCTGCCCTCCACACACCTGCTCTCACGTGCGTGGGAACCCTAGGGGTCCAGCCTTGAGATGACCTGGACCGCGTATAACTATTTGAGTGATGTGATGAAAGTTTTTTTTTTAATTGATCCTTTTATTTTTTGTATAGACTATTTACCCAGTGTTACAGTGCAAAAACCCCCATAAATGTGAAACGAACAGAAAATACACCAGTATCTCCATCAATATAACACAACATGCCTATTACTCTCCTAGGTTTTCAGGTCCTCCCGGAACAGTGCGTGCCTAGTTGCAACCTCAGTGCACATGATATCTTGTGATGGTCTTTTCCACGGAACGTTATTGTGTAACCTTTTCCATGCATCTGTGTCGTCTGCAACAAAACAGTTCACAGTCAGAATTTTCGCTGTATTTAGTGTCCTGTGCTTACAAAGTACACAGGTGGAACCATCTCTACACAAATTAAGGTTTTTCTCTTTCCCTCCCTCCCTCCCTCCCTCTCCCAGCCCCTTCCTTCCATCTCTCCTGGCCTCTCCTGTGGTCAGAGGAACACTGGGGCAAGGGGCTGTGGACGGGAAGCAGCGGCTGGCGGATAGGCTCCGGGCTGGTCGGCGGCGGGTATTTAGGGTACTTCTTGCTGTGCCCCTTTCTGTGTTTGCTAGGGATCCTCAGAGGTGCCTTAAGTTGTCTTCCTCTACCTTCTAAGGACTTTCTTAAATATTTTTATCAGTTTGCTAGGTATTTCGACATTATTATCATTTTTCACATTTACCATGAAGTATTCTTTCACACCATTGCTTTTCTGTTTATATACGGATGTTTACACATCTTTAAAATGCATTATATTCTTATAGCCACCTGTACCTTTTTTTTAGAAATATGTTTTTATTGATTTTTTAGAGAGAGGAAGGGAGAGAGAACTCTCACATCCATTGGCTGCCTCCTGCATGCCCCATACTGGGGATCGAGGCCCTAACCTGGCATGTGCCCTGATCGGAAATCAAACTGGGACCTCCCAGTCCTTGGGACAACGCTTAGTCCACTGAGCCACACCAGTTGGGCAGTACTTTTTTTTTTTTTTTAATGATTTATTTTTTTAATCCTCATGTGAGGATATTTTTACACTTATCTTCAGACAGAGTGGGGGGGGGAGGGAGAGAGAGAGAGAGAGAGAGAGAGAGAGAGAGAGAGAAAGAGAAACATCGATGTGAGAGAGACACATCAATTGGTTGCCACCCGCACGACCCCATCCGGGGCTGAGGATGAACTGCAACTGAGGCATGTGCCCTTGGCTGGAATCGAACCCAGGACTCTTTGGTCTGCAGGCCAACGCTCTAACTGCTGAGCCAAACTGGCCAGAGCAGGCTGTACTTTTCCTTAATTTTGTGCTCAGTTTCTTGACTCTGATCTTTCTCCTTGAGGCCATCTGTTCTTAGAGGCACCTCCAGGCATCTGTCTATCCAGCCTGGGGATGTCCACTCCAGAGGCTAAAAGTGTGGACCACAGAGCGGGCTCAATTCTTATGAACTGGGTGTTTTTGTTTACCTACATCATAGATAGGAAGCTGAGCTCAGAGATGCTAAATGTTTGAGTAAGCGCCTCAGGTGGGACCGAAACTCAGAGATCTGTCTGCTCTCAAACCCACACTTTGTCCTGACACCCGTCTCAGCAGATTGAGTGAGCATACACTTTCATGTTCTTGTGTTGTGGGTTTTTTTAATGCTGTGTGTGTGTGCATACCTGTGTATATTAAACTTCAACCTGTCTGGAATGTTCTGTGGTAAATGGTATGAGTAAGGATTCGCTATTCACATCATTATTATCTATTTAGCCATCCCATATGAACGTAGTGATACTTTTTCTTTCATTGTATTTGCACTTGATGTGTTATACATTGAACTCAAATACATGTATTCACATCTGCTCTACCGTAAAGTTTTGACAATGGCCACATGTGTTCTACAGACTGGTAAGTAGGTATTTTCCTGGTTTTGCCTTAAATAAAAAATTTTCTGAACAGTTGTTTTTCCATATAAATGTTTTTATTACTTTATAAACTTTTACAAAATGAATTTTATTTTCTTATGGATTTTTAATTTTATTGCATTGTGGTCAGAGAATAGAACTCATAATATTTCTGGGATTTGAATTTTACTGAGATTTTCTTTGTACCTGAATATGTTATTTTTATAATGATTTCCTGGGCACTTAAAATAGGGCTATTCTTTGTAGTTCTACATAACTACATATGGGTTTATGTCATCATTTCCCATGGCATTCTAATGTATGGTGGCCTCATAATTTATTTAGTCACTTCCTTATTGATGGATTTGTAGGTTGTTTCCACATTTTTACTATTATAAATGTAATGACATGACCACAGATGAGCTTAGATCTTGTAGTATATTGTGATTATCTGACTGGAGCCAGAGACTCAGACCCCATCCTGGTCTGGGGGGAGGGGCTGCTCCTGCAGTGACAGGTATTTCTACTGTCTGATAATGACCTGGGGCAGGAAGTGAAGAGTAGGGAGGGTAGTGGAAGGACATGTCATTTTGGAGCTGATGATCATTTGGCCCTGGCTTTGCCATCAGGAGAGGCCTGGGCAGCTCTGGAGGGGGTGATGCCTGCCTGTGGCCACATGAAAGCAGGTACTTCCCATGAGTGACCCTGGGCTGGGGCTCAGCCTGCAGTGGCCATTAGGTTGCTGTCTGTGCTGTGCTTGTTGTCTAGTCTCCAGCACATTCCAAGAGCCAGCATAGAGCTGTATGGCATCCTGAAGGGAAGCCCAGCCTGTGGTCACACTGAGAAACATCAATTTCTTTTAAAAAAAATTTTCAGATAGAGTGGGGGTGGGTGGGTGGGGAGAGAGCAAAAGAAACATCAATGTGAGAGACACATCGACTGGTTGCCTCCAGCATGACCCCGCCAGCGCCAGGGACGAACCACAACCGAGTTACAGTGCCCTTGACCGGAATCGAACCCATGACTCTTTGGTCTGAGAGCCAAAGCTCTAACTGCTGAGCCAAACCAGCCAGGGCAGAAGCATCAATTTCTTTACCCTAGTCTAGGGAATCGAGTCTTCCAGGTCAGGAGCTCACTCCCATCCTGTGATCCCCCAAGAGTGCTGGCGCGGGACGGGCAGGGGCCAGGCCTAGAGGGCTTGGCTGTGTTTGACTTGGAAAGGCTGCTTTGCCCTGGGGTGCTGGTGTTCTTCCTGGACACCTGGTCACATGGTGTGTCGGGGGGCACTTCTTCCGTCTGCTCTCACCTAAGGGGTCCAGAGCCGGGGGAGGTCTGGTTTCATGGTGGCAGCAGAGATGGTGGAGCAGGCAATGGCACCCTGAAAAGAGACCCTACACCTCTTAACCATCAACCCCGATTCTCCCATGCCTCCCAGGCCTAGGCAACCACCAGCGTTTTTTTGTGTCTATAGATTTGTCAGGTGGTTTTAATAAACAGAGAAGACACAGTTGCTACACTGTCAATCTCCAAATGTATGTGACAGAAATTTTATTAATGACTACAAACTCTGGAACTAGACTTCCTGGGTCTGAATGCTGGTTCTGTCATTCCTAGCCATGTGACCTTGGAGAAATTACTCAACCTTGCTGGGCCTCAACATCCTTATCTATGAATGTGTGGTCTGATGCGTCAGACTTCTTAACATAATGGTTTTAAGACGCAGCTATGTTGTAGCATCTATCTGTACTACAATATTTTTTATGGTTCAATAATATTCCATTGCATGGACATGCCCCATTTTGTTTATCTATTCATCAGTTGATGGGCACTCGGGTTATTTCCACTTTTCAGCTATCATGCCACTATGAATATACATGTACAAATTTTTCCATCAACATATGTTTTCACTTTCTTGAGTATGTACCTAGGAGTGGAATTGCTGCGTCTTATGGTAACTCCATGTTTAACTTGGAATTGCCAACTTATGTTGGTAGGTTAAGCATGTCTATACATTCTATTTTCTGTATATGCAGTAGCAGCAAACTTTCAGGATTGTGCAAGTGTAAACGTATCCCAGTCTAATAAAACTGTGGTAAATTACATATAGTAAAATCTAAACGAGAGATGTTGCTACATATACTTTCATGATGCTCTTTGATCGTCACCTTTCACACAGTGAAAATATCTCCACAGATCCTGCACCATTCTCCATTGTGAGCAGTATCAACACAGACACTGGTGAAGAGTAAAGTGTGGGGAAACTTGGAAGGAACAATTTATTATATTGGATTTTTTTCTTTATTGATTTTAGAGAGAGAGGAAGGGAGAGGGAGAGAGAGAGAAACATCGATGAGAGAGAACACTGATTGCCCGCATCCTGCATGCACCTCCCTGGGGATCGGGCTCACAACCTGGGTATGTGTCCTGACCAGGAATCAAACCAGTGACATCTTGGTGCATGGGTCGATGCTCAACCACTGAACCACCCTGGCCTGACTCATAATGGATATTTTTAAAAGAATGCTTGATCGTGGCCTGTTTGGTTTAGCGGTCAGAGCATTGACCTGCAGACCAAAGGGTAGTGGGTTCGATTCCTGGTCAAGGACATGTACCTGGGTTTCAGGTTCGATCCCTGGTCCCTGTTAGGGTCATGTGGTAGGCAACCACTCCATGTGTCTCTCTCACATTGATGTTTTCTCTGCCTCCCTCCCTCCCTTCCACTCTGTCTAAAAATCAATGGAAAAATATCTTCAGGTGAGGATTAACAACAACAACAACAAAAGAATGCTGATTGTATAGGACAGGTACTGTTCTAAGTGTTCACTAAACACTAATTATTATTATTATTTTAAAAAATATTTTTTTATTGATTTTTTTTTTTTTTTTAAGAGAGAGAGGAAGGGAAAGATAGAAACAGGAATTGAACCAGGACCTCTCAGTCCATAGGATGATGCTCAATCCACTGAGCCACACCAGCTGGGCGAGACGCTCATGATTGACTTACTTCATCCTAGTAGCTATTTTCACCTCATTTTGTAGATAAGGGCACTGAGGCACAGCAAGGTTGAGTAATTGGTCCATGGTCACATAGCTAGGAATGGCAGAACAGGGATTCAGGCCCAGGAAGTCTAGTTCCAGAGTTTGTACTTATTAATAAAATTTCTGTCACATACATTTGGGAGGTAGACAAAGTGTATCAAATGTGTCTGCTCTGTTTATTGAAATCATCTGGCAAACCAAACCTCTTGTAAAACTGGGACAAACTAACTCCCAAGGATCATATAAAATTGCCTCAATTCACACTATGGATCCCCAATGACCCCAGTGAGGTTCTCTTCCAAGACAAAGAAGGGACTGATGACCTTAGAGCAAGAGTGAGACAGCTTCTGACTTCTTCCTGGCTTTTGCGTCTCTCCAGGGTTGGCTAGCCTGCTGCTTTGGGCTGCCTGATAGCCTTTAAAGGCCCATCTCATACTTGCAGATGAAAGTGTGCTCAATTTACTGACCGTCTGTTAGTAAGAGGTGAGAGAAGATATACACCCCTTGAGGCATGCCTGGAAGAACTTGAAGAAAGCCTCATAGCCAAACAGTTCCTAATAGAATTTGAAAGAAGTTTGACCTCCTTAAACCTTCGCAAAGCAGTAATCTCACCTGTTCATCCCAAAGGCAGTTTGTAGCAAGGATGGCTTTGAAACGGAGCAAGGAAATAGAGATGTGTGTTTTGGGGGAGGAGAGGAGCAGGGACAGGAGGAGAATGCCATGAAGGATGGTGGAAGCAGGCGTGCCTAAACAGCAGAAAGTCAAGGATGCTCACCCCAGGATAGACATCGAAGGGACATCAGCATTCCATCAAAGCACCATCTCACCCCAGGTTCGTTCTGTGCATCATCCATCAGCACTACCAGGTTATGCTTGAATTATTTTGCAAAGAATTGTTGGTTAAGATTAGTCTATCTGCATTTGGAAAAGCGTCTAAGAGACAGGACATTTCTCATTCTTCAGTGACTCTAGCCACTGAAATATTTATGTATTTTTAAAATTTTTGCACATTCTACTTTAAAAAATTTATATATTTGATTTTTCTGGAATGTATTTGGGTTTAAAGTGATGAATACAACGATGTTTTCCCTGGATAGGTCACCAGTTGCCCCAACATCATTTGTGGAGTTTTATAGCACATTTGTTGAGTTTTTCTCTCAACAATTAAAACTTACATTTTTCTTATGCTGAATTCTCATTATACTTATGTAAAGTTTTGGACTCTGTTTTATTGCTTTGCCTGCTTATTTCAAACCATACTGTTTTATTCACTGTGGTTTTAAAATATGCCTTAACATCTAGTAGGGTGTATCACTCCTGAGATTCTCTTCTTTTTCAGGATATTCTCTACTATTTTTCAATATTTATTTTCCAGAAGAACTTTAGGATAATTTATTCAAGTTCCCCAAATATCCTGCTATGAGTTTATTGCAATTACACAGAAGTTAAGACAATTTGACTCCCATTCAATATTGAGTTTTTTAATCCAAGGAAAAGGCATGCCTTTCCATTTTCCAAGCTTTAAAATTTCCTCATATCGGTCCTACACATTTTTATTAAGTTATTCCTGGCTTTTTATAGGTTTTGTGGTTATAATAAGTGGAATTTTAAAAATGCTATTTTTTTAACTGAGAATTTTTATAAGTAACTGGTTATTGCTGATATAAATAAAGCTATTAATGTTTACATATTAATTTTTTTATAATCCTCACCCAAGGATATGTTTTCTAAAAAATTGATTTTAGAGAGAGGTGAAGGGAGAGAGAGAGAGAAACATTGATGTGAGAGAAAAAAATCAGTTGGTTGCTCCTGTACACACCCCAATCGGGGATTTAACTTGAAAACTTTTTGGTGTACATGACGATGCTCCAATCAACTGAGCTACCCGGCCAGTGCTGCATATTAATTTTAAATTTAGATTGATAACTAAATATTTGTATTGTATTAATAGGTGTTAATTCTACTCTCTTGGTTTTCTTTTTTTTTTTTTTTTTTTGGCATACAATCAAATCATGGTAAATAATAGTAGTATGGTTTTCTATTTTCCAAGTCTTATCCTTATTATTAGGTTTAAAAAACCATTTAAAGGAAATATAAAAGTAGCCCTACACAAAAAACATTTAAAAATATTTTCATTTATTTTTTAGAAAGAGAGATAGAAACATCGATGTGAGAGAGATACACTGATCAGCTGCCTCCTGCACGCCCCTTACTGGGAATTGAACCTGCAACCCGGGCACGTGCCCTGACTGGGAATTGAACTGGGACCTCTCAGTCCATGGGATGACACTCAATCCATTGAGCCACACCTGCTAGACCACAAAAAAATTTAAAAAAATCAAATACTTTCCTTTATGACAATAACTCATCAGCAAATACATCTGGAATGCTCATTAACAATAGTCATATAAAAAATTAAACATAATTTAATGTTATGGGACATAAAAGAACACTTGACTAAATGAAGAACTGTAGCATGTGTCTCCATGGGAAGACATGCTATTATAAAAATGTTAATTTCCCCCAAAATACTGCATAAATTTAACATGACCCCAAACAAAATCTCAGTGGCTTTGTGACTGCTGAAAAACTGATTCTAAATTTTCTCAGGAACTGTAAGTTCATGAAAATGGTCAAGAAGAATTTTTCAAAAAGAAAAATCTTAGGCGTATATGTCCTCTTAGATACAGAAATTTATTATATATGCTAATTAAGAATGTGTTACTGGTAAAGGACTAGATAGGTTTTTAAAAAAAAAACACAGGAGGTTCAGAGTAGACCAAGGTTATTGAGTAGGTCTCAACTATCTGGAGCAGACAAACATTTAAAATAATAATAGCACATTGGCAAAATGTCCATATATAAATCATAAAACGTATTAAGGCATCCTCTGTGAACCAGTGACACATCCTGTTGCTGTACTGGGCATCCCTGCTCACTCTGCCAGTCTATGAAAATAGACCCTTTGGGGGTTCCTCACAGCCAGTTCCAAGAGAAATACCTTAGACCCTGGAAGGCCATGTCCTAGGTACGCAAGGCCATTAGCTTTGCAGCTGAGATTCTACTAAAGTCTCAGTTCTCGGTGGAGCTGCTC
Source organism: Molossus molossus (assembly GCF_014108415.1). Lineage (NCBI taxonomy): Eukaryota > Metazoa > Chordata > Mammalia > Chiroptera > Molossidae > Molossus > Molossus molossus. Next base: position 101,386,057 of record NW_023425346.1, read on the forward strand.
CCTAGGTCCAGCTAGTGCAGTTCCTCTGACCTGGATGGAGTCGTCTATACTGCACCTGGAGAGAAGGGAGGTGGGTGTCCCTCCCAGGCCTGGCTACCTGCACTTTCAAATATTGGGCTGGTGGTGCAGGGAGCCAGCAGGCGGTGTTGGGGTGGTGAGGAGAAACCTCTCAGCTTCCTCTTGAGGCTGAGTGGTTTGGGGGACAGCCTTGTTATCTCACAGGTGGCAGGAGGAACCAAGGGCAGGAAAAGGGGGAGTGACTAGTTCCCCCAGATGCACCAGCATCCTGTCTTGCCCTCTCAAAGACCCCTCCACCCCTCAGAAGGTGCCCCTCCCTCAGGTTTGCTTAATGTGTTCAGTAGCACAATGAGAACACTGTTAAAAAATAATGTGTTTGGATATAGGTATTTTCAGACCAAAAACTTGCTTTTCTTTGCAGACAGAAGGCTCAGCTGGTGAAAATGTTGGCCAGTATTTGCAGTGTTCAGTGACTATTTTTCTTCAAGAAGAACAAAAAAGATGACACATGAATTAGGTGCATGAGTTCATTGTTTATCTTAACTTTTTCCCCCGTGGCTGAATACTTGCCATCCATAACTTTGAGACAAAACTGTAAATGTTTTTACTGCGTCTGACAAGATAAATCTGGTGAATATGAAGTTTGAGAATTTGGTTAAAAGTTCTCACAACCAGCCCTGGCTGGTTTGGCTCAGCAGGTAGAGCGTCAGCCGGCGGACCAATGAGTTGCGGGTTCAATTGCAGCCAACGGCACGTACTTTGGTTGCGGTTGTCTCCGGCCCCGGTCAGGTTGTGTGGGAGGCAGCCAGTTGAGGTGTCTCTATCACGTCAATGTTTCTCTCTGTCTCTCTCTCTCCCTCCCTCCTTCCCACTCTATCTAATGATAAATGGAAAAATATCCTCAGGAGAGAAATGAAAAAAAAAAGGAAAAAGAAAAAGTTCTCACAGTCAGTGTGAGGCAGGGGAAGGTCCCAGCTTCCACCTCATGGCTATCTGCAGGGCCTGGCCCTGTGGACGGGCTTCTGTGCAGAGGGAGGAGAGCACATGGAAGATTCTAGAGCAGCAGCAAGAGAAATAGCATGATCCACAGGGGGAAAGAGAAGGGCGAACCAAGATGCAGAACTAAGGGGACGCTTGAGCAGAGCCCTGGAGGACAGGCAGCGTCGAGCTTGTTCACATGGCATCTTTAGGACCCAGGTCTCTGCCAGGTACCTCATCTCCATGTCCCAGCTGAGGAAACTGAGGCTTGACCAAGTGGTTTGCCCAAGGCCATGGGCTGTCGGAGGTAGAGGTGGGATTCAAACCTCTCTGAATCATGGTACCTGCTTCCTTCACACAGAGCAGGCAGCATGAAAATGCTGATGGGATGGAGGGTTGGATGATGGATATTGGGGTGGAGGAAAGTGCTAACAGAGAGGGGACCTGAGTACTGTTGGACAGGGATAAAGGAAATCTTTTCACTAGCTGGTACCTTCTGAATTTTGCACTAAATGAGTGTAATACTTCTAAACACAAATCATAAAATAACAAGGACTAATATCTCCCAGGCAGAATAGAATAAAAGGCTACTTTTGAAGGATTGGAAATAAGCTTAGCTTTAGTTTTCATTTTTTTCCAAAATAAATCTTCTAAGCCCAGCATGACGCCCTGGCTGCTGTTATATTCTTGTACATTAAAAATAAATGAGGCAAAATGAACAGGAAATTGTTTACACAAAGAATGACAGAAAATGGTTAACATTACATTTTAGTAAGAGACTTTACAAATTAGTTCATTTGAAGGCCTTAATAGAAGATTCTTTAAAGTCATGAAAAAACAATATACTCAGAGTACATTTATAGCATTGAGAAGTCAAAACATCTCAATAATCATACAAATGTATTAAAACATAAATTAAATGCTATTTTCAATCACTAAAGTGATTTTTTAAAACTAAAATATCAATCTGACAAAGTTTTGACCAAACTTTGGTGTACATTGTTTGGGGGCACCATTAAATTGGTACAATATATATTTGAAATATGAATTAAATATACACCAGTTGTCAAAATAGTGTTTATACCTTTTGATTGTGGAATCTCAAGTTAGTATATTTTATCTAAGGAAATTATACAAAAGGAGCTTAACCAAATATACAAAAATGTTACTATACCATTATTTATAACGCTTAAATACTAAATGAAATAATTGTACATAAACAATGGAATATTATACAGTCTTTGAAATTAATACAAATAATTTTTTCAAACAAAATAAATGAATGCATGTGCAAAGATTTAGTTGCATGAATGTTTATTAAACATTATGATAACAAAAGATTGAAAATAGCCTATATATTTAACAATACGGTGTAATTTTTGTCAAATAACTAATGGAAAATTTATAATGTGGAATACTACATATTTATTTAAATTAATGCTATAGTATTATATCTACTGACATGTTAATGTGAAATTTTTCAAGTTTATGAATTGAAAATGTTACAAAACAATGTTAAAGTCTTCCATTGGAAGGCTTTCAATTTGAAACTTACTATAAAGCTATAGTAAGCAGGACAGTGTGGCACTGGCATACAGACAGACAGATCAGTGAAACAGAATTGAGAGTCCAGAAATAAACCCATATATTTATGGCTAATTGATTTAGACAAGAATACCAAAATCATTCAATGAGAGAATAGTCTTTTTATTTTTTTTAAAATATTTTTATTTTTTAAAATATATTTTCATTGACTTTTAGATAAGAGGAAGGAAAAGGGAAAGAGAGAGATAGAAACATCTATGAGAGAGAAACATCAATTGGCTGCCTCCCACATGCCCCTCACTGGGGATGGAGCCTGAAACCTGGGCATGTGCCCCGAACAGGAAACGAACCGGTGACTCTTGGTGCATGGGACAATGCTCAATCCACTGAGCCACACCGGCCAGGCGAAGAATAATCTTAAAAAAAAATTTTTTTTTTATCCTCACCTGAAGACATTTTTCCATTTTTTGTTCAGATAGAGTGGGAGTTAGAGAGAGAGAGAAACATCGATGTGAAAGGGACACATTGAGTGGTTGTCACCCGCACGACCCAATCAGGGCCGGGGACAAACTGCAACCGAGGTACGTGCCCTTAGCGGGAACTGAATCCAGGTCTCTCCGGACCGCAGGCCAATGCTCTAACCACTGAGAAAAACCAGCCAGGGCGAAGAATAGTCTTTTTAACAAATGGTGCTGGACAACTGAATAACCTCTCCTAAAGTTAGACCCCTATCTCATACCATAAACATAAAGTAAACTAAAATGGATCAAAGATGTAAATGTAAGAGCTAAAAATATTAAACTCCTAGAAGGAAACATAGGTACAAATCTTCATGACCTTACATTAGGCAGCAGTTTCCCAGATATAATACCTAAAGCACAAGCAAGATAGATAATTTGGAATTCATAAAAATTAAAACTTTTTTGGCACCAAAGGTCATCATTAAGAGAGAGAAAAGACAACCCACAAGATGGAAGAAAATATTTGCAAATCATATATTTGATAAGGGCCTACAATTCAACAATAAAAAGACAAATAATGCAATTAAAGATGGGCAAAAGACTTGAATAGACATTTCTCCAAAGAAGATACACAAATGGTCAATAAACACATGAAAAGATACTCACCATCACTGGTCAAAAATGCAGCTACAATGAGATACTACTCTACTAGATGGGATACTACTCCAGTAGAATGGCTATAATAATAAAATGGACAATAATATGATCATGGTTAAAGAGAAATTGGAACCCCATACATTGCTGGTGAGAATGTAAAATGGTGTAGCTACCATATGATTTAACCCATATGACCCTGCAATTTCAATCCTATGTATATGTATACCCAAAAGAATTGAAACCATATGTGCATATAAAAAATTGTACTTGATGCCCGGCTGGTGTGGCTCACTGGTTAGAGCATCAACCCATGCTCTAACCAAGAGGTCGCCAATTCGATTCCCGGTCAGAGCACATGCCCAGGTTGTGGGCCGAATCCTCAATGGGGAGCATGTAGGAGGCAGCCAATTGATGTTCTTTCTTATTGATGTTTCTATCTCCCCCTCTCCTTTCCTCTCTCTAAAACCAATAAAGAAAGAATATTTAAAATAAAAGTTGTACTTGAATGTTCACAGCTGCATTAGTCATAATAGTCACAAAGTGGAAACAACCCAAATGTCTATCAACTGATGAATGGATAAACAAAATGTGGTTGTATATACAATAGAATATTATTTAGCCATGAAAGCAATGAAGTACTGATTCAGGCTACAATATGAATGAACCTTGAAAACATTATGCTAAGTGAAAGAAGCAGTCATAAGGGACTGCCTATTGTCTGATTCCATTATATAAAATGCCCAGAATAGGGAAATCCACAGAGACAGAAAATAGTTCATTAGCTGCCTGGGGTGGGGGGGGAGGAATAGGGGAGACTGTTAATGAAAATGGTGTTTTGGTGTGATGTTCTAAAATTGATTGTGCTGATGACTGTACAACATTGTGATTATACCATAAATTACTGAATTGTACATTTAAAAATGATGAATTTTATGTTATGCAAATATCTCAATTTAAAATTTTTCAAAAAGTATATCCAATCAACTACAAATGTCTGTTTGTCTATCTATCTATCTATCTATCTATCTATCTATCATCTATCTCTGGGTGGTGAAATTACACATACATTTTTACTTGCTTCTTAATAATCAAATGTACTATCTAGGTTATTGCCAATAAATATTTATCATTTGTATAAGAAAGAAAAAGAGATAAAAGAAAACAGAAAATACTAAAATACTAAGATATAATTTAAGAAAGAAGGGTTGTGAAATAGTTATACATTCTGCAATTGTGCAACATAAATGTATAATACTGGGAAGTAGAATAAAATAAAAATAATTATGTAAAAGTAGTAAAATTATGTATGAAGTAGGTTATTTTTGGAAATTCTTTTTGTTTTTTTATTTTTTTATTTTATTTTATTTTTTTATCCTCACCCGAGGACATTTTTCCATTTTTTTGTACAGATAGAGTGGGAGGGAGAGAGAGGAAGAGATAGAGAGAGAGAAACATCGATGTGAAAGGGACACATCGAGTGGCTGCCACCGCACGACCAACCAGGGCCGGGGACAAACTGCAACCGAAGTACGTGCCCCTAGCGGGAAACAAACCCGGGTCTCTCCAGACCGCAGGCCAACGCTCTAACCGCTGAGCCAAACCGGCCAGGGCTCTTTTTGTTTTTTTAAATACTCACCTGAGGACATTTTCCAATTTGTCTTCAGATAGAATGGGAAGGAGGGAGAGAAAGAGAAACATTGATGTGACATTGACTGGCTGCCTCCCGTAGGGCCCCAACCAGGGCCGGGGACAAACCGAAACCCAGGTACATGCCCTTGACTGGAATTGAACCTGTGACTCTGGTCTGTGAGCTGACGCTCTAACCACTGAGCAAAGCAGCCAAGGCTGGAAACTCTTTTTGTATTGTCATCATTATCTTTATATTTGTCTCACAAAATGAATTTGTGTTTTGTTTATTTATTTGATATTGAAAGTGTTAATGATAACATTATCAAGTCTAGGTGCTTTTTTCTAAAAATTCACTCATTCATTCTACAGATCTTCACTGAATATTTTCCCTGTTTGTTCTTTCCTCTTACTTTTGCTATTCTTTTCTAGTTTGACCTGAGATTGCTTTTCTTTTTTGTGTTAATTTTATTCAAAATTGTTCATGTTCTTTAATATTTTAAACTATGGTTTAACTTGGAATGGTATTTCCTAATAATGTAGTCTTTTGAATTTTGTTTCTCTAGTCTTCTCTTGGTTATACCTGTGGTTTGTAAATATTATATTAATTATATAATTAGTTATCTCACTTTTTCATATTAAACATATTATTTTCTAATTTCTTTATTTCATATTTATTATTTTTACCTTTTAAATTTGTTATTTGTATCTTTGAAATTTAGGTGTGGATTTAGTTGATTTTTTTCTCTTTTTCTTTCATATTACCATAGGCATGAAAGATACAAAAGTTCCTCCAATATAGTTTTAACTGTGTGGCCTGTATCTTCCTTTCTTTGTCTTTAAAATAACATCCCCATATTTGCTGTTGTCCTTTCAACTCATTGTTCCACCACAGAGTCTTTCTTCCATTCTTGCTTGGTCTTGTACATACAGGTGGTGCATCGGATTTCTCTCCAATATTATTGTATGGAAATCTGAGAAAGTATGTATGAAATTTTTGTGTGCTTATTGTGAATATCTTTATCTTGACAATTGCAATTTTTGTGGAAGCTTAATGTACACTTGAGAAAGCTCTGTATTTCCCAATTTTTCCTCTTTGGAGCAATTCCTCCAATCGCCTCCTTTTGCAGAAGAAATGGACGTACAGGGGCTTGCCAAGGGCCCCTCAGTGAGGCTGGGCAGGGCTGGTGTGTGGGGCCAATGAATGGAGTATTGTGGAGAGTTTACTCCAACATGCTCCAACAACACCCTTCCCCTGCTGGTGCCCTGTTCTGTTGAAAAGCTCCAGAGAAGGCTGGCTTAGGCCAAACAGCTTGTTTTGCTGGAGTTCTGGGATGAACATAACATCATCAGTCAAGCTGGGGCCCACTACGCTGGCTTTGCAAGCAGGAGCCAGGCTTTTAAATTCTTCTATCTCCCTGTTTTTAAAATGTGTTTTTAATAAGATTCATAGGTGTAGATTTTGTCTTTTAAATCCAGTCTATGATTCTGTTTTATAAATAGGAGAATTTAGTCCATTTCCATGTAATCGTGTAATTGTCATAATTGTGTGATTCTGTGTTTTTCTCAATTAGTCAAATTTGTTGTTTCTCTTTAACTTAATATAGGATTTCTATTGATGCTGGTTTTTTATTCATTTATGTGAGATCAAATGTAACATTTTCTGAACAACCCAATTTCCTAGTGTTTTACTATGTTTTCACTTACCTAACAAAATACAGACTGTGTTCATTTCGTTATATCTGTTCTAATTAAAAAATTTTTTTCTTATAAACAGGTTCAGAATTATTTTGTCATTCACTCACCTTCTCTAAGTCCTCCTTAGTCAAATCCTCTTAGTTTTGTTTTTGCTTTCTGAAGTTTTTTTCTCGTTAAATAATTTAAAATATAATCATCATTTAATGACAACTATTCTTTATATCCTTGCTACTAAGACTAGGATACGATTATCTGTCGAGATAGGCTATATACTGCATAAAATGATCACACACAGAGCCACTAAGGAAGGTGTAAACCTGAGCAGTCATAATTCTACTGGGTGTGCCTGTTTGCTTGGCTCAGCTAATAGGCTCCAGTGGACCTCTAACCCAATTCATAGGCTGGCCTGAGCCAATCAGATGTTTTCTGTCTAGAATTCTAGAATGCAAAGACACAGTCAGTGCTGGGCACTGGAAAAGGAGTAACAGCAGACTCAGCTTTCATTGAAATTGTTCCCCACCCCCACCCAACATGCACACATGCACAGCATGCCACCCCTCACCATGACTCTTTTGGAGGAGTGTTGATATCTGAAAAAACATCAGGGTTCTGTTAGGAAGAGAGACTGCCAAAGAGCAGTTTGGTAGGCTACAATGTTTGCTATGAGAGGAAGAATGAAAGCTGCTCCATCAGGACCATCATCCACAAGATATTTGGTTGTTTTATACCCCTGAGAGTGTCTGCTATTTAGGATAACTTCTTATTAAATCGGCATTTTAGCAAAACATACATTTACTATATGCCAGGCACTGTTCTAAATGCTTTACATATATTGATTCATTTAAACCTCACATCAACCTTATAAGGTGGTACTGTAATCATCCACATTCTGTAGGTGAGGAAAATAGCCACCGAGAGGTTGAGTCACTTGCCCAAGGTCATACAGTGAGGAAATGGAGAAGATGGATTTGAACCCAGCAGTTTGGTTCCCCTTGTCTTAAGAGCTATGTTGCATTGCTGCTGTATGAGGATTACAACATGAGAGAGATCTTTATAGCTTCATATGAGGTTAGTATCTGGCAGAGGGCAAGGTATAGGAGAAAAGTCAAATCTTGTCCTATAAAAACCTCCCACTGCAGTGAATTCTCCCACACAACAAGGGTATACGCATTCTGGGATTGGTGAATTTAATGCCATTCTTTCTCTATTTACGTGTATTTATTTTTAATCCTCATTCATCTGAGGATATTTTTCCATCTATCCTCAGAGAGAGAGAGAGAGAGAGAGAGAGAGAGAGAGAGAGAGAGAGAAAAGCATCGATTGGTCACCTCCTGCACGAACCCAACCAGGGCCAGGACAAACTGCAACCCAGGTACGTGCCCTTGACTGGAATCGAACCTACGACTCTTTGGTCCGCGGGTCGACACTCTACCGCTTAGCCAAATGGGCGAGGGCCATTCTTTCTCTTTTAAAGTGTAATAGCTGTTAGATGCCATTTGTAGCTGCTGCGATGCATCTGTGATTCAAACAGAAAGTTTGAGACCAGAAAAAATCTGCAAGATGATGGATCAGAGAAAGGAAACATTAAAATAGGACAAGAAAAATATAAAAATGAAGACAAAATTTAAAATGTGGGAAAGTTTAAAAAGATTAACATTGCATATGAAAAAATTTTTCAAAAGGTTAAGAATAATATGTTGATAAAATCCCGACAGAATAAAATTAACAGTTAAAATTTATTTTATTTTATTTTTTATTTATTTTTCCTCACCCGAGGACATTTTTTCATTTTTTTGTACAGATAGAGTGGGAGGGAGAGAGAGAGAGAGAGAGAAACATCGACGTGAAAGAGACACATCGAGTGGCTGCCACCCGCACAACCAACCAGGGCCGGGGACAAACTGCAACCGAGGTACATGCCCTTAGCGGGAACCGAACCCGGGTCTCTCCAGACAGCAGGCCGATGCTCTAACCGCTGAGCCAAACCGGCCAGGGAAACAGTTAAAATTTTAAATAGGAACTAGAAGGTAAAAGAGAAATTAAGGTAAAGGCTAAGTAAGACCTATTAGGCAAAAGAAAGGGAAAAAAAGGGGACTGTCTTAGAAGTATTTATATTTAAGAACTTAAGAGAAAAACAATACTATAAAGGTAGAAGGAAAAGAAGAATCGAGTTTTTAAAACTGAGTTTAAAGTGAGACCAGAACCAAAACAGGCTATACTCAGACAGAGCAGCAGGTGGGAATAGTGGTCTGGGTGGGCCCAGTTGCTGCAGTGAAGGAGGCCAAGACAATGGATAGGGTGTTTGATGAGAAATGTTTTCTGCTTACCCACAGCACTGTCAGCACACAGCACTCAGCCTGCAGAGGTAAAGACGGGGCTCCTGGCACTTTAATGCACCCCACAACTGAGCTGGGGCCTTCCAAAGTCGCAGCCCAGGCCAGCGAACACACTTTTACTTTTGGTTCATTCTACCTTAGTTTTTCTTGAATCTATTTAATAGGTCCTTTCATTATCTTTTAGTTTTTTCAAGGTGAAATTAGCATGTGAAAGGCAAGCAAAACAAGTTGTTGAGTAACTTTATTCCACCTTTTTATTTTTATTTTTTATTCTTTATTGACTTTAGAGAGAGAGAGGAAGGAAGAAGGAAAGAGAGATAGAATCATTGATGAGAGAGAAACATCAATTGGCTGCCTCCTGCATGCCCCCCACTGGGGATCAGGCTCACAACCTGGGCATGTGCCCTGACCAGGAATCAAACCGGCGACCTCTTGGTGCATGGGTCGACGCTCAACCACTGAGCCACACCAGCTGGGTGACTTTTTTCCATCTTATCTCCTTAAGTTCTTGTGGTGTTGGTTATTACACTGTTTTCATACACGGGCACAAAAACACAGGGACTGCCTTTATCACCTGGCTTCATCTTTGAGGTTGCAACACTTCTTACTGATTCTGAGTTGCTTGGTTATTTGTTCCTTTCACTGCAACTGGTGGCAGTGGAATTGGGTGGGGAGGATGAGACAATCTACAGGACTTGTTCTTGGACTAGGCTGTTAGAGTGAGGGTGAGGTGGTGAAGGAAAGTAGGGGTGTCAAGAATGACTCCTGGGTGTCTGCCTTTGTGACTTGGTGGATGCCAGTGTAGGAGAAAGCCAAGTAAGTGGCGGTGGGGGTTAGGAATCAGGGGTGGGCTGGCACTGGAAAGCTCTGGGGCAGTGATAGCTGTCTGTAACCCCTCAACTCAACTCCCCGGAAGGCTTGGACAGACACAATCCCCGAAATGCCAAAATGGAATTCTCTGGAGGCAACAGATGGCTTACTTCATATACAAACAAGGTGTGATAACCCTGGTCCTCCATTTGTATATTGGGGGCATTCTTCAAAGCATTTTGCATCATTAATTGGCCATCATCAATCATCCAAAGACCAAAGTCAGACAAAGCACCTCACCTGAAACCTTCCATGCCCTCCTCACTGTCCCGAAAGTACAGACTTCACCCACAACTCTCTTCAGTTCTCTAAAATATGCCCTTTACACCTTTTTACACCATATATAAGAATGAACTCAAAATGGGTTAAAGACTTAAATGTAAGACCTGAAACCATAAAACTCCTAGAAGAAAAGATAGGCAATACAATCTCAGACATTTCTCTTAGCAGTATTTTTTCTCACATATCCTCCTGGGCAAGCAAAACAAAAGAAAAAAACAAACAAACAAATGGAAATACATCAAACTAAAAATTTTTGTGCCCTGGCTGGTTTGGCTCAGCAGTTAGAGCGTGGCCCACAGATCAGAGAGTCCCAGGTTCGGTTCCCGCTAAGGGCATGTACCTTGGTTGCAGTTTGTCCCTGGCCCCTGTTGGGGTCATGTGGGTGGCAACCAGTCGATGTGTCCCTCTCACATCGATGTTTCTCTCTCTCTCTTACTTCCTCTCTCCCTCCCACTCTATCTGAAGATAAATGCAAAAATGTCCTCTGGTGAAGATAAAAAAATAAAATAAAATAAAAAAATAAAAGTTTTTGCACAGCAAAGGAAACCATTAACAAAATGAAAAGATGACAGCCTATTGAATGAGAGAATATATTTGCCAATCTTACATCCAATAAAGAGTTAATATTCAAAATTTATAAAACTCACAACTTGCCCTGGCTAGGTAGCTCAACTGGCTGGAACATCATCCTGTACACCAAAAGACTGTGGGTTTGATTCTCGGTCAGGACACATACCGAGGTTGCAGGTTCAATCCCGGTAGCGGTGCATACAGGAGGCAACTGATCGATGTTTCTCTCTCACATTGATGTTTCTTACTCTTTAAAAATCATTAAAAAGAATATATCGCCCTGGTCAGTTTGGCTCAGCAGTTAGAGCATTGGCCTGTGAACTAATGAGTCACGTGTTTGATTCTGGTCAAGGGCACGTACCTCGGTTGTGATTCGTCCCCGGCCCTGGTTGGGATGGTATGGGAGGCAGCCACTCAATGTGTCCCTTTCACATCAATGTTTCTCTCTCTCTCTCCCTCCCACTCTATCTGAATACAAATGGAAAAATGTTCTCCAGTGAGGATAAAAAAAAAGAACATATCATCAGGTGAGGATTTAAAAAGAAATCTTAACAAAAATCTTAAAAATAAGGAACTCACAACTCAATACCAGAAAAACAAGCAACCAACTAAAAAGTGGGCAGAAGACCTGAATAGACACTTCTCCAAAGAAGACATACAGATGACCAATAGACATATGAAAAGTTGCTCAACACCACTAGTCATAAGAGAAATGCAAATCAGAACCACAATGAGATACTACCTCTCACCTGTCAGTATGTCTATCATCAATAAATCAACAAACAACAAGTGTTGGCGAGGATGTGGAGAAAAGGGAACTCTAGTGCATTGTTGGTGGGAATGCAGATTGATGCAACCACTATAAAAAACAGTGTGGGTGTTCTTCAAAAAATTAAAAATAAAATTGCCTTATGATCCAGCAATTCTACTTCTGAGACTAAATCTGAAGAAACCCAAACCACAAATTTGAAAGAATATATGCATCGCCATGTTCATTGCAGCATTTTTTTACAATAGCCAAAATATAGAAGCAACCCTAGTGTTCATCAATAGATGAGTATATAAAAAAACAGTGGAATAGATACATACAAGGGAATACTACTCGGCCATAAAAAAGAATGAAGTCTTACCATTTGTGACAGCTTGGATGGACCTAGAGGATATTATGTTAAGTGAAAAATAAGTCAGACAGAGAAAGAAAAATACTATATAATTTAACTCATGTGTGGAATCTAAAGAACAAAACAAAACAAAAAAAACCCAGACTCATAGATACAGAGAACAGACAATTGACAGAAAGGAGGAGGATTGGGGGTCTGGGTGAAAAAGGTGAAGGAATTAAGAGGTACAAATTGGTAGTTACAGAATATTCACTGAGATGCAAAGTACAGCATAGGGAATAGAGTCAATAGTATTGTAATAAGTATAGATATGGGGCCAGATGGGTACTTGAAATATTGAGGGGACCACCCTGTAAAAAAATACGCCCTTGCCCTGGCTGGTTTGGCTCAGCGGTTAGAGTGTCAGCCTGGTCCAGAGAGGCCCGGGTTCGGTTCCCGCTAAGGGCACGTACCTCCGTTGCAGTTTGTCCCCCGTCCCTCTTGGGGTTGTTTGGGTGGCAACCAGTCGATGTCTCTCTCCCACATCGATATTTCTCTCTTTCTCTTCCTTTCTCTCTCCCTCCCGCTCTATCTGAAGATAAAAGCAAAAATGTCCTCAGATGAGGATTAAAAAAAAAAAAATGCCCTTGACTTCCGGTCAAGATGGCAGTGTATGTAAATGTGGTACTTGGCTTCTCTAACAACCACATCAAAATTACAACTAAACAACCATCATTCAGACCTGCATGACATTGAGCTGAAGGGAAGTCCTACAACTACAAAATTAAAGAAGCCACATTGAGACTGGGAGGAGGGGCAGACGTGGGGACAGGCTGGTCCCACACCTACGTGTGGTGGATTAAAAACCAGGAGGGCTAACTCAGCTGTGAAGGTCCTCCCTGAGGAGTGAGGGGTCCCTGTCCCACACCAGGCCCCCCAGCTCAGGGTCCCAGTACCAGGAAGAGAAGTCTCCAGAACTTCTGGCTGTACAACCAGGGGGAACTGAGGCTAAGGGAAGCTGAGGCTTCTGGAGTCCCAGGCAGCTCCTATTAAAGGGACCGCACATGGACTTATTTGGACTGTCACCCTCTGGGCTCCAGCATGGGGGAGGCACCTTGAAAGGCACCAGAGACATAAAGGGAGGAACTGAATTGTTTGGCATCGGGGGCGAGAGCTGGAGAGGCAGCTGTCTTTAGGACAGAAGTGCTGGTGGAGGCCATTGTTTCTTTGGTGAGCCCTTCCCCCACTGTGCAGGCAGAGGGGCACCATATCTGGGACTCCAGCAACATGGCTCATACTGTTGGCCCTGCCCTGGTCATTCCCTGAAGATCTGCCCCATCCAAGTTTCGGGCCTACACAAGCTGTTTGCGGTGGCTTTACCATAGGTTTGGCCTGTCTCGGCTCCTGCTTCAGATTTTCCTAAATTCTCTCAAACAAGCAGCATCTGGCCTCAGCGAGCCCCAGCATCTTGCTAAGCAGCCCAAACCTGGCACTAGAAGCAGCCAGCCTTGGTTCACAACTTTGCTTTGCCTGGACACCTCCAAGCCCAGCACAAGAAGCAGCCATCTGCAGATCACTTTGTAGCTTATGCCGGGTGGCTCCAAGTAGAACACAGGCAGTGGCTGACCTGGCCCCAGAGCCAGCACACCCGGTGGACAGCTTCAGACCACATTGAAACACCACCACCCAACCACCTCCACAAGTGACACACTCAGTGAGTGGACTCAGTGGGTACCAGAGCCCTGCTGAAGTAAGTCTTGCTCTGTGTGGTGGGCCCCTGCACAGCTGATCCTCCAAGGTACTCAGAGGTCAGAGGTCAGTGGGCACAACCAGTCCTTGCAGTTGATCAGCCTGAGTAAATCCCTCCCATTGATGTGCCAACAGCAATCAAGACTCAATTACAGCAGAAGGGTGGACAGTCCACAGGAGGGGTACAATTCAAGGGCCCAGCTGGGGTGATCAGGGAGGCTGCGCCACTCGACCCTACAGGACACCTACTACCACAGGCCATCCTACCAAGCCTAGGAGACAGAGCAACTCGACCTAATACATAGAAACAAACACAGGGACGCAGCCCAAATGAGGAGACAAAGAAACAAGTTCCAAATGAAGGAACAGAATAAAACTCCAGGAAAAGAATAAAATAAAATGAAGATAAGCAATCTAAATGATGCAGAGTTCAAAACATTGGTTATAAGGATGCTCAAGAAACTTGGTGAGGACCTCAAGAGCATAAAAAAGGACCAGTCCAAAATGAAGGATGCACTAACTGAAATAAAGACCAATTTACAGGGCATTAGTAGAGTAGTTGAAGCCAAGAAGAAAACCATCGATTTGGAATATAAGGAATCAAAAAACACCCAATCAGAACAGCAAAAAGAAAAAAAGAATTAAAAAAAAAATGAGGATAGTATAAGGAGCCTCTGGTACAACTTCAACAATAAAGATAAAATTTTAAAAATATATGCCCTTCATAGCTATAAGTTTCTCTCTCTCTTTTTAAAATCTTTATTGATTTAGACAGAAAGGAAGGGAAAGAGATAGAAACATCAATGTGAAAGCCCTGGCTGGTTTGGCTTAGCAGTTAGAGTGAGGGCCCATGGACCAAAAAGTTGCAGGTTTGATTCTGGTCAAGGGCACGTACCTCGGTTGCGGTTTGATCCCTGGCTCTAGTTGGGGTCGTGCAGGAGGCAACCAATCAGTGTGTCTTTCTCACATCAATGTTTCTCTCTCTCCCTCCTTCCCACCCTTATCTGAAAATCAATGGAAAAATATCTTCCAGTGAGGATTAAAAATCAATCGGCTGCCTCCTGCATGTCCCACACTGAGTATAGAGCCTGCAACCCGGGCATATGCCCTGACTTGGAATTGAACTGGGACCTCTCAGTCCATGGGGCAATGCTCAATCCACTGAGCCACACTGGACAGGCTCTTTTTTTTTTTTTTTTTGTTAATCTTCAAAGGAGAATATTTTTTCATTGATTTTTAGATATAGAGTGGAAGGGAGGGAAGGAGGGGGATGGGGGAGAGAGAGAGAAAAAAAAACATCGACATGAGACACATTGATTGGTTGCCTCTTGCATGACCTGGAATGGAGCAGGGATTGAACCTGAAACCCAGGTATATGCCCTTGTCCAGGAATCAAACCCATGACCCTTTGGTCTATGGACCAATGCTCTAGCCGCTGAGGCAAACCAGCAGGGGCTGTAGCTCTTGAAGCACCATTGAAATCTCCCAGAACTCCAGCCATGTTGAGCCTCATGAATCATCTTGCTTCTTCAACAAAAGTTTTTTTTTTTCATGGCACCTTCCCTCTGCTTGTATCTGTCCATATTACCCCTCTGTATAGGGCCCACTCTGATGACCTCGTATTACTTAACTTGGTTGACTCTGCAAAGACCCTCTTTCCAAATAAAGTTCTGTCTGAGGTCCTGTGGGTTAGGGTTTCAGCATATCTTGGGCTCCAACACAGGGAGGGCCACTGGACTGGAACTGTGTGGGGACACTTGGGATTTGGATGGCGCTCAGGGTTTTTGCTGAGTTGCGGCCACGCAGGATGGTGGCCATCTTACTCCTTCCCAGGGCTCTGGGGAGAGGTTGCAGTCCCTCCCTTGGAGATCAGAACAGTTCTTTAGAATAGGTGCTATATTCAAGGCCGCTGGGAGAATGTGGGATAAGCTTCACCTACTATACTTCATGTATTTGGGTCTTCTTTTTTTTCCACCTTAAAGGCTGACTTTGCCCCTTCTGCTCACATAATTGATTTAACTTCCTTTATCAAATTATAACAGTTTTCTGGTTCTGCCTTGCTGGTGTTATATCTATGCCCCCTTGGCTGATATTTCAGGTGTTTTTAAACTCTTCAGCCACACATTTAGAATTTTGTGGTTTATTTCCACAGATGGCTGGTGGAATAGATTTATAGTCTTTCAGAGAAGACTA
This sequence comes from Molossus molossus, assembly GCF_014108415.1. NCBI lineage: Eukaryota > Metazoa > Chordata > Mammalia > Chiroptera > Molossidae > Molossus > Molossus molossus. The sequence goes on from NW_023425346.1 coordinate 101,402,140, forward strand.
TTCCTCTTTTGGTGGCGCTTATTGTATTATTTGATATAATGGAAATGCACTGGAGTTAAGAACTAGAATACACTCGTGAGGCAAGCCTCTCCCTGCAAGTCACTCCAAAGTGTATTGTGGTTTTCCTTTGGCCCACATGAGGACGTACTGGGCTCACTGGACTTAGATGTCGGGATCTACCCAGCCCTGCAAAGGAGACTTCACACTGGCTGACACCATACTTTCTGCCAGATGGCCGGCCAATCAGAGCGGGATCAGCTTGTTGAACTTATGTACAATGATTGTCCTTCCTTGCCCGGCAGGAGTGGCTCAGTGATTGAGCGTGGACCCATGCACAAAGAGGTCCCGGGTTTGATTCCCGGTCAGGGCACATGTCCAGGTTATGGGCCCGATCCCCAGTGGGGGGCGTGCAGGAGGCAGCGAATGGATGTTCTCTCTCATCTATGTTTCTCTCGCTCCTTCTCCCCTCCTTTCTCGCTAAAATCAATAAAGAAAAAAAAAAAATTGTCCTTCTTTGCTCTTGTATTCTTGCTTCTATCCTGAAATTCTGTCCTGTCTTGCCTTATCCTCAGAAGTCCTTCAACCCAACATGGGTCTGGCTGCTGTTTGGAGGTTCCTCATCCTTTGTTCACACCCACAATGTTTCCTTCGCCAGGTTCCACCCTCGGCCATTCTTTCTTCTCTAGGCACGTCCCTGCGTGCACCACACTGGCCTTTTCGTGGGGGTCTCCCCTGAGCCTACTCTGACCTGAAGCACTTTCTCCCTTACCCTTTTTATGGATGTCTCCACCATCAGCGTTCCCCACCTTGGGTCTGGATAGGCCCCCTCGGGCAGGCTCAGGGAGTTGTTTTCACTTGGCCAGCCTGGCATTCGGAGGGCAGGGACCTCGCCTGGGTCGCCTCCTCTGTATCCCCAGTGCCAGCCCTGCCCCTAGCCCTGAGCAGGCGTCGTGGAGTAAAACCCTGTCATCGGAAAGGGGGCCAGAGCGGGTGAGACGCCCCAAGACTGGCGGCGCCTGCGGGGTGAGGGTCGGCCCCAGTTCCGAGGGCCTGGGCAGAAAGGCCCGGTCCCAGAGGCCGCCTCGCTAGAGCCACCGGCTACCACCCGGCGCCGCCGCGGGGGCTCCCGCCCGGACCCCGCCGCCGCGGAGCCGCAGAGCCGCGGAGCCGCAGACCCCCGCCTCCGCCGCGCACGCCCGCGCCTGCGCTCGCGCCCGGGCCCTTCCGGCCTCCGTTGCGCTCTAGGGCGCCCGCGACCCGGAAGAGCATTCTCCTTAGCAACTGCGGGACCGCGGCGGCGCCGGCCTCCCGGGAGCTACGGTGAGGCCTCTCGTCCCCGCCCCGCGAGCCCACCTCGACCCCCGCCTCGACCTCTTCCCGAACCGGCCGGGTCTGGCCTGCGGGGCGTCCGTGGCCACTCGGGGGCACCTGTGGCGCCCCGGGCGAGCGCCCTCCGCCTCTGGCGTTTCCCGGGGCCCTGGCGTCGCCCCTGCCCGCCTCACGCCCCCCGCTCCCGGCAGACGCGGCCTCCGGGCCCCGGCTCCTCGCCGCCAGCCCTCCTCGTGGCCCGCGTGGTGCGCGGGGAGGAGACCGGCCGGACAGCCGGTGGCCGCGTTCTCCCGCGTCCTGGCGCGACGTTCGGGGCGGGCAGGCGCGGGGCGCCGCCGGAGCCGGAGGGCAGCCGCTCAGCCCTATTACTTCACGTCTGCCAGCCGCTTTGTCGATCGTGGAGACTCATTTAATTGAGTATTTTGTACCGGGCGTTTCCCCGGGAAATTAGCTTTCCAGTCTCCAGTGGTGTGCAGTTAGTGTTGTGTAGCTAAGATTTTGTATTTTCCAATTTTCTACGTGGGGAACTCTTCCCTGGGACTGAGTAGGTTTAGGAATTTGCTACGTTGAGGAAAGTAGGGACAGGTGTTGTTAATGTCTTTGATTTACATTTGAAAACAGACTCAAAACAAGCTGTCAAAATCCCAGCCCCCCCCCCCCCCCCGGAAATCCACAAACTGAAATGTATATGGAACTACTGTACAAGGGACTAAACCACTTCCCTTAACTGAGTATGAAGGAGTGGCAACGCTGTTGGATAATAACTTGTGTTTAATCCAATTATGATGGAGCCAAAACAGGCATATGAACAATTTTTGGGAATGACATTATTTGGGAATAAAAAAACAAGAGTTCGTATCTCAAAATTCTTTGCTCAAAACAGTATAATTTCATTTCAGGTCAGTAACTATTTATTGCCCTGGCTAGTGTGGCTCAGTGGTTAGAGCATAGTCAGCCGCATACTGGAGGGTCAAGGGTAGGGCGCTCAATACCTGGGTGCTCTCCCACCCTGGTGGAGACACATATGGGAGACCACCAATGGATGTGTCTCCTCACGTGGATGTTTCTCCCTCCTTCCCTTCCACTCTCTAAAAATCAGTGGAAAAATATCCTGGGGTGAGGATTCACACCCCCCCCCCCACGCCCCGCCAGCTATTAAGCACCTACAGTGTTATGTACACCTAAAAGGATACATGTAAGAAATGAGACTGCACACATTACATTTTAGGAAAACTATAAAATCACTTCTTTTTAAATGCAAAATCAGCCAGAGTAGAGATCAGTATGGGGCTGAGATTTCAGGAACATGTTTTGGATTATATCTCTGAAGTATAGATACTATTTTTCTCCTTTTTAAAATATAGATACAACCTATATTCATATTGGAGGGTGATGGAATCCTAAATAGTTTCTTTCTTTATATTCTTAAGTGTTTGGGAAATAGTCTCACCTGATATTTTGTAGTATTTATTTAAATTTTAAGGCCACTTGATTGCAGTATCTATTTCTTCCACTCTTAGTACAAATCTATTTGGCATTTTTTTTGTGTTTGAGACCTAATATAATGAGGCTAATAGAGAGTGCTTTGCCACTAGAGATTCTTTCCTGTGCTTCTGCAGTTGATCTTTTTTTACATAAGACACCACAGTTTAAGTAGAGTTACTTACTGTTTCATGTTTACTAGTCTTGTGAAATGTTGCTCTTTCTTCATTTGACAGGTATTTCCAGAATGCTTACTGTGTATCAGGAAATATTAAAAACAACAGTTACTCAGCAACTAATTGCTCTGCTTTACTTATGGTGTGTGTGTGTGTGTGTGTCTGTCTGTCTGTCTGTCTGTCTGTGTGTGTTTAAACTACCTACCTTGGATGCTTAGTATTTGCCTAGAGACACAGAAGGGCTAGAGAAATTTATACAGGTACACCTCATTTTATTTTGCTTTGTTTTATTGTGTATCACAGGTTTTGCATTTTTACAAATGGTAGGCAAGACCCTCCACCAGCAAAAAGCGGGTGACTCAGTTTATTGTGTGATTTGCTTTATTATGGTTGTCTGGAATTGAAACCACAATATCTCCAAGGTATGCCTGCATGTGCATCTGAATTGACTTATTTTTCTTTTTAAAGAGTTGAATAGGGCCCTGGCCGGTTTGGCTTAGCGGTTAGAGCGTCGGCCTGCAGTCCAGAGACCCGGGTTTGGTTCCGCTAAGGGCATGTACCTCAGTTGCAGTTTGTCCCCGGCCCTGGTTGGGTCCTGCGGTGGCAGCCACTCGATGTATCCCTTTCACATCGATGTTTATCCCTTTCCATCTCTCCCTCCCTCCCTCCCTCCCTCCCTCTCTGTCAGAATGGAAAATGGAAGAATGTCCTTGAGTGAGGATTAAAAACAAAAAACAAAAAACAAGTTGAATAGGGATTTTAGACTCAATTGCTTTTGGCATTCTCCAAAAATTCCTTTTGTGAAGATGCACACTCTTAAGGAGACCTAGTTGTTTCTTACAGGTTTCGTGCCCATTTATTCACTTAGTCAACAAATTGAGTGCTTACTTGGTACGAGGCATTATGCTTGGTCTAGGAAATGGGGGAGAGTGAGTGCATACAAGGTGCCTGTCCTCAGCAGATGATATCATATAATCACACGAATATAAAACTACAACTGTGACAAGTATTTGAATTAGGGAAGTCACAGAAGTGACATTGGACTGAAATATGAAGGATGCACAGGAAGGAAGAGTGTTCCAGTCAGAGCAACCAGTAAGGGCAAAGACTCTGTGATGTCACAGTTCATGAAGAGGCCTAACGAATTGCAGTGCAGTTCTAAGTATGGAGCAGGAAAAGTGTAGAAGAATCTGGTGGGAGAAGAGGCTGGAGAGGTGTCTTGGAGGGTGCCAGGCCTTGTAAGCCGGTTGAGGAGTTTTTCTTTATCTTTGGAGTAAAGAGAAGCCTATATATGGTTTTATTTAATGAATTTAGGTTGGATTATGGGTGGGGATGACACAATTAGATCATGTTTGAATAGTCTGCTTTGTATTTCTACTGTTGCTTAGTATTTGTATTGTCTTTTCTTTCCTTGTTTTTAAAAACATATGTCCTACTAGCAAGACATGTTCACGTTTTTTTTTTTTTTAATTTGGAGAAAAGGAATTTTAGGGATTAGGATTGGACACTAGAAGTTAGTTGATTTGAAATATTTTTGTGTTAGTGTGACCTCTAGGACACTAATTTCTGTGACTTCTTTTCATTTTTTGAACAGAATTTAATTTATTTTTGTTACAGATGTTTCTCCCTTTTCCCCCATTGACACTCTCCTTCTGTCCTGCCCCTCCTTCACAGCATTGTTGTGTGTGTCCATTGGTTATGTTTAAAAGCGTAAGTTCTTTGGTTTATCTCTTCCCTCCCCCCGTACCCCTCCTCTGAGGTTTGTCAGTCTGAACCCTACTTCTATGTTTCTGAGTCTATTTTGTTTATAAGCTTATTTTGTTCATTATATTCCACAAATAAGTGAGACTGTGTGATTCTTGTCTCTCTCTGACTGGCTTATTTCACTTAGCATAATACTCTCCAGGTCCCTCCATGTTGTCTCAAAGGATAAGAGATCTTTCTTACAGCTGCATAGTATTCCATTGTGTATATGTACCACAGCTTTTTTATCCACTCATTTACTGATGGACACTTGGACTGTTTCCAGATCTTAGCAATTGTAAATAGTGCTGCTATGAACGTAGGGGTGCATATATTCTTTCTGATTGGAGTTTCAAACTTGTTGGGATATATTCTTAAAAGTGGAATGTGGAACATCTGTAATACATTTTACATCCAACAATAAAGATTTGAAAAAAAAAAAAAAAAAGTGGGATCACTGGATCAAATGGCAGTTCAATTTTTTTTTTTTTTTTTTTAAATCCTCACCCAGGGGCATTTTTCCATTTTTTGCTCAGATAGAGTGGGAGGGGGGAGAGAGAGAGAGAGAGAAACATTGATGTGAAAAGGACACATCGAGTGGCTGCCTCCCGCATGACCCAACCAGGGCCGGGGACAAACTGCAACCGAGGTACATGCCCTTAGCGGGAACCGAACCCGGGTCTCTCTGGACCGCAGGCCGACGCTCTAACCGCTGAGCCAGACCGGCAAGGGCCAATTTTTATTTTTTGAAGAAACATCATATTGTTTTCCATAGTGGCCGCACCAGTCTGCATTCCCACCAGCAGTGTACTAGAGTCCCCTTTTCTCCACACCCTCGCCAGCACTTGTTTGAAGATTTGTTGATGGCAGCCATTCTGGTAGGTGTGAGGTGATACTTCATAGTTGTTTTAATTTGCATCTCTCTGATGATTAGTTATGTTGAGCATTTTTTTCTTTAAAAAATTTTATTTTGATCCTCACTTGAGGATATTTTTCTATTTATCTTCAGATAGAGTGGGAAGATGGGAGAGAGAGAGAGAGGGAGAGAGAGAGAGAAATATCAACATGAGAGGGACACATTGACTGGTTGCTTTCTGCTCAACCCCGGCCCTGGTCGGGGACGTATCACAACTTAGGTACATGCCCTGGACTGGAACTGAACCCGTGACCCCTTGGTCCACAGGTTGATGCTCTGACTGCTGAGCCAAACTGACCAGGGCCTCTGCCCATTTTTAATTGGATTATCTGTCTTTATATTTTAGAAATTCACCTCTTATCTGATGTATCGTTGGCAGTTATGCTGTCTCATATAGTGGGTTCCCTTTCCATTTTGATGCTTGTTTCTTTGGTATGCAGAAGCTTTTTAGTTTGATGTAATCCCCTGTATTAATTTTTTCCTTTGTTCCTCTTGCCTTAGGCGTTGTATCAGTGAAAATTCTGCTGCTAGTGATGTCTAAAATTTTGTTGCCTACATTTTCTTCTAGGATTTGTAGGGATTCACGAATCACATTTAAGTCTTTTATCCATTTTGAATTTATTCTTGTGTATGGTGTAAGTTGGTGGTCTAGTTTCTTTTTTTTTTTTTGCATGTAGCTGTCCAATTTTCCCAACACCACTTATTAAAGAGGCTGTTTTTATTCCATTGTACGCTCTTGCCAACTTTATCAAGTATTAATTGAACATAATGTCTTGGGTCAATTTCTGGGTTCTCTGTTCTGTTCTGTTAGTCTATATGCCTGTTCTTGTGCCAGTATCAGGCTGTTTTGATTACAGTGGCTTTGTAGTATAACCTGATATCCGGTATTGTGATCCCTCCTACCTTATTCTTCTTTTTCAAGATTTCTGTGGCTATTCGTGGTCTTTTTTTGGTTCCCTATAAACTTTTGGAGTGTTTGTTCTAGTTCTGTGAAATATGTTGTTTGCATTTTAATGGTGATTGCACTGCATCTATAGATTGCTTTGGGTAGTATGGACATTTTAAGGATGTCAGTTCTTCCAATCCATGAACAAGGTATATGCTTCCACTTTTTTATATCTTCCTTTATTTCTTTTTTCATTGTTTTGTAGTTTTGTGTGAACAGGTTCTTTACTTCCTTGGTTAAGTTTTTTCCTATATATCTTAATTTTTTTTGTTGCAAAGGTAAATGGGATTTTTTAAAATTTCTCTTTCTCTGTGTTCATTATTGCTGTATAAAATGCCAATGATTTCTGGATGTTGATTTTTAGATCCTGCTACTTTGCTGAATTAATTTATTAAATCTATTAGTTTTTTGATGGAGTCTTTAGAGTTTTCTGTGTACAGTATCATGTCATCTGTGAATAATGACAGTTTCACTTCTTCCTTTCCAATTTGGATCCCTTTTATTTTTTCTTCTTGTCTGATTGCTGTGGTGAAGACTTCCTATAGTATGTTAAATAAGAGTGGTGAAAGTGGACATCCTGTCTTGTTCCTGTTCTTAAGGGAAATGCTTTTTTTTGCCCATTGAGTATGATGTTGGCTGTAGGTTTGTCATACGTGACATTTATTATGTTGAGATATGATCCTTCTATTCCCACTTTGCTGAGAGTTTTTATCAAAAATGGATGCTGGATTTCGTCAAATGCTTTTTCAGTGTCTGTTGATATGATCACATAATTTTTATCTTTCATTTTGTTTATGTGATATATCACATTTATTGATTTACGAATATTGTACCAGCGTTGCATCCCTGGGATAAATCCCACTTGGTCATGGTGTATAATTTTTTAAATATATTGCTAGATTCGATTTACTAAGATTTTGTTGAGGATTTTGGCATCTGTGTTCATCAGGGATATTGGCCTGTTATTTTCTTTCTTTGTAGTGTCTTTATCTGCTTTTGGGATTAGGATTATGCTGGCCTCATAAAAAAGAGCTTGGAAGTCTTCCTTTCTCTTGAATTTTTTGGAGTAGTTTGAGGAGAATAGTTTGAATAGTTTGAATGTTTGGTAAAACTCCCCTGTGTAGCAGTCCGGGCCAGGGCCTTTGTTTGCTGGGATTTTATTGATTACTTCTATTTCCTTAATTGTTACTGGTTTTTTTAGGTTTTCTGACTCTTCCCAGCTGAGTTTTGGAATAGTATATGATTCTAAGAATTTGTCCATTTCACTTAGGTTGTCGAATTTGTTGGCATATAATTGTTCATAGTATTTTTCTTACAATCCTTTGTATTTCTGTGGTATCCATTGTTACTTCATCTCATTTGTTTCTGATTTTATTAATTTGGGTTCTCTCTCTTTGTATCTTGGTGAGTCTGGCTAAAAGTTGATCAGTCTTGTTTATCTTTTCAAAGAACCAGCTCTTGGTTTTATTAATCTTTTGTATTGTTTTTTTAGTCTCTATGTCATTTATATCTGCTCTAATTTTTATTATTCCCTTCCTTCTACTAACTCTGGGTTTTTCTTTTTGTTCTCTTTCTAAATCTTTAAGTTGTTGGTTTAGATAGTATGTTAGAAATTTTTCTTCTTTCTTGAGATAGGCCTGTATTTCTATGAACTTCCCTCTCAGGACTGCTTTTGCCATGTCCCATAGATTTTTTAATTGTTGTGTGTTCATTTTCATTAGTTTCCAGGAAGTTTTTGATTTATTTCTTGATCTCATTGGTAACCCATTTGTTGTTTAATAACATACTATTTAACCTCCATGTATTTAAATATTTTTGAGTGTTTTTGTTGTAATTGATTTCTAGTTTCATGCCATTGTGATCTGAGAAGATGCTTGATATGATTTCAATTTTCTTGAATTTGTAGAGACTTACTTTATGTCCTGACATGTGGTCCATCTTTGAGAATGTCCCGTGTGCATTTGAGAAGAATGTATATTCTTCAGCTTTGGGGTGAAATGTTCTGTATATATCAGTTAAGTCCAACTGATCTAGTTCATCATTTCAGGACTCTGTGTCCTTGTTTTTGTCTAGAAGATCTATCCAGTAGGGTGTTAAAGTCACCCACTATGATTGTATTGCTATTGATTCTCCCTTGAAGTCCTCCAGAAAATTTTAAATTTTGGTACTTTTATATTCGGTGCATATATGTTTTTCAGGGTTGTATCTTCTTGTTGGATTGATCCTTTTAATATTATGTAGTGACTTTCTTTGTCTCTTATTATGGCCCTTGTTTTGAAGTCTTTTTTATTATTATTATTATTTTTATTTATTTATTTTTTATCCTCACCCGAGGACATTTTTCCATTTTTTGTTCATATAGAGCGGGAGGGAGAGAGAGGAAGAGAGAGAGAGAGAGAAACATCGATGTGAAGGGACACATCGAGTGGCTGCCACCCTCACGACCAACCAGGGCCGGGGACAAACTGCAACCGAGGTACATGCCCTTAGCGGGAACCGAACCCGGGTCTCTCTGTACCGCAGGCCAACGCTCCAACCGCTGAGCCAAACCGGCCAGGGCGAAGTCTTTTTTATTAGATATGAATATCTAATTCATATCATCATTAACTACACCAGGTTTTTTTCATTTCCATTTGCCTGGAAATTTTTTTTCCATTCCTTCACTTTCATCCTGTGTGAGTCTTTTGTTATGCAGTGGGTCTCTTGTAGACAGCATATATATGGGTCGTGTTTTCTTATCCAACCAGCTACCCTATGTCTTTTGATTGGAACATTTAAGCCATTTACATTTTAGATTATTATTGATAGATACTTATTAGTTGCCATTTTTATTTTATGCCTGTGTTCTTCTCTCTCTATTTCTTCTTCTTACAACAGTCCCTTTAGCATTTCTTGCATTGCTGGTTTGGTGGTGGTAAATTTCTTTAGCTTTTTTTTTTTTAATCTGTAAAGCTCTTTATTTCACCTTCAATTTTGAATGATAGCCTTGCTGGATAGAGTAGACTTGGATTTAGACCCTTGCCTTTCATTACTTTGTATACTTTATGCCACTCCCTTCTGGCTTTGCAGTGTATCTATTGAGAAATCAGCTGACAGTCTAATGGGAGCTCCCTTGTAGGTAACTTTCTGTCTCTCTCTTGCTTCCTTTAAGAGTCTTTCTTTGTTTTTAATGTTTGCCATTTTAATTATGATGTGTCTAGCTGTGGGTGTTTTAGGGTTCATCTTGCTTGGTACTCTCTGTGTTTCCTGGACTTGTGTGACTTTGTCGACAACTTCACAAAATTAGAGAAGTTTTCTGTCATTATTTCTTCAAATAGGTTCTCTATTCCTTTCTCTTATTCTTTTCCTCTGGTACCCCTGTGATGTGAATGTTGTTATGTTTCGTATTGTCCCAAAGCTCCCTTAAACTCTCCTCCTGCTTTTTAATTTTTTTCCCCATTTGCTACTCTGTTTGGGTGTTTTTTTCTACTTTGTCTTCTAACTCACTGATTTGGTCTTCAGCTTCTTCTAAACTACTATTGAATCCTTCTAAGGTAATTTTCATATCAGCTATGTTATTCTTTATTTCCACTTGATTTTTATTCATAGCTTCTACCTCTTTTTTTATGCCTATGTAGTTCCCACTGAGTTTTTTATAATTCTAAGTTGCTTGTAGTTCTCACTAAATTGTTTGAGTGCCCTTAAAATCATTGCTTTGAATTCTTTATCTGACAAATTGTTTGCTTCCATTTCATGTAGTTCCTTTTCTGGTGATTCCTCCTTTCCTTTCATTTGGTGATTGTTTCTTTGTCTCACCATTTTAGCAGTCTGGTAGTTCCAGGCCTTGTGAGGGATGTTGGGATGTGTATGCAGGTCAGTGTGTATCAAATAAGGCTGCTGCACCTCCCAGACTGTTTTGGTGCATGGTGCCTCTTGCCTGCCATGAGTCCTGGAGGATTGACAACTGGTGGCTGGTATTGGTCTGTTGTGGTAGGTGCTTCTGGGGTGTGGGTCCAGCTGGTGTGCTGCTAGGTTGCGCTGCTGCCTGGTGGGGTTCAGCTCCTGATCAGTCGCTGCTGATGCTGCTGGGGGCGAGTGTCAGCTCCCGGTTGGTGCTGCTACGGCTGCTGCTGTTGTCAGGGGGTGCTGTCAGCTCCCAGTCCTCTGTTGCCATTGGGGGCTGAGGATACTCAGCTCCCAGGACTTGCTACTGCTAGGGGAAGGGCTCCACTCCAAATCCACTGCTGCAGTTGTCAGGGGTGGGTCTCTGCTGCTCGAGCCTTGCTGCTGCTTGGGCTAGGGCACTGCTCCTGATCAGCCTGCTGATGCTGCTGGGGATGGGTCTCAGCTGCCGATCTGCACTGCTGCTGCTGCCTGGAGATGGATGTCCACTCCTGAGCCTCTGTTGCTGGGGGTGTGTCTCGGCTCCCTAGCCTCAGTTGCTTTTGGGAGTGGGGCTCCACTCTTGCTCAGTCACTGCTGCTGTGGGGGAAGGTACTGAGCTCCCAAGCTGGTGCTACTGCTGCTGCTGTGGAGGATGGTGCTTGGCTGCTGAGCTGGCACTACTGTTACTGTGGGGTATGATGCTCGACTCCTGGCTCGTGGCTCCTGCAGCAGGCACCTTGACAGTGCCACTACTGTGTGCTGGTCCACATTGACACAGCGGGGTCCACTGGTCCAGTGGTGCAAGGTGCCCTGGTGGACTCAGGTTGCTCAGCCTTAGCCTCTCCCCACTGCCTCCTCCTAGAGAAGACCAAAGGATCTTCCAGAATGGCGGGCCTTCCAGCCGCACAGGGGGAAGTGCCCTGACAAGCCACTTAGCACGGTAGCCAGGTACTCCCTGGTCTACAGCACCAGAACCCTCTGCCCCACGTTTCTGCACTGCTTGAGGTTGCTTATTGACTCTCACGTCCACTTATACTCTCTCTTACACTCGCACACACTCACCCTCACTCTGGTCTTGCCTGCTGCCATCTTTTTTCTCCCTTTTCTTTTTTGTTTTAAAAAATATTTTTTCTTTGTTGATTTTAGAGAGAGAGAGAGAGAGAGAGGTAGAAACATCGATGAGAGAGAATATCGATGACCCCCTCACTGGGGATTTGGCCTACAACCTGGGCATGTGCCCTAACTGGGAATTGAATTGGTGACCTCTTGGTTCATGGGTCGACGCTCGACCACTGAGCCACACTGGACGGGCATCTCCCTTTTCTTTTTAATTGTGGTAATAAAAATATTAAATTTACCCTCTTAATTATTTTGCAGTATATAGTTCTTTGGTGTTAACTATATTTACATTGTTGCATAATAGATCTCTAGGACTTTGTCATCTTGCAAAATGGAAACTCTACCTATTTTTTTTTTTATCCTCACCCGAGGACATTTTTTCCATTTTTTTTGTTCAGATAGAGTGGGAGGGAGAGAGAGAGAGAGAGAGAGAGAGAAACATTGACGTGAAAGGGACACCGAGTGGCTGCCATCTGCACGACCCATCCAGGGCTGGGGACGAACTGCAACTGAGGTACATGCCCTTAGTAGGAACCGAACCCAGGTCTCTATGGACCGCAGGCTGACGCTCTAACCACTGAGCCAAACCGGCCAGGGCGAAAACTCTACCTATTGAACAACCAACTCCCCAATTCTCCTTCCCCTAGCTCCTGGCACCCACCCTATTACCTTCTGTTTCCATGATTTTGACTACTCTAGATATATAAGTAAAATCGTACAAGGTATGTTCATTTTCACCTTCATGCTCCTTCCCTGGAATATCCTTTCTTCTCTCATAGTCAATTTTAATCCTTCTAGTTCTTTAAGGCCCATTTCTTCTTCCTTGTTCTTCAACTTGGATTAATAGACCCAGAGTGGAATGGGCCTTAGAAATTTTCTTGGTGAGAAAATTGAGTCTTGTAAAAGTTTCAATGATTTGCTTAGGGACAGACATCTAATGAGTTGGGCAAATTTGGGACTAGAGCTCTAGTTTTTCAACTCCTGCGTGGGTGCCTTTTCTGCTTCAGCCTGCTTACATGTTGTGATTTACTGCTCTATTCTTTCTTTAAAAACTTTATTTATCTTTATTGTTGAAAGTATTACAGATATCCCTCCTTTATTCCCCCATTGACCACCTCCTTCTTATTCCTGCCCACGCCCTGCCTTCACCACACTATTGTCTGTGTCTATTGGTTATGCATATAAATTCTTTGGTTTATCTCTTCCTGCCCCTCCTTCCCCTTCCCTTTGAGGTTCCTCAGTCTAACAACTTAATCCTTTCTTAATCCTTTTACATTTTTCACCCATTCCCCAACCCTCATCCTATCTAGTAACCAAAAAAAGTTCTTCGTATGTATAAGTTTGTTTCTGTTCTGCTTGTTCTTTTGGTTTGTAAATTAAATTGTTGATAGATATGTATTTATTGCCATTTTATTCATATTTCTGATCTTTTTAAACAAGAAGACACTTCAACATTTCATATAATGCTGGTTTGGTTGTGATGAACTCCTTTAGCTTTTTCTTGTCTGGAAAACTCTTTATATGTCTATCGATTCTAAATAATAGCTTTGCAGGGTAGAGTAATCTTGGTTGTAGGTCCTTGCTTTTCATCACTTTGAATATTTCTTGCCTGCAAAGTATCTTTTAAGAAATCAGCTGATAGTCTTATGGAAGCTCCCTTGTAGGTAACTGCTTTTACAATTCTCTCCTTGTCTTGACCCTTTTGCTTATGATGTGTCTATGTGTGGGCCTCTTTGAGTTCATCTTGTTAGGAACTCCCTGTGCTTCCCGGACTTGTATGTCTGATTCTTTTACCAAGGTATGGAAGTTTTCTGTCATTATCTTTTCAAATAGGTTTTCAGTTTCTTGCTCTCTTTCTCTTCTCTTTCTGGCACCCCCATGATGTCAATGTTGGTACACTTGAAGTTGTCCCAGAGGCTCCTAACACTATTCTCATATTTTTGGATTCTTTTTTCCTTTTGCTGTTCTGTTTTTACTTCCTTATATTCCAAATAGATGGTTTTCTTCTCAGCTTCACCTACTCTACTAGTGATTCCCTGTAAATTAGTCTTTATTTCAGTTAGTGTATCTTTCATTTTTGACTGGTCTTTTTTATGCTCTTGAGGTCCTCACTAAGTTTCTTGAGCATCCTTATAACCAATGTTTTGAGCTCTGCATCATTTAGATTGCTTATCTTCATTTTATTTCATTTTCCTGGAGTTTTATTCTGTTCCTTCATTTGGAACTTGTTTCTTTGCCTCCTCATTTGGGCTGCGTCCCTGTGTTTGTTTCTATGTATTAGGTCGAGTTGCTCTGTCTCCTAGGCTTGGTAGGATGACCTGTGGTAGTAGGTGTCCTGTAGGGTCGAGTGGCACAGCCTCCCTGATCACCCCAGCTGGGCCCTTGAATTGTACCCCTCCTGTGGACTGTCCACCCTTCTGCTGTAATTGAGTCTTGATTGCTGTTGGCACATCAATGGGAGGGATTTACTCAGGCTGATCAGCTGCAAGGACTGGTTGTGCCCACTGACCTCTGAGTACCTTGGAGGATCAGTTGTACAGGGGCCCACCACACAGAGCAAGACTTACTTCAGCAGGGCTCTGGTACCCACTGAGTCCACTCCTTGAGTGTGTCCCTTGTGGAGGTGGTTGGATGGTGGTGCTTCAAGGTGATCTGAAGCTGTCCAACGGGTGTGTTGGCTCTGGGGCAAGGTCAGCCACTTGCCTGTGTTCTACCCGAGGCTACCAGGCATAGCTTACAAAGTGATCTGCAGATGGCTGCTTCTTGTGCTGGGCTTGGAGGTGCCCAGGCAATGCCAAGGCTGGCTGCTTCTAATGTCGGGTCTTGGCCACTTAGTGAGAGGTATGGGGCTCACTGAGGCCAGATGCTGCTTGTTTGAGATCATTTACAAAAATCTGAAGCAGGAGCCAAGATAGGCCAATCCTAAGGTAAAGCCATTGCAAATAGCTTGGGTGGGCTTGAAAGTTGGGTGGGGCAGGGCTTCAGGGAATCACCATGGTAGGCCAACAGTGTGAGCCAGGTTGCTAGAGTCCCAGATATGATACCCTTCTGCCTGCCCCTTGGGGGAAGGGCTCACCAAAGAAACAAAGGTATCGATAGCACTTCTGTCCAGGAGAAAACTGCCTCTCCAGCTCTGGCCCGATGACAAATAACTGTTCTTCCCTGTATGTCTCTGGTGCCTTTCAAGCTGCTCCCTCCCCTCCCCCAACGCTGGAGCCCAGAGGGAGCCAGTCCGAGTAAGTCCATGTGAGGACCCTTTTTAAAAAACATTTTTTTTCTTTATTGATTTTAGAGAGAGTGGAAGGGAGAGGGAGAAAAAGATAGAAACATTGATGAGAGAGAACATCGATGAGAGAGAACATAATTGGCTGCCTCCTGCATGCCCCGCACTGGGGATCTGGCCTACAACCTTGGCATGTGCCCCAATTGGGAATCAAACCAGCGACCTCTTGGTACATGGGTTGACGCTGAACCACTGAGCCACACCCGCCCGGCCATGTGAGGGCCCTTTAAGAGGAACTGTCTGGCACGCCAGAAGCTTCAGCCTCCCTCAGCCTCAATTCCTGCTGGTTTTTACAGATAGCAGTCATGGGGACTTCTCTTCCTGGCAGTGGAACCCTGAGCTGGGGTTCCTGATGTGGGACAGGACTCCTTACTCTTTAGGGAGGACTGTCACAGCTGAGGTATCCCTCTTGATTTTTTATTCACCACTGGTGGATGTGGGACCAGCCCATCCCCACTTCTGCCCCTCCTCCCAGTCTCAGTGTGGCAGCTTCTTTAATTTTGTAGTTGTAGGACTTCCCTTCAGCTTGATTTCAGGCAGTTCTGAAAGATGGTTGTCCTGTAGTTTAGTTGTAATTTTGATGTGGTTGTGGGAGGAGGCGAGTACCTTGTTTTCTTATGCCACCATCTTAACTGGAAGTCTAGTGCTCTATTCTTCAGTTAAGTCAGAAGTACCTCTGAGGCACAGAACATTTTCCTATCTCCATAACATTATCCTAAAGCATATTAGGTACCTAGGAAATTTGTTCATGAATTGATTATCTTCAAGACTTTGTTGCCTTAAGAGTGACCCTACAGAAAATTTTGAATTGCATTGATTTTTTTTTTTTTTGTAATCCTTAACCTAGGATATTTTTCCATTGATTTTTTTTTAAGGGAGAGTGGAAGGGAAGGAAAGCAAGAGAGGGAGACAGATCTATTGGTTGCCTCCCACACGACCCCAACCCTGCCTGGGGATTGAACCTGCAACCCAGGTACGTGCCCTTGATCAGAATTGAACCCATGACCCTGCTGTCCATGGGCGATACTCTAACCGCTGAACTAAATAGCCAGGGCTTCATTGATTTTTAGATCTTTGATTATGTTAATCAAATTTACATTAGTCCCTCTGCAGTTCAATAATTCTTTCACTTTTGCAATCAGAGTTTAGGCTTTCTCACCTTTTCCTGACGCTTTCTATATTGCATGTATTTGTTTATGGCACACGTACTTGGGTTTCCTTGAAAATTTTGATGAAAATCTAATGAAAAAACAATCTGAAATGAAAAACTTGATGCATTAAACTTTTTAGGTTAGCTGACTTATTTTGAGGCAAAGGTTTAATGCTTCTGTGTGAGCTTTATTGCTGCTAAATATTTTGAAAAGAATCATATTTGTACTACTCTTTGTAGTGCTCATCTCAGACTGCCTATGGATCAGTTGATTTTGGGTATTGGAGATATGGCTCAATATTTTTAGGGCTAAAAAAGTGTAACAAAACATTTTCTTATGTGAGGAAGATTTGTAAACTTTTATTTTTAGTTTCCCCATTTATCCCAGACTTTGCTTTCCTGTAATGTATGACCAGCCTTATAGAATCCAACTTTTAGAATATCCTCCTATCTTAACCTTCAAGAAAGTTTTTTTGTTTTATATGGGGAATTAGTGTGAGAAATAAAGTTCATTTCACTCAAAAACTACTGAGCCACATGTGCACATCAAACTGTGGGCCTGGAATGGGTCCATAGATCCCTCTGAGGTCTAGCCATCTAAACCATTGTCGGTGATGTCCGGGAGACTTGGCCAGAATTCTTGTTGTCTTGATTAGACTGAGGGTGGTGGTGGAACTACACGAAAAATGCTCCTTTGCATCATGTGACAGGAAATAGAAAGATTTGACAATGAGGATTTTTCAGATAGTTTTTTTTGGAACCATAGCAAGAACTTGATGCCCAAGAACTTGGTACCCCAGAGTTGCAATTATGTGATTAACTCTTGTGTTGAGGCTAGAATTGGTCAAGTTTAGTCAGCTGCTACTCCAAAAAAAAAAAAGCTACATTTCCCCCTCTATATTTAAAATGATGGTGTATTGTGGGAATTATAATTGATGGATCCCCTCCTATGTGTCCAGTAACTCACATACATTGTGTCATTTTTTTTTTAAATCCTCACCTGAAGACATTTTTCGATATTTTATTCAGATAGAGTGGGAGGAAGAGAGAGAGAGAGAAACATCGATGTGAAAGGGACACATCGGGTGGTCGCCACCCACATGACCCAACCAGGGCCAGGGACAAACTGCATATGTGCCCTTAGCAGGAACTGAACCTGGGTCTCGGACCGCGCAGGCTGTTGCTCTAACCGCTGAGCCAAACTGGCCAGGGTTGCGTTGTGTCATTTAATACCAGTATTTGTCTAATGAGAAAGTTGATTAGACTCTTATTGATAAAATTGAATCATAAGGCAATAAGTGTTAGAACCAAAGTATGGATTCATGCCTGTCTGATGCCAAAGCCCATATTCCTTTCATTACACTAAATCATGCTACTCCCCTATATCAGGTTCTGATTTCAGTATTTAGACTGGTCATGAGAACATAAACATAAATATTGTAGTAATAATAAAGAAAAGGATAGGTAGTGAAATAGGCTGATATAGTAGGAAGTTACCTGTTCCCTGTGCCTTAAAAAAATCTTTCAAATGAAGTAAAGTAATTGTTGGAGTATCTGGTAGACTTGGGAGCTGGGTACCTAAACCAGGAGGAGGCAGGAAATTATATAATGCTAAGTGAAGAATTCTGTTCTTTAGGTTCCTCTGTAGGGTTCCTTTCATGAAATTGGATTGTTTCTCCCATTAGGCTTTGATGAGGAGGAGAGGTTTGTGGTGATTGTGTAGGTGCTGAGGGATTCAGAGAGAAGTCCCAGACATTTCTGTTTAACTTCACCACATTTAGAGAGTATTTCATCATGGGTAATAGTTGCTCCTTTCTCTCTTTGCCATGATCAGCTTAAATCAGTTACAGAGGATTGACGATAAAATTGTAGCATGCCGGGCCAGTGTGGCTCAGTGGTTGAGCACTGACGCATGCACCAAGAGGTTGCTGTCAGGGTACATGCCCCTGTTGCAGTTTGATCCACAGTGGGGAACATGCAGCAGGTGGCCAGTTGATTAATGTCCTCTCTCATGATGTTTCTGTCTCTCCCTCTCTTTCCCTAAAATAAATAAAAAATATATTTAAGCCCTGACCAGTTTGGCTCAGCGGTTAGAGTGTCAGCCTGCGGTCCAGAGAGACCCGGGTTCCATTCCCGCTAAGGGCACGTACCTTGGTTGCAGTTTGTCCTTGGCCCTGGTTGGGTTGTGTGAGTGGCAACCACTCGATATGTCTCTTTCACCTCGATGTTTCTCTCTCTCTCCTACTCTATCTGAACAAAAAAATGGAAGAAAAAAAAAATATATATATATATATATATTTAAGAAACAAACAAAAAACTAGCAGCAGTTATACCAGAAAGAAGATAATAGCACATGGTTCTTTTTGTTTAATCCTACTTAAAATAAAAGAAACAGTTTACATGGTTTGTTATTATTTTTTAGTTATTTTAGGTTTTTTTAATGAAAAAATTTTGTTCAGAGATCTTTTGCATTTATTTTCTTTGATTTACTGAATTTTGCCAGTTCAACTCAGTCTTTCCTAATAGTATGGAAGTAAGGATGGCCTATGAATTTTATGACAAAATATACATTAACAAGGAACAATTATTAATGAATGAATTAGGGCCCAATTTGTATTATGGAAGATTATTAATTATTGGTTAAAGCCTTATTTGTTAAAAGCTGATTTATTGAGGTATAGTTGACATACTACATAAACTCTACATATTTAAGGTGTATAATTGGTTAAGTTTTGATATACAAGACCATCATTACAAACAAGAGGGTGAACATATCATCCACAAAGCTTTCCTCATATCTTGTCTCTTTGACCACCATCCCAGACAACCACTAATCTCTCATTTCCTAGAATTTTTATATAAGTGGAATCATATAGTATGTAGTTATACTTGTTTCATTCAATATCATTATTTTGAGTTTTATTCATGTTTTTAGTATATCAGTAGTTCTTTATATATTCTGGATATAAGTTATTTATTTCCCTTTAATTCTGAGTAATATTTCTTTGTATGTATATACCACAGTTTATTAATACATTCACCTATTGATGGACATATTCCCAGTTTGGTAACAAATAAGGCTGCTGTAAAACTTTGTGTACAAGACTTTGTGTGGACATATACTTTTATTTCTCTTGGCTGCATAAATACCTAGGAGTAGAGTGGCTAGATCATATGGTAGGTATATGCTTAACTTTTAAAGAAACTATCCAAGTTTTTCAAAGCAGTTGTACTATTTTGTATTCTCACCAGCACTGTATAAGAGGTTCAGTTCCTCCACATCCTCATCAACCCTTGGTATGTTCAGTCTTTTTTTGAAAAATATATTTTTATAGATTTTTAGAGAGAGAGAGGAAGGGAGAGGAGATAGAAACATCGATGTGAGAGAGAAATATTGATTGGCTGCTCTCTGCACATGCCCTACTGGGGATTGAGCCCACAACCCGGGCATATACCCTGACTGGGAATCAAACCGGGACCTCTCAGTCCATGGGACGATGCTCATTTCACTGAGCCATCCTGGTGGGGCAGTTTTAAATTTTAGACATTCTAATTTGTAGTGGTATCTCACTGTGGTTTTAATTTGTATTTCTCCAACAATTAGTGATGCTGAGCATATTTGCTATTCATATAACTTCTTTGGTGAAGTGTCCACATATTTTGGTCCATTTTTAATTGGGTTTGTGTTTTCATATTACTAAGTTTTCAAAGTTATTTATATATTCTGGATGTAAGTCATTTTTCTGATATAAGATTTGCAAATATTTTCTTCTACTTTTTCCATTCTCTTAATAGTGTCTTTTGAAGAGAGATACTCATAATATTGATAAAGTCCAATGTATAATTTTTTCTTTTATGGATTGTGTTTTTATTGTTTTATCTAAGAAATTTTGCCTAAGTTAATATCACAGAGATATTCTCCTGTATCCTAGAAGTTTTAGTTTTAGTCTTTACATTTAGATCTGTGATACACTTTGAGTTAATTTTTATGTATAGGGCAAACTATTGATCAAGTTTCATTTCTTTCATATCTTTTCATATGGAATACAGTTGTTCTAGAAAAAAGATCAATTGTTGAAAAGACCAGTCCTTCACTAAATTGCCTTGTAGGTTGAAAATCTATTTATATATGTGTAGTTTTATTTCTGGACTCTCTTTTCTGTTTCATTATTGGTTTAGTTGTCTGTCTTAATGCCAATACTTCACTGACTTGATTACTGTAGTTTTATAAGAAGACTTGAAGTCAGTGCAAATCCTTCATTTTTGCTGTTTTTTTTTTTTTTTTTTTCAGATTTGGCTCTTTGAGATCCTTTCATTTGTATATTAACTCTAGAATCAGCTTGTTAGCTTTTCCAAAAAATCTGCTTGAGGATTTGTTTGGGATTGTATTAAGCACGTAGATCAATTTGGGGAGATTTATCATCTTAACAATGTTGAATCTTCTAAACCATGAACATGCTATCATCTCCATATATTTAGGTTTTCTTTTATTTCTCTTAGTGATATATTGTAGTTTTCACTGGGTAAATCTTGTATATTTTTTGTCACAGTTATGCCTACATATTTTATATTTTTGATGCTATTGAAATAGTTTTTCAAATACATATTTTTAATTATTGCTAGTATATAGAAATATGATTGATTTTTGTACATTGATCTTCTCTGTCAACCTGGTTATGCTAATTTATTCTAGTAACTTTTTTTATAGATTCCATTGGATTTTCTACATAAAGATTATGTCATCTGTGAATACAGATAATTTTATTCCTTTTTTTCTGATTTTTTTTTTTTTTATTGCACTGGCTATAATTCCCAGTAAAATGTTAAATATAAGTGGTGGGAGCAGACATATTTTGTCTTGTTCCTGATTTTAGGAAGAAAGCATTCAGTATTTTATTATTAAGTATGATGATAGCTGTAGGGTTTTTGTATATGCTCTTTGTCAGTCATTCCTAGTTTGCCAAGAGTTTTTATCAGAAATAAATGTTGGATTTTGTCATACTTTTCCTGAGTCTGCTGAGATGATCACCTTTTTTTTGTTTGTTTTTAGTTTGTTAATATGATGAATTACATTGACTTTGAATTTTTCTTAATATGTTTATTTTTGTTTTGATATCAGAGTAATGTTGGTAATCTTGAATGAGTTGAGAAGTACTATTACCTTTCCTTTAATTTTCTGGAATAGTTTGCATCTGTTATTTTCTTTCTGCTATAAGTGCTTTCTTACTGTTTCTGTTAATACAGATTTGCTGGTGATGATTATTTAAGCTTTCACATGTCTGAAAAACTTTTATTTTGTGTTAAAATTTTTTTTATTGATTTTAGAGAGAGAGAGGAAGGGAGAGGGAAAGAGAGAGAGAAACATTGATGAGAGAGAACATCTATTGGCTTTCTCCTGTGTGCCCCCTACTGGGTATACGGCCTACAACCTGGGCACGTGCCCTTACTGGGAATAACCTCTTGGTGCATGGGTCGACGCTCAACCACTGAGCCACACTGTCCGGGCTTGCGTTTGTTTTTGAAAGATATATTGTCGCCCTGGCTGGTTGGTTCAGCAGTTAAGAGTGTCGGCCCCTGGAACTAAAGGGTCACAGGTTTGATTCTGGTCAAGGGCATGTACCTGGGTTGCAGGTTTGATCCACAGCCCGGTCAGGGTTGTGTGGGAAGCAACCAATTGATGTGTCTCTCTCACATCGATGTTTTTCTCCCTCCCCTCCTTCCTCCCTCCCTTCCATTCTGTCTAAAAATCAATGGAAAAATATCCTTGTATGAGGTTAACAAACAAACAAACAAAAGATATATTTGTTGCATAAAGAATTCTAGATTGACAGTTTCTATCTTCTACTTTCCTTGTTTGCGACAAATCTGACATCCTTATCTCTGTTTTCTGTACCTAATATCTCTTTTCTCTGCCCTGCTTTTAAGTTTTTCCCTTTAAACTTTTTTTTTTTAAATCCTCACCCGAGGACATTTTTATATTCATCTTCAGATAGAGCTAGAGGGAAAGAGGGAGGAAGAGAGAAACATCGATGCGAGAGAGACACATCGATTGGTTGCCACTTGCACAACCCCATCTGGGACTGAACCGCAACCCAGGTACATGCCCTTGGCGGGAATTGAACCCGGGACTCTTTGGTCTGCAGGCAGCACTCTCACCGCTGAGCCATACTGGCCAGGGATAAACTGGTTTTAAGAAAATGGATTATGATGTGTGTGGGTATAGTTTGCTTTATGTTTCTTGTGATTTGTGTCATTGGACTTTTTGGATTTGTGGTTTTATAGGTTTTTATCAGGTTTGGAAAATTTTCAGCTATTTCTTCAAATATATGTTTTTTTCTCTACCTCCCTCTCTCCTTACTTTTGTAGATTTCAGTTATATATGTATTAGGTTGCTTGAAGTTGTTCCACAGCTTACTGATGCTTTCTGTTCATTTTTCTTGCTGTGTTTTATTTTGGGTAGTTCCTAATGCTGTCATCAAGTTTACTAATTTTTTTTCAGCATTGTCTAATCTGCTGTTAATCTCATTCAGTCTGTTTTTCATATCAGGCATCATAGTTTTTATCTCTAGAAATTTGATTGGAATCTTTATACCTTTGATGTTTCTTAACTTGTTTAGTCTTTCCTCTTACTTTGTGAACATATGGGATACCTTTCTAATAACTATGTTCTTTTTATTCTTCCCATATATTTTTGAAGTCTCTCTCTCTCTGTCTCTCTGTATCTCTCTCTCTCTGTGTCTCACATAAACACACCATGTATTTAAAGAAGTAATGCAAGTTACATAATAATCTCCCTATTTTTGTATTTTGAAATAAGCTTAAGAAAGTTAGGTAGTTTGGTTTGGTCAAGGTCAGACAGTTCAAATTTAAATCTAGGTTTTTCACAACTTCTGCTGTTTCCTTTACTCCTATTTCAGTAGAAGGGATAAGACAAGTATGGAACTAAAACAGGAGTAAGAGTAGGGAAGGCACCATAATAGAAAGAGAAGAGTTATGAAAGATCATAAGGGAGCATGTAGGCTATAAAAGACTTCCAAGGATGCAGGAAGATTTTGGGATGAACCTCGAAGGACAGGTCAGATTTTGCAGGTTGCTCTAAGGAGGGTAAAACATCAGAGGAGAAGAGTATACTGCAGAGTGGGGTTGGAAGAATGGGGCATGTGTTAAGCTGAATTGGGTGTGAATATGGAAAGCAGATGACTAGGGAGGTTGGACAGAACTGGGGAGTATTTTCGATGTCTGGCTTTAACACATCTTTTTTATATATGTTGTCTCTTCAACTGCTGCATGCTTCTCACAAAGGAATGGTGTCTTAAATTTTTCTTTCATTACTTAGTACAGCCTTGCACATGATTAATTTACAGGTTTATTGATTGATTAATAACATTTTCATACTGTAGCATTCTTAGTTTTACTTTATTAGTATTTGTGATTGCATTGTTTATTGTATAAGAAGTCTTAAATCCGTATTCATAAAATTCGTTCCGAGGAACTCAGCATACTTGATGCTAGTTCATTTATTAATTGTCTCAGCAGTCAGCTTATCATACTCAAAGAGTAACCCACTTCCTCAGGCATTCAGAAGAAGCCTGCTTCAATTTACGAGTCATTGTGTCATCTTGTACTGTTCTAATGAAAGGAATGCTCAGATGATAGTGTTGTGGGTAGAGCCTAGGCCAGTTCTATGGGACTTTTTAACTTCTGGCTGGTAGGAAGGAGTATGTTGGTACTGTCCTTGAACTCACAACTACCCACCACATGCAGAATTGGCTCTGACAAGGCAAGTGCTCAACTGGACTCACTCTAATCTTTGTATCACAAAAGAATTGAGGATTGAGGTTTCAACTACGGCTTCATTGAATTTGTATCAGTTAAAAATAATAAATGAAAAAATATCTTACTGTTCAAATCAATCACATCATTAGTCCTGCAGTGCTTTTGATTATTTTATGCAAACCTTTTGACTCTTGAGTTCTGGCAAGTGCCCTCTTTGCTGGAGCTCCCTGAAGTGAATGATAATTGTTCTCAGTGAATTTGATCAGAGTGCTTTACTCTTTGCTGTAAGCCCTCCCTACCCCCATGAATCTCCTTGTTAATGCAACTTCAGAAAAAAAGATGAAAATCAAGGATTTTGCTAATTCCTAACAAGTAACCAGTTAGGAGGACATGATAGAATCATACAGATTTTCAGTGGCAGAAATTAAATCTAGAATTAAAAGACTACCTGTGTCTTTACATGCATTCTGTACAGTCTTATTTATTTGTTTTAAAATTGTGGTCTTTCATTAAATACTGAAAAGTTAAAAAATAATGTATGTAAAATACATGTAAGTTATACAGAAATAATACAGTAGTGGATACTCATGTACCCAGACATTTAGTTTAAGGAAAAATAATCATTGCTATTGAAATTCTCTATGATTCTGTTCCTGATCCTACCTCTTCCCCTTTCAGAGGTAACCTGAGTTTTGGTATTTTCTTCATACTTGAACCACATACTTTATATCCTTAAGGTGTTTAATTTTGCATGGTTTTGAAATCTATAAAATGGAATCACAATGCAAATGTTTTTCAGTAATATTTGAAAGTAAGTTTTATACACCAAACAGCCTGTTGTCTTAGAAAATTGGAAATGAGAGTTTAGAGGAAGCCCTGTTAAGTTATCTATCCTTCAGGCCAGGTAAGAATGTGTTTCTTCCAGTACATTCTTTAGTGCTTGGTCCAGTCTTTGTTAATTGTCTCAAAGAAAGTGTTCCACTGTTTCAGAAAGAAGGTAGTTTTGTAATCTCTGATCTGTCTGGGAGTTGTTCTTTGTAATTAGATATGGAAATTAAAGTATGCTTTATTCTTTCTAAATTTCTTTTAAGGTCACTACCATCTAAAGTAATACAGAATACATGTATATGGATTTGCCAAGAGTACAGTTGCTGTGGGAATCATAACTTTGGATTTCTTCACATCTGAATCAATGAATTGTGCTCTGTATGAATATAGGTTTTATATTTAACGTGCATATATAGGAAGCAAGATCTTAGTGATGTAGCTTCCCCATAAATGACAAGTTGAACACTTGCAGCATGAAGTTTTAAAATAATCCTAAGATCCTGTCTGTACTTTGCTGTAGAGCCAGTGTCCCACACTCTGCTCCTCTGCTCAGGAGGCTTGCATTGGCACTGGGAAACTGGGGCTCTGGATTGGAAGTAGAGGCCTAGCATACTTCCCTGGCACCCATGGGCTTCAGGTTCATTTTGTCTCCCCAAGAAGCAGGGATTCCAGTGTTGCTGTTTTGAGTTTTCTTTTAGAAGCAGCAAGGAGAAGAAAGGCCGCAGGTTGTCTTAGTTGCATTTCAATATTTTTGGAGTTATTTTGGTTAACTGTTGATTGCCCGATTTCTCGCTATTTACCTGAAGTTATTAACTATTAAATTCATGGTGATGCCCTTGTGGGTGGTAGAGGTTTTTATCTGGGAAATGTAGAATTTTATTTATTTATTTTAATTTTAATTTTTTTGTTAATCCTTACTTGAGGATATTTTTTCCATTGATATCCTCCATTGATATTCCATGGAGAGAGAGAGAGAGAGAGAGAGAGAGAGAGAGAGAGAAAGAGAAAGAAAGAGAAACAAATATCGATGTGAGAGAGACACATCGATTGGTTGCCTTCTGCATGATCCTGACTCAGGCTGGGGATTGAGCATGCAACTCAGGTACATGCCCTTGATGGGGAATCAAACCCAAGACTCTTTGGGTCTCAGGCTGCCGCTCTAACCACGGAGCAAACTGGCCAGGGCAACACCATGACATTTGAGTTACCCTGTATTATAACCTTGCTCCATAAAATTTATGCCTTATGTAAGTAAAAGCCCTAAGTGATGATAGTAGTTGTGAATAGAATATTTGCCATTTATGCCTTGTAATTTAGATTTTTTAAAAGGGGATTTAAAAGTCTTCCACATGCTTCAGTATAATTTACTGAATTTACAGTATAATGGGTATGTGTATGTGGGAGAGATGAAGTGTGGGTGTGTAGGAGATGAAATAATATTGACTAATTAGTTGGTAATGGTTGAATTTCAGAGATGAGCCTGCAGTCATTACATCATTTGTTTACTTTGTATGTGTTTTTAAATATTGAAAATAAAAAGATTAAAAAAGTAATTAAGAAAAGGGGTAAGATCCCAGACAGACTTTATCTGATAGAAAGGACTTAAGAGTTAATGGAATAGATATCACTATTTTCAGTACCTTCTACAGTGGCCTTTTCAGTGCTGCTGAAGTACTGCCCCTGAATTACTTCAGGAGAGAGAATATCATTTTATCCTGTTACTGCCCAAGTATACTGATCATGGCAGAGATATTCCAGTGTGACTGCTCACACATTATGAAAATAAAACCTTTTGTTTTTATATAAGACCTGTTCTTTTGCCATTTGGAACTGAGCATGGATTCTAACCTCAGTGGTGCCTTCCTGTGCTTCTTTAGGCTCTGACTTCCATTAAAAACTAAAGTTTTAATTTGGTTCCCATTGTCTTATATTGCCCAGGTTTCTCTATCTGTTCCTTTCCTCCACTGGATAAAGAGACATTTCTTCTAGTCTCTAAAGCAGTGGTTCTCAACCTTCCTAATGCCTCCAACCTTTAATACAGTTCCTCATGTTGTGGTGACCCCCAACCATAAAATTGTTTTCGTTGCTACTTCATAACTGTAATTTTGCTACTGTTATGTCTTAGGCGACCCCTGTGAAAGGGTCGTTCGACCTCCAAAGGGGTCGTGACCCACAAGTTGAGAACTGCTGCAAGTCTAAAGATACTTGTGTTTAACTTGAGCCTTTTGCTGCTTTGTCTAGAATTTGTCTCCAAAGCCTTCCTAAAAATAGAAGATAAAATAAATTTTACTGGGTTGGAAATACCAATTGGTATGAAAGTCTTTAAAGCATAAGAAGTGATCTTATTTGTTCTAATTTAGTAATTCTGTAGATAACTTTAATTGTAGCAATAAAATATGGGAGAGAAACATGAAGTTGAATTTAAAATAAATACTGTACAAAGTACACATGAGAAATGAAGCTATTTGTTGAAAAATGAAGCAATTTTCACCTCAGCGTTTTGGGGCCTTATTTGGTAGTAAAGATTATATTTGAGAAGACCTCTTTCAGTTTTGGTTTTGTATGCTGCCTCATTGCAAATCTTATTTTGTTGTGTTATTTATGACCAGAACTCTGATACTTTAGTGACAGAAATATGATTCTGTCTTGCTTGGCAGGTGTTGCTCAGTGGTTTGAGTGCCATCCCTTGGACTGAGAGGTCCCGATTTGATTCCTGGTCAGGGCACATGCCCAGGATTCAGGCTCGATCCCCAGTAGGAGGCGTGCAGGAGACAGCTGATTGATGTTTCTCTCTCACATTGATATTTCTATCTCTCTCTCCCTTCCTCTTTTTTAAAAAAAATCAATAAAAACATATCTATCTGTCTATGTCTATGTCTATGTCTATGTCTATGTCTATGTCTATGTCTATGTCTATATCTATCTATCTATATTTTTAAAGATGATTCTTTCTTTGTTAGGCAGGGAGATGATACTTAGGTTCACCCTAATAATATCTTTAATATATCTCCTGCCTTTACTAATGTGCTCCTGCATATTATCAAGGTGTGAAAATATTAGACTCCAGCATTCATATACCTTTTATAATAGGCACTGTGATTTTAGAGTGTATACAAATTTATAAAAGAATTTTACAAGCAGGGGAAAGATAGTTCAGTTGTCTTTAAGGGTTTTCTTAAATCCTGTAATAAATATGGGAAAATGTTTTAGTATTTTGAGGACAACTGTTATTATCTTTTGAAATTAGAGTTAAGAAACATACAGGGGCTTTTCATTCTTTTTCATCAATGTCAAGGTATATTGTCAAATTGTGTCTTTTTAATTCCATTGTGATATTAGGCCACAGTCATCATCATGTTATAAAACTTATTCAACATATTTTTTCTAGGGGGCACTCTGTATAAATAGGCATAAGACATAGTCCCTACTCTTCAATAATTTATAGTTGAGGAGGAACAGAGCATTTCTTAATTACTTCATTCAATAAACATTTCCTGGGTGTCCACCCTACTAGGCACTGGGGATACAGTGGTGAACCAGACAGACAAGGCCCCACACTCTTGGAGCTTACATTCTAGGATCTTAAATATTTAATGCTAAATGATGTAATTATTCAGGACTTTACAGGGGAGGTTTACTTGCTCTGGTATGGTTAGAAAAGGTTGTATTGAGGACATGAGTTGGACAGGAAGAAGTAGGATGTTCATTTCCTAGTGTGTATTCTGTGGAACCTACTATTAAAGGTTTTGTAGTCAAATAAACGTGGAAAACATAGTATACCGTGGGGTGGCAGAGAAGGGATCCCAAGAGCTAGAGAAATTAGGTGAGATTCACAGAGGGGAAGGGCATGCATGGAATTTGAGCTGTTCTTTATTGGGTATAATTTTAAGAATGAGGTTGGAGTGGAAAATGAGTGAATTGTGTGAGCTTGAGGGTATAGGACATGCTGGGGGAGTACTAATCAAAATATCCTCATTCCCTCCCTCCCCTCATTGAAGGTATCATTTATCCTTGGCCCCACCTTCTCAACTCTTCCTTCCTATCAGTATTTGAACACACTCAAGGTTCTTCTTTAATGAAAATAATAGCATCAACAACAAATGGAAACTAGTTTTTTATTTTTGTTATTTCACCTGACCCTCTTCATAGCCAATCATCACAAAGAGTCGACTATGCTCATTAGTTCTACATCCTCTCTACCCATTAATTCCTCAGTTTATTTCTGTTTGGTTGTTATTCTCATTGCTTTACTAAAACAGATCTCACCAAATTTCCTGTGACATTCATGTTGCTAGGTCTAATGAACACTTAATTTTTTATTTCACTTCTTGCCCACTAAATTCTTGAAACCTTGATTTTCTCGACAACATATTCCCAAATTTTCTCTTATATATCCTTCTGAGACCATTCCTTCTTTATCTTTGCAATTTTGATTTTCTTTTTCCTGGCTACTGAACTTTGAGGCTCCTCAAGTCTCAGTTCTAGGCTCCTTCTCTTTTTTACTCCATACACTCTCCCTAGGCTGATCTCATCTGTGTTCACAACTTCAACTACTGTTTGTTCTCCTGTGGCTCCCAAATTTGACCTTAGCTCAGATGTTCTGAGAGCTCCAGACTTGTATATCCAGCTGCTTGTTTGATATCATCTGTTGGTGTTGCAAAATTACCTCATTCTCAGCATGTTCAATACTGGGCTAATGATCTCTATCCTACCCCAATCCAGTAATCCTGTTCCAGTGAATGTCACCATCATCCATCCAATTGTATAAGCCAGAAAATATGAAATTATCCTTGATCATCCTTTTCTCTTCACCTTTACTGTCTAACGCCTCATCACGGTTTGTTGATTTGGTTACCTAAATATTTCTTGATTAACATTCCTTGGTCTTAATATAATTTTTTTTTTTTTTTATCCTCACCCGAGGATATTTTTCCATTTTTTGTACAGATAGAGTGGGAGGGAGAGAGAGGAAGAGAGAGAGAGAGAAACATCGACGTGAAGGGACACATCGAGTGGCTGCCACCCGCACGACCAACCAGGGCCGGGGACAAACTGCAACCGAAGTACGTGCCCCTAGCGGGAACCGAACCCCGGTCTCTCCGGACCGCAGGCTAACACTCTAACTGCTAAGCCAAACTGGCCAGGGCTTACTATAATTTTTTTACATGGACTGCTCAAATACTCTTCTAACTGGGGGTCCCATTCATTCTTGCCTCCCTATTTCCTGTGCATTTTCTTCCCTAAAGCTAAAGGGATCTTAGAGCCCTGGCCGGTTTGGCTCAGTGGTTAGAGCGTCGACCTGCGGTCCTGAGAGACCCGGGTTCGGTTCCCGCTAAGGGCGCGTACCTCGGTTGCAGTTTGTCCCCGGCCCTGGTCGGTCGTGCGGGTGGCAGCCACTCGATGTGTTCCTTTCACATCGATGTTTCTCTCTCTCTCTCTGTTCCTCTCTCTCCCTCCCACTCTACCTGAACAAAAAATGGGAAAGTGTCCTCGGATGAGGATAAAAAAAATAAATAAAGGGATCTTAGAATATAAATCTAATCATGTCATCTTCCTGATTGAACTACTTCAGGACCTCCCCATTGCTTGTAAGATAAAAAAAAAAAAAAACACACCAAAATTCTTAATCTCCCCTGCAAGTTCCAGCATGGTGTGACTCCTGCTTTCCCTCCAGTCTAATCCTGTCCTATTTGCCTCTTTGTTCTCTAAGCTGTAGCTATGCTCCTTGAGTGTGTTGTATACCCTCCTACTCCAGGGTATAAGTTTCAGTTTGAAATTATGCATCAATTTGTATAATTGCTTGATGAGCATCTTTCTTCTACCCTAGACTGTAAGCTTCATGAGAGGAAGCTTCATGAGTCTCTTTTTCTTCTTCTTTTTCCCCATTGTATTCTTTAGGGCCATGCATAATACCTGGTCCAATGTAGGAGTGCAATGCATTTTTGTTAAATGAGTGAACAAGTGAATGGTTCAGTCAAAATAATAAGACATGAAAGGATGTATGAAGTGAAACAAAAGTAGCAAGTAATGTTAGCAGATGCTGAAGGCTCTTCTGAGGCAGTGCATGAAATTTAATTAGGGTGATGACATGATCAGAGCCACACATTAGGAAAGGTAAACTGGCTTTGTGATTAGGGTATTAACAAAAATTTCAGAAGAAGTTAAGAGTTTTATTCACATATAATTTATAAATCAGGGCATGTTGCCCTCAGTATGAACTGAAGATACACTCTGAGGTGGGAGCTGGAGAATAGAGTTTTTGAAATGAATAAGTTGCAAGGAGCTGATCATTAAAGAGAAGGATTGCTATAGGTTATAAACTTATATCATTCATTTTCTGATTGGTGGGGGACACTGAACTTTCAATGGTAAAAAAAATGGGTAACATATGAGTAAGTATTTATCATTGTCCTGGTTTTAGTTGTGGCTCACAGAACAAAGGCTTTTGGTAGCAGTTCCAGTATAGGAGGTGTTGCTTACCAACCACACGATCACTGCAGGGAGGCTGTTTACCATGCAGGCAGTTTAGAGTTCAAAAGACTGAAGTCATGCCTTGTATGTAGCTTTAGAGTTTAAACTACAAAATGTCCACGTTGGGCAACGAATTATCATATTAAAGCTCCTATAAGTTCTAATTTCCCCCTTTCCATCAAACTTTGCAAATTGCGATGGTGTTGATGAATTTGGGTTTTGTTTTGCTTTTTAGTCCCATTATTGTTGCCAGAGTGGTATGGGCTCCCTGATCTGCGTCCCTCTTATCCTATGTGGAGACCAAAGTTCAGTAGAAGTTTTAGACCTGGTGGCCGAAGTCTGTAAAGGTTGAATTACTGGGATGCAAGAAGTTAAAAGGCAGTCTGGCCGGTGTGGCTCAATGATTGACTGTCGACCATGCACCAAGGGGTCACTGGTTCAATTCCCGCTCAGTGCACATGCCCAGGTTGTGGGCCTGATCCCCAGTGGGGGGCATGCAGGAGGCGACCAGTTGATATTCTCTCTCATTGGTGTTTCTATCTCTCCTTCTCTAAAATCAATAAAGGAAAAGATAAATTAAAAAAACAAAAGTTAAAAGGCAGAAGATAGAAGACTTTAAGCAAAATGGATAGCTAAAACATGAGGGAATAGCTAATTAATCAGGATTATAAGAGTTCAAGTGACAGCTGTTGCCTTAAGGCAGGGGAGCAGGCCCTGGGCTAAGGGGTCTAACTGTTGGTTCTAGTACCCTATGCGGCAATATAGTCCACCTGGGGGCTTAGTACACAAACCTAATTCCTTTTATTAGTGAAAAGAGAGAAGGGAAGATTATAATTCAGATGTCCTAGTTTTGGTGCCTATGTTAGTTCTTTAAATTACTAAAATGTTATTCAGCCTTATTCCATTGTAGGGGGTCTGGAAAAGAGGCTTTCAAAAGCTCATATAAGGGTTGGGAGAGTAAAGAAAAATTGAAGCCAATTACAGTAGTACCCTGCAAGTCTCAGGAACCCTCGATATTGCCCTGGCCGGTTTGGCTCAGCGGTTAGAGCATTGGCCTGTGGTCTGGAGAGACCCGGGTTCGGTTTCCGCTAAGGGCATGTACCTTGGTTACAGTTTGTCCCCGGCCCTGGTTGGGGTTGTGCAGGTGACAGCCACTTGATGTGTCCCTTTCACGTCGAAGTTTCTCTCTCTGTCTCTTCCTCTTTCTCCCTTGCACTCTATCTGAACAAAAAATGAAAAAATGTCCTCGGGTGAGAATAAAAAAAAAGAACCCTCGATATTAAAATGGGGGACAAATTATTTAGAGCTTTGATAGATACAGGAGTCCTCAACCCTGATGCCCTTTCAATGTTCTCTCCCTAGAGTCAAAAATATGTACAAATGCTGGGGGAAACTAATAATGCTATGACAGTCCTCAAATCTTTACCTGTCTCTTTTCAAATAGGACCCCCTCTCTGATACTCATAAATTTTCACTTGTCCCTTCCACACCAATTCATGTGTTAGGAAAAGATTTTCTAGAAGTCTATCAAGATCATATTTCATTTTCTCCAAAAGGAGAGATATTGGATATAACCACCTTAAATGATAAGGCAAAATCAGAAATGAACCATTTCCAAACCCCTACCTATACCTTAATTTTATTTGTTTCCTCACCCAACCTTCCAAGATCTGCCTATCTCTGGACACAATTCTCCACTGATACAGAGAAAATACATTTGGCACTGCCCCTCCCATCAAGATTCAGATAGATCCTAATAAACCTTTTCCTAACATAAAATAGTACCCCCTAAATCCTAAGGCACTGGCAGGAATTCAGCCCATAATAGAGGAAATTTTAGTTCAGGGACTCATTGTTCAGGGACTAGTCCCTGTAACACTTCTATCCTCCTGGTTCAGAAGCCTAACTGAAGGGAATGGCGATTTGATCAAGACCTTAGAGCCATCAATAGTATAGTTATACCCTGGCATCCTGTAGTTCTTGATCCCCATACCCTCCTGTCTAATATCCCTCCTGAGACTTCTTTTTTTCTCTGCCATAGACCTCTTAAGTGCCTTTTTCAGTATTCCAGTTGATTCAGAAAGTCAATATTCATTTGCTTTCACTTGGAAAAATCAACAATATACCCCCACTGTCTTACCCCAGGGGTATACGGAAAGCCCTACTTACTTTTCTCAGATTCTTAAGGCAGATATCACAGATATTGTATTTCCCTATAAATGTACCTTACTTTAATATATAGATGGTCTACTACTCTGCTCCCCCTCTGAACAGGTCTAACAGTCTCCATTTACTACATATTCTAGCTCTAAAAGGACTTAAGGTCATTAAAGAGAAGCTTCAATTCTGCCAGCTTTCTGTAAAATTTTTGGGGTATTTTCTTACCCTAGAGATCCTAAACCTTGACCATTTCTGGAGTCTGTTTCTATTTTGTTTGTTAGTTCATTTTGTTCATTCCATTCCACATATGAGTGAAATCATATGGTACTTGTCTTTCTTTAACTAGCTTATTTCACTTAGCATAATGCTCTCCAGGTCCATCCATGCTGTCATAAAGGGTAAGATTCCCTTCTTTTTTTATGGCCAAGTAGATTTCCATTGTGTAAATGTACCACAGCTGTTTTATCCACTCATCTACTGATGGATACTTGGGCTGCTTCCACACCTTGGCTGTTGTAACACTGCAGTACACATAAGGGTGCATATATTCTTTTGAATTAGTGTTTCGGTTTCTTTGGATAAATTCCCAGAAGTGGAATCGCTAGGTCATAAGGCAGTTCCATTTTTAATTTTTTGAGGTAACTCCATACTGCTTTCCACAGTGGCTGCACCAATCTGCATTCCCAGCAACAGTGTACTAGGATTCCCTTGCCAGCACTTGTTTGTTGATTTATTGATAGCCATTCTGACTGGTGTGAGGTGATATCTCAGTGTGGTTTTAATTTGTATTTCTCTGATGATTAGTGACTTTGAGCATCTTTAAAAAAAATGTTTTTATTGATTTTTTTAGAGAGAGAGGAAGGGGGAGAGAGAGAGAGAGAGAAACATTGATGTAAGAGAGAAATATCGATTGGCTGCCTCCTGCATGCTCCCTACTGGGGATCCAGCCCACAATCTGGGCATGTGTCCTGACCAGGAATCGAACTGGACCTCTCAGTCAATGAGATGACCCTCATTCCACTAAGCCACACCAGCTGGGCTTGAGCATCTTTTCATATGTGTATTGGCCATCTGTATGTCTTTTTTGGAGAAGTGTCTATTCAGATCTTCTGCCTATTTTTAAAATTGGCTTTTTTTTTTTTTTTATCCTCACCCAAGGACATATTTTCATTCTTTATCCAAACAGAGTGGGAGGAAGAGAGAGGAAGAGAGAGAGAGAGAAACATCGACGTGAAAGGGACACATCGAGTGGCTGCCACCCGCACAACCCAACCAGGGCTGGGGACAAACTGCAACCGAAGTACATGCACTTGGCGGGAACCGAACCCGGGTCTCTCTGGACCGCAGGCCAATGCTCCAACCGCTGAGCCAAACCGGCCAGGGCTTTGGTGTTGAATTTTATAAATTCTTTATAAATTTTGGATATTAACCCCTTATCAGATATATCAGTGAGTATGTTCTTTCATTCAGTGGGTTTTTTATTTTGTTGATGGTTTCCTTTGCTGTGAAAAAACTTTTTAGTTCGATGTAGTTCCATTTGTTTATTGTTTCTTTTGTTTCCCTTGCCCAAGGAGATTTATGAGAGAAAAATATTGCTAAGAGAAATGTCTAGATTTTACTGTCTATATTTTCTTCTAGGATTTTTATGGTTTTGAGTCTAACATTTAAATCTTTTATCCATTTTGAGTTGATTCTTGTGTGTTGTGTAAGAAGGTGGTCTAATTTCATTATTTAACAGGTATCTGTCCAGTTTTCCCAGTACTGTTTATTGAATAGACTATCTTTACCCCATTGTATGTTCTTACGTCCTTTGTCAATATTAATTAACCATAAATTAAGTGGTTAATTAATATGTATTTATTTCTAGGCTCTCTATTCTGTTCCATTGCTGTTTAGATCACTGTGGCTTTGTAGTATAGTTTGATATCAGGTAGTGTGATTCCTCCAACTTTGTTGTTCATTCTCAAGATTGCTGTTGCTATTTGGGGTCTTTTGTGGTTCCCTATAAATTTTTGGAATATTTGTTCTAGTTCTGTAAAATATGCCATTGGTAGGAAAAAAGTTGAATCTATAGATTGCTTTGGATAGTATGGACATTTTATTAATGTTAATTCTTTTTATCCATGAACATGGTATATGCTTCCACTTATTTGTATCTTCTTCAGTTTCTTTCTTCAATGTCTTATAATTTTCTGAGTACATGTCTTTTACATCCTTAGTTAAATTTATTCCTAGGTATTTTTGTTGTTGTTGTTGAAGCAATTGTGAATGGGATTGTTTTCTTTTCTGATAGTTCATTGTTGGTGTATAAAGTGCAACTGATTTCTGGATATTTATTTTATATTCTGCTACTTTACTGAATTCATTTATCAGTTCTAATAGTTTTTTGGTGGAATCTTTAGGGTTCTCTATATACAGTATCATATCATCTGCAAATAATGACAGTTTTACTTCTTCTTTTCAATTTGGATGCCTTTTATTTCTTCTTCTTGTTTTATTGCTGTGGCTAGGACTTCCAGTAAGTACTATGTTGAATAAGAGTGGTTAAAGCGGACATCTCTGTCTTGTTTCTGATCTTAAGGGGAAACACTTGTAGTTTTTGCCCATTGAGTATGGTGTTGGCTGTGGATTTGTCATATATGGCCTTTATTATTTTGAGGTATGTTCTCTTTATTCCCACTTTGCTGAGAGATTATATCATAAATGGGTGCTGGATTTGTTTGTTTTTTTAAAAGAGAGTGGAAAGGAGGGAGGGGGAGGGGGAAGAGAGAGAGACAAATAGATTGGTTGCCTCCTGCACATGGCCTGACTGGGGCGGGGATTGAACCTGCAACCCAGGTACATGTTCTTGACTGGGAATTGAACCTGTGACCCTTCAGTGTGTGGGCTGATGCTTTAACCACCGAGATACACCAGCCAGGGCTGGGTGCTGGATTTTATTGAATGTTTTTTCTGCATCTATTGATATGATCATGTGATTTTTATCCTTCATTTTGTTAATATGGTGTATCACATTTATTCATCTGTGGATATTGTACCAACCTTGCATCCCCAGAGTAAATACCACATGGTCATGGTGTATGATCTTGTTAATGTATTGCTGGATCCAGTTTGTTAATATTTTGTTGAGGATTTTAGCATCTGTGTTCATCAGGGATTTGGCCTATAATTTATTTCCTTTCCTCCCTTCCTCCCTCCCTCCCTTCCTGTTTTTATTGATTTTTTTTTTTTTTTTTTTTTTTAGAGAGAGAGAGAGGAAAGGAGAGAAAGATAGAAACATCCATGTGAGAGAGATACACTGATGGGCTGCCTCCTGCATGCCTTGTACTGGGGATTGAGCCCACAACCCAAGCATGTACCCTGACTGGGAATTGAATGGACCTCTCAGTCCATGGAATGATGTGCAATCCACTGAGCCACACTGGCCAGGCTAATTTTCTTTTTTTTTTTTAGTGTCTTTATCTGGTTTTTGGATTAGGATAATGCTGGCCTCATAAAATGAATTTAGGAGTCTTCCCTCTGCTTGAATTTTTTGGAATAGATTGAGAAGAATAGGTGTTAGTTCTCCTTTGAATGTTTGGTAAAATTCACCTGTGAAGCCATCTGGTTCAGGTTGTTTATTGGGAATTTTTTTGATTAGTACTTCAATTTCACTAGTTATAATTAGTCTATTCAGATTCTTTGATTCTTCCTGATTCAGTTTTGGAGGATTGTATATTCCTAGGAATTTATCCATTTTGTCCAGTTTGTCCAATTTGTTGGCATATAGTTGTTCTTAAAATCCTTTGTGTTTCTTTGGTATCAGTTATTACTTCTCTTACATTTCTGATTTTATTTATTTGGGTCCTCTCTCTCTTTTTCTTGGTGAGTCTGGTTAAAGGCTTGTCAGTCTTATTTATCTTTTTAAAAAATCAGCTCTTGGTTTCATTGATCTTTTGTATTTATTTTTAGACTCTGGTTTATTTCTTCTCTGACCTTTATTATTTCCTCCCTTTTACTCACTTTGGGCTTTGTTTGTTGTTCTTTTCAAGTTCCTTTAAGTATAAGACTAGATTGTTTAAGTGATTATTCTTTAATAGGGGAAATGTCCCCTTTATTTCCCTGGAACATCTCTATTTTTGTGCTCCAGCCTGCAACTCGCGGCTGGCCCTATCTGATGGAGCTGTAGCCATTATATTTGTGGCAGTCCTTTTAAAAATGCCCTGACCTTTCACAAAAGAAGCACGCCTTTGGATCTGGGCCCTGGGTATTTTTATTATTTGATGGGTTTACCGTATTCCTCAGACTGTTATGTTCATTATATTCCACATATAAGTGAGATCATGTGGTATTTGTCTTTTTCTGCTTGGCTTATTTCACTTAGGATAATACTCTACAGGTCCCTCCATGTCGTCCCAAAGGATAAGAGATCTTTCTTTCTTACAGCTGCATAGTACTCCATTGTGTATATGTACCACTGCTTTTTTATCCATTTGTCTACTGATCTGTTTCCAGATCTTAGCTATTGTAAATAGTGCTGCTATGAACATGGGGGTACATACATTCTTTCTGATTGGCGTTTCAGGCTTCTTAGGGTATATTCCTAGAAGCGGGATCACTGGGTCAAATGGCAGTTCAATTTTTAATTTTTTGAGGTAACACCATATTGTTTTCCATAGTGGCTGCACCAGTCTGCATTCCCACCAGCAGTGTATTAGAGTCCCCTTTTCTCCACACCCTCGCCAACACTTGTTGTTTGATGATTTGTTGATGGTGGCCATTCTGACAGGTGTGAGGTGATCCTCATTGTTGTTTTAATTTGCATCTCTCTGATGATTAGTGATATTGAGCATTTCTTCATATGTCTCTTGGCCATTTGTATGTCCTGTTTGGAGAGGTGTCTATTCAGCTCCTTTGCCCATTTTTTAATTGGGTTCCTTGTCTTCCTTTTGTTGAGTTGTATGAGCACTCTTTATATATTGGAAATTAACCCCTTATTTGATATATCATTGACAATATTGTTCTCCCATATAGTGGGTTGCCTTTCCTTTTGATTATTGTTTTTTTTGCTGTGCAGAAGCTTTTTAGTTTGATGTAATCCCATGTGTTCATTTTTTCCTTTGTTTCTGTTGCCTTAGCTGATGTATCAGTGAAAATTCTGCTCCGTATGATGTCCTCTTGTTTTTGAAGTCTCTTACTCAGCTGATAGTTATTTTCATGCAGAGAAACTATACAGTGGCCTCTGGTTTCTTTTGGAAGTTTCAAAATACCTATTGAACAAAGCTTCCCATGGCTTTTGGGAGGCCTAGAAACCTCTTTGTTTTAATTGGGCCCTTAAATAAACTAATTTAGGAATATCAAAAGACCCAAGAAGGGCTAGTTTAATTTAAAGTCATCATCTCAGGTGATTTTAGTCCACAGACCCAGCTGGTTGCAGATATCAGTCCTATAATGTTTTGCATGTACCCTGTAGGGGTGCTGGATGAGTAAGGGTTACCCATTTAGAGTAAGGGTTATTTGTTCCCAATACTTATCAGATGAAGTTATCTCTTCAAGAGCAACCTGGAGACAGACTATATAGCCCAGAACCTTATGGGTTGAGTCTAACTCTTGTGATCCCTTATGGAGGCATCATCCCCGCAAAACCTAATAGAGGAGTCCCTCCCTTAAGAAGAAACATCTCAGATCTTTACTGAAAGAGTAGATAGAGGATTTGAGAGGACTAACCAGTGGATGCCTCCCAATGGCAGAAGAAGACAATTTGAGCTCTAGGGGCTCTGCAAGTACCTGAATGCATTAAGTTCTCTCCTGGGAAGAGAGATCAGGGGGTCACTTTAAATCACATCCTTTGTCACCAGTAATGTTAACCAAAGTTCCTGAAGAAATTAAAAGAGAGTTTTATTTATACATCATTTGTAAATCAGAGAACATAGCCTTTGGTATGAACCGAAAACAGGTTCTAAGGTGTGTGTGTGTATGGAGAGGGAACAAGATTTTTAAGATGCATAGGTTGTAAGGAGCTGATTATTAAAGAGAAAGGTTGCGAGTGTGGACAAAAAGGGGATGCTGTAATAAAACTGACAAGCCAGTGACAGAAAGTAACCTTACAGATGATCTGGTCATAAATTCCTAACTGGGCAGGAATTTTGCTGTTTTTCTAAATTGGTTGAGTAGTCATACCTCAGGCCTATAACTTCTTTAGTTCAGATCCCTAAGAAGCATAACAACCTTCAAGAGAGCATATTAAGCTTGTTAACTGTTCCATAATCCAGTCCCTGCCTTGCTTTCTCTCACCTTTATATAATCTTCTTTATGATTCCTCCTTAATTCCATATGTGTAAACAGAACTGCAAAACTCATTATCTCTGGAGCATTTGAGACCTAGCTTCATGGCAATGTTATCAGTTTGACTCAAACTCATAAAAATTATCTATAGCCCTGGCCAGTTTGGCTCAACAGTAGAGTGTTGGCCCGTGGACCAATGAGTCTCAGATTCGATTCCGGCCAAGGGCACATACCTCAGTTGTAGTTTGTCCCCGGCCCTGGTCAGGGTTGTGCTGAAGGCAACCAGTTGATGTGTCCCTCTCACGTTGATACTTCTCTCTCTCTCACTCTACCACTCTCACTCTGTCTGAAGATAAATAGAAGAATATCCTTGGGTGAGAATTAAAAAAAAATTATCTACAGATTTTGATGTTTCTTACATCGACACTAAGGAAATACATGAACGTACATCATTCATTTTCTGATTGGTGAGGGCAACTGAACTTTCAGTGGTAATGATACTGAGATGGGCTGCTGGCTGCTTGAGAGACTGGTGTTGATGATGTAAGGAAAGATGGTTTATTCAAGTGCTGGCAGCCTGAGAAGATGGACTTCTGTCCTAAAGATCATCTTAACATCTTAGTGCAGGCAGCATTAAAAAAAATTTTTTTTTCTTTATTGATTTTGAGAGCGAGAGAGGAAGGGAGAGGGAGAGAGAGATAGAAACATCAGTGAGAGAGAACATCAATTGGTTGCCTCCTGCATGCCCCCCACTGGGGATGTGGCCCACAACCTGGGCATGTGCCCTGACCAGGAATCGAATGGGCGACCTCTTGGTGCATGAGTTGATGCTCAATCACTGAGCCACATCAGCCAGGCCTCTGTTTTATCCTTAACTAGCTAAGTGGACAGGTAAGAGGGACTTATATATATAATTACTTCATTTTAATGACATTGGCTTAACACCATTTACCTACAACCTATCATTTTAGGATCTTTGTGAAAATGTTCAGGGAATTAAACTTAAGCTTTTCAGACCCCCAGGGCCGATTTTGGGACTGCTGATAACAATCAAGGTTACTGATTTTTTTTCAAAAGCCAATTCATGTACTTGTGAACAAGGCTGACACCGAATCATCTTGAACTCTAGCTTTCAAAAGCTTCTCTAACTTGTAAAGTATTGTAATGCTTAGTAGAATTTAGGTTTTTATAGTTTTGTTTTTTGTATGTTTGTTTTCTTTATTGATTAGAGAGAGAGGAAGGGAGAAAGAGAAGGAAATAAAAACATCGATTGGCCGCCTCCTGCATGCCCCCCACTGGGGATCGGGTCCACAACCTGGGCATATGCCTGACCAGGAATCGAACTGGTGACCTTTTGGTACATGGGTTGATGCTCAACCACTGAGCCACACCAGCCAGACTATTTTGCTGTTTTTCTAACTCTCAATCATGATGGCTGTCTTCCTCAGGCTTTCTTCCTCATGTATTTTGTAAGCATTTACCAGGCCTTTGTGAGAATATTCTGAATTGGATAGGTCTGAGAGGAGGTTTTTTTTTTTTTTTTTATCCTCACCTGAGGACATTTTTCCATTTTTTGTTCAGACAGGGCGGGAGGGAGAGAGAGGAAGAGAGAGAGAGAAACATCGACGTGAAAGGGACACATCGAGTGGCTGTCACCCACATGACCCAACCAGGGCCGGGAACAAGCTGCAACCGAGGTACATCCCCTTAGCGGGAACTGAACCCGGGTCTCTCCGGACCGCAGGCCGACGCTCTAACCGCTGAGCCAAACCGGCCAGGGCTGAGAGGAGTTTTTAATTCAGCCAGCACCCTGGAATTCTACCAACCTAGGGTCACTTGAAGTTAGTGTATGTGCAGTGGATGTGACACTTGTCCTTAAAAGGGAGGAGTACGATCATCTTTTGTTTTGCTGTCATGTCTGCTAACCAAGTAGAGAGGCTCAAGAAGAGGGGGAATGTTCAGCTGTGTCAAGTGCTACAGTAAGGTCAAGTAAGACCAAGACTGAAAACTGACAGTGGTATTTCACAATCTTTGCCAAAGAAGTCTCCATGGAACAGAGGGGGAAGAAACCTACTGGGATTTTGTTTTTTTTAATACTCACCCGAGGACATTTTTTTTTATGCATTTAAGATAGAGGAAGAGGGAGAGAGAGAGAGAGAGAGAGAGAGAGAGAGAGAGAGAGAGAGATCGATGCGAGAGAGATACATCGACTGGTTGCTACCCACACAACCCAACCAGGGCCAGGGACAAACTGCAACTGAGGTACATGCCCTTAGCGGGAACCGAACCCGGGTCTTTCTGGACTGCAGGCCAATGCTCTAACCACTGAGCCAAACCGGCCAGGGCAAGCCTACTGGGTTTTTTAATCTCTGGGAAGAAGAGTCTTATCCAGGCAATTCCCATGTTTCTCAGAAAGCAAGACTTGTTTATAAGTAGGTGGCTATTTATTTTATATTCTCTCATTTTAGTTCTGTCTGGGTTCCAACCCTGCCTTTGGTCGATTATCTTTGTCTGTAATAGAAACTGGACTCAGTCATCAAGTGTAGGACCTGTCCAGTGTGTGCCTATCCTTAAAGCTTTCATTTTATCTCCTCAAATGAGGTAATCAGAAGACTGATATGGTAAGAGCTGAGCTGGGGTGTGCAAGTAGGAGAAAGAAGGTATGAGATACTGCCAGTTTTAACATGAAGTTCTGTTTTGTGGAGTTTCCAAAAATTTTTATGAAAAATGCCCTGGCCAGTTTGGCTCAGTGGTTGGAGCGTCAGCCTGCGGACCAGAGAGTCCTGGGTTTGGTTCCCGATAGGGGCACATACCAAAAAAAAAAAATTTTTTTATGAAAAGTTTTAAATATACAAAACTAAATAATAGTTTATCACCCCCCCATTGATCTATTTCCCAGATGCAAGAATTTTTGCACATTTGCCTCATTCATCCCT
Organism: Molossus molossus; assembly: GCF_014108415.1. Classification (NCBI taxonomy): domain Eukaryota; kingdom Metazoa; phylum Chordata; class Mammalia; order Chiroptera; family Molossidae; genus Molossus; species Molossus molossus. The sequence continues at coordinate 101,444,583 of NW_023425346.1, forward strand.
TTTTTATTTCTCTTTCCTTTGTTGAAATATTTAAAAGAAATCCCTGACATCATTTATTGTACTTTCATGTCCCTATACATATACATGCTATGCAATATGATAGTTGTTATCCACAATCGTAATGTCATTGCCATACCAAATACAAAATTGACAGTTCTTTGGTATCACCTACTATTCTGAGAGTATTATTGAGGCTTTAAAAAAAACTTTGAACATGCTGAGATTGTTTTTCCTTTGTTGTTTTTTGTGCTTGTCATGCCCTCTGCCAAGAAGGCTCTACCCCAGACCTTCACGTGGTGGACTTCTCATCATTTGGATCTTGGCTACAGTATTTTTTCCTCAGTAGAGGCTTTTTCTAATCACCAAAGCTAAAGTAGTGCCCTCTTTCCCCATTCCATTTGTCACTATCTCATCAGTTTGTTTCATGGCCTTGTCTGTTTACTCGTCTTCTTCACTCCTTAGATTGTCAGTACCATGTGAGTAAGGACTTTGTAGGTCATATTGTATTTATTGCTCTTTGCCCAGAGCCTGAAGAGGTTCTAGCTTATAGCAACGAAGCACATGTTTAGAAACAAGTCAGCTATTACATTAATAAGAAAAGATTCCAAAGTTTTCTTAATATTTTATAACCATTATCTCTTCCTACAACTGAATCCCATTCCAGAACTTTTCTTTTCTCAAGGGCTTTAACCAACAGCTGTGTTTGCAAAAAGTGCTGGATTGTTGTCCCTTTCAGGACATTTAATCTTTTAAATCCTCAAAATATTTTGTAAAATGTGAATAAAGTCACTTCTGACCTGTTGAGAGGCAGTATTTTTACTGACATAACTCTCATTTGAGATCACTTTATTTGAGCTTGCAGCTAATAAATCTGTTTTGTCCCATATGAAACAGGATGAAATGATTTTGTAGCCCACATATCCTTAACTGGTTATTTGAACTTTTTAAAATTTAGTACATCATTTGTATTCTCTGTTAAGGGGGTGTTTTAATTGTTATATTGTCAGTTGTTGGGAATGTTCTTTAGCATGAGAAAAAATGTAACTCAGTAAACAGATATGATTTTATAATGAAAGACTTGGATTCTTGTTGGAAACATAATTTCAGACCTACAGAAATGATTGAAATCAGGAAATTAACATTGATGTAATGCCATTGATGTAATATATAGGTTTTATTCAATGTCTTCAAGTTTCTCAATCATGTTTTTTTTAAATCATTTTTATTTTATTATTTAAATTAATTAATTTTTGTTGCCGATGTTTCTCCTTTTTCCCCCATTGACACCCTCATCCTGTTCCTGCCCCTCCCCCCAGCATTGTTGTCTATGTTCATTGGTTATGCTTATATACATACGTTCTTTGGTTTATCTCTTTCCTCTCTCCCGCTTCCTCCTTTGAGGTTTTTCAGTCTGAACTCTACTTCTATGTCTCTGTGTCATTATATTCCACAAATAAGTGAGACCTTGTGATATTTGTCTTTCTGTGACTGGCTTATTTTGCTTAGCATAATACTCTCCATGTCCCTCCATGTCATTTCAAAGGATACGAGATCTTTCTTTCTTACAGCTGCATAGTATTCCATTGTGTATATGTACCACAGCTTTTTTATCCACTCATCTATTTAAAATTTTTTTCTTTATTGACTTTAGAGAAGAAGGGAGAGGGAGAGAGAGATGGAAACATTGATGAGAGGGAATATCGATTGACTACCTCCACTGGGGATCTGACCTACAACCTGGGCATGTGCCCTGACCAGGAATCGAACTGGTGACCTCTTGGTGCATGGGTCGATGCTCAACCAATGGGCCACACCAGCTGGGCTTATCCACTCATCTATTGATGGACACTTGGGCTATTTCCAGATCTTAGCAATTGTAAATGGTGCTGCTATTAACTTGGCGGATATATATTCTTTCTGATTGGAGTTTTCGGCTTCTTAGGATATATTCCTAGAAGTGAGATCACTGGGTCAAATGGCAGTTCAACTTTTAATTTTTTGAGGAAACACCATGTTGTTTTCCATAGTGGCTGCCCCAGTCTGCATTCCCACCAGCAGTGTACTAGAGTTCCCTTTTCTCCACACCCTCACCAGCCCTTGTTTGATGATTTGTTGATGGCAGCCATTCTGGCAGGTGTGAGGTGATACTTCATAGTTGTTTTAATGCATCTCTCTGATGATTAGTGACGTTGAGCATTTTTTCATGTCTCTTGGCCATTTGTATGGCCTGTTTGGAGAGGTGTCTATTTTGGTCATCTGCCCATTTTTTAATTGGATTGTGTGTCTTCTTATGTTGAGTTGTAGGAGTACTTTATAAATTTTGGAAATTAACCCCTTATCTGATGTATCATTGACAATTATGTTCTCCCATACAGTGGGTTCCCTTTCGTTTTGATTCTTGTTTCTTTTGCTGTGCAGAAGCTTTTTAGTTTGATGTAGTCCCACTTATTAATTTTTCCTTTGTTTCTCTTGTCCTAGGCATGTATCAGTGAAAAGTTTGCTGTGTGTGATGTCTGAGATTTTGCTGCCTACATTTCTTTCTAGGACTTTTATGGATTCACAAGTCACATTTAAATCTTTTATGCATTTTGAGTTCATTCTTGGGTATGGTGTAAGTTGGTGGTCTAGTTTCATTTTTTTGCATGTAGCTGTCTAGTTTTCCCAACACCATTTATTAAAGAGACTGTCTTTACTCCATTGTATGCTCTTGCCACCTTTGTCAAATATTAATTGAGCATAATGTCTTGGGTCCGTTTCTCTGTTCTATTCCATTGACCTGTCTGCCTGTTCTTGTTCTAGTACCAGGCTGTTTTGATTACAATGGCTGTGTAAAAATGATTTTTTATTTTTTAAAATGTGTTTTTATTGATTTTTTTTTTAGAGAGAGATGGAAACGTCAATGTCAGAGAGAAACATTGATTGGCTGCCTCCTGCATGTCCCACACTGGGGATTGAGCCCACAACTTAGGCATGTGCCCTGACCAGGAATCAAACCGGGACCTCTCAGTCCATGAAATGATGCTCAATTTGCAGAGCCACACTGGCTGAGCTCAATCATGTTCTTTCTTTCTTTTTTTTTTTTGGTGGTATGTGCCCCTAGCAGGAACCGAACCCAGGATTCTCTGGTCTGCAGGCTGATGCTCAACCACTGAGCCAAACTGGCCAGGGCTCAGTCATGTTCTTTACATGAAAAGAAAATCCTGGCCTGGGCCTGTGTGGCTTGGTTGAGCATCATCTCATGCACTGAAAGGTTACTGATTCGATTCCCAGTCAGGGCACATGCCCACGTTGCCGGTTTGATCTTTGGTTGGGGTGTATATGGGAGGCAACCTATCGTTGTTTCTTATATCGATGTTTCTTTCTCTCCCTCTCCCTACCTTTCTCTCTAAAATATATATGTGTGTGTGTGTATACATATGTGTATATACATATATGTATGTATATACAAAAGATATACATATATATGTATACATATATACAAAAGATATATATTTATGTATATATATTATATACACACACACACACACACACACACACACATATGAATGAAAAGAGCCTTAGCTGGTTTTGCTCAGTGGTTAGAGCTTCGGCCCACAGACCAAAGGGTTTTGGGTTTGATTCTGCTCAAGGACATGTACCTGGGTTGCGTGTTTGATCTCTGGCCCCAATGTTATGCTCGGGTGAGGATTAACAAAAAACAACAACAACAACAAAAAGAAGAAAATCCTGGATCACAAGTAGCATAGAGTTGTCATGTGTCTTTAGTCTTTCTTAATTTTAGCTTTTATGAATTCAGCGTTTTTGGAGATTATAGGCCAGTTATTTAGTAGCAGGTGTAATTCATGTTCACGAGTGACATTTTTTTTTTTAATCCTCACCTGAGGACATTTTTGCATTTATCTTCAGATAGAGCAGGAGGGAGAAAGAGAGGAAGAGAGAGAGAGAGAGAAACATTGATGTGAGAGAGAGACATCAACTGGGTGACACCCACATGACCCCAACCGGGGCCAGGGACAGACTGCAACCGGGGTACATGCCCTTAGCAGGAACCGAACCCGGGTCCCTCTGGTCTGCGGGTGGACACTCTGACTGCTGAGCCAAACTGGCCAGGGCCACAAGTAACATGTTTTTTTAATATATCAGGAGGCATGTGATGTTGACTTGTCCCATTATAGGTGTCTACTTTGATTACTTGGTTAAGGTGGTCTGCCAGATTGCTCTACTGTCAAGATATGCTTTTCCTCTTTGTAGTTAATAAGTATCTTTGAGGCTATTTTGAGACTATTTAATATGTTTTTACTCTTCAAAAATTTTACCCATTAGTTTTAAGCATCCATTGATGAATCTGAATTAATTATGATGATGTCGATTGTCAGTGGTAATTATCTAATTCTATCATTTTTTTCTACATTTACTAGTTGGGATTCTGATATAAGGAAGAACTTTCCCCTTTTATTTATTTATTTGTTTGTATCAATATGAACACATGGATTCTTACTTTATTTAATGGGTTACATATAAGCCGTCATCATTTAAAATATTTAATCCTTAAATTATCATATATTTGGCCAGTAGGAACCTTTTCAATTGTTTCCTGTAAACTTTTGTCATGTCCCCATCATTTTTTGAGCGTTTCCTTACTTGTTGGAACAACAAGATATTCTAGGCCAGGACTGAGCAAACTTTTTCTGTAAGTGGCCAGATAGTAAATATTTTTGGCTTTATTGGCCATACAGTCTTAGTTGAAACTACTTAATTCCACCCTCACAGCAGGGATGCAGCCATAGGCAGTATGTAAGTGAATGAACGTGGCTGTGTTCCAATAAAAGTTTATTTATAAAGAAAGGTGGCTGTCTTGCCCTGGCCGGTTTGGTTTGGCTCAGCGGTTAGAGCGTCGGCCTGCGGTCCTGAGAGACCCGGGTTCGGTTCCCGCTAAGGGCGCGTACCTCGGTTGCAGTTTGTCCCCGGCCCTGGTTGGTTGTGTGTGTGGCAGCCACTTGATGTGTTCCTTTCACGTCGATGTTTCTCTCTCTCTCTGTTCCTCTCTCTCCCTCCCACTCTACCTGAACAAAAAATGGAAAAATGTCCTCGGGTGAGGATAAAAAAAAAAAAAAGAAAGGTGGCTGTCTGGATTTAGCCTGTGAGCTGTAGTTTGCCAGTCCCCCTCTAGACTCACATTGTACTTTCCTTAAGCCAGTCTCAAAGTTGGCCATTTTTTCTAAGGAGCCCTGGATCCTTTTTACAGTGAATAGTATTCAGAAACTGAGACCTGGGTTCTAGATATGTTCATTGCTACTGGGATGTTGTTGATTCTAGGCCCTTTTAGTAGAGAATATAAGAATATATACATAACTTGTAAACATTTGTGTGTATGTGTGTCTGTGTGTTTGTGAATAGACACATCTGTATTTCTGTATCTTTTTTCATGTATTATAAACCATTGAGTTATAATGATATCCCCAATTCCATTTCAATACCACAGATTTTACTTTAGTTTTTATACTTTCTATATTTGTACTTTCTTTCTCACATTGACAAGTCTGACTCCTATTATCCACACTATATTTACTTATTTGTTGACTCTTAGAATATACAGAAAGTAGTTTTAGAATTGCTAACCCATACCTCTGTGAAAAACCATTAATTTGAATTTAATTTTTATTTACTTCATTTTTGTCTTTAACCTTAGGGTTTAAATACTGTGTTCAAAAGGTATTTGGGTTAGTTCTCCCCTATCACTGTAGTATGTTATGTTTTTCATTTTAAATATATTTAGGATCATTTGTTTTTTATTTGCATTGCAGTTTAGGCTATTTCTGCCATTTTTATTTTGTTATATGTTGATTTGTTTGATTATGTGAAACATGAATGTATTTTCAAAAGTCAGAACATGCAAAAAGGCATGTACAGTGAAGTTATTCCATACCTGTTTCAACTTATCCTCTGTAGGTAACCATTCTTATTAGTTTAATTTATTGTTCTGTGTGTCTTTTTTTGCACAAATGTATGTGTGTGTAATTCTTGTTTTATCTTCTTTAAAGGAAGCACACTGTAGATAATAGATCCTGTAATTAATTTACAAGCCCTGGTGAGCCACTCTTATTTGGATTGGAACACTGAAGGGCTACCATCGACAAGTAAGGGCAAACTGGATGTGTGCAGGTCCTCAGAGGAACTGCAGCTCCACTTTGAATACATTTAAGGAGTGGTTATTGAGTACCTGTTCTCTCTTAGGTACTGTGGGAACCAATGGGGTTGTAATGATGAACCCAACTAAACATTCCTTATCTTTCTGAACTAGAGTTATACCAACTGGGATATTTGCCATGAAGGAAAGTTACAGATGCAGCCAACCTAGGGGCATTTAAGTTGAGATCTCTGTACCTCCATCTCACTTAACTGGCAGTAAATGCCCCTTAATTTTAAAGTCTTGCCTACATCAGGACTTGCTATGAAGTGCCCCCTTTTCAGTTCTGGCCCTTGTTTGGGATTGTCTTTCTCCTGCTTGCAGTTTGCCCCTAAACATTTGCCCCTACCCAAGGCTGCTATTCTTTGTAGTCTTATTTGGTAGTGGGTGCAAACCCTGACCATAAACCTGTCTTAGTTATTTTCTTCCTTGTGTGTGTGTGTGTGTTTTTTTATACATCTGACTTCATTGGTTCTTTTCCTATATCCTATTAGCTTCTTTGTTATATTTTCTACTTCTTCCTCTTTGCATTTTCTAAAAGTTGCCCTAACCCAGATTTTGTCCTAGGCACTCTTCTATATGGTTTACCCTTTCTTGGCAATCTCATCCATTCTAGAAAATTTTGGGGTACCATCTTTATGCAAATGGCTGGCTAATTTATCTCTCTAAGATATGCTCTAGTTTCTAAGTATTTGGTGTAGAGTTGTAGGTAAAAGTATATATCTTCATGTATAGAGTTATTTATAAAGTTATGTATTTCCATATGGAGGTATATAATACCCCAAGTAGAATTCATCATCTTCTCTAAGTGATGTTATCATTCCTCAGTCTCCTTGTTTGAAATGTCACACAATTACCACATTCTTACTGTCCTCCACATCTTCCTGGTTGCCAAATGGTGCCACTCTGTCCTGTGTAATAGCATGTTAAGGGTCTCGTTGTTTCAGTGTCTGCCTGTACAACTGTAGTTCAGGCCTTCCTTTTCCCCAGTCTGTTCTAGTTCTTTCCTAAGATGCAGCTGCTGCTAGATTTTCTCAACTGCAGATGAATCCTACATAGGTTAATTTTTCCTGAAACACAACCCTGATCTATCTTCTTTTCTGGTCACTCAGAAATTCCCTACTGCTTTTCTAGATCTTCCAACTTGTTTTTTTTTTTTTTTGTTAATTCTCACCTGAGGATATTTTTTCATTGATTTTTATACAGAGTGGAAGGGAGGGAGAGAGAGAGAAACATCAATATGAGAGAGACACATCAATCACTTGCCTGCCACACGACCCCAACAGGCGCCAGGGATTGAATCTGTAACCCAGGTACGTGTCCTTGACTGGGAATCGAACCTGCGACCTTTGGTCCTCGGTCTGATGCTCTAACCGCTGAGCCAAACCGACCAGAGCCCAACTTGTTTTAATTTCTTTGCCACTGTTTTCCTTCATATAGGCTGGGCTTTGTCCAAATGGAACTAATGTTGCAAGAACGTGCCTCTTTTTTTCTGTTTGTGTCTTTTTTTTTGGTTTCCTTTTGCCAGCAGTATGCTTTTCTCACATCTCAGTTCTTCCTTAAATTTTTTCCTGAGGCTCTCTTGGATTTCCTGACCTGGAGATACCCTTTTTCTCCCAACATATGTACATTTACCCATACTTAGAAAAAATTTAGTGCTATCACTTCCTAACTTGTTAGTTCAATATGATTTTTATAAATTAACTTTTGAATCCTTCATTGTGCCTAGTGCAGTGCCTTGCAGAAGTATTTGTTGAATGAATGAATGGGTGAATGCATGTCTGGATTCCTGTATGTGCCTTTTCTACTACCTTGTTGTTTAAGACAGCAATTTTCAACCAGTGTGCCACTGCAATACCAGACTATTTAGTCAGGGACACTGACCCCTTTTCCCTTAGATTATCAAATAAAAAAATGACTGCAGCCAGCCCAACAATAGCCATCCACTGTGAATAAATCAAATTATACCTATTGTTTTTGTCAGATAGGTAAAAATATATTTTTTGATGTGCCACAGAATTTTAATAATCAGTTTATGTGTGCCATGAGATGAGAGAGGTTGAGAATCGCTGATCTAAGACCATCTATTTCTCTCCCTTTTTGCACTTTTTGACTTTATCTCTGAATATGTATCACTAAATGGCCTATTAATTTTTGTCTCTTGCTTCTCTTCTCCTGAGTTACATTAATTTCATTTTAAAGAAAAATTACATCATTTTGGTAAGGATGTTTGTGGGAAATTTAGAGGAAATGGAAGCTAGTGTTCAGAAAGACATCTTGATCCATTTTATGGGAAAGCATAAAGGCTGCTTACCAGGATTTTGGAAATTTGCAAGTATAGGCTTAAATCCTGGGCTGGTGGCCAGCAGAGAGTAAAATGTAGAAGTTGTGATGACATGTTCAGTATCCAGGTGGAAAGTCAGGGGGCCAGCTGCAGGGCCCCATATTCCAGTCTGTTGATCCAGGCAGCTGCTTTGTATTCCTTAAAAGCAGCTGTCCAAGCTTCTGGTCAGATGACTGGTTTGAAGTGATGGCAGGTAAGCATAGGGTAATAGATGCTAAACTACAATATTACTATTTTTTGAAAGCTAGTAAACCATCTGGGGTTCCCTCCATAGTTCTGGATTGTGATTATGGCAGTGAATTAGGTTTTTTTTTTTTTGTTGTTATTAATCCTCACCTGAGGATATTTTTCCATTAGTTTTTAGCTAGAGTGGCAGGGAGGGAAGGAGAGAGAGAGAGAAAAACATCGATGGTGCCTTTGACCAGGAATCAAACCTGAGACCTTTTGGTCCATGGGCGACGCTCTAACTGCTGTGCCAGATGGGCCAGGGTGGGTTTTGTTGATGAATTCTAAGAAATTGATTACTTGGTTTCACAGAAGAATGTCATTTTGTCCAAGGTTAAACTTAGTTAATGCCATGTCTCTTGAGCCCTAGTTTAGTACCTATTTCACTATAGAGTTTAGATTCAAGATCTTGAAACCATTTTTCAAAATTGTATTCCCTGCTGCTCTTGTGCATTTCACAAGCTGATAGAACTGCAGAACTCCTTAATTTCCACCTCATTGCCCATTTGTGGAAGTTTTTAGTTGAAGTGTCCCGAACAAGCAAGCTAGTGATACCTGTAAAGGTGAATGCTTTGAAAAGAAACACAGGACAGATGGTGTGCTTGACTAACTTGCCCAGGAGAAAGTGACGCCAGGACCCAGAAAGGGCACCACATTGCCTTTGCCATCCAAGTACTAAATTTCCAAGAGCACAGAGGAGGCTACAGGTTAATTGCTCTTCAATCACCCGTTTCTCTTTGGTTTCAGCTTGTGACAGCCAAGCTGCTCAAGGCAGGAAGAACTCTGAGCCTGAGCAGTGTAGCCGCCCTGGATCTGGAGAGAAGAAGCAACCTTGGAACCAGTAATGAGCCATCCTGACTGCAGGCTGAACCTGGGGACCCTCAGAGGTAGCAAAAGGAAAATAGAGTCTACTCTAGTAATTAGAGATCTGAAATACAAATGAAATGGAGGCACAGGGCGGGTCTTAGGACTGAGGGGGATTATAATTCTTTTGATGACTTGTTAAATATTCTCCTGTTTTATTTATTCTATGGTTTCTTGTCTTAATTTATTGTTATATTGAGCACAGCTATTTAATTTCCTCTTGAAAATGGCAATCTTTTAGTAATTCCTATTTTTAAAAAGTTTATGTCTATAAACAGAAAACATATTAAACTCATTATTTAGATTATGTTCCATGCATATTGTGGTGCTGATTTAAAACTCAGGTCTCATCTGTATACATTTTATTCATGTTTTCTTACCTATTCTTTCCTTCTTGTGATTGTTTAAAATCTTTATCATAGAGCTTCATTTTTTTTATTGGTCTTTCTAAATTAAAAAGAGAAACGTTGTCCTGGCCAGTTTGGCTCAGCGGTTGAGCGTCGGCCTGCGGACCAGAGAGTCCCGGGTTTGGTTCCCGCTAGGGGCACGTACCATAAAAAAAAAAAAAGAAAAAAAAAGAGAAATGTTAAATGTCTTTAGTTTTAAAAATACAGATTGATTGAGGAAAGAATTGATTACTGCCTCATGTTTCTAGGTGTGTCCTCTGTGGTTGGCCCACGTGGTGTTGGTACTTCGCCAGGTGACAAAAAGTCAAAGAACAAGTCCATACGAGGGAAGAAAAAGAGCATATTTGAAAATTACATGTCCAAGGAAGATGTTTCAGAAGGCTTGAAGAGAGGAACACTTATCCAGGTTCTTAATTTATACTATAAGGCTATTCCTTGAATATGTGGAATCAGAAGTAATTTATTTACTCAGTAAAGTGTTTATTTTTTTGTGCTGTGTGTTTTGAAGAAATAATGACATAACAGGCACAGGGCTTCCCACTTCTTAGACCTACAGTCCAATTAGAGGTAATAGGTGCCCCAAGACAGAGACAGCATAATGCTCTGAGATTTGAGAGGTGGGAGCTGTTACTTCCAGTTAGGATTGTCCAGGAATGTTTTATTGGAAGGGATTTTTTTTTTTTTTTTTTTTTTAATCCTCACCCGAGGACATTTTCCCATTTTTTTGTTCAGGTACAGTGGGAGGGAGAGAGAGGAACAGAGAGAGAGAGAGAAACATCGATGTGAAAGGAACACATCGAGTGGCTGCCACCCGCACGACCGACCAGGCCGGAGACAAACTGCAACCGAGGTACATGCCCCTAGCGGGAACCGAACCCAGGTCTCTCAGGACCGCAGGTCGACACTCTAACCGCTGAGCCAAACCGGCCAGGGCTGGAAGGGATATTTTTGATCTAGGCAATGGATTGGTGCAATTTGACTAAGTAAAAATAAGAGAAAGAACTTTATCTCAATCCTTTTTTTTTTTTAATCTTCACCCGAGGACATTTTTCCACTTTTTGTTCGGATAGAGTGGGAGGGAGAGAGAGGGGGAGAGAGAGAGAGAGAGAGAGAGAGAGAAATATCGACGTGAAAGGGACACATCGAGTGGTTGCCACCCACATGACCCAACCAGGGCTGGGACAAACTGCAACTGAGGTATGTGCCCTTAGCGGGAACCGAACCTGCATCTCTCTGGACTGCAGGCTGATGCTCTAACCGCTGAGCCAAACCAGCCAGGGCAAGAGAAAGAACTTTATAAATGGAGGGACCAGTGTGAACTACTCAGACAAAAGTGGGAAATAGGGTTTGGCTGTAAGAAGCATTGATAGTTCAGTTTGCTTTGAGCACATGAAAGCTGAATGATGGAGAATAAGGCTGAAAAGGAAACAGCAGCAGACAATATTTGTTGAGTGCTTTATAGTTTACAAGGTACTTTTACAAACTTGTACAGCAGTCTGGCTCAGCAAACGTTTATTGAGAATCCACTGTTAGCCAGGCACAGTTTATAGTTAAGAGCATACACGTGATTGCTCTGGAGATGAAGGTGGCTGAGGCTGCCTTTGTGTACTTTGAGCTGGCAACCCAGTGAGGGGCAGGCAGTCATGTGAATAGATGATTTGGGGATAGATGTTAAGTGCTCAGATGAAAGTGTGACCAGGGAGTATGGGAGAATGGTTGAAGGAAACTGTGAAACTGTGGGAGCTGACATCTGCTGTGGATATTGAAAGATGACTAGTTTGGCTCTATTAAATGAGTGATATGTGTGTGGGAAGAAGCTGTGGAGAGTAGTGGCACTAATGAAAACATGAATTTGTGAAACAATGTGGAATTAGGTCTCCTTAGTGAGATGGAGAGGTGGGGAGAGCCACATATGCTTTGACTTAAGTTCATTTCATAATTCTTGGATTAGTAGAGAAATAATTGCCATGCATTACCTGGCTTTCTGGCAAATGTTGGCTGTGTTCCATTTTTTCTCATTCTGAGAACTCAACTTCTCTCTGTTTTTGGCTGAAGAGCTAGTCATTTAATAGATACTATATCTTCTTTTCCTCTTTCTCACCTTTTTGTATTTACCTGGGGTCAAGTGCACATGTGATTAATATAGACTCTTGAATGGAAAACTGTTTTTAACAAATGAGTTGTTCTTTCTGACTTTAGAACTCCTACAGGCTTTCTTTTTTTTAGCTTCCTTTGGATTTCTTTGACAAAGCCTCTCTTAGGAGAGTTAGACATTTGCTCATTCATTAATCCACTCATATGTTGTTTATCATTCTGCCCACACACTGAACTCCAGTTTATCTACAGTTTCTTGACCTTTATATTATTCCATGTAGAGGACCTGTTGTGCATTTCCCATTCTTATCTCCCACACTGCCCTCCAGGTACGGTCTGCTCCATTCACCCTGGTCTTCAAACTTTTCCTGTAAAGCTCCTACTCTTTGATTGCTCTGTGACTCTATACATGCTGTTCCTGGTGCTTAGAATGCCTTCTCCCATTATCTTGATGTCATTTTGCTTGACCTTTAAGTCCCTATCTAAATGTCACCCCTCTTTGAGAGGCCTCACTTTAATTCTCCACAGAATCTGTCATTACCATGTTCCTTAAGTTGACTTCTTAGTTTATCTTTATTTTAAACCTAATACCATTTCCTAACATTTATGTTTTGTTAAATAGACTGTTCCTTCCTTGTGGGCAGGGTCATGTCTTATTCCTGCATACCTGACATTTGACTGATGTGTAATGAGTTTATATTGAATAAATATTTATTTATTGACTGAATAAAGGATCAAGGTACTTACTGTCTTTAAGTGAGGGGAATCTCAGTTGTTATAACTTGAAAGAAAAGTTGCTTATAATTTTGGTTATAGAATTTACATATAACATGAGGGAAATATTCTGTGATTGTATTAGTTTTTGCTTCCTCTTATTAATTTTTGCTTTTGAAGCAACTCTTTGCTGATAGCAAAATAATACAACAAAAACCTCATCAATACAACAACTCTCATTTCCAGGAGTTTTTAAGTGATTACTCCTGGCCTGTGACATCATGAGACTCTAGCCAGAGCCTCCCCCCACAGATGTGAACAGTTGTTCTTTGCAGATGGGGAAAGGAATGGGTTCCAGATATGAGGTCACTGTGTGAAATATACAACACTGTAAATAAAATTTTCTTAGGCAAAGAAATAGAATCCATCTGCTTTCTGATATAAATTTTATGTGTGCAGGCCTTGATGGGTAAGGTAAAGAGCCAGACAATAAAAGATCTTTGAATGTTGTAGGAGAAAATTAAGCTTATTATATATACTTATAAGCATTTAACTTTTGTATTTAAACATAAGTATATTGTTACATCCCTTTTCTTTACCCCATCCAGAGGAGCAGCTTTTAATGAGAGATATTGAGATATTTTAAAATAGGAATAGAATAGTATTTTTGTTTCCTTTCAGTACTTCAACCGATGATAATTTGACATTTCATTGGTGTTTTGTCCTGTGTGGGGAAGAGGACCAAGAAGTCTCTTTCTTGTATTTGAACTGGGCAGCAGTAACCCATGATTATGTTCATGTAGTTTTGAAAAAATTTTTTTGTCAACAAGTCCTCACATCAAAGAATGTATGCCCTTTCTCTCTCTATAGGTATAGTGTTGGGAGGTTGTTATAGGCAATGTTGGGAGAAATTGAGAGTATGAGACAGTCTTGGAAGGGGCTCAGGTTTGGGGTGATGACCAAGGTGATATGGGTAGGAAGATGGTAGAATTAGCTGGTTTTATAATCCCAAGTGTTGCTTTGTCTAAAGGTGGTTCAGGCTGAGCCCCCAGAGCTGCCCAAGACATGATGTCAGAGTTCCCCCTAGGGAACTCTGTTGGTGTAAAACTATTCTATTGGTGTAAAACTTTTATTGGACCTCAAAAGAAATCCTAGTTCAGGAAGACAGAACAGGATGGCCTAGTTTGTAGGACCTTCGTCATTTGTTAAGAGTGAAATCCGCTGGAGAACATTTGGGTGTGAATTAAAGAGAAGAACAGAGGTGACATTACAGTGGACTACCCAGTCATTTAGAAGGAACAGATGACATTCATAACATTAATGCTAGGAGTGGTGGGAGAACTTAAACTCTGCAGACAATTAATTAGCTCAACGAATGTTTCTTGACTGCCTACTAAGTACCAAGCATATAACAGGCAATGTACTGGGGAGATAGGCAAAAACAACTAAAGAAATAAAGAGGAAATTACAGCCTGTAACAAGAGCTGTAATTACCTCTGAGAAGGTAATCTCTGAGTTGAGATCTGAAGGGTGAGAGTGAGTTGACCATTTGAAGAATTAGGAAAAGAACATTATAGGCAGAGAGATCAGCTAGTGGAAGAATAGCCAGCAGAAAAAGGCTTGGTATTTTTGAGGACTAAGGAGGAAGCCTATTGGACATGGTGAGCAAAGGGATTTACCATATGGGAATAAGTTAGAGAGTTAGGCAGCTCCCAAATTATGTAGGGTCTCTGGGTTGTGTTGGAGAGTTGGATTCTATTTAAAGACAAGTAGACTAGAGTGGAAGTGGAGAGACCATGTAGAAGGCCATCAGAGTACACCAGGCAAGAAAATATGGAGATGTGAATAAGCCAGTGAAGAGGAGAGAAGTGAAGGGATGTAGAGCTAGAACTGGCATGACATGATGATGGATTAAATGTGGAAGGTGAGGCAAAGGGAGGAATAAAGGATGGCTCTTAAGTGTTTGAATCGAGCAACTGGATGGATGATGTTGCCATTCACCAAGATCGGGAAGACAGGGTTAGAATTGGTGCAGGTTTTAGGGGGGAAGAGAGCAGATGGAATAAGTGAGTGAAGAGGCCCTGGGGGTGACCATGGCAAACAGAGAGGCAGTCTGCAGTAGTTAAGAGCAAGGTCTCTGGAACCAGACTGCTTACGCTTGAATGTGGTGTGAAAGTGGGCACCTCTCAGTGTCTCAGTTTCCTTATTTGTAAAAGAGGATAATAGTACCTACTGCATAGGGTTGCTTTGAAGGCTAAATTAGTTCAATAAATATAAAACTCCTACAACTATGTGTGACACCTAGTATATTGGTATAAGTGTTTTTTGCGATTGTTTTTATTGCTATAAGGGAAGCATTTGTTATTAAACTCAGGTGGTTGTTGCCATGTGGGGTTAGTTAATGTTTCAAGAAAATCTGGAAATACATATTTGTGTGTAAAATTCTTCAGTTTTGAGTATTTTCAAATATCCTCTAAGCCAGCGGTTCTCAACCTGTGGGTTGTGACCCCTTTGGGGGTCGAACGACCCTTTCACAGGGGTCACCTAAGACATAACAGTAGCAAAATTACAGTTATGAAGTAGCAACGAAAATAATTTTATGGTTGGGGGTCACCATAACATGAGGAACTGTATTAAAGGGTCATGGCATTAGGAAGGTTGAGAACCACTGCAAGTTAAGCCAAGTAAAAACATGTTTGTAATTGCCAAGTTAGGCTAATTAGCCCAGTTGTGTGGCATTTTTCTACAGTAACATTCAGCTCCACGGGTTTAGGAATGGAGAAGGCAGATAGTTGGGGTCAGCTGAGAGTGAGGTTTTGCTAGTTGCATATAAAAGGAAGAGTGGACCCAAGGCTCCAGGTTTGCAAAGGCAGGAGGTAATGACAGGCCATGGCAACTAGGTAGCCAAGGAAGGGAATAAACATAATAGGAGAAGGATGAATGGTCAGGTCCATGGGTTGGAGGTCCTAGTGAAGACAAAGAATTGTTGAATTAGTGTTTCTATCCTAATTGAGGTGGAAGGCCAGAAGATTTTAATTAGAAAGTGTGATACTTGATTTTTTTGTGTTTGGAGGTGGTATCATTAGCAATGATTACAAGACACAGGCTGTAAACATGGGAGAGAGTGAGTAGGGTTGGGTGGAGGAAAAGGTGACTAGAGTGATTGGTTGGAGTTGCCTGGTCCTTCATATGGATGTGAATGCCAGGCCCGTGTGGCTCAGTGGATTGAGCATTGTCCCATGGACTGAGAGATCCCAGTTCGATTTCCGGTAGGGGCACATGACCAGGTTGTGGGCTTGATTCCCACTAGGGGGTGTGCAGGAGGCAGCTGATCTATGTTTTTCGCTCACATCGATGTTTCTATCTCTCCCTTCCTCTCTCTTTAAAAAAGAAAATCAGTAAAAACATATGGATGTGAAGTCCCATTAGGTGTTAATAGGGTAGGGAGTGGAGAGGAAGACAGTGAGCTACAAATCAAAGCATTAGTGAATTAGGGATATGATCAGTTTTGAAGATGACAGCACTAGGAGATATGGCAGGAGCTAGTAACATGAACTTCAAAGGATCTGGGGGCTTTGAAAGAGAATGGAGGGGAAAAATGTTAAAGCCACAATGGGGAAGCAAGGGGGAAACATTTTTTCTCTGGGACCTGAGAGACATGGATTAGGAGAAAAAAAAAAAGGTTTCCTTTGAGAGCCCCCATTCAAGGAAAGTAATTGTATCAGAGGATGGCCAGGTTTCAGTTAAGTCAAGGAGGCTCAGGAGCATTCAGAGAAGAGATGGACATGTTTTACTGACAGCTTCTTCCATCAGGCTGTGAAGGTGACTCTGGTCTGCTCAGGACCCTTGTTAGAGTGTCGTTCGTCCTCCTTAGTGTGCTCTCAAAGTGGTCCTGAGGGCCAGTCCTTAAGAGTATACTCCAGTGCAATTGCAAATGTTTCCCTAGTACAAGGCTTCTATACTTCCCTGGATGCTTTTATACATTAGGAAGTTTGGAATAGACAATCAAGAGGAGAATCTTTAAGTTCCTTTTGATATCTATTCTTTTAAGTAGAGCCTAGTTATAGCCCTGAGCAACCTGTCTCTCCCCTGAACCTAGCCTTGACCTCTCTAAGTGCTCTGTAATTAAAGGCACATTCAAAGCAGAGAGCATTGTCATCTCTATCTTCATGTACTAACCATTCACTGAGCTAGAAGGGATGAAAGAAGAATAACAACTGGAAAAAATAAAAACTTAGGTCAGAAAAAAAAATGACTGGAATCAGAAAATAAAATTTAAAAATTAACTTCAATTAATTTACTTTTTAAAAATTGATACATTATTATTAACTAAAGTCCATACTTTACATTAGGATTCACTCTTAGTGTTGTACATCATATGGGTTGACAAATGCATAATGTCATGCATCCACCCATCACAGTGGCATACAGAATAGTTTCACTGCCCTGTGTTCCCCCTATTCATTCCTCCCCTCTTCCTCTGGACCTTGGGCAACCACTGATGATTTTTATTGTTCGAAGTATTACAGATGTCCCCCCTTTTCCCTCCATTGACCCCCTCCTCCATGCTCCCATCCCCCTTCTGCTTTCCCCAAACTATTGTCTGTGTCCATTGGTTATGCATATATGCATATAAGTTCTTTGGTTTATCTCTTTCCAACCTCCCCACCCCCCTTTCCTCTGAGGTTTGTCAGTCTGGTCTCTACTTCCATGTCTCTGGATCTAGTTTGTTTATGATATTCCATAATAGATTAGGTGGTACTTGACTTTCTCTGACTGACTTATTTCACTCAGCATAATACTCTCCAGGTCCCTCTATGTTGTCTCCAAGGTTAAGAGATCTTCCTTTCTTACAGCTGCATAGTATTCCATTGTGTATATGTACCACAGCTTTTTAATCCACTCATATACTGATAGACACTTGGGCTTTTTCCAGATCTTAACAATTGTAAATAGTGCTGCTATGAACATAGGGGTACATATATTCTTTCTGATCAGTGTCTCAAGCTTCTTAGGATATAGTTCTAGAAGTGGGATCACTGGGTCAAATGGCAGTTCAATGTTTAATTTTTTGAGGTAACACCATATTGTTTTCCATAGTGGCTGCACCAGTCTGCATTCCCACCAGCAGTGTATAGGGTCCTCTTTTCTCCACACCCTTGCCATTACTTGTTTGATGATTTGTTGATGGCGGCCATTTTGGCAGGTGTGAAGTGATATCTCATAGTCATTTTAATTTGCATCTCTCTGATGCTTAGAGATGTTGA
This sequence comes from Molossus molossus, assembly GCF_014108415.1. Lineage (NCBI taxonomy): Eukaryota > Metazoa > Chordata > Mammalia > Chiroptera > Molossidae > Molossus > Molossus molossus. The sequence goes on from NW_023425346.1 coordinate 101,462,685, forward strand.
GTGTTTTTTCATGTCTCCTGGCCACTTGTATGTCCTGTTTGAACAAGTGTCTATTTAGGTCCTCTGCTCATTCTTTAATTGGATTGTTTGTCTTCCTTTTTGTTGAGTTGTATGACTACTCTATATATTTTGGATATTAACTCCTTATCCAATATATCATTGGCAAATATGCCATTTAACCTAGAGAGTGGGTTCTCTTTTATTGTGATGCTGGTTTCTTTTGTCATGCAGAAGCTTTTATCATTACTCTGAACTTTACATCTGATAACTTGCTTATTTCCATTTCATTTAGCCCTTCTTCTGTAGAATTCTCTTGTTCTTTCATTTGGGATTTGTTTCTTTGTTTCACCATTTTGGCTGTCTTTGCAGGATTTGGAGCCTGCCAAAATCTCCCTGTGGGTATTGATGTTCTACAGATTGTGGCTCCCTCTGCTGCATTTGGATGAATATGGAAGGGCCAAGCCGAACACCAATGTCTGGTATTACTTTCCTGGGTAGAGTCACAGGCCAGGCAAAGATTCAAGTTCTGACAGTTAATGAGTCTCAAGTTGTAGTAGTTCTGTGCTAGATGCTGGGTGAGGTTAAATTCAAAGGGTGGGTCAGTTGCTTCTCCTGCCCCCTGGCTATAGCTGCTTTGATGGACTCTGCTTGAGAAGAATGTTCCTGTAGCCTGGGTTAATGGCTCAGCACAGGGGACCCAGAGCTCATTTGAAAGCTCAGTCCCCAGAGCCATGAAACCCAATAACTGAGAGCCAGGTCCAAGACTCAAAGCCTTCAGAGACTCCTCTCTGCCTATGGGCTGGTTGGTAGTCTCTGGCAGTTAGTGAGCCTCAGGTTCAATGAATTTCCTTTTTTTTATTTGGAGTGTCTTCCACTCATTAGACTGTAGGTTCTATGAGGGTAGAGACTATTATTACTCTCCATTGTGTCCTTATGACATAGTGTAGTGCCTGTCATGCTGGTCATAAGGAGTATTTTTTGAGTGAGTAGATGAATGTTTAGGACAAGGTTTTCCCCTCCTTTATCCCAGCAGGAAACAACTGTCCTAGAAGTGAAATTGCTTTGACAATCATGAAAAGGGTCTGGCCTCAGCAAGCTTTGCCAGCCTTTTCTTCCAGCCCCTCTGTCTCTTATCCTAAGCAGAGTTACAGCATGAGGAGAAGAGCATTTGCCCTCTTTTTAAAATTTTTCTTAAGTTCCATCCAAAGATATGTTTTTATTTATTTTTTATTGGTTTTTAGAGAGAAACTTTGATGTGAGAGAGAAACATCAATCAGTTGCCTCCTATACATGCCTTGACCAGGGATTGATCCTGCAACCTAGATATGTGCTCTAACCAGGAATCGAACTTGCAACCCTTCGGTGTACTAAGGATGCTCCAACCAACTGAACTACCCAGCCAGGGCAGCTTTTGCCCCCTTAATCACTTTTGCTTACAGTGTCCTCTGCCTGTATTTCTTTCTGATTTACTGGCAAAATTTTTTTCTCTATCAAGGACCAGTTCAGACACTGTTTCTGGAGCCTTTCCTAGTGCCTCCAGCTGAAAGGAAGCTGCACCCTGACAGCATTTATGTTTTGCTTTAAACAAGGACTGAGCTTGGTTATCATTCTCTCTCCCACATCTCAGGATCTTGAACATAGTCAGAATTCAAGAAATAATTATTGAATTAAGGACTGAATGAGCATTTGTAGTAGTCTTATTGGGATGTTAACTGTATTAGAAACTGTTGCATGGAAATTTAAACATGGTGTGTCAATGAAAGAAAGAATTATTTTCTGCTTTATTTTCTGCCCTCACCTATTTTGTTAATTATGTATCTTTGAGTCTTTCAACCTTTTAGGGGGAAATGTTATTTAAAATCTTTTCTCAAGACACTCTTTGAGTCTGGCTCTTAAGAAAATAACTGCCTCCATCCATGTGTTCCAGTGGCCTTCAGATGCAGCTGGGACGTGGAGAGGGTTACAGCTTCCTGCAAGAGCCTAAAATACTAAACTGTTATTGAAGACAGCCCCCACCTGCACCCCTGTGCATAAATAGAAGCAGACCCTGATTTGGTGCTGGAATAACATGAAGTTGAAGGCAGACTGGGTGGCCTGGCTGTTGGAGCCAGGATTCCCATTTATATTAAGAACTGGTTCTGGACCATTCTAAATCATTGACTCATTCAGCTCTGCAGAGGGGCCAGAGCAGAAAATATGCATCTGATCCCTCTAGGCTAAGTATCCAGGTTGGAAATCAACCTGCGTCACTTTGAAAATTGCCCCAGAAACAAGCAATTGTGGAAAGGTCTTAGAGAATTAAAAATGTCATTATTTAGTGAGGCATAATTTCCTGATCACCTTGTTCTTAAAGTAAAAGTTTAAATTTGAATTCTAGCATATAGGGGCATATAAAATCCCAATAGCTGCCACTTTTCCACTCCACTCCAGGCTCTGTTGCTTCTCACATCTGCCTGTTCACAGCAAGGCGCTGGTGAGAGCTTTCCGATTTTGATGGAACCCTGTGTTACAGGTACCAATATAAATCATGTTTCATGCTCTTAATGAATAGTTCTCAGAATCTAACTTGTTTTCTAGAGTGTACTGTTTAATTAATTTAAAAACTGTTTATTGGAGAATAACATAAGTATGGAAAAATCATGTGTGTATAACTAGTTAACTTTTCTTATATTTTTAAATTTTATTTTAAAGGGTGTATTGAGAATTAATCCAAAGAAGTTTCATGAAGCCTTCATTCCTTCCCCGGTAAGTTCAATAATTTTATAATAAACTTAATGTCACATTCAATTTTTTAGATGTGCTCTGAAACTGAAATAATATGTTCTAACTAAAAAGTGGAGTAGTAAAACGAAATTGAGAATGGGCAAGGATTTGTTTCAAACTTAAATAAGGAAAATTTGCCTTTGGTTAACAACCCTTTCTGCCAGTCTTAAAATTACACTTCAAATGAAAAGCGTGGCATTTGTTACTAGGCTGCAGAGCAACTGAACCCACGCAGACACCCACCAGTTTGTGTAATTGGATGCCCTTGGTTTATAGTTTAAAAGGATTTATGGGTTTTCCACTGATTTACATTAATCTTTCCTAAACAAATATACTATCTACTTTCGATCTACTGCATGAGCTAATCTGCAAATTTGTCCAAAAATATGTGTAATGCTTTTTTTTTTTTTATAGTCAGAGTTTCTCACATCACTTTTATGCAGGTGATAGGACTTGGTACAAGGCTCTTTACCATTGGGTTTTTAATACTCTTTCTTATGTTCATGACCTCATTTTAGCAGGCTCTCTCCTGTTAAGGGAAGTTCACCCTGACATATAGTTAGCAGCAGACCTCTGAATAAGGCTTGATTGTACAAAGCTGGGAGAGCAGTGTTCTTAAATTCCTGACCTAACTTTTCCAGGACACCATAAATAGGATAGCAGTAGAATTACAGAATTTTCAAGGCGGAAGAGACCATAGGAATAAACTTGCTTATAGATGAGAAAATGGAATATATATATTTCAGTTAACATATTTCATTATGTTACATGACAGGTTTAGTAAGAATACAAGTTTAGTCATGTACTTCATATTTATTGTTATTGTTATTAAACAAACCTTAAGACCTATTCTTAAGCTCAGTTTAGTTCTGATTTTTCCTTCTCCAGAAGCCAAGGATTCATTTGTATCTTAGGTTCAGGTCTTACCCTTTGGATTAGATAAAAAGCATTACTGACACAAACAACAAGTGTAGGTGAGAATGGGGAGTAAAGGGAACCCTTGTGCACTCTTGGGAGATGGTGCAGCAACTATAGAAAACAGTGTGGAGGTTCCTTGGAAGGGAGGCACATGGAGTGGTGAGGGGCTGCACATGAGCGATGAGGGAGGAAGGGGATGCCTGCCTAGCCAGCCAGATCATCTGAATCATCCCTGGTGATCAGTGTGGTGACAGATATCACAGCCAGATTGCCCTCACATCCAGGGCTGTATCTTTTGGCCTTAAAAAGTAGTTAAGGTGGATGACTTAAACTTTTAACATTGAGTTGTTTTCATGTTTTGTATCTTTAAAATAAGAGATTCTGCAATAGATATAGGCTTCTGAATGAATGAAGTAAGAGCTGAGTAGTGATGCAATATTTATAGATTTGTGTGTTGTCTGAGGTTCAACTCAGCTCTGCTTCTCTTGGTTTCCTGGGATAGAAACATGACAATACCAGCGTCTTGTTATCTTAAATCTCTGAGCTGTCTAAGGGTGATGTAACTGCTTTTGAAAGAGGCATATCATTGCATATGTTTTGACACATGATAATGGGTTGGATGACCTACATGCAGACAGCTCTTTTTTCATTCTTAGGAAGTCAGAGACATCCTGTTGCTTTATAAATTGCAGAAGGCAGGGATTGATGATGTTGTGCCACACTTCAGTCGTTCACTGTCTGTGTACTGGTTGCCTCTTTCTTATTTCTCAGAGAAGCTTATCTTGAGGTCAACTGCAGCAGTTCTGTCTTTGTGGCTAACATAGTAGCTGTTCCACAGGGACGAGGGTGGGTCAGGTTTGGCAGAGTATGCAGGCCACAGCTGCCAGCCATGGCTAGATTGGAAGTTGAACAGAAAGATTGTTCTAAAAGATTTCTAATGGTTTGTAACCAGAACCTATAAAAACTGCTGAGTGTCTAAAATCCCACGAGGGTGGTGAATTTGGAATGCTAATTTTAACTTTGACTAAAATGTCATAGTAATCACCTGTAGTCATCTGTTGAGTGTTAAATCTATTCTGTATCAAGTGTCTATTAGAAAATTTTGAGTTTCCAAGCCTGCTTGCTATTTAAGAAAAATGGACAGTTTATTTTTCTCTTATCCTCTGAAAATAAGTATATAGTATAAACTTTTGGAGGGATAAAAGGATAAGAGCACATTTTGAAAATACTTAATTTTGCCACTTACTCTTGAAGGCATGCTTTTCCTTAGCTGTGCTTTCCATTTAAGTGTTTTGGTAAAATTTAAGTGTTTTGGTAAAATTTAGCTTATTTTTGTAAAGTAATCTGGCACTAATTTAAGTTTAGCAATCGACACCTGGGAGTTTTTTGGGGGCTTAAAGTGGGTTGTTTATAAACATGTGATTGAGGGTAAAGGTGTCTGTGCCTTGTATTCAGTTTGGAGTTTTACCCTGCTCCTAATCAGTGAGAGGAATGTGAGAATGCTCTATGAATGCCATTGTATGTCCCTTTCCTTTTCTTCTTCGCTGTCTCCTTAGGTCTCCACAAAAACAACCCCAGTTTTCTCTCTGCCACTTTCTTGGGGTGTGTCTTGGGAGAGTATGATTTTCCTGGTTTCTTAGAGAACCCAGAGCTGGTTGCTGCCTCCTGTTCTCGGTGTTCTTGAGGGATTATATGTTGTTCTTCTGTTTTCTTGTAAACCTTGTGTTTTATTTTACTCTTACCATTGTTTAAAAAAAATTCAGCTAGTGTAGAAAAGATATCAGCATGCTTTATTTTATTTAAAACAAAAAAGGTTAGCCTAAGGATAACCTACTCTTTTCTTATTTTAGTTATGAAAGCATGCAATCCCAGTTTTTTGCTTCATGTGTTTCTGTTTGTTTGTTTTTGGCCTGCCTGTAGTACATCTTCTCTTACTTGGTGATTTGTTGTTATTCTTTTAATCTGCTCTTATGTGCTCATCACCATTTCTATTAGTTCCAAAGGGACTCAGCTCCCTCTAGGTCTGCTTGTGGCTATGGACTAGTGTTCCTATTAAATCGCTGGACAGATTGTGGAGTCTGCAGTTTTTTATTTGTTTGTTTGTTTTCTATTTATTTTTTTCAATTTTTATTAATTTATTTTTGTTACAGATGTTTCTCCCCCCTCCCCTAGACCTACTCTGCCCCATCCTGCCCACCCCTCAGCATAGTGTCTATTCCATTGGTTATGCATACATGCATGTAAGTTCTTTGGTTCATCTTATCCACCCCCCACCCCCACTCTGAGGTTTGTCTGCCCGAACCATACTTCTTTCTTTTTCTTTTTTTCCTCACCTGAGGACATTTTTTCATTTTTTGTTCAGATAGAGTGGGCGGGAGAGAGAGGAAGAGAGAGAGAGAGAGAGAAACATTGCCATGAAAGGGACACATTGAGTGGCTGCCACCTGCACGACCAACCAGGGTCGTGGACAAACTGCAACCAAGGTACACACCCTTAGGGAGAACTGAACCGGAGCTCTCTGGACCGCAGGCTGATGCTCTAACCGATGAGCCAAAGAAGCCAGGGCATCCATACTCCTTTCTATGTCTCTCGGTCTATTTTGTTCATCAGCCAACCTTGTTCATTATATTCCACAAATAAGTGAGATCATGTGGTATTTGTCTTTCTCTGACTGGCTTATTTTGCTTAGCATAATACTCTTGAGGTCCCTCCATGTTGTCTCAAAGGAGAAGAGATCTTTCTTACAGCTGCATAGTATTCCATTGTATATATGTACCACAGCTTTTTTATCCACTCATCTATTGATGGACACTTGGGCTGTTTCCAGATCTTAGCAATTGTAAATAGTGCTGCTATGAACATAGGGGTACACATATTCTTTCTGATTGGCGTTTCAGGCTTCTTAGGATGTATTCCTAGAAATGGGATCACTGGGTCAAATGGCAGTTCAATTTTTAATTTTTTGAGGTAACACCATATTGTTTTCCATAGTGGCTGTACCAGTCTGCATTCCCACCAGCAGTGCACTAGAGTCCCCTTTTCTCCACACCCTCGCCACACTTGTTGTTTGATGATTTGTTGATGGCGGCCATTCTGACAGGTGTGAAGTGATACCTTATCGTTGTTTTAATTTGCATCTCTCTGATGATTAGTGATATTGAGCATTTCTTCATATGTCTCTTGGCCATTTGTATGTCCTGTTTGGAGAGGCATCTCTTTAGGTCCTTTGCCCATTTTTTAAATTGGGTTCTTTGTCTTCTGTTTGTTGAGTTGTATGAGCACTCTATATATTTTGGAAATTAACCCCTTATCTGATGTATCATTGGCAATTATGCTCTCCAATACAGTGGGTTCTCTTTTTTTTTTTTTTAATTCTCACCTGAGGACATTTTTGCATTTATCTTCAGATAGGGAGGGAAAGAGGGAGAGAGAGAGGGAGGAAGAGAGAGAGAAAAACATCGGTGTGAGAGAGACACATCGAGTGGTTGCCATTCACACGACCCCAACTGGGGCCGGGGACAAACTGCAACCGAGGCACGTGTCCTTATCAGGAACCAAACCAGGTCTCTCTGGATTGCAGGCCAATGCTCTAACCGCTGAGCCAAACCAGCCAGGGCCAGTGGGTTCCCTTTCTATTTTGATGCTTGTTTCTTTTGCTGTGCAAAAAGCTTTTTAGTTTGATGTAGTCCCATGTGTTCATTTTTTACTTTGTTTCTGTTGCCTTAGGTGATTATCAGTGAAAATTATGCTGCATATGACGTCTGAAATGTTGTTGCCTACATTTTCTTCTAGGATTTTGATGGATTCACGAGTCACATTTAAGTCTTTTATCCATTTTGAGTTTATTCTTGTGTATGGTGTAAGTTGATGGTCTAGTTTCATTTTTCTTTTTTTGCTTGTAGCTGTCCAATTTTCCCAACATTATTATTAAAGAGGCTGTCTTTACTCCATTGAATACTGTTGCTACTTTTGTCGAATATTAATTGAGCATAATGTTTTGGGTCAATTTCGGGGTTCTCTGTTCTATTCCATTGACCTACATGCCTGATCTTGTGCCAGTACCAGGCTGTTTTGATTACAGTAGCTTTGTAGTATAACCTGATATTCTATATTGTGAACCCACCTACTTTGTCCTTCTTTTTCAAGATTGCTGTGGCTATTCGGGGCCTTTTTTGGTTCCATATGAACTTTTGAAGTATTTGTTCTAGTTCTGTGAAATATGTCGTTGGTATTTTGATGGGGATTGCATTGAATCTATACATTGCTTTGGGTAGTATGGACATTTTATCAATCTATCTATCTATCTATCCTCATCTGAGGACATTTTTCCATTTTTTGTTCAGATAAAGTTGGGAGGGAGAGAGAGAAATATTGACGTGAAAGGGACACATGTAGTGGTCGCCACCTGCACGACCCAACCAGGGCCAGGGACAAACTGCAACTGAGGTACATGCCTTTAGTGGGAACCGAACCCAGGTCTCTTTGGACTGCAGGCTGATGCTCTAACCGTTGAGCCAAACCGGCAAGGGCAGTATGGTCATTTTAATGATGTTAATTTTTCCAATCCATGAACAAGGTATGTGCTTCCACTTTTTTATATCCTTCTCTGTTTCTTTTTTCAATATCCTGTAGTTTTCTGCAAATAGGTCCTTTACTTCTTTGGTTAAGTTTATTCCTAGGTATCTAAATATTTTGCCACACTGGTATATGGCATCTTTTTTTAGTTTCTCCTAGTGAGTTCATCATTGGTGTATAAGAATGCCGTTGATTTCTCTCTCTCTCTCTCTCTCTTTCTTTCTTTCTTTCTTTCTTTCTTTCTTTTTCTTTCTTTCTCTCTCTCTCTCTTTTCTTTCTTTTTCTCTTTCTCTCTCTCTCTTTTCTTTCTCTTCTCTCCTCCCCTCGCCTCCCCTCTTTCCACCTCTAGAGGGAACTGAACCCAGGACTCTCTGGTCCGCAGGCCGACGCTCAGCTGCTGAGCCAAACTGGCCAGGGCAGAATGCTGTTGATTTCCTGATATTAATTTTGTCTCCTGCTACTTTGCCAAATTCATTTATTAAGTCTAGTAGATTTTTGATGGAGTCTTTAGGGTTTTCTATGTATAATATTGTGTCATCTGCGAATAATGACAGTTTCACTTCCTCCTTTCCAGTTTGGATCCCTTTTATTTTTTCTTCATGACTGATTGCTGTGGCTAAGACTTCCAGTACTATATTAAATAAGAGTGGCAAAAGTGGCCCTGGCCGGTTTGGCTCAGCGGTTGGAGCGTCGGCCTGCGGTACAGAGACCCGGGTTCGGTTCCCGCTAAGTTCACGTACCTCGGTTGCAGTTTGTCTCCGGCCCTGGTTGGTCGTGCGGGTGGCAGCCACTCGATGTGTCCCTTCACATCGATGTTTCTCTCTCTCTCTCTCTCCCTCCCACTCTATCTGAACAAAAAATGGAAAAATGTCCTCGGGTGAGGATAAAAAAAAAAGAGTGGCGAAAGTGGGCATCCCTGTTTTGTTCCTGTTCTTAAGGGAAATGCTTTTAGTTTTTGCCCATTGAATGTGATATTGGCTGTAGGTCTTTCATATATGGCCTTTATTATGTCCAGATACAATCCTTCTATTCCCACATTGCTGAGCGTTTTTATCAGAAATGGGTGCTGGATTTTGTCGAATGGTTTTTCAGCGTCTATGGATATGATCATGTGGTTTTTATCTTTCATTTTGTTTATGTGGTGTATCACTTTTATTGATTTGTGAATATTGTACCAGCCTTGCATCCCTGGGATGAATCCCACTTGGTCATGGTGAATAATTTTTTTAAAGGATTGCTGGATCTGATTTGCTAGTATTTTGTTCAGGATTTTGGCATTTACATTCATCGGGGATATTGGCCTGTAGTTTTCTTTCTTTGTAGTGTCTTTTTCTGGTTTTGGAATTAGAATTATGCTGGTCTCATAAAACGAGTTTGGAAGTCTTCCTTCCCCTTGAATATTTTGGAATAGTTTGAGGAGAATGGGTGTTAGTTCTTCTTTGAATGTTTGGTAAAACTCCCCTGTGAAGCGGTCCGGGCCTGGGCTTTTGTTTGCTGGGAGAGTCTTGATTACTTCTTCAATTTCCTTAGTTGTTATTGGTCTGTTCAAGTTTTCTCTCTCTTCCTGGTTCAGTTTTGAGAGACTATGTATTTCTAGAAATGTGTCCATTTCGCTTAGGTTGTCTAATTTGTTGCCCTATAATTATTCATAGTATTTGTTAACGATCCTTTGTATTTCTGTGGTGTCAGTTGTTACTTCTCCTCTTTCATTTCTGATTTTGTGTATTTGGGTTCTCTCTGTTTCTTGGTGAGTCTAGCTAAGGGTCCATCAATCTTGTTTATCTTTTTGAAAAACCAGCTCTTTGTTTCATTGATCCTTTGAATTGTTTGTTGTTTTTTTTTAATCCTCACCCGAGGACATTTTTCCATTTTTTTTTTTTTGTTCAGATAGAGCGGGAGGGAGAGAGAGAGAAACATCGACGTGAAGGGACACATCGAGTGGCTGCCACCCGCACGACCAACCAGGGCCGGGGACAAACTGCAACCGAGATACGTGCCCTTAGCGGGAACCGAACCTGGGTCTCTCTGTACTGCAGGCCAACGCTCCAACCGCTGAGCCAAACTTGCCAGGGCTTGAATTGTTTTTTTGTTTGTTTTTTTTTTGTCTCTATGTCCTTTATTTCTGCTCTGATCTTTACTATTTCCTTCCTTCTACTTGCTCTGGGGTTTTCTTTTTGTTTGCTTTCTAGTTCTTTAAGTTGTGAGGTTAGATAGTCAATTAGGAATTTTTCTTGTTTCTTGAGGTAGGCATGTAGTGCTATGAGCTTCCCTCTCAGAACTGCTTTCGCTGCATCCCATGGATTTTGTGTTGTGTGTTCATTTTCATTAGTTTCCAGGAAGTTTTTAATTACTTCCTTGATCTCCTTGGTAACCCATTCATTGTTTAATACTGTTATTTAGCCTCCATGTGTTAAAATGTCTTTGCATGTTCTTGTTGCAAATAATTTCTAATTTCATGGCATTGTTATCAGAAGACGCTTGATGCAATTTCATTCTTCTTGAACTTGTAGAGACTTAGTTTGTGCCCTAACATTTGGTCTGTCTTTGAGAATGTCCCATGTGCACTTGGGAAGAATGTGAATTCTGCAGTTTTGGGGTATAATTCTCTGTAGATATCTATTAAATCCATTTGATCTAGTGCTTCATTAGAGTCTCTGTATTCTTGTTAATTTTTTGTCTAGAGGATCTATTCAGTAATGTCAGCGGGGTGTTGAAGTCCCCTGTTATGACTGTATGTTTACCAAGGTTATATTGGATAGATCCTTTCAATATTATGTAGTGGCCTTCTTTGTCTCTAGTTATGGCCTTCATTTTGAAATCTATTTTATCAGATATGAGTATTGCTACCCCAGCTTTTTTTCCTTTTTGTTTGCTCTGAAGATTTTTTTCCATCCCTTTACTTTCCACTGGATTTTTTTTGTGTGTGTGTGTGTGGTACGTGCTCCTAGCGGGAACAGAACCCAGGACTCTCTGGTCCGCAGGTCGACACTCAACCGCTGAGCCAAACTGGCCAGGGCTTCCATCCCTTCACTTTCAACCTATGTGAATCTTTTGTTGTGAGGTGAGTCTCTTGTAAACAACATATATATGAATCACGCTTTCTTTTTTTTTTTTTTTTATCCTCACCTGAGGACATTTTTCCATTTTTTGTACAGATAGTGTGGGGGGTGGGAGGGAGAGGGAGAGAGGGAGAGAGAGAGAAACATCGACGTGAAAGGGACACATCGAGTGGCTGCCACCCACACGACCAACCAGGGCGGGGGACAAATTGCAACCGAGGTACATGCCCTTAGCGGGAATCAAACCCGGGTCTCTCTCTACGCTCTAACTGCTGAGCCAAACTGGCCAGGGCTGCATCACGTTTTCTTATTTAATCAGCTACTCTGTGTCTTTTTATTCAGTCCATTCAATCCATTTACATTTAAGGTGATTATTGATATGTACTTATTTATTGCCATTTTTGTTTAGTGTGGTTATATTTTTCTTCCTATTTCTTCTACTAATTACAGCAGTCCTTTTAACATTTCTTGCTGGTTTGGTGCTAATATATTCACTTAGCCTTTTTTTTTTGTCTGGGAAGCTCTTTATTTGCCCTTCTATTTTGAATGTTAGCCTTGCTGGGTAGAGTAGTCTTGGATTCAGATCTTTGTTTTTCATGAACTTGATGACTTCATGCCATTCCCTTCTGGCCTGCAGTATTTCTGTTGAGAGTCAGCTGATAGCCTTATGGGTGGTTCCTTTGTAGGTCACCTGTTACTTATCTATTGCTGCCTTTAGGATTCTCTCTTTGTCTTTAATTTTTGGTATTTTAATTACTGTGTGTCTTGGTGTGGGCCTGTTTGGGTTCTTCTTACTTGGGGCTCTCTGTGTTTCTTGAATTTGAATGCCTTCTGCCTTCACCAAATTAGGGAAATTTTCTGTCACTATCTCTTCAAATATATTCTCTAACCTGTGCTCATTTTCTTCTTCTTCAGGGACTCCTCTGATGTGAATGTTGTTATGTTTCCAGTTGTCCCACATTTCTCTTAAGCTGTCTTTCTGTTTTTTTAATTGTTTTTTCCTTTTTGTTTTCTGATTGGTTGATTTTTTTCTACCCTGTCTTCTGATTCACTGATCCGGTCCTGATCCGGTTCTCAGCTTCATCTACTTTGCTGTTTAGTCCTTCCAATGTGTTCTTTATTACTATGTCATTCTTTATTTCCACTTGTTTGGTTTTCAATATTTCTATATCTTTACTTGGTGTAGAGGTCCTTATGTTGTTGAGCTTCCTCAGGATCAAGACTCTGAACTCTACCTCTGATAACTTGCTTAACTGCATTTCATTTATCTCATCTTCAGTAGAGTTCTTTTGTTCTTTTATTTGGGATTTGTTTCTTTGTTTCACCATTTTGTCTATCTCAGTGGGATCTGGAGCTTGCCAAATTTTCTCTGTGGGTGTTGGTGTTCTGCTGTTTGTGGCTCCCTTTACTGGGTTTGGATGAGTGTAGGAGGACTCATATTAAACACCACTGTCAAGTCTTACTTTCCTGGGTAGACTTGCAAGCCCAGGAAAGGTTCAGTTATCCTCTAGCGTTTTGCCTGGAGGCTATTAGTCTCAATTACTTGATGAGCCTTGGGTTGTATCCCTCAGCTGAATGGAAAACTCCCTCAGGTGTTCAGCATAAGAGAAATTCCAGAGGGTGGAGCAGATGCTGATTGTTAATGAGCCTGTTTGCATTTCTCTGGTCCAGCTGGGTCGGGTTAAATCTTTGAGGCAGGGGCTGCTGCTTCCCCCCAGAGCTCTGGGAAGGAGCAAGATGGCCACTGTCCTGTGTGGCCACAACTCAGCAAAAACTCAGTTCCCTCCAAATCCTGAGTGTCCCCACACAGTTTCAGTCTAGTCTGCCCTCCCTTTGCTGGAGCCCAAGGTGAGTGGCTGTAGCTAATTTAGTGCTGTGTCCTGGCCCTCTATGCTGTGGAGTTGGCTTTGGATTTTAATCCCGAGGGAGCTGCTCACAGCTAAAACCGCTGCTCTCTGTGGGCTCTGAGCCTGCCCTCTCATGCCTCCTCAGACCTACCAGGCTTGATTCAGTGTCCCTGGTTACATGGTCTTCTCCAGCTGCTTTTTTGTTGTCTTTGCCCGAGGATTTGTCTTTATTTTAGTTGTAATTTCAGTTTGGTCCTGGGAGGATATCTATGTAGATTCCTTTCACTCTGCCGCCATTTTGGAATCTGAGTCCACAGTTTTTTTTTGTTTTGTTTTGTTTTTTATCCTCACCTGAGGACATTTTCCCATTTTTTGTTCAGGTAGAGTGGGAAGGAGAGAAAGAGAGAAACATCGATGTGAAAGGGACACATCGAGTGGTTGCCACTCGCCCGACCCAAACTGCCAGGGACAAACTGCAACCGAGGTACGTGCCCTTAGCGGGAACCGATCCCGGGTCTCTCTGGACCACAGGCTGAGGCTCTAACCATTGAGCAAAACCGGCCAGGGCAAGTCTACAGTTTTTAAACCAAGGAAGTAATTTTTGGTTCCAAGCTTTGGTAAGCTGATTATTTTATTTCTGTCTCCAACCTAGGATGGTGATCGAGACATTTTTATTGATGGCATTGTTGCTCGTAATAGAGCCTTGAATGGGGATTTGGTGGTCGTGAAGCTGCTTCCGGAGGAACAGTGGAAGGTGAGTTAAATTTTTATTTTCTAATTATAGACTTTTCAGGGCCCTTTGCACCCATCGTGCATCAATGAGGCATCATAAACTGCAGCATTTATGGACCCCTGAGGCCCTGTGGTTGCCTCAGAAACAGGCCACATAATGCTTGATATTTAGAAGCTTCTGGTGACCAGACATCAAATGATTATAGTTGTTCTCCTTGCTCTCTCTCCTGTGATCTGTCTTCCTTGTCACATGCTTTGTAAATTATATAACCTGTCTGTGCCTCATATGCCTCATCTGTAAAATGGGAATGATCATAGTACCTACTTCATAGGTGTGTCATGAGGATTAAATGAGAATACCTGTAAGAATCTTAGAAGGGTGCCATATCAATGGTAGCAGGTCAGGAAATACTAATTCTTATTATTAACTGATCCAGAAATATGGAAAGTATTACTTTATACCAGAGCTTTGTTGAGGTATAAGTTTAATTCTTTTTATTTGACAGGGCTAGAGTGTATTAGACCTATGTGCCAGGGATTTGTAGGGCACAGGGAAATTAGTCATGATCAGAATGGCATAGTTTTTGCCTTCATAGAGCTTTCAGTCTGGTAGGGAATGCAGGCAGGGAGAGACACATACTAATCGCACTTATACAAATTAAAGGATAATTTAAAAGTATATTTTTCTCTATTGATTTTAGAGAGAGAGAAAGGGAGCAGGAGGGAGAGTTAGAAACATCAATGAGAGAGAACCTTGATCACTGCCTCCTGCACACTCCCACTGGGGATCAGCCCATAACCTGGGCATGTGTGACTTCTTGGTACATGGGTTCATGCTCAACCACTGAGCCACACCAGCCGGGCAGGGATAAATATTTTTAATTCTCACCCAAGGATATGTTTTTTAAATTGATTTTAGAGAGACACAGCTTATTGTTTTTCTATTTCACAGTTAATATCTGTAAAGTATTGCCATTGATACAGAGAAAGGCCAAGACTGTCAGGGAGGACCCTACCTTTTGAGTTACTGGTAGGAGTAGAGTAGGGGCAGTGTCAGAGGGCTGGCCTTGGTGTATGCATAGGCCTCTTCAGCTTTCAGAAGATTTGAAATGTAGAGGATGGTCCAGGGTTCCTAACTTGTACTGTTTCTGTGGAGCCCCTAAGGGTCTTTATGTGGCTGCCTGACAATTGTTTTTTGTTTTTAATCCTTGCCTGAGGATGTCTTTTATTGATTTTGAGAGAGAGAGAGAGAGAGAGAGAGAGAGAGAGAGAGAGAGAAAGAGAAACATCAATTGGTTGCCTCTTGTACGTGCCCTGACTGGGGTTGGAACCCACAACCTGGGCATGTACCCTAACCAGGAATCGAACCTACTACCTTTTTGTGTAGGGAAGGGCACTCCAGCCAACTGAAGCACACTGGCCAGGGCAACAGTTGCTTTTCATATTCAAGTCAGCCCCATTAGGTATGTCTCTTAGGACTCATTAGTTAAGAGTATTTCTCAGCTTCCCATTCTGAAGATGGGAACTCTTTTCCTGTAGCCTACACGGTTCAGTTGTTAGTGATGGGGTCAAATTAGAGAGAAGAGAATATTCAGACTGTCATCCTCGAGGTTGAATTTAAACATCTCAAAGCATACTGGTCAATTGTATTATAGGTTTGTTAGTACAAAAGCAAATTGTTATCAGAGGAATCTGTAGTCAGTGGTGTGAACAAATGTGAATTAATTGAATTATTCATCTTTGCTTCTTTATACTTGTGCTCACCCCTCTTGGATATGTAAACTACAGGGCCTTTGGGATTTTGGAAAAAAACAACAGTTCTTTTAGCTGTTGTAAACAGTCAATTTATTTCACAGCATGCTTTTTGGCAGAATAGACAGCTGTAAAAGTATCAAGCTGTGGGGCAACATAAAAAATAATTTGCTCATATATAACACTTTTAATTTCAAAACTATCCCACATTTTTAGTATTTATGAATTTTTTTTATTGCAGACATCTAATGAAGGATAGTTGAAGGGCAAATGATAGTTTATTTTCACGTTGTCAGAAGAGAAATTAAGTGGCTTCTTTGAGAACTTGGAGTTTTTGGCAGAACCAGAGAGTAGAATCTAGAATCCAGATCTTTTGACTTTTAGCTTAATGTTCTTTTCTTCCTTTGTTTTTTTGAGTGTGTGTGTGTGTGTAGGCTGAGCATCTGTGGCTTTCCTCAGGTTTTTAAAACTAGGGGGGCATGTTGCCAAAATGGTTAGGAGCCATGATCCTGATGTTTCTGCCTATAGCAGTGCAGGGTTCTAGGAGCTTCTCATCCTCAACCCATCTTGCTTTGTGCTAGATATTGGAGGTACAGGTTTGGATAGGTTATGAGCTTTGCTCTTAAGGACCTCGTAGGCTGGATGGAAGGGTATGGGAACAACTGTAGTAGAGTTTGCAGGATAGAAAGAGAAATGTATTGTAGAAGCATGAAACTATCTGAGTGAATTGAGGAAGGTTTCATAGAGGAGATTAGATTTGAACTAAGGTTTGATGGATGGGAATGGAGAAGGAGAGAGGATTTATTTTGTTTTAGGAGGAGAGTGATTTGGGCTGAGGATGATTTGGCAAGAGAGGATTATGAAAATTTCGCCTTTGAGGAGGAACATATGGAATAAAGCTTTTTTCTTTCTGCCATGCCATTGGCTACAGCCCCTCAACCAACTCTCCTAGACACTGGCAAGAGCAGGGGATTCCTAACTTCTCTAGATCCCGCCCTCCAGGAAGACAAGTGTCCTTGGCCCCCCTTTTACAGAAGCTCACGGAATACTGCATTTTGCTTTGTTAAGTCTTCTGTTTGCCATTTATTTGATCTTTATTCTGTCTTTCCATTCTCTTTCCTTTTCCTTTCTCCCATCAAGTTCACCTCCCATAGCTGTTAAACAAATGTGTCATTCATCCTTTTTGTTAACTATAAAAAGTTTAAACTATTATTTTTCTTCTCTTAATACTTTAATTATTTAGTTATTTTAATTCTCACCCAAGGACATACAGAGAGAGAGAGAGAGAGAGAGAGAGAGAGAGAGAGAGAGAGAGAGACAGAGAGAAACACCGAATGGTTGCCTTTTGGACGTTGCCCTACTGGGAATCAAACCCAAAACCCAGGTATGTGCCCTGACCAGGAATCGAATTGGCACCCCTTCCGTGAGCCACAACTAACTGAGCCACTCTGGCCAGACTCTTCTCTTAATACTTTAATACTTTACGTTACAAATAAGCAATGTAAATCTGTGGATGTTGCTGTTGATTGCTAACTTTTTAGTGCTTATTATGTACCAGGAACTGTATGTAGTGCCTCACACCATTCTTTAGTTTTGCTGTCATCTCTATCTCAGTTTTGTGAATGAGAAACCTGAGGCTTAGCTTAAACATCTTACTTATTTAGGGGACTAGGGAGTAATAGAGTTGGGATTCAGATTCACATCTTATTTCATGGTCTCATTGCTGCTTCTTAGTCCAGAGATATGAAGAAGAAAGATATTTGATCTGTAGATATTGTCAGGTATCACAAAAATCTGCATAAATAAAAAAAATAGTAATATATGCTTTCGGATTAGCTAATATTTTAAGTTGCCATCATGGGTAAAGAAGATGACTTAATTCAAAACACCAAAGGCCTAGTATTATTTTTAGGAAAAAAACAGTTTAGGAAAAAGTAATTAGAATTCTAGTAGTTCTATCTTAAGTCTAGAGAGGTATGATGGCTTCTCAGGGCATTACGGAGGCAGATGTTTAGAATGCCTCACAACCTTACCAGACACCTGTCATAGACAGTGGATCAGATATTGAGAGAGCTGACCCAATTCAAAAGTCTAATCAAGAGCTGGACAAGGTGCAGAGTCAAAGGGGTAACAGACCCAGATGCCATCCTGACTTGTTGGCAGCAGATCCCCCATTCATGGGGCATGCAGCACAGGTGTTCAGAAAGCAGGTAGGCAGTTGTCATGTAGGAGGTGGGTACTTCTGGGGCTTTGGGATAGGGTTCTAATTTCAGAAATGTGGGACTATTGTATTACAAACAGACTAGTAGAGGCAGCCACTGGGCTTGGAGTCAAGGGTAGGATTCGATCCCCAAGGTAGAATTTGCTAGAGCATTAGTAGGAGCAAGAACCAAAGCAGAAGACCAACCCTAACATTCAGAATTCTGGGCCTTTCTAATTGTATAAAGGAAATTTGGGAGCCCATATTCAGCTCTGATATATTGGATCTGAGAGATGGGTTAAAAGCTAAGGCCTCCTATAGGAGGAGCCTAAGCTGTTGAAATATTGCCTGTCTTGCTTGATTGGGAACTAGGGTGAGCAACCATAGTGAGTGACCCTGAGAACATTAGAGTGAAGGACGCCAATAAGAGCATATTAAAATTACACTCAATCAGGTAAAACTGTGTGAAAGAGAAGATGAGTAGCTAAAGAGTCAGGGTGGATTTCAAGTGAAATTTCTACTCATTGGAACTTAGCTTCTATATTCTTTTGTTTGAATATTTAAAAATATAGTAAGATAGCCTGGAATTGATTTGATAATTGATACCCAATGGAAAAGTATCATGCTATTCATTTATCCCCCAAGTATTTGTCGAGCCTCTGCATTGTTCTGACAGGATACAGTGCAAATCAATCAATCAAGCACTTTGTTAGTTAAGTCTAAATTTCTCTTGAGACAGGATTCTTTTACCTAACTTACAACAGAGCAAAGGCTATATATGAATTAAGGAGGGTGTAGAAGCAGGAACAGTTATTCTATATTTTCTAACATGTCTATTACCAAGAAAACATTTTTATTTAATGATGCTAACATATTAGCAAGGGAATAATAGTTATATGGATGGGTATTTTGGAAGAGATTGGCACAGAAAGAAAGAAATAACTTGAGTTTGGAAGAATAAAGGAAGCACTGATAGGAGTAACTACTCTTATTCTAAATTAAACAAACAATAGGGAAAATCAAAGTGCGCATTTAATCTCTGGTTTTCAACGGCTGTTCCAAACCTTCTTATGGTCACATGAAATTGGTCTAGTACAGTAAATTGTTTCCTTTGACAACTAACTTTTTCTTCAAATGATTGTTTTAAAGTTTTGTCTTCCAAGTTCTTCTTTAAATATGCACCCATCATATTAAATTATATTTAATCCAATCTCTTATATAACTACTATCATTTTGGATTGTCCTCAATTCCAGTGGAATTAGGATTTCTTAGAATTGTTTGGTTTCTTGGCCTGGATGGCAGGCCCAAAAAAAGACTTGGAAGGTAGTTAATGATGGAGGGCAAGGTCTTTGGAGCCTCCACCCACAGCAGTATGGTAGGTAAGGTATATCTACTACCATGATCAGATTTTCCCCAAATTGTTATATACACAAATCTATTTTTAACAACCATCTTTTCTTCTTCATTATTGCCAGCTCTGGGATCAAATACTTCAGGTTCTTTACTGCCTTAAACATGCTTTCAGATCTCTGTAATTGAAATTGAAATGTCTGAAATAAGGAATGTATCATTTAAGGATAGAGTAGCTTATTTGTGCTGGGAAACTCCCAATTAATATTTCAGGATTATTTGCTAGAAAACGAATTCATTCCTTCTTAACTTCATGAAGATGGTTTGATGAAATTCATGCTCATATTGTAAGGAGTGAGTCAGTATAGATAAAGTACTGACAGCAATGTTGACACATTATAAATGCTTGAGAAATGTCAGATATTACTATTGTATTCTTTTTTGAAATATGAGGACTGAGAGTCATAGTTTGGCCAAGATCATGGAATAACTCAAATTTATGGTTTCTTGCTCTTGAATTTACCACTGACGACATTTACTCATAGTAGAATAAAATATTGATGTAAAATGTTGACATAAAATGTTTACGATTTAATAAGCATTTCTTTGAAGTGCCTAAATTGCTGGACAATTATGTGGTAGGTAAGGTCATGCTGTGGAATGACTTGCCTTATTTCTTCCTCATGGTCCTTGCCCATCAAGATCATTTAGAGCTTTGTTCCAAGTGAATGGAACAGCTGCCATCAGGAGTATTCCCCTGTCCTGTGACAGAAGGAAAGAGAATCCTTGAGGGCCACATTTAAAATGCCTTTCTTGCCCTGGCCAGTTTGGCTTAGCAGTTAGAGAATCAGCCTGTGGTCCAGAGAGACCCAGGTTTGATTCCTGCTAAGGGCACGTACCTCGGTTGGTTTGTCCCCGGCCCTGTTTGGGTCTTGTGGGAGGCAGCCACTCAATGTGTCCTTCACATCGGTCTTTCTCTCTTTCTCTCTTCCTCTCTCTCCCTCCCACTCTATCTGAACAAAAAATGGAAAAATGTCCTCAGGTGAGGATAAAAAAATAAATAAATGAAATACCTTTCTTGCCTGGCCGGTGTGGCTTAGTGGATTGAGCATTGTCCCATGGACTGAGAGGTCCCGGTTCGATTCCTGGTCAGGGCACATGCCTGAGTTGCAGGCTCAATCCTCAGTAGGGGGCGTGCAGGAGGCAGTCGATCAGTGTTTCTCTTTCACATGGATGTTTCTCTCTCTCTTTCCCTTCCCCTCTCTCTAAAAAAACAATAAAAACGTATTTAAAAAAATAAAGTGCATTTCTCCAAAAGTGACTATCAGTTCTGCTCACAACTCACTGGCCAGAAAGAGTCCTCAAAAAGAGTTATATGTCATTGGTTGTTACAGAGATCAGGCAAAAGCTTGTATAACACTTACTACAAATTCATTGCCACTAATGAAAAAATAATTCAGAAGTACTTGAAAATGATCTAGATGGTCTCTCCTTTTTGGCATAGATTAAGCATTTGCGGTTACAGAAGCAGATCATCCTTAGTTATGTAATTCTTGTTTTAAAATACAATGGGTGATGCAGAGTAAATCTATTGATCTTTGAATTATGTTAATGGTGTAATTTTTGTAAATGAAAGGCAAGGAATGAAATGTACTGGCATTTATTTTGTAATATTCATAAACCATAAAGAGTTTGTAATTAATAGTAGTGTGATATTGTTGCTTGTTACTGCCGTTAAAATTTTGTTTCTTATTTTAAAAAGTTTCAATAGGTATATCTTATCTTATGTTTTATAGAAGCTAGTTATGATTTAGGGCATATATATAACTATATTATGAATTTAGGCTTCTGTCCAAGTAGGGGAAAGATGACAGCTTGAAAATGATTCATATAAAAGCTTTGTGCTCTTAGAAAATTGTTGGTTTAAAAAAGTTTACCATCATGAGACTCACCATTGGCTTAAATATAAAAAATAATAGTGCCACCAAACCCAGCATAAGACCCAAATCGAGATGACTTTAGAATAACTCTGTTAAGACTAGATTTTTTTTTTTTAAATAGATTTTATTTTTAGAGCAGTTTTAGTGTCACAGCAAAACCAAGCAGGAACTACACAGTGTTTCTATATATTCCTGTCCACAAACATACCTCTCCCACTATTAACATCCCCCATCAGAGTGGTGCATTTGTTACAAATGATGAACTTGCACATCATTATCACCCAAAGTTTATAGTTTACATTTGGATTCATTTTTGGTATACATTCTATGGATATTTATTTGTTTGTTTGTTTGTTTTTGTTACAGATGTTTCTCATTTTTCCCCCATTGACACCCTTCTCCCCTCCACCCCCCGCCCCATCCCCAGCTTTGTTGTCTGTGTTCATTGGTCATGCATACATGCATGTAAGTTCTGTGGTTTATTTCTTCCCCCCATCCCCATCTTCTGAGGCTTGTCAGTTTGTACCCCACCTCTATGTCTCTGGGTTAATTTTGTTCAGTTTATTTAGTTCATTATATTCCACAAATAAGTGAGATCATGTGATATTTGTCTTTCTCTGCTTGGCTTGTTTCGCTTAGCATAATACTCTCCAGGTCCTTCCATGCCATCTCAAAGGATAAGAGATTTCTTTTTCTTACAGCTGCATAGTATTCCATTGTGTATATGTACCACGGCTTTTTAATCCATCATCTACTGATGGACACTTAGGTTGTTTCCAGATCTTAGCTATTGTAAATAGTGTTGCTATGAACATAGGGGTACATATGTTCTTTCTGATTGGTATTTCAGGTTTCTTAGGGTATATTCCTAAAAGTGGGATCACTGGGTCAAATGGAAGTTCAATTTTTAACTTTTTGAGGTAACACCACAGTGTTTTCCACAGTGGCTGCACCAGTCTGCATTCCCATCAGCAGTGTACTAGAGTTCCCTTTTCTCCACACCCTCGCCAACACTTGTTTGATGATTTGTTGATGGCGGCCATTCTAAGAGGTGTGAGGTGATACCTCATAGTTTTAATTTGCATTTCTCTGATGATTAGTGATGTTGAGCATTTCTTCATATGTCTCTTGGCCTTTTTTTTGTCCTTTTTGTATGTCCTTTTTGGAGAGGTGTCTATTGAGGTCCTCTGCTCATTTTTTTTTTTTTTAATCCTCACCCAAGGACACTTTTTCATTTTTTGTTCAGATAGAGTGGGGAGGGAGAGAGAGAGAGAGAGAAACATCGATGTGAAAGGGACACATCGAGTGGCTGCCACCCACACAACCCAACCAGGGCCGGGGACAAACTGCAACCGAGGTACATGCCCTTAGCGGGAACCAAACCCGGGTCTCTCTGGACTGCAGGCTAACGCTCTACCGCTGAGCCAAACTGGCCAGGGCTCTCTGCCCATTTTTTAATTGGGTTCTTTTTCTTTTGTTGAGTTGTATGAACACTCTATATATTTTGGAAATTAACCCCTTATCTGATGCATCATTGGCGATTATGGTCTCCTATATAGTGGAATTCCTTTTCGTTTTGATGGTTGTTTCTTTTGCAGAAGCTTTTGAGTTTGATGTAGTCCCATGTGTTCATTTTCTCCTTTGTTTCTGTTGCCTTAGGTGATGTATCAGTGAAAATTCTGCTGCGAATGATGTTTGAAATTTTGTTGCCTACATTTTCTTCTAGGATTTTTATGGATTCATGGGTCACATTTAAGTCTTTTATCCATTTTGAGTTTATTCTTGTGTATGGTATAAGTTGATGGTCTAGTTTCATTTTTTTGCATGTAACTGTCCATTTTTCCCAACACCATTTATTAAGGAGGCTGTCTTTACTTCACTGTACGCTGTTGCCATCTTCGTCAAATATTAATTGAGCATAATGTCTTGGGTCCATTTCTGGATTCTCTATTCTATTCCATTGTTCTATCTGCCTGTTTTTGTGCCAGTACCAGGCAGTTTTGATTACAGTGGCTTTGTAGTATAACCTGAAATCTGGTAATGTGATCCCTCCAACTTTGTTCTTCTTTTTCAAGATTGCTGTGGCTATTCAGGGTCTTTTTTGGTTCCATATGTGCCGCAGTCCAGCTGCAGCAGGATCCAGGAGGTCCCGAAGGTGGGTAAGGCGGCACCAGGAGACAGATGACTACACGACTCAGAGGCAGTGTGACACTGTTCCGATTTATTGTAATTTTCTTTGTGATTATATACTCTCCTTTTTGGCATAGATTAAGCATTTGCGGTTACAGAAGCAGAAAGTTAAGTATCATAGTTCCAGGAGGTTAGTTTCAATTAGACAAAGGAAAGGAACAGAATAATAGGTAGACTTATTTTTGTAACAGTAAAATATTGGCACTAAGATACGATTTTTTGATTCTTTGTCTAAGGTTATTGATTAACTTTATTCTAACCCCTATTTCTTTTCTCTTTCTCTAGATCAGCTATGTTTTGTTTAAAATCTCCAAGGAGATAAGGGCAACATTTCTTATAATATCTATTCAATTGAAATAGAATCGAACATTCTTGTTTTTTGGACCATAGGCACCAGGGAGGACCTTGGCATGCTAACTGTTTCATGAAAGGCAAGCTAGTGTAAGGGACATGTAGTCCGTCTTTGTTAACTATTCTTAATATATTTTCATTGTATACTCTTGTAAAGGGCAAGGGAGGGTCAGGAATTCTTTGTGAAATACTCCTTTTATCTGGGGAGGAGGCACAGGAGTATAGGGTGCCTCCATTAGTTCTACTTGTTGCAATTCATCTATGACTTGTTTATTAGAGACTTTTGGGGGAAATATTTTACCTAATTGAATTAGTAAATTGTTAAAAGACATTCCGGTCATGCAGTGGTGACTGTTTCAGGGGAAGCTGGCATTTCTTCAGAATTTAATTGAAAAGGCAAGATTTCAAATATTTTGTTTGCTGTTCCCAGGTTAGTCATCAGGTAAATCAGAATAACAACTCTTAGTATATTTCCCGTAATACCAATTAGTCCCACTCCCATGCCATGTCCTCTTCCTAGCAGATGCATCCTTGAAGCTTTCCTCTCCATGTCCAGACCTTGTCAGACAACATGGTTAGAAGAGGACGCAACACATATGAACTTTTGAAGTATTTGTTCTAGTTCTGTGAAGTATGTCTTTATTCTTTTTCATTAATCTTCATCCTCTTGACACGTGCGGTTACCACCATCTTTCATAAACACTTCTTTGGTCATTTCTGTAGGAAGCAGTCAATCCTTTTTCTTGCCTAGAGCTTATACCATTGGAATGATGTTTACTTCTACTTAAAGATATTGGGGATATGCTTTGTGGTCCTACGTATGTCCAGGTAGCAGGGCAGTACTAGTGATGATAATTTTGAAAGTGTTTTATGAAGTGTCACCTCACTGTAAGGAGGAGTTAATTCCTGGTAGATGCCTTGTACATTATAAGATTTTGATAAATATTTCTTGGATTATACATTTTGCCAGAATAAAAAATACATATTTGGTATCATCAGTTGATAACTTCGGCTCATACTTTTGATGTTTCAGTTGAGTTTTGCTGGCCCCTAGATATAGATGCTAAGCTTGTTTGGGTACAAAAGAGATTTATTTGGTTTACATACTTACATGTAGTAAAATTTACACTTTTTAGCATCCAGTTCTGTGAATTTTAAAACATGTATAAATTTGTGTAACCACTACCACAGTCAAGATAGAAAACAGTTCCATTGTACCCCCAAATTTTCCTGTGACCACTTCTAGTTAACACTTCCCTTTACCCTACAACTTCTGTCAAATACTGCTATGTTTTATGTCCCTATGGATTTGCCTTTTCCGGATTGTCATATAAATGGAATTATTTTGAGTCTGGCCTTTTTATGTTAGCATAATTATTTGAGATTCATTCATGTTGTTTAGGATTTTTGAATAGCGTTCCATTGTATGCATGTCCCAGAGTTTGCTGAAGGACATTTGGATAATTTCCAGTTTTAGACCATTAAGAATAAAATTGCAGTGAACATTGCAGTACATTTCTTTGTATGGACATATGTTTTTATTTCTTTTGGTTAAATACCTAGAATTGGAATTGCTGGGTCATAGTAAGCATATGTTTATCTTTATAAGAAACTATGCAGCTGTTTTCCAAAGTAGTACACCATTTTTCGTGCCCATTAAAAATGTATAAGAGATTCAGTTTTTTCACATCCTCACTGGGACATAGTATTATAATTTTTACCATTCTGGTGAGTGTATAAGTAATATGTACTTTTTGTTGTTATCATTATTTGTTGTCTTTTGTTTTGCATTCCCCTGTTGACAAAAGGATGCTGAACATTTTTTGCCTGTGTGTTCATTGGTCATTCATATATATATATATATATATATGTGTGTGTGTGTGTGTGTGTGTGTGTGTGTGTGTATGTATATAGTGTTTTCTGAAGTATTTGTGCAGTCTTTTACCCATTTTTTAATTAGTTTGTCTTAGCATTGATGAGTGATAAGTCTTCTTTTATAACACAGATGGGATATTATTCTGAAGCTGCTGGGATCCTTCTTGACACTGAGGAGGGAGGCCACTCTGGGAATGGAGCAAATACTGAGGAAATCTGAGCGCGCGCGTCCTCTCTCTCTCTCTCTCTCTCTCTCTCTCTCTCTCTCTCTCACACACACACACACACACACACACACACACGAGTCACACATTCCTACAAATATCAGCTAAACCTCTCAATCTGATCAGATTAGCTCAATAGCCTAAATCAATAAGTTACTTTAAAAAAGCCAATTCTGTCTGGTTTTTCTGTCTCTACCAGCTAAAACGATCATAATTAATACATTGTGTATGTTTTAAAGACTTAAGTCAAAATACAATAAAGAGTAAGAATCAAACAAAAGCAACCATGATGCACAGTTACATGTACATGCATATATTCTTTCTGAGTAATCATCTGTTCCTTCCATGAGCTCGATTGAAAGTGCTCTCTCTCAGGAACTCATCTTTAGGACTTGCCTTCCCTGATTTGTCTCTATCCAGCTTCTTTTCTGACTTTTTAAAAACTGTTGCTGAACTTCAGAACTTGGTGTTATGGTCTCCCAAATTCTCTTCCCTACCTCTGTGCTCATTTCTGGCGTCAGCATATTTATCACCTTGTTACTGAGATTGCTCTAGTTGGATTCTGCTGTATTCTGTGAACTGGGTTTCCTCTAGGGGATGCATACCTGCTTTTTACTCTCCTTGGAGACTAGGTACAGAGACTTGGTTGTACCAGAGTTAGGTTGTAGTTAGTTGTTTGTGGTGGCCATGCGGAAGAGAAAGGAAGACACATGTTATAGGACACCCTTAATTCTGATTCAAGTCCTGTGACCTCTTAGAAACAATGTCCAGAAACCCAAAGGCCTGATGACTCATACTTCTGCATTCTTCTCCTAAAACCCAAGCATGGTCTTCTCCTTGACAGATAGATGTCATTGTTGCAGGAACCCTCTTCTTTTTTCTCTTAAAATAGCTAAACCATTTTAAAAGAGAGTTATATAGTTTTCCTTACTGCAGTCACAGAGAAGTAGAAAGAGGAAGACAGATTATATTGTTCTAAGTTGTTAGAAACCTATTCATGGATTGCTGTGATCTAAGCCAGGAAAGAGTTTGCAGTTGTCTCTGATCAGTTTATAATGGAAAACATTGGCAGGTAAGGTTAAAATAGTTAAAAGGTCAGTGGACATTGAGAAGGTCAAGGTCTTTGAATGGTAAGCCAAAGAACAGTTAGTTTCTCTAGGGAAGAGAAATCTATAGAAATTTTTTGAGTCAGAAGATAATTTAATCAGATATTTATTTCTAGAAATTTGTAGGATAGTGGCATTGAGAATACCGGGGAATTTGTGGAGATATAAGAGTGCTTGTAAGCCCAGCTGGTGTGGCTTAGTGGATTGAGCATTGTCCCATGGACTGAGAGGTCCCGGTTTGATTTCTGGTCAGGGCACATGCCTGGGTTGTGGGCTCTATCCCCAGTAGGAGGTGTGCAGGAGGCAGCTGATCAATGTTTCTATCTCTCCGTTACTTTCCCTCTAAAAAATAAAAACATAATAAAAAACAAAAATATAGTGCTTGTAAAAAGACAAGTGAAGGGTTTGGTGAAGCAGTATATTCAGTAGTAGGAAGAGTCAAATGTGGTTGTAGGTTTGAAAGGTTTGAAAAAGTGGTCCATGTGGTGTTAAAAGGAGACCAGAATGGGAACTTCTGTGAGAGGAAGGACTAGAGTAGTTTTTGATGCTTTGAATGTAAGGAGATAGTAGCATATAAAGATGGAATTGTCTAGAAGACACTGTGTTAGGTACTATGTTCAGTGTTGGGCTAGAATAGTGAGCAAATAGGCAAAAAATGTCCCTGCCTTCATGGAGCTTGCATTCCACTGGGACAGACATAATAATGTAAATACAATTCTATGCTTAGTGTGCTCAATAGTGATAAGTACTGAAGATGAAAAATAAAATAAGAGAGATAAGAATTTTGGGGATGTGATTGAGATTTTAAATAGGGTGACTGAAGAAGGCCTCATTGAGAAGGTGACTTTGAGTAAGAACCGAAGGAAATGAGGGAGCTGTCCTTGTGGTAACCTTGAGGAACAGCAGATATGAGCCTAATGTGTTCAAAGGACAGCAAAGAGGCTGAGCTGGAGAATAGTTGAAGATGACATCAGAGGGCTCGTGGGGTTGGGGTATATAGATTAGGTAGGGGCTATGTATCAGTTAGGAGTTGGGTTTTAGCTCTAATGGAGGTGGAAAGCCTTGGGGGATTTAGAGTACTGACATGATAGGACTTGTGTTTCTCTGTCTGCTTTGTTGGGAATAGACTGAAAAGGGGCAAGGGTAGAAGATCCCTTACAAGGCTGTTACCTATATCCAGGTGAGAGAGGTGATGGACCATGGTGGCAGTGAAGGTAGAATTGACAGGATGAGCTAACAGATGTGATGGTGGTGGTGGTGGTGGTGGTGGTGTGTGTGTGAGAGGGGGGGAGCGAGAGGGGGTGGTTAATTGACATAGAAGGATAACAGGATTTTGGCCTAAGTAACAGAAGAATGGAGATAATTTGTTCTGTTCCTATTAACTAAATAAAAGGTATTTTTGGAACTACCTTAAGTAAACAAAGTTCCCAATAACAGATACGCCTTTAAGAATGTCTGTAATACGTCTTTAAAACGATAGTGTTCATGGTCATATTTTATAATGAAAGAAGCTATTGGCAAGCTTTGTCAGGAATTCTCTGTGGAAATATCAATTGCTTTTCTTGGCTCCAAGGTATTTCCTGAACAGTGTATTATACTTTGTCCCAAGTGTGCCATTAAGGGATTTGAAAGTTTGTTCAAACATGTGTGGCATGTGAGTGCTGTCACTTAAGCCTGGCTGGAGGAGCCAAGCAAAAAAAAGTAGTTCCTAGGTGGACTTTGACATGCATTAGGTCTGAACCAGAGGCTCAGGTAGTGGGATGGGCAGGGCATTATCTCCTGTGCACAAAGTCTCCAGCCAACACCATCTAAATTAAACAGCCCTGTCAGCAGAAAGTGTAGGTGGACAGGTATATGTCAATCTTCTAGAAAAGCTCCATTATACCAAGTTGATAGCAACCCCCTTGCTAGGGGAATGTAATAGAATTTATTTGCTGGAACAGAATTTTCCAGTGCTAATATAGACTTTCTCTTTTTTTTTTTTTTTCCTCATTCGAGGACATTTTTCCATTTTTTGTACAGACAGAGTGGAAGGGAGAGAGAGGAAGAGAGAGAGAGGGAAACATCGATGTGAAAGGGACACATCGAGTGGCTGCCACCCGCACGGCCCTACCAGGGCCGGGGACAAACTGCAACCGAGGTACATGCCCTTAGCGGGAACAGAACCCGGGTCTCTCCGGACCGCAGGCGGACGCTCTAACCGCTGAGCCAAACTGGCCAGGGCGACTTTCTCTTTTTTATAAGATTTAAAATAGCACTCTTCAAAGATGGCTTTTATGTCAAGGAAGGGCTTTTCTATATCAGTAAATAAGGAAACTATGAATTGTTTCACGTTTGGAGTTTGGGTAGGCCATGTGTGATGGAAGAGTTACTTGGCATTTTTATTTGGGATTCCATTGGAATTGTTTGGTTACAGGGACTCTTTCTGTTGCTGTCCAGTGCAATACATGATTACTATATTAATTTTAAAAAGAAGGGGATGAAAATCTAATCAATATCAAACAGTTTTGAAGTGGCCAGATTATTGATTCTGGTAAATTTCAGTTGCTATTTGCAGTTGATCTAATTTACAGCTCAGTGTAATTGTCCCCCTCTCCCCTCCACCCTTCAGGGAATGGATCGGTCTTTACAACTCTGAAGGAATCAAGAAATGCCCTTGGAAGTTGTGCTCAGATCTATACTTTCTCTTTATGTAGGCATTTGTGACTTTTCTTGTTAAAATAGTTTGTTTTTTCAAATTGGGGAATGGTCAACTGTATGGTTACTTTGAGTTTATATTGAAATTGGAGTTATAATTTAGATATGAAGCTCTAGGGTTATTTTAGAAAAATGCATTTATTTAAATGGCTTCCAGTTTTATTGATTTGCATGTATTTATATTTCCTTCTTATGGTGATAAATTTCAACAGTGATAAAATAACTGATGACTCCTGGTCTCCAGACATGGTTCATGGGGGAGAGTGCAGTATCGTGCTGACAAGCATCTCAGGTTAGCTGACTCTTGCTGCTTGGTGGTTATTTCACTCATATCTTGCAATTTTTAAAGAATGTTTCTTTTAGAGCTGATTCAAGCCTTTCTCATTCCCTTCAGAAGAAGAGAAAAGGAAACCAATTTTCATTAAGCATGTTTTATATGCCAAACATTTTGGGACCCTCTGGGCAATATAAAAATGAACGTGACATGGTATGCTGCCTGGTTGGAAAGAGAAATATGCAAATTAATAAATGGAATATAACCTGGTTAAGAAACCTTAGGATGAAAGAATAGTTAAGGAATAGCAGTGAAACATGGGAAGGAATAGAATATTTCTTAAGAGAGGGAGAGTAGTCAGAGACACATTCACAGAAGAGCTGGGACTTGAATGTTGATTATTTGCCAGTCAGACAAAAGATTGAGGCATTGTGTGCAGTGGATGTTAGTGGTGGGGAGCTGTCTGCAAAGCTCACTCTGAATCTATTTGCAGGAAATCTCTCATAGGAGTGTCCAGCTTCAGAGCATTGGACCTTGAGCCCTAGATATGTGTGCTTGTCACAGCTCTGCTATTTATTAGTTGTGGGGTTGTTTTTTCCTTTGTGAGATGGAGATAATTATTCTCCTCTCTATCACTTGGGGTCATTGTGTGGGTCAAATCAGTTAGTATATGTAAATATTAAGAGTGATAATAAAAGCCTTAGTGTTTATTATGATTAACATATTTATAATTATATTAAAATGATCTCTACTTCATTAACTCCTCTCCCTTGTTGAACTTCTATATTTTAGTCTTTAATCAGGGCCATAGTCTCAGCTTCTCTTTTCAGTTGACACTTGGCCCTGAGACACCTTTACTTTATTGTTAACCCACTGTGGTTAGTTCTCTAATCTGGATTTTGGTCCCCCAAGGCACTCTTCCATCTTCATACCTACATTTCCAGCTGCCACCTGGATGGTCCTTTATCACCTGGAATTCTAAGGTCTAAAAACTGAATTTGTATAAATTCACTTATTAAGCTCCCTATCATGTTTCATGTACCTGTGCTAAGAGCTTTCATATATTATCTTAGTGTTCACAATAACCTTATGATATTGGATACTCTTGTCCTCATTTTAAAGCTAATGAATTCAAAGGGATTAAATAACTTTCCCAAAGTTATTTAATGGCTAGTAAGCGGCAGAGCCATGACGCAAACCCTGTTTGTGTACTAGAGTTCCTGCTCTTAACTACTTTTTTCTACTTCTTTACTTTAGTTGTTTTACAGTAGACCAGACTCATTAAGTTGGCATTCTGGACTTTTCATGTCTTCTTCATCCTCCCTTCTCACTCTTAATGTACATTTCAGTATTATTTGCCTTTCCTAAAGGAAAGTCTGAATTTTCTTACCTCCTTGATTTTGCATCTCTGTCCTTTCCCAGCTCAGTTTTCCCCTTTCCATGTGCTCACCTGTCAGAACCCAGAGGGAAGCAGGCCAGGGCAGCAGTCGAATGGCTCTGCTTTCTACACCTCACAGTCCTCGTCTGTTCTACAAAGGGCTGGGTTAGTTTACATTCATACCAGCACTATGTTGCTATACATTTTTGCTAACATTTGCTGTTGTCAAGATTTTTAGTTTTTGCCCAATTGTGGGATTATAGTGATATCTCATTGTGGTTTTATTTTGCATTTTTCTCATGATTAAGGAGGCTGAGCACTTTTCCGTCTTTATTAGCTATTTCGAATTTCCGTTTTGTGACATGTCTTTAAGCTTTCCCCCATTTCTCTCTATTGGGTTGTCTGTTTTTCATTGGTCTGTAGGCATTCTTTATACATTCTAGATATGAGCACTTCTATGGTTTATCTTTAAAATTTGTTTATGTTATCTTAGAATGAAAGGAAAATTTTAATTTTTAACGGAGTTGAATTTATTATTTTCTTTTATGGCAGTGCTTTTTATGTATGTTTAAAACATATTTCCCTATATATTTTCTCATATATTATTTTCTAAAATTCTGGAAGATTAGCATCTTCCTTAGCCATTTTCCACTCACATAATTGCATAGTGTCTCTGACTCAGCAAATGTTCTTGTCTTTGAAGGAGGGGGATTCTACAAGGCATTTTGCCATTCTATTTCTAACACTAGGTTTATGTTCCTCTTAAAGTAGAGAAGTTATGCTACACCTACCCAGCTTTTCCCAAAGGTCTATCTGTCTCCTCTCTTGGGTCCCTCAACTCAAGATTCTGACCTTAGGCCTCCTTCCTTTTCCTTTCAGTGGTAAGCTTCTCATAGCCTCCCCTCAACTTCCTCCCTAATGGTTTTCAGGGTTCCTCCCAGTGCAACTGAAGAGGCAAGATTATTGCTCTCCATCCCCCAGAGAGTGAGGATTGCAGCCTGATGGAGAAAGGGGATCACCTTTCCTTATCATAACTGCACACTACTCTATCACCCTGTTTTACCGTCCAAGAGGAGACAATAGTAGATTACGGATCTATCCTTGGTAAAACTAACTGTAGGTGTATCTAACATATGTTACTGAGTGTGTATATGCATATGTGTGTACACATTTGTGTTTGGGGAAGGGGAGTTAAAGGAAATTAAATTAAGTGTTGTAGAGTGCTATTTCTTGAGCATTTTTAGTAGCTGCAAGTGACACTTTAATTTCAGATCAGTACTCCCCAGTTGATCTCTCCTATATTTATACTGTTGAATTTTATTAGCAGGGTTTATGTGATGCTTATCCCACCCTGTTCATGGAACAAGACTGAGAGTGAAAAAGTTTTGTATGACCCAGTGATTTGATCTCCTCACCAACCTGTTTCTGTCCTGTCCTCCAGAGACTAGACTAACTCTCCAAGGGAGAACTATTCCCAGCTGCAGCATACACTTGGAATAATACATGCAGTCAGCTGCTTCACTGTCTCAGGCGTGTGGAGGAAACCAGAGGAATTTTTATTTTTTTTCATTATTTTATCTTATTTTTGTTACAGATGTTTCTCCTTTTCTCTTCAATGACACCCTCCTTCCAATCCCGCCCCTCCACCCCCAGCATTGTTGTCTATGACCATGGTTATGCATACATGCATATAAGTTCTGTGGTTTATCTCACCCCACCCACCCTGTCCCCCTCTTCTGAGGTTTGTCAGTCTGTACTCTACTTCTTTGTCTCTGGGTCTATTTTATTCATCTGCTTGTTTTGTTCATTATATTCCACAAATAAGTGAGAAATCATGTGATATTTGTCTTTCTCTGATTGGTCTTGTTTTGCTTAGGATAATACTCTCTAGGTCCTTCCATGTCGTCTCAAATGATAAGAGATCTTTCTTTCTTACAGCTACATAGTATTCCATTGTGTATAAGTAGCACAGCTTTTTTATCCACTCATCTATTGATGGACACTTGGGCTATTTCCAGATCTTAGCGATTATAAATAGTGCTGCTGTAAACATGGGGGTACATATATTCTCCCTGATTGGTGTTTCAGGCTTCTTAGGATATATTCCTAGAAGTGGGATCACTGGCTCAAATGGCAGTTCAATTTTTAATTTTTTGAGGAAACACTATATTCTTTTTCATAGTGGCTGCACCAGTCTGCATTCCCACGAGCCATGTGCTAGAGTCCCCTTTTCTCCACACCCTCACTAACACTTGTTGTTTGATGATTTGTTGATGGCGGCCATTCTGGCAGCTGTGAGGTGATACCTTATAGTTGTTTTAATTTGCATCTCAAACCAGAGGAATTTTTAAATTCCTAAGTTTACCAGGTCAGTAATGTATCCATTCTCCTCAGGCTCCTTGCCTCTTACTCGGAGCCCAGAGCTCTCCAAAATATTGACCAACCTGAACTGGTAGCCTTTAGCACCAGACTCTTTACTTTCCTTACTCTGTACTTGTTTACGGAGTATTTTCTCTCTTTTTGTAGATATGCATTTTTCTGTGGAGGAAGGGTTCATAACTTTTATCTGATCTCAGATTTAGGGATCTGCTAAACTTCAAAGTAGGGAACTATTGAACTCGACTTTTCAACTTTTTCTAGGTCAATCCCACAGAAGAAGCCCTCCTCCTTTACATATTCAAGGAAAATTGGGCTTCTAATTTCTGACTCACATACTCTTATATTTGGAAACTGTTCTGAAAGCTCTCTTTCATCCTGATGACCTTTTATATTTATTCATTGTTCTACCCATTTATTCATCTGTTTATTAACCAAATATTGAGTACCTAGATTGATTATGCAAATTGCTGTAGAATATACAAAGGTATAATAGGTGAGCATATAGTCTTAACAGATGAGGTAAATCATATATATAGATGATACTAATATAGTGAAGAAATTGAGAAGTGCCATAGAAGAGGTATAGATAAATTGCTTTGGGACTTCAGAAAAGGGAGAATTTATTTGCCTCAGGCAGGTGAGGGTGATGGGATGGGGAGGAACTGGAAGACTATGTGGTGGATTCTGGGTTATAAAAAATCCAAGCCATTTGGATTAGGTTTTGTGAGATGGATAGATCAATATATGGAAATGTTAGATGTAGTGTGCCATCTCTGGTTCTTTATTTATTCCAATGAGACTTGAGTACATGCTGTCAGGCCTAACCACAGTCACTTCATGGAGTTTACAGTTTATCAGGGAAGATCAATTCCATGTAAGTAATTTCTTAATTAATTAGTATATTCATTCATTCAATATATATATACATATATATATTTGAGTGATTACTAAATGCTGTTCTCAACTCTTGAAATTCAGCAGTGAGTAAAGTAGATAGCCTCTGTGCTCATGAAACCTAAATTCTATTTGGGAAACAGAAAGTAAGTAAGTATGTAATGCATTCGCAGGTAGTGATAAGTACAGTGATGAAAAATAAACCAGGGTGAGAGGGTAGAGTAATGACAGTGAGGTGGTGCTGTTTTAATTAATCAGGGAAGACCTTTCTGAGAGGAGGATATTTGAGCAGGGACCTGAACAAAATGAAGAGAGCCAGCCCTGTGAATAGTTGGACAAAGAGTTTTACAGATAGAGGGAATAGCAAATGTGAAAACCTCAAGATGGAAGGCTTTAATATTCTAGGAATAGAAAAACAACTCTAGGATTGTAATATAATTAGCAAAGGAAGAAGTTGTAGAAAGTGAGAATGGAAGAATAGACATGGGCCAGATTTGGCAAGGCCTTGTGGCATGGTGATAGAAGGCTGTTCGGAAGCCAATGGGAGAAGGACATGATCTGATTTATGTTTTAAAATGATCACTCTAGCTGCTTTGGTCCAAAATGGAAACCAGGAGACCAATTATTGTAGTAGTTCAACAAGAAGGTAAAGGTTGCCTGGATTTGTGTAGTAACAGTGGAAATGGCAGGAAGATGGATTATGAAGGAAGGGCTGATGGGCTCTTCTGATGGATTAGATATGAGGCATGAGAGGGAGATCCAAGGGTAATACCATGGTTTGGTGCCATTGGCTAAGAGAGGGAGTGCTGGGAGAGGAGTGGGTTCTGGTGAGGACCCAAGAGTTCTCTTTTTGAGGTGCCACCTGACATCCAAATGAATATCTAGTAGGGAATTGGATATGAGCCTGGAATTCAAGGAAAAGGTTGAGGATAGGCATTTAATTTGGGTAATTAATAGCACATAGAGACATTTAAAGCCATGAAACAGGATAAAATCACGTAGGGATTAAGTATAAAAGGATCCCTTTCCCTGGTGATGTTGCATGCGTTTCTCTGTTTCCTTTATCAAATCAGATTCAAGTTCAACTTTTGGGGGAAAGGTACTTCATAGTTAGTTGTATGTACTTCCGATTATGGTGCATGAGGAAGCACTTTGGTTCTTTCTTTTTTAAAGATATTTATATTGACTAGTGGGTTCAGGTATTGCCACCCTGGTACATCTGTTATAAAACCCTATCCCCATCAGGTTATGACATTGATTTTAGTAATCATTGATGATCATATCCTGAATCCATTATTTCAATAGGTATAGTAAAATGGTGGTATTGAATGTCTTTCCTTCCATTTTAATTAGCTAAAACTCTTCTATGAAGAACCACTTTACTTCATCAACTATTCGGTTAACTTGAGATACAGGAGTTAGGATAAATACTTGGAATTTTCTAAGGTTGACCACAGAGAGCCCTTTTATGATGATTCCTAAGTCCTTTAGACAAGATTGTATTAGCCTTTGATAATTTCCTTGTTTTCCTGTTGTGATAAGATGGTCCAGGATAATCTTGTTTGTTTTCTATTCCAGACTTGAATTAGCCATTTCTCTAAGGAACCCCACAATCCTCACTCTTAACCAATATGGAATGGTTTTAGAGTACCTTTTGTGTCCTGTGATCTTATGATGATTTCCCCCTACCCCCAAAACATGTGTTCTATTCTTGTGTGTATTGGGATAACTCAATAAGAATGAAAGTACATTTAAAATGCAGGATATTAATTTATATTTTAATTTTTTCTCTTTATTGATTTTAGAGAGAAAGGGAGGGGGAGAGAGAGATAGAAACGTTGATGAGAGAGAACATCGATTGGCTGCCTCCTGCATGCCCCCCACTGGGAATCGGGCCCACAACCTGGGCATGTGCCCTGACCAGGAATTGAACTGGCAACCGCTTGGTACATGGCTTGATGCTCAACCACTGAGCTACACCGGCTGGGCTTAATTTATATTTTATTTTATTTTTATTTTTATTTATTTTATTTTATTTTTGAATATCTTACAATTTTATTTTATTTTTTAAAAAATCTTTATTGTTGAATGTAGAATGTGTTACAGATGTTCCACATTTTCCCTCATTGACCCCCTCCTCCCCACTCCTGCCCCTCTCCCGCCCTTTCCCATACTATTGTCTGTGTCCATTGGTTATGCATATAAGTTCTTTGGTTTATTTCTACCCCCCCAACCCGTTTCCCTTTGAGGTTTGTCAGTCTAGCAATGAATTTGTACTTCTTAATCCCCTCACCTTTTTCACCCATTCCCCCACCCCACTCCCATCTGGTAACCAACAAAATGTTCTCTGTATCTATGAGAATGTTTCTGTTCTGTGTGTTCATTTTGTTTGTAGATTCTATTGCCGATAGATATGTATTCATTGCCATTTTGTTTGTTCATATATTTTATCTTTTTCTTCAAAAAGACTCTTCATCATTTCATGTAATAACGGTTTGGTGGTGATGAACTCCTTTAACTTTTCCTTGTCTGGGAAAGTCTTTATATGGCCATCGATTCTAATGACAGCTTTGCAGGACACAGTAATCTTGGTTGTAGGTTCTTGCTTTTCATCACTCTGAATATTTCTTGCCACTCTCTTCTGGCCTGCAAAGTTTCTTTTGAGAAATCAACTGACAGCCTTATGGGAACTCCCATGTAGGTAACTAGCTGCCTTTCTCTTGCTGCTTTTAAGATTCTCTCTTTGTCTTGAACATTTTGCATTTTGATGATGATGTGTCTTGGTGCGGGCCTCTTGGGGTTCATCTTGTTTGGGACTCTCTGTGCTTCCTGGACTTGTATGTCTGTTTCCTTCACCAAGTTAGTTTTCTGCCATTATTGTTTCAAAGAGGTTTTCGATTTCTTTTTCTCGCTCTTCTCTTTCTGGCACCCCCAAGATGCGAATGTTGGCACGCTTGAAGTTGTCCCAGAGGCTCCTTACACTATCCTCATTTTTTTAAATTCTTTTTTCTTTTTGCTGTTCCGATTGGGCGTTTTTTGCTTCCTTATATTCCAAATCAGTGGTTTGCTTCTTGGATTTGTGTACTCTACTATTGAATCTGTGTAAATTATTCTTTATTTCAGTTAATGCTCCTTCATTTCTGACTGTGCATCCATCATTTCTGACTGGTCCTTTTTTATGCTCTTGAGGCCCTCACTAAGTTTACTGAGGTTCTCACTAAGTTCATTGAGCATCCTTATAAGCAGTATTTTGAACTCAGCATCTATTAGGTTGCTTATCTCCATTTTGCTTAGTTCTTTTCTTGGGGTTCTGTTCTGTTGTTTCATTTGGGACCTGTTTCCTTGTCTCCTCATTTTGGCTGCCTCCCTGTGTTTGTTTCTGTGTATTACTTAACGAGAGGTATGGTGCTATCTGAGACCAGATGCTGCTCATTTGAAAGAATTTAGGTAAAACCTGAAGCAGGATCCAAGACAGGCCAATCCTATGGTTAAGCAAGTGGCAACAGCTTGGGTGGGCATGAAAGTTGGGTGGGGCAGGGCCTCAGGGGCTCACCAGGGCGGGGCTACCAGTGTGAGCCAGGTTGCTGGAGTCCCAGATATGGCTTCTGTCTGCCGCCCAAGGGAAGGACTCACCAAAGGAACAAAGGCCTCTGACAGCACATTTGTCCCGGAGAAAGCCCCCTCTCCAGCCCTCGCTCCAGTGCCAAACAGCTCAGTTCTTCCCTGTATGTCTCTGGTGCCCCTCGAGCTGCCTCCCCTCCAAGCTTAGAGGGAGAGAGTCCGATAAGTCCGTGCGCCGGCCCTTAAAGGAGCTGCCTGGGGCTCCAGCCGCTTCAGCTTCCCTGAGCCTCAGTTCCTGCTGGTTTTTCCAGCCAGAAGTTATGGGGATTCTCTTCCTGGCACTGGAACCCTGAGTGGGGCACCTGGTGTGGGATGGGGACCCCTCAGTCCTCAGGGAGGACCTTCTCAGCCGAGGTGTCCTCCTGATTTTTATCCACCACACGTGGGTGTGGGACCAGCCCGTTCCCTCCATCCCTCTTACCAGTCTGGATGTGGCTGCTGCTTTAATTCCGTAGTTGTAGGACTTCCATTCAGCTCGATTTCAGGCAGTTTTGAATGATGGTTGTTCTGTAGTTGTAACTTTGATGTGGTTGTGGGAGGACGTGATACCGCGTTTACGTACGCCGCCATCTTGACCGGAAGTCCCTTAATTTATATTTTAATTACACAGTTTCAAGTGACTTGATGTGTTCATTAATTACTGCTATTTTATTGAAACTATTTGACATTATGTAATGTTTTCTCTTTTTTTTTTTGTTTAGTGAATTATTCTACACATCAACAACTGCCTCACGCACATAGTAGACAGTTAATAAATCTTTGCTTAATGAAGGAAAGAGTAAAGAATAATTGCAGTGCTTACATCCTGGTAGCTAGACATGTAGATTCTAAATGAGTACATATTCTTCCTGATTGGTGTCTCAGATTTCTTAGGGTATATTCCAAGAAGTGGGATCACTGGGTCAAATGGCAGTTCAATTTTTAATTTACGTTATTTTGGGAGAAAAGAATAAAACTTACTAATAATTGCTTAAGTTTCTAAGTTTACAGAATTATTATATTGCTATATCCTGCCTCACATAATATTTTTTTAATTTAATTAATTAATTTATTTATTTATGCATTTTTATTTATTTTTTTGTTACAGTTATTTTACCTTTTTACCCCATTGGCACCCGCCACCCCACCCCACCTCCGCCCCGTCCCCGGCTTAGTTGTCCATGTCCATTGGTCATGCATAGATGCATATAAGTTCTGTGGTTTATCTCTTCCCACCCCCCCACCCCCCATCCTCTCTTCCGAGGGATGTCATATTTCCATGTGTCTGGGTCTACTGTATTCCTCAGACTGTTATGTTCATTATATTTCGTATATAAGTGAGATCATGTGGTATTTGTCTTTTTCTGCTTGGCTTCTTTCACTTAGGATAATACTTTCCAGGTCCCTCCATGTCGTCTCAAAGGATAAGAGATCTTTCTTTCTTACCGCTGCATAGTACTCCATTGTGTATAAGTACCACAGCTTTTTTATCCATTCGTCTACTGGTGGACACTTGGGCTGTTTCCAGATCTTAGCTATTGTAAATAGTGCTGCTATGAACATGGGGGTACATATATTCTTCCTGATTGGTGTTTCAGGCTTCTTAGGGTATATTCCCAGCAGTGGGATCACTGGGTCAAATGGAAGTTCAATTTTTAATTTTTTGAGGTAGCACCATATTGTTTTCCATAGCGGCTGCACCAGTCTGCATTCCCACCAGC
This sequence comes from Molossus molossus, assembly GCF_014108415.1. NCBI lineage: Eukaryota > Metazoa > Chordata > Mammalia > Chiroptera > Molossidae > Molossus > Molossus molossus. The sequence continues at coordinate 101,502,511 of NW_023425346.1, forward strand.
AGTGTATTAGAGTCCCCTTTTCTCCACACCCTCGCCAACACTTGTTGTTTGATGATTTGTTGATGGCGGCCATTCTGGCAGCTGTGAGGTAATACCTCATTGTTGTTTTAATTTGCATCTCTCTGATGATTAGTGCCTCACTTAATATTTTTAAAATTTTTATTTATTTATTTATTTATTTTGTTACAGATGTCCCTCCTTTTCCCCCCATTGACACCCTCCTCCCCACTCCTGTCCACCCCTGCCTTCACCATATTGCTATCTGTGTCCATTGGTTATGCATATATGCATATAAGTTCTTTGGTTTATCTCTTCCCACCCTCCCCCACCCTCCCCCACCCTCCCCCACCCCCTCGAGGTTTGTCAGTCTGTTCCCTACTCCATATCTCTGGATCTGCTTTGTTCATCAGCTTATTTTGTTCACTATATTTCACAAATAAGTGAGATCATGTGATATTTGTCTTTCTCTGATTGGCTTATTTCACTTAACATAATACTCTCCAGGTCCCTCCATGTCATCTTAAAGGGCAAGAGATCTTTCTTTCTTACAGCTGCATAGTATTCCATTGTGTACATGTATCACAGCTTTGTTATCCCCTCATTTACTGATGGACACTTAAGCTGTTTTCAGATCTTACTATTGTAAACAGCACTGCTGTAAACATAGGGGTGTTTATATTCTCCTTGATTGGTGTTTCAGGCTTCTTAGGGTATATTCCTAGAAGTGGGATCACTGGGTCAAATGGCAATTCCATTTTTAATTTTTTGAGGAAACTCCATATTTTTTTCATAGTGGCTGCACCAATCTAATGCTTCATTCTTATTGCTGGTGTAAATGTCCATCAGTTGTGTGCTTTCTGTACCCATTTCTGGCCTCAGAATGGAGAATTAAGAGTTTATGTTTTATATGAGAACATTTTGTAAACTCTTATTCACACGTAACTTTGTTTTTGTGGCTTCATTGGGAGTGCAATGACATGCTTTGTTGAGTTCTTTTAACATTACCTAGCATACTTGTTGGTCCCATGTGATGAAACCTTTTGAAGCAGTGTGATACTTCTGGTACTCGGGGCCTTTAAGGGAGAGGGGGTGAAAATGCATGTCAGGAAAATGAGAAGTGGATGTGGCATTTATGTAGGGTATCTTGTAGAGCTGAGTGCCAACCTGGCGTTGCTGCATCGCTCATCTCCATAAGGTAGTCTGTGTCAAAAAATAAAAATCCTTTTTCAGACTACATGGTGACTGTCCAATGTTGGAGTTTCTGAATGTGTAGTTTTTATCCTTAGGAAAGAAAAATGAAAAAAGAAAAATCTGCTCTTTTCCTTTCTTCCCTCTAGTGATTTACTAGAACTTTTCTATTTTCTTCAGGTAATTAAACCAGAGAGTGGTGACAAAGAAACAGAAGGTGCCTATGAATCAGATCTCCCTGAGGAGCTCTGTGGAAGCCATCTCCTGCAGCAGTCCCTGAAAGGCCATAATGACAGTCCTGATGTCATTACAGAGGCTCAGTTGGATGACAGTGACTCCGAAAATGGACATGGCAACACACAAAATGTTGTGGTTGATGGTGTTAAGAAACACTCAGTTTGTGTTCATGAAAAAGGTGAGTACCGGACTGCCTTCTGACATTTTATTTTACTAAATTGATAATCTTAGGTATTGGAATTCTCTCTGTGCTCCAGAATTAATCACATAACACATTTGGTATCTTCCCAGTTTCTAACCTGTGTCAGCCTTTAGGAAAGAGGGATTGGTGACTGACTTCTAGCTGCTGTTTATGAAGCGGGACAACGATGCCATTGGTGGTTTGTGTGGTCAGTGGTGGCTTTTGCCATTTCCTAATAGGTTTTGGGTTGTATTGATAGCTAACCCTCTTCCCCATCACCCCCACCCCATACCCGGCTTGTTGTCCGTGTCCATCGGTTATGCATACATGCATATAAGTCCTGTGGTTTATCTCTTCCCGCCCCCCACTACCCCCTCTTCTGAGGGTTGTCAGTCTGTACCCTACTTCCACATCTCTGAGTCTACCCAGTTCCTTAGATTGTTCTGTACATTATATTCCATAAATAAATGAGATCATATGATACTTGTCTTTCTCTGCTTGGCTTGTTTCTCATAGGATAATATTCTCCAGGTCCCTCCATGTTGTCTCAAAGGATAAGAGTTCTTTCTTTCTTACAGCTGAATATTACTTCATTGTGTATATGTACCACAGCTTTTTTATGCATTCATTTACTGATGGACACTTGTGCTGTTTCCAGATCTTAGCTATTATAAATAGTGCTGTTATAAAAATGGGGGTACATATATTCTTTCTGATTGGTGTTTCAGGCTTCTTAGGGTATATTCCTAGAAGTGGGATCACTGGATCAAATGGCAGTTCAATTTTTAATGTTTCGAGGTAACACCATATTGTTTTCCATAGTGGCTTCACCAGTCTGCATTCCCACCAGCAGTGTCCTAGAGTCCCCTTTTCTCCACACCCTCGCCAACACTTGTTTCATGATTCGTTGATGGCAGCCATTCTGACAGGTGTGAGGTGATACCTCATTTGTTGTTTTAATTTGCATCTCTCTGATGATTAGTAATGTTGAACATTTCTTTATATGTCTCTTGGCCATTTGAATGTCCTTTTTGGAGAGGTGTCTATTTAGGTCCTCTGCCCATTTTTTAATTGGGTTCTTTGTCTTCCTTTTTTTTTTTTATCCTCACCCAAGGACATTTTTCCATTTTTTGTTCGGATAGAGCGGGAGGGAGAGAGAGAGAGAAACATCGATGTGAAGGGACACATTGAGTGTCTGCCACCCGCACGACCAACCAGGGCCGGGGACAAACTGCAACTGAGGTATGTGCCCTTAGCGGGAACCGAACCTGGGTCTCTCTGTACCGCAGGTCGACGCTCCAACCGCTGAGCCAAACCAGCCAGGGCTGTCTTCCTTTTGTTGATTTGTATGAGCACTTTCTCTCTATAGATATAGGAAATTAATCCCTTATCTGATATATCATTGGCAATTATGCTCTCCCATACAGTGGGTTGCTTTTCCATTTTGATGATTGTATCTTTTGCTGTGCAGAAGCTTTTGAGTTTGATGTAGTCCTATGTGTTCATTTTCTCCTTTGTTTCTGTTGCCTTAGGTGATGTATCTGTGAAAATTCTGCTGCGTATGATGTCTGAAATTTTGTTGCCTACATTTTCTTCTAGGATTTTTATGGATTCATGGGTCACATTTAAGTCTTTTATCCATTTTGAGTTTATTCTTGTGTATGGTGTAAGTTGATGGTCTACTTTCATTTTTTTGCATGTAGCTGTCCAATTTTCCCAACACCATTTATTAAAGAGGCTGTCTTTACTCCATTGTATGCTCTTGCCTCCTTTGTCAAATATTAATTGAGCATAATGTCTTGGGTCCATTTCTGGGTTCTCTGTTCTGTTTCACTGGTCTATATGCCTGATCTTGTGCCAGTACCAGGCTGTTTTGATTACAGTAGCTTTGTAGTATAACCTGATATTCTATATTGTGAACCCACCTACTTTGTCCTTCTTTTTCAAGATTGCTGTGGCTATTCGGGGTCGTTTTTGGTTCCATATGAACTTTTGAAGTATTTGTTCTAGTTTTGTGAAACATGTTGTTGGTATTTTGATGGGGATTGCATTGAATCTATACATTGCTTTGGGTAATATGGACATTTTAATGATGTTAATTCTTCCAATCCATAAACAAGGTATATGCTTCCACTTTTTTATATTTTTCTCTACTTCTTTTTCAATGTCCTGTAGTTTTTTGCAAATAGGTCCTTTACTTCTTTGGTTAGGTTTATTCCTAGGTATCTTAGTATTTTGCTGCAATGGTAAATGGGATTGTTTTTTTAGCTTCTCTTTCTGTAACTTCATCATTGGTATATAAGAATGTCATCGATTTTTTGACGTTAATTTTGTATCCTGCTGCTTTTCCAAATTCATTTATTAAGTCTAGTAGATTTTTGATGGACTCTTTAGGGTTTTCTGTGTATAATATCATGACATCTGCAAATAATGACAGTTTCCCTTCCTCCTTTCCAATTTGGATCCCTTATTTTTTTCTTCATGTCTGATTGCTGTGGCTAAGAATTCCAGTACTATGTTAAATAAGAGTGGCAAAAGTGGGCATCCCTGTCTTGTTCCTGTTCTTAAGGGAAATGCTTTTAGTTTTTGCCCATTAAGTATGGCTGTAGGTCTTTCATATATGGCCTTTATTATGTCGAGATATCCCTCTATTCCCACATTGCTGAGCATTTTTATCAGAAATGGGTGCTGGATTTTGTTGAATGCTTTTCAGCATCTATGGATATTATTATGTGGTTTTTATTCTTCATTTTGTTTATGTGGTGTATCACATTTATTAATTTGTGAATATTGTACTATCCTTGCATTCCTGGGATGAATCCCACTTGGTCATGGTGAATAATTTTTTAATATATTGCTGGATCTGATTTGCTAGTATTTTGTTCAGGATTTTGGCATCTATGTTCATCGGGGATATTGACCTGTAGTTTTCTTTCTTTGTAGTGTCTTTTTCTGGTTTTGGAATTAGAATTATGCTGGTCTCATAAAACGAGTTTGGAAGTCTTCCTTCCCCTTGAATATTTTGGAATAGTTTGAGGAGAATGGGTGTTAGTTCTTCTTTGAATGTTTGGTAAAACTCCCCTGTGAAGCGGTCCGGGCCTGGGCTTTTGTTTGCTGGGAGAGTCTTGATTACCTCTTCAATTTCCTTAGTTGTTATTGATCTGTTCAAGTTTTCTATCTCTTCCCAGTTCAATTTTCAGAGACTATGCGTTTCTAGAAATTTGTTCATTTTGCCTTGATTGTCGAATTTGTTGCCATATAATTGTTCATAGTACTTGTTAACGATCCTTTGTATTTCTGTGGTGTCAGTTGTTACTTCTCCTCTTTCATTTCTGATTTTGTGTATTTGGGTTCTCTCTGTTTCTTGGTGAGTCTAGCTAAGGGTCCATCAATCTTGTTTATCTTTTTGAAAAACCAGCTCTTTGTTTCATTGATCCTTTGAATTATTTTTTTGGTCTCTATATCTTTTATTTTTGCTTTGATCTTTACTATTTCCTTTCTTCTACTTGCTCTGGGGTTTTCTTTTTGTTTGCTTTCTGGTTCTTTAAGTTGTGAGGTTAGATAGTCTATTAGAAACTTTTCTCGTTTCTTGAGGCAGGCCTGTAGTGCTATGAACTTCCCTCTCAGAACTGCTTTCGTTGCATCCCATAGATTTCGTGTTGTTGTGTGTTCATTTTCATTGGTTTCCAGGAAATTTTTAATTTCTTCCTTGATCTCGGTAACCCATTCATTGTTTAATAACATACTATTTAGCTTCCATGTGTTCCAATGTCTTTGCATGTTCTTGTTGCAATTGATTTCTAGTTTCATGCTATTGTAACCTGAGAAGATGCTTGTGTGATTTCAATCTTCTTGAACTTGCAGAGACTTAGTTTGTGTCCTAACTTGTGGTTTATCTTTGAGAAGGTCTCATGTGCACTTGAGATGAATGTGAATTCTGCAGTTTTGGGGTGTAATTCTCTGTAGATATCTATTAAATCCATTTCGTCTAGTGCTTCATTTAGAGTCTCTGTTTCCTTGCTAATTTTTTGTCTAGAGGATCTATCCAGTGATGTCAGTGGGGTGTTGAAGGCCCCTGCTATGACTGTATTGCTGTCGATTTCTCCTTTGGAGTCCTCCAGAAGATTTTAAATATATTTTGGTGCTCCTATATTGGTTGCATATATGTTTACCAAGGTTATATCTTCCTGTTGGATAGATTCTTTCAATATTATGTAGTAGCCTTCTTTGTCTCTAGTTATGGCCTTCATTTTGAAATCTATTTTATCAGATATGAGTATTGCTACCACAGCTTTTTTTTCTTTCCGTTTGCTTGAAAGATTTTTTCCCATCCCTTCACATTCAATCTATGTGAGTCTTTTGTTGTGAGGTGGGGGTCTCTTGTAAACAACATATATATGAGTCATGAGAATTTCAATCTAGGCACTGACCAGGCCAGTCATTGAAAGATGATGAATCTTTTTTTTTTTTTTAATCCTCACCCGAGAACATTTTTCCATTTTTTGTACAGATAGAGTGGGAGGGAGAGAGAGGAAGGGAGAGAGAGAGAGAAACATCGATGTGAAAGGGACACATCGAGTGGCTGCCACCCGCACGACCAACCAGGGCCGGGGACAAACTGCAACCGAAGTACGTGCCCTTAGCGGGAACCGAACCCGGGTCTCTCCGGACCGCAAGCCGACGCTCTAACCGCTGAGCCAAACTGGCCAGGGCGAGTCATGCTTTCTTATCCAATCAGTTGCTCTGTGTCTTTTTATCGGAGCGTTCAATCCATTTACATTTACGATGATTATTGATGTGTATATATTTATTGCCATTTTTTGTTTAGTGCGGTTATATTTTTCTTCCTAGTTCTTCTACTAATTACAGCTGTCCTTTTAACATTTCCTGCAGTGCTGGTTTGGTGCTAATGTATTCCCTTAGCCTTTTTTTTTTTTTTGTGGTCTGGGAAGCTCTTTATTTGTCCTGCTATTTTGAATGATAGCCTTGCTGGGTAGAGTAGTCTTGGATTTAGATCCTTGTTTTTTATGACCTTGATTGTCTCATGCCATTCCCTTCTGGCCTCTAGTGTTTCTGTTGAGAAGTCAGCTGAGAGCCTTATGGGGGTTCCTTTGTAGGTAACCTGTTGCTTATCTCTTGCTGCATTTAGGATTCTCTATTTGTCTTTAATTTTTGGTATTTTAATTACTATGTGTCTTGGTGTGGGCCTGTTTGTGTTCTTCTTACTTGGGGCTCTCTGTGCTTCTTGAATATAAATGCCTTCTTCCTTCACCAAATTAGGGAAGTTTTCTGTCACTATTTCTTCAAATATATTCTCTAACCCTTGCTCATTTTCTTCTTCTCCGAGGACTCTTATGATGCGAATATTATTGTGTTTCCAATTGTCCCACAGTTCTCTTAAGGTGTCTTCCTGTTTTTTAATTTTTTTTTCCTTTTTGTTTTCTGATTGGTTGATTTTTTCTATCCTGTCACCTAATTCACTTATCCTGTCCTCAGCTTCATCTACTGTGCTGTTTAGTCCTTCCTATGTGTTCTTTATTTCTGCTATGTCATTCTTCATTTCTTCTTGGTGGTTTTTAATTTCCAATTGGTTGATTTTTAATGTTTCTAAGTCTTTACTCATGGTGCTCATGTCCTTACACATGCTGTTGAGCTTCATCAAGATCATTGGCACCCCCATGATGCTAATGTTGGTATGCTTGAAGTTGTCCCAGAAGCTCCTAACACTATCTTTATTTTTTTAGATTCTTTTTTTTTTTTTTGCTGTTCTGATGGATGTTTTTTACTTCCTTATATTCCAAATTGATGGTTTTCTTTGCAGCTTCACCTACTCTATTATTGATTCCCCGTAAGTTAATTTTTATTTCAGTTAGTGCATCCTTCATTTTTGACTGGTCCTTTTTTATGCTCTTGAGGTCTTCACTAAGTTCCATGAGCATGCTTATAACCAATGTTTTGAACTCTGCATCTGTTGGATTGCTTATCTCCATTTCATTTAGTTCTTTTCCTGGAGTCTTTTTCTGTTCTTTTATATGGAACATGTTTTCTTTGTCCTTCATTTTGGCTGCCTCCCTGTGTTTTTTCTATGTATTAGGTAGAGTTGCTATGTCTTCTAGGCTTTATAGGTCCAGTGACACAGCCTGTCTGATCACCCCAGGTCGGCCCTTGAGGTCCACCCTTCTGTTGTAATTGAGTCTTGATTGCTGTTGGCACATCAATGGGAGGGATTTACTCAGGCTGATCAGCTGCAAGGATTGGTTTTGCCCACTGACCTCTGACCTATGACCACCTTGGAGGATCAGCTATGCAGGGGCCCAAGACACAGAGCAAGACTTACTTTAGCAGGGCTCTGGTACCCACTGAGTCCACTCCTTGAGTGTGTCACTTGTGGAAATGTGGTTGGGTGGTGGTGCTTCAGCATGGCCTGAAGCTGTCCACTGGGGGTGCTGGCTCTGGGGCCAGGTCAGCCACTGCCTATGTTCTTCCTGGGGCCACCAGGCGTAAAGCTACAAAGTGATCTGCAGATGGCTGCTTCTTGTGCTGGGCTTGGAGTTGCCCAGGCAAAGCCAAACTGTGCACCAAGGCTAGCGGCTTCTAGTTCTAGGCCTGGGGCCACTATTGAGGAGTGTGGGGCTCACTGATACCAGATGCTGCTTGTTTGAGAGAAGAGGAAAATCTGAAGCCAATATAGTGGTAAAGCCACTAGAAACAGCTTGGGTGGCCCCAAATTTGGGTGGGGCAGGGCTTTAGGGAATCACCAGGGCAGGGCTAACAGTGTGAGCCAGGGTGCTGGAGTCCCAGACATGGCGCCTGTCTGTCTGCCCCATGGGGGAAGGGCTCACCAAAGGAACAATGTCCTCTGCCAGCACTTCTGTCCAGGAGAAAGCTGCCTCTCCAGCTCTTACCCTGATGCCAAACAACTTAGTTCTTTCCTGTATGTCTCTGGTGCCTTTCAAGCTGCCTCCCCCACACTGGAGCCCAGAAGGAACAAGTCGGAGTAATTCTGTGTGCGGGCCCTTTAAGAGGAACTGCTTGGGACTCCAGAAGCCTCAGCCTCCTTCAGTCTCAGTTCCCGCTGGTTTTACAGCCAAAAGTTCTGGGGATTCTCTTCCTGGCAATGGAACCCTGAGCTTGGGGCCTGGTGTGGGACCGGGAACCCTCAGTCCTCAGGGAGGACCTTCCCAGCTGAGGTAGCCTTCTGATTTTTATCTGTCACACGTGGATGTGGGACCAGTTCGTCCACCTCTGCCCCTTCTACCAGTGTCCATGTGGCTTCTTTTTTTTTTTTATCTTCACCTGAGGACATTTTTTTGCATTTATCTTCAGACAGAGCAGGAATGAGAGAGGGGGGAAGAGAGAGAGAAACATTGATGTGAAAGGGACACATCAAGTGGTTGCCCCCCACATGACTCCAACTGTGGCCGGGGACAAACTGCAACCGGGGTATGTGCCCTTAGTGGGAACTGAACCCGGGTCTCTCTGGTCTACAGGCTGACGCTGTAACCACTGAGCCAAACCAGCCAGGGCTCCATGTGGCTTCTTTAATTTTGTAGTTGTAGGACTTCCCTTTAGCTCAATGTCAGGCAGTTCAAAATGATGGCTGTTCTGAAGAGGCTGCTACTTTCTCACTGGTGGTGGGAGGAGGGAAGTACCTTGTTTTCTTATGCCGCCATCTTGACTGGAAGTCTCAACCAATCTTTAAAATTCTTACTAAAAGCCCTTCATTTCACCCTGTATTTTTCTTTAACTCTGCACATTTGAAAAGTATTTATGTAATTGGCAGTGGGAATGGATCACTTTAAATTTGATAAGTAGATTATTTTTATGTCGATGAAAGAACATCCAGCCTAAGAAAAAGTCTTACAAGAGTTTATTTGAGCCAAACTTATGACAACTCTAGGAGGCAAAATCTGAACAGATAGAAAAAATGTTCCAGAGAATGGCAGTTTTCCAGCTCATTTTATACATGAGAATCAGGATGGAGACATTACGTGGTTTACATGAAATTCATTGGTGGTAGATTAAGGGGGTAGGAGAAAGCCAAGCTGGGAAACCTCTGAGATTGGATAAAAAGCAAAATGAAGAGACACATACTTTTTTTTACTGGTGGGTACAGGATAGTTAACATTTACAGCACCTAGAGATGGTATGCAGGGGAACAAGATAACAATGAGGGGTTCTAGGGTCTGGAAAAGAAGACTGCTCTGAAATTTCAAAGGTATTTTGTTTTAGATGCACAAAGACAGTGGACAATTTCAAAGTTAAAGATTGATCTTTGTCAAGGAAGCAATAGGCCTAGGACATCACTACCTACCATGACCCAAGCACTACCCACCATGTCCTACTTTTATTTTTATTTTATTTTTTTTATCCTCACCCGAGGACATTTTTCCATTTTTTGTTCAGATAGAGCGGGAGGGAGAGAGAGGAAGAGAGAGAGAGAGAAACATCGACGTGAAGGGACACATCGAGTGGCTGCCACCCGCACGACCAACCAGGGCCGGGGACAAACTGCAACCGAGATATGTGCCCTTAGCGGGAACTGAACCCGGGTCTCTCTGTACCGCAGGCTGACGCTCCAGCCGCTGAGCCAAACCGGCCAGGGCCCATGTCCTACTTTTAGTTAGGAAGTTTTACACTGAGACCACCCTGTATGGTTACTTTAGGTCTCTGAGTTTGTAGGGCTGCCATGTAGGCCTCCTCATAGCTTATCAGGTTTAGTATGTGACCCCTTTTTCTATCACATTTACAAAGTATTGTTTGATTTCAAACCTTTAAGAAAAAACTAGTCTTATTTTTTCTGATCAAAATCTAAGCCATGGGTCCTCTGAATGCAGAAGATAACAATTGCAAACACATGGCAAGGAGCTCTGATCAAGGGCTCTACCTGACCACACACTGGGAAATGTAAGGGAAAGTAGCAGTGAAAATTGGAATATTTCAATGTATAGATTTCTAAGATGTTTTAAATTCAGGGTGGATATTTTCCAGCCAAATTGAGTTTTATGTATATTATGAAATGGAAAAGATTGACTTGGCTAGACCGACTAGATTATTAGTTTTTTTTATCAGGAAGAAGTTTCTGGCACAGTCCCCATGAAAGGCTAGAAGAAATGCCAGAAGATTACTAATGGAGGATATTCAGCAGACACCCTGTGATAGGGACTGGTGAGCACACCTCATTGACATCCTGAATAAAGCAGGGGGTGATTTCAGGTGACTACAGAAGAATCAGGCTGTTTCTCCACTGCTGACTAGCTAGTGACCTAGGGCAGCGAACATTTCTGAAAGCATGTATGGCTTAACTTTCCAACTTTGCAATTCTTTTTGAATGAAGAGGCTGCTATTTTCTCACTGCTCTACCAGGTGTGGTGACCTGAGGGCACCCAGGTTCTTTTTGTTTTATGGCCTGCTTAGATAACTAGTGGTTTCACTGTTCAGGGCCCAGCCAATTTTCTTTGGATGTCATCCTTTGACATTTCATTCTTCTGTTGTTGTTGTTTTTTTTCTTCTTTTAAAAACGATTGGATACTGTGACCCTCTTCTGAGAGTGCATATGTATTATCATAATGGCGTCAGTACTGTGAGTCATGTTTTTTCTATGAGAAAAGAGGGAAATAACCAGGACCCTAACTAGCCAAATCCTTCATCATTAAGATCACCAAGGGAGAGAGATACTTGCAGTCCAAAGTCAGGCAAAGGAGCACTTTAAAACTTACTGAGTATTTGGCCCAAAACTACTTCATGCAAATGGAGCTCTGATGATTGGACTTGGCAAACCTCAGCAGCCCCTTTCCCCCTGGGCTCTGAGGTGAGTGGATAAGATGCCTTGATTTCCTGTTAGTGGTTGGTACCAATATAAGGGCAAGGAAATATTGATGGATGGAAGTTGATGGCAAAATCGATGCCTGCGGTGGATACTAATAATTCACTTTGCCTTTTGTTTGTGGAAATGTGCTCTTGATTTGCCCTCTGTTGTAATTCCCCTCCTTCTCTCTTACAAATAAATATCATTGAGTGCTTTACAAGTCCACCGTATGCATGTTTTTTCTTTACTCTTTTTACGGTCTTTCTATCCTACCGTTATTTATATTGCTTCCTTACTAGCCCTGACTGAGGGAACAGCTTAATCCTTCCCTCAGTATCTGGTACAAATTTCTCTTTCCTGCTAGCCTCTAAATAGAGAGTTTGTGAAACCACATGGCTGTTTCTCATTTCTTGCCCTCTTGATATTTAGGAAAATTGCAATTTGCTCTTTTAAAAATCACGGTGTTTTTTAGGATATTTTAACCAGATTCTCTTGTCTGGATAATATAAAATCTGGTTACAGTTAAGATGTTAGTACTTTTTGCACCATTTAAGGTTTTGAAATTTGTTATTGAAACAAACCATAACCTTAAGAACATTATAAACTTTTCCTTAGACTTCTAGAAAGGTTCTTTGCTTTGTGTTGTAATTGCAAAAGGATTATTTATCCTATTTCACACTTATGTTCAAAAGAGTGTTTTTCATTTGCTTACTTAAAAAAATTTTTTTTCCCTTTATTGATTTTACAGAGAGAGGAAGGGAGAGGGAGAGAGAGATAGAAACATTGATGGGAGAGGACATAGATTGACTGCCTCCTACCACCACCCCCCCCCCCCCCGCCCCCAATCAGGCCCAACAACCTGAGCATGTGTTCTGACCGGGAATCAAACCAGCGACCTCTTGGTGCATGGGTCGATGCTCAACCACTGAGCCACACTGGCTGGACTGCTTACTTTTGTTTTAATATTATGTTTCTTTACCCAAAGCAAACGTTACATAGTGCATGTGTATGCATTATATATCCCTGTTTGCCCAGGAAACATTCATATCTTTAAGATAACTGCCAGTTTCTCTGGTAAGTGAGTAGTTGCTCCAGCTGTCTGCAACAAGTGCCTGTTGTTGCTTTAAGAGAAAAGTTTCTCTGGGCATCTCAGACCTACACAATAATTTTTTCTAGGAAGACAGCAAGATCTGCATCATCCTTAGTCCCTGAGAGACAATGGGTCAAAGACCTGGGTCCCTTTTGTAGGCCCAGTCCACATCCTCCTGACTCTGAGTTTTACCACTTCCCAGGCAGTAGTGTTTTTGTCAGCACAGAAATATGCCATCTGTTTAGAGATTGGAGACAGTCCAAATAAATTTTCTTTGGTATCAAATGAGTAGGTAATGGTTGCCTGATTTGCAAACTCCAAAGAATAAAAATCATCATGGCTAAGTGATACAGCTTGCCCATTGTAGCTCTCTGTGTTTTTCATCATCAGAATTTTAAGAACAGTTTTGGCTTCTGAATCTTGGTGACTATGCTCCAATCAGGTTCTGATGTACATTTCCTCTTATTTTCCTAAGTAGGGTCTACAAAAGATCTTGTTCAGTTTTTTGGTCTGGAGATAAACCTCTGCCAGTACCCTGATGACTGAACATGGGTTTGAATGTGGAGTTGGTGACCCATTCACTATTCTCTTCTACCTCCTGGCCACCGTCAGCTCTTTTCTGAAGGGCCAATCTACATGTAAATTCTTGATCCCTTCTGAGGTTTGAATTGATCTACTACTGACTTCAGGATTCAGGATGAAGCTTTTTTCTCACTCAAGATTCATCATCTTTCTTTTTCCCATCTTGCAAGATGGCGGGGGAAAAACCTGAATAGCCGGACACTAAGGAGAAGAAACCTGATACTAAGGAGAAGAAACCTGGAGCCAAGAAGGCTGATGCTGGTGGCAAGGTTAAGCAGGGTAACCTCAAGACCAAGACGTCTAAGAAGGGGAAGCCCCACTGCAGCCTAACCCTGTCCTAGTCAGAGGAATTGGCAGATATTCCCGGTCGGCTATGCATTCCTGAAAGGCCATATACAAGAGGAAGTATTCCACAGCTAAACCCAGGATTGAAAAGAAAAAGGAGAAGGTTTTTGCTACTGTCACAAACCAGTTGGTGGCGACAAGAATGGTGGTACCCGAGTGGTTAAACTTCGCAAAATGCCTAGATATTCTCCTACTGAAGATGTGCCTCAGAAGCTGCTAAGCCAGGGCGAGAAACACTTCAGCCAGCATGTGGGAAAACTGCAGACCAGCATCACTCCCAGGACCATGCTGATCATCCTCACTGGGTGCCACAGAGGCAAGAGGGTGACTTTCCTGAAGCAGCTGAGCAGTGGCTTGCTACTTGTGACTGGGACTCTGTCCCTTAATTGAGTTCCTCTGCGTAGAACACATCAGAAATTTGTCATTGCCACCTCCACCAAAATTGGTATCAGTGGTGTGAAAATCCCCAAATATCTCACTGATGCTTGCTTTAAGAAGAAGAAGCTGCGCAAGCCTAGGCACCAGGAAGGTGAGATCTTCGACACAGAAAAAGAGAAATACGAGATTACAGAGCAGCGCAAGGCTGACCAGAAGGCCGTGGACTCGCACATTCTGCCAAAGATCAAAGCTGTTCCTCAGCTCCGGGATCCACCTCTGCTCTGTGTTTGCTCTCACAAATGGGCTTTATCCTCATAAAATGGTGTTCTAAATTTCTTACAAAGAACCTAATTAAATAACTGATCTATTGTTAAAAAAAAAAAAAAAAAAAAAAAAGCCCTGGCCGGTTAGAGCGTCGACCTGCAGTCCTGAGAGACCCAGGTTCGGTTCCCGCTAAGGGCATGTATCTCGGTTGCAGTTTGTCCCCGGCCCTGGTCAGTCGTGCGGGTGGCAGCCACTCGATGTGTCCCTTTCACATCGATGTTTCTCTCTCTCTCTCTGTTCCTCTCTCTCCCTCCCACTCTACCTGAACAAAAAAATGGGAAAATGTCCTCAGGTGAGGATTAAAAAAAAAAAAAGATTCATCATCTTTCAATGACTGGCCTGGTCAGTGCCTAGATTGAAATTCTCATTCCTTGGATAAAAAGTAACTGTATTTCCCTTTGGCTGAGAAAACAGACCTATATAATTAGTCTTCTGTAGATACTTCAGGCTTACTGAAATCCCAAGAATCCTTTCTTCCACCTATCAGGAGCCCTTCTTCTTTCTTGGAGATAAATTTCTTCTTCTTCTTCTTTTTTTTCTGCTAATATTTAAAGATTCTGAAATTAAATTTTTCCTATTCTTTCTGTTTTCCAGCTCTCCACTGCGTATAATGATGATTATTACAACAGAATGCACTCATGTTTGCTTCAGAAATTATATTAAAAATTAAATATATAGCATTTCTCATAAACCACAATTTTTGGACAGTATTTTGTGCCAATGTTTTAAAATCTTATAAAAAATGTAAATCCTTGTCGAAACCTATGTTAGAAAGATACAGTAGGAGTTTTTGCTTCTCTCTCTTTTAGATTGAGTGGAGAGTACAATTATATCAGTGTGATTTAGGTAGAGATGAATGGTTAGGACCTATAATGTCTAAGACCTAAATCCTGTAGTAGACCAGCCATTTTTCCCTGTTTCCAAACAAAATATATGCACAGAGAATAAGCAAGTCAGAGGAGAATTTCTTTATTAACTGAGGCTTTGACTCAAGCCAGAGTGATTATGCTAGTCTGTACTTCCACTGCCAGTACATGGGGCTGTTGATGTTTCCTCAGTCCTGACAACAGTCACAATTATTCACTTTTGTCATTTTTGTAGTCTAGATTAAGTTCTGTTAATAGCCTTTTTATATCATTTGCTTATTGTTCTCTCCAGGTTACTGTTCTATTGTTGATTTCAGGTATTTCTTATATATTCTTTACAGCAGTCCCTTTTCCATTTTAGACATTACAAATATCTTTCCCATTCTGTCATTTAGTCATTTGCCTTTTTGTCTATGATGTCTTTCATTGAACAAAAATCCTTAATTTTAATATGATAAAATTAATCCTATACTTTATGGGCTTTAAAAAAGTGTTTCCCTGTTCCTAGCTCACATAGATATTCTCTCATGTCATCTTTTATTAATTCCACAGTTTTGCCTTTTTTATGATGCTGATTCTTTAATGATTGAGATTGTCATCTGGTTTCTCTCTTCTAAATCTAATTCTGATGTTGAACCATCCTTGAATTCCTAGGAGAAACCTACTTAATCCTGATGTATTATTATTTTAAAAATGCATTCTTGGATTTACTTAGATAATATTTAGTGTAGGATTTTTGTGTCATGTTAAATGGACCTGTCATTTTCTTGGCATTACCTGATTTTTAGAATCAAGATTACATTAGCTTTGCCCAGCAGATGTGGCTCAGTGGTTGAGTGTTGACCCATGTACCAAGAGGTTGCTGGTTCGATTCCTGGTCAGGGCACATGTCCAGGTTGTGGGCCTAATCCCCAGTGGGGGGCATGCAGGAAGCAGCTAATCAGTGTTCTCTCTCATTGATGTTTCTTTCTCTCTCTCCCCCTCTCCCTTATTCTCTTTCTAAAAATCTATAAACAAAATAAAACAAAAAAAGATTACATTAGCTTCATGAAATGTTCTGGTCATTTTTGACTATTTTCTATTTTTCCAGAACAGCTTGTATAAGACAGGAATTAACTGTTCCTTAAAATTTAATAGAACTCATTGTGAAATTGCCTGCACCTGCTGTTTCTCAGAAGGCAAGATCTTTGCTTTTTTAATCTCATTCATAATAATTGATCTGTTCAAGTTTTCTCTTTTTGTGCCAGTTTTGGCATAACTTAATGGGAATTTATCCACTTGAATTTATTAGCATATAGATATTCCTACTCTTTAATATTCTCTAATTATTAAAAAAAAATCTGTGTCTGTACTTTTGCCTCCCTTTTCATTCTGTATTTTAATTATTTGAATCTTCTCTCTTGATAACTCTTGCTTGCCAAAGATTTATCTTATTAATCTTTTTAAGGAATATGCTTTTTAGTTGTGTTATTTTTCTCTGTTTATAGTTAATGTTATTCTGTATATTATTGATATTTGCCTTTATCTTTATTTCTTATTTGGGGGGGTTGCTTTTTTGCCCTCTTCCCAATTTCTTGAGTTGAATACTTATTATTTCTAACCATTTTTGTTGTCTTAAAGGATTTCCAAAGTTATAAATCTCACTCAAAATACTTTTTTAGGTGTATTCCACAGATTTTTGACTTGTAGTATTTTTATTATTAGTTTTAAAAATTTTTTCTATATATTTGAAAATAGAACTAGAATTGTTATTTATTAAGGCTGTTTTATTTCTTTTTTCTTTATTTTGCTATTCTTTTGATGTCAGTGTTTAATTTTTTTCATACTATCAGAAAAAAGAGTCTGTTATGTTGTTAATTCCTTTTTTATTTTTTTGTTAATCCTCACCCAAGGATATTTTTTCATTGATTTTTTTTTTTAGATAGAGTGGAAGGGAGGGAGGGAGGGAGAGAGAGAAACATTGATGTGAGAGAGACACAACAGTTGGTTGCTTCCCACAGGATCCTGACAAGGGCTGGGGATCAGACCTGAAATCCAGGTATGTGCCCTTGACTGGGAACTGAACCTATAACCCTCCTGTCCATGGGCCGATGCTCTAACCACTGAGCCAAACCAGCCAGGACGTTTTTTTTTTTTTTTTTTTTTTTTTTAATTCTTATCTGAGGACATGTGTAGAGAGAGGAAGGGTGGGGGAGAGAGAAAGAATCATGATGAGAGAGAGAAACATCAATTGGTTGCCTTCCACACGCACCTTGATCGGGGATCAAACCTGCAATCCAGGTACGTGCCTTAACCGTTAATCAAACCCCAGACCCTTCGGTGCGTGGGCCGACTCTTCAGCTACTGAGCCACACTGGCCAGGGCCAGGTTGGTATTTTAAAAAAACTCTCCAGAGCCCTGGCTGGGTGGCTCAGTTGGTTGGAGTGTTGTCCCATATGCCAAAAGGTTGCAGGTTTGATTCCTGGTTAGGGTGTGCATACGATAGGCAGCCAATCTCTCTCTTATTATCTCTCCCTTCTTCTCTCTAAAATCAATATACATATCCTCAGGTAAGGATAAAAAGTAAAAAAAAAATACAAAACCAACTCTCTAGAGATTCAAGAATTCTACTACATAGCCAGAATTGAACAGTCCTAGACTTATCCTTTTAACCATTATGCTGTATCTCTCCTCATATAAAACAGTGCACAGAGCACAGGTTAAAACATTTCATGGCAGTCCAACTCTCAGTGTAATAATTGAGCCTGTCAAGATCGTCAGTAGATACTAAAACCATTGGGTGAAAAGTTGTTGGAGACTAAGACATTCACATAGACTCAAAGTATCATGCCACAGTTGACTTACTTAATTACAGAGGGCAAAATGTCCTTTTATCGTGGACAGATTTGATAGACACTATTTTAACCAACTGGTCAAACTTAGCATCACTAGTAATAGGACAGCCAGACATTTTGTGCCTCTGATGGGACGCATTATTACACAACACAGTCTGTGACATGTTCATGCCAAAAATGTTTCACCTGAATCAAGCCTCTAGCCCTCACTTCTAATATACTGGAAATGTAGGGCATGCTAGAACAAGTTCAGTGACACCATGGGAGAAATAATGAGGTGGATCCAGTGTGTGGAATAATCTATAAGACAACTAGCTTGTACTGTTCAAAAAACATCAATGTCATGAAGAACAAAAAATAAGGGGAACTGTTCTTGGGGAAGAGGGACCAAAGGGAACATAATCAGAAATAATATGTGAACTTTGATTTGATCTTGGGTTGAGAAAAAAATCATGGTTAACAACAGTTGGGGAAGTTTAAATTTAGGTTGTATATTAGATGATGTTTTGGAATTATTGGAATTTTCTTAGTTATGATAATGATATTGAAGGTATATATAGGAGAATGTCCTTATTCATCTGTACACTCTTAAAAATTATTGAAGACCCCAAAGTGCTTTTGTGTATATAGGTTATATCTATCAGTATTTCTGTATTTAAAATTAAACTAAGAAACATTTAAAATATTCTTGCAAAATGAGTGTACTTCTAGTTGTATTTCTGTGTACATTTAAGAAAAACTTCAGATTTCAAAATAATGATTCCTTGGATGTTAATGAGATTAATGAGATGATAGTAGCTATAACCACAGTTGAAATACTGAGGAAAAAATGGAATTAATCTCTAAAATATTCTTGTTTATACTTTAAACCTAATCTCTTAGAAAACACAAGAATACATAAGTACACATTCCATTAGTCATTCAAGCAGGGACTAGCAAAGGTATTCTGTAAAGGGCCAGATAGTTCATATTTCCAGTATTGTGGGCCACAGAGAGATAGACTTCTCTGTCACAACTACTCAACTTTTGCTGTTGCCTGAAAGCAGCTGTAGAGAATATGTAAATGAATGGACTTGGCTGGATTTTACCAGCTGGCCAGTTTAGTTTGCTGATCCCTACTTTACACTCATGAGAGAATGAGAACCAAAAACGAGAGAGAGAGAGAAATAATGTCTTAGTATTATTATGAAGAGAGTCTTGACCTGTAGACCCTTTGACAAGGTCTCAAACCACACTTGGAGAACCACTGGTTTAAGCTATTGAAATTGATAGTTGATGCTTAACAGGACTTTAGTGCATGCCTTAATTATTCTTTACTCTTAGGATATTCAACACTTCAGTTCCTTAGTTTTAAGTGCTTATTGCTTTTTTCCCCCTTGTTTACTCTTATGGGATGCTATTTATAATAATTTAGACTAAAATCTCTTGCCTCAATTCTTTCACTCAATTGTGGGACCTTTTTTGGGGACTGTTTGTGCCCTATTTTGCTGTTTTGGCTATAGCCTAGGTACATCTTCATTTATCAAAACTAGTCATACTGTGAATCATAGACTCTTAGAACTTCTTAATATGTATAGTAGTTTTTATATAGCATTGTCTTGCATATTTCTTATTAGAAAAACCTTGAGTATTTTGTGTTTTTTGGTATTGAAAGAAAATTTTTTCTAGCATTTTCCACGGGTCATTGTTGATATATAAAAAAGCTGTTGGGATTGTTTTTGTGTATTTTTTAACTTAATGTGTGCTCTTATTATTTCTAATAACTTTTTAGTTGGTTATTTTGATTTTCTTATTGTAAAATAATTTTATCTGCAAACAATAATTTTCCCCTTCCTTTCTAATTTTGTGCTTCATATTACCTCATTCTATTGGCCATTGCTTTAAGAACTGTATTACATAATAGTGGTGATTGCTTTCTTCCGGACTTTAATGGGACTGCTTCTAGTATTAAACCCTCAAGCACAATGCTGGTTGCTGGCTTGAGACCAAGTTAACCAAGTTTCCTCTTTCTTTTTTACTAAAAGTTCCTATTAGGAGTGGATATTGAAGTTTTTTTTCAAGTGTCTTTTTAGCTTCTTTCAAAATGCTGTTTTTCCCTTTGGCTTGTTTGCATGATGACATATAACATTGAATAATTCGTGCATCCCTCATATGACCATGACCCTCATTTGGTCATGGTATATAACACGTTTTGTAACTTGGTTCTGTTTGCTAATTATTTATGGTTTTTGT
Organism: Molossus molossus; assembly: GCF_014108415.1. Lineage (NCBI taxonomy): Eukaryota > Metazoa > Chordata > Mammalia > Chiroptera > Molossidae > Molossus > Molossus molossus. Next base: position 101,522,576 of record NW_023425346.1, read on the forward strand.
ACTTATAATACAAAATGTGAGATTGGTCTGTGGTTTATTTCTATTGTGGTGTCTTTGTTGTATTTTGGTAGCAGGCTCTAATAACTTTGGAGGAAGAATTGGGGAGCCTTTCTTTCTCAGTGCTTTGGAGCAGTTAAATAGCATTGAGAATGGTCAACTATTCTCAGTGATTGAAGTGTTTAAGAACTTGCACTTGAAACATGGGCTAGGGCTTTCTTTAGCTGGCAACTTTTTCCATCTCTAATGATTGTTGGTTTCTGTAGGGATTTTTTTTCTGTTTGTGCATTAATTTTGATGATTTATGTTTCATAGGAAATCATATATTTGAACCACGTATTCTAATATATTAGAATAGAGTTGTACAAATTTTCTCAGTTGTTTAATTTCATGTGCATCTATGATCACAACTCCTTTCAGTTTTCCCCTTATTTTTTATTATACTAGCTAGTGATCTAATTTTTAACAGAACTTTTTTACTCTTTATTTATTACAAATAACTAATTTCTAATTTTATCTTTTATTACTAAGAACTTTCAGACTCAAGTCTGAGGTGATTGTATGTAGTTGAAAATGCAGGTTGAAGTTTGTGACAGAAATTTGACAGAGGATGCAGTTTAAGGAGTCATTGGCATCTAGTTAGATCCTCAAAGAACCCCTCTATTCTAAGAGTTCCTTGAAGAGACTGAGAGGACAGGGGCCTACCTGTTCTCTTCTGCCCCTGGGTTCCCCTTTGTGAAAGCAATAAATGTTGTTTATCAAACTACCGCCTGCCCTAGAGGCTCTGTAACAGAGACTCTTGTGGGTTCAAAAATTGTTGTGTGTGTGTGTGTTAAAAGATTTATACCATAAATTTTGCCATTTTAACAATTTTTAAGTATACAATTTGGTTGCGTTAATTGCATTCATGATGTGCAACTGTTACTACTGTCTATTTCAAAACTTTTTCATCACCCTAAATAAAAACTCTAGAACCATTAAGCCATAACTCTTCATTTCACCTACCCTTATCCCTGATAACCACTGCTCTACTTCTTCGGTGTAAACTTGTCTGTTCTCAATATTTCATATAAGTGGAATCATACAATATGTCTCCTTTTGTGTCTGGCTTATTTCATTTGGTATAATGGTTCATCCATGTTGTAACATATATAGGAATGTCATTCCTTTTTATGGCTGAATAATATTCCATTATACTGTATTTGCCACATTTTGTTTATCCATCCATATCGATGGACACACTTGAGTTGTTTCTACCTTTTGGTATTGAATAGTGAGTAGTGCTGAAATGAACGTTCATGTACAAGTATCTGAGTACATGTTTTCAATTTATTTGGGTACATACCTTGGAGTAGAATTGCTGGGTCATATGGTAATTCCGTATTTAGCAGTTTGAGGACTGTGGGTTTTTAAAAAGGATTTTTGATATTAAAATTATATTTATTAAAAGGGTTAATAGAAATATAAAATCATGGTGAACTATAAGACATTTTGAAACAATAATAATTACATCTGTTCGTTATTGAAATATAACTGAAGCTTGCCCAGTTCTTTTTCTGGCTTGTCCTTTTCACTTCCTCCTTTTCCCTTTTTTTTAAAATCATGGAGTTACTTCTACCTAATTGCCTACTTTACCTTTGACACATCAGCAGACCTAGGGGGCTTGGGTTTCAGAACAATTTTTTTACATTACAAGTAGTTTATTTTATAAAATAAATAAATAAAGTACCTAGGAACAGACATGTCTGTAAGCCTTCTTGCTGGCAGCTTTAACACAAAATTTTTGGAATAGAACTTTAAATAAAAGGAAATAATAATGCACATCATTTATACTAGTATTTGGAAATGGGAGTTTCCAGGCCTCTAGCATGTCAGTCACTATGTGTGCCTGCCCTTCTCTTCAGTCGAGGTGAATGAAGACTTGAAGGTGTTTGAGGTCATCCTCCCTGTGGTCCTTCTGGCATCCTTTTCTCTATGGTACTCCTGATTCTCTTGCTTATTGTTCACTTTTAGCTTTATACTTGGTCCCTGGACTATTTAACCATCCACTTTTCTTGGACTTACTAATAAAAAGGGAAGATCAACATCTTTATGTGATGGTATCATTTTCTTCTTATTTTTTTCCCTTACTTTGTAGATTTCAGTCCTTGTGGTCTTTCTTACCAGTCCATCCACTCATTCCCCTCTGGTACTTTCCAGACTGGGCAAGGTTATGTTAGTGACAGGGGTCATAAATATTTATAGTTACATTGTCATAGAAATAATAGAATTTTGGACCTGTACAGGTTCTACATGATCATGTACTTGACATGTGATGGTCTACCCCTAGGGACTTTCAGTGGAGCCTTTGATATTATTTATAAATATTTCATAACACTAAGTGAAAATAATAAATTTGTTTTCAATAAGACTGCAAGGTAAACTTATTTCACTTTTGATACAAATGATGTCTGCCCACCATTGTAACATTAACTTTTTTTTTAGCTGATTAGAAGCTCTAATTAACAGTTATATATTTTTGGTAAAAAAACAGGATAGCAAATTAATTTTCAATGCAGTTAAGTTACTAAAAATACTTCAAATTGTGAGATCTGGGCAAAAATTAATTTTTAAAATGTACTTATAAAAATCTGCTGTGATTAAAAGGTCAGAAACAACTGATCTAGTTCATCCCTTTTGTTTTACAGACGAGGAAACTGAGACTCAGAGAAGTTACTTGGCTTGTCCAGTGTCCTGCAGGAAGTTAGTGAGTTCATAAAAGAAAAATACCTTATAATATCAACAGACAATTTCTATACACGTGGGTCATATTTTTTGAAGAGCAAATCATGCCAGATCAGTTGAATATCTCTTTGTAAGAAGATATTGGACATTGTTCATTGTCCACCTTCTGTCTGTTTCCCCTTTTCCCATTCCCATATATTCCCAGCTTTCATCTGGACATCTTTCTTTCCTAATTCCCTCTACTTTAGGCAAAGTTGACCCCGGCTGCCGAGCTGAGTCTTGGTTGTCTTATATGAGTTGCTTGGTATATGCTTGGTTACCTTATGCTAATAGAACTTTCCACAGCAGTGCAGCAATGGAAATGTCCTAATTTGTACTGTTCAATACTGCAGCTAATAGCCACATGTGGCTGTTGAGCACTTGAAATGTGGCTAGTGTGACTGAGAAACTGAATTTTTAATTTTAGTTAATTTTATTTTAAATAGCTATATATGGTTATTGGCTGCTGTATCAGATATTATAGCTTCATATCATTCTTCTTCCCATAGACACATGATCTAAGCAGTCTAATCATGGTGACGTCTGCTAGGAGTTCTGGGATGTAGGTAGTTTCCTGATGGATATGAACAGGAAACATTTATCTTTAATTGCTATTGCCAGCTATTTTATGTCTTGCTAAGTGTTGTGGATAGAAGAGTGGAGAACCAGGAAAAAAACTGGGCCCCTAAGTGGGTCCTGGATCAACTGACCTTGAACTTTGCCTTACCTCTGGACTTCCAATTGCATGACCCAGTGAGCCATCTCAAGTAAGAGTATCTAAGAGAATACAGAGAGAGGGACATGCCAGGTATTATGCTACTTGCTGGGAAAAGAAAAATGAATAAAGATAAAAATCTAGATGCTTGTCCTTGAGGTAAAATGAGCCTGTAAGAGGAGTTACAGTAAAGACATGTGTTCTGGGTCTTGCCTGCCTTTGTTCCCTTCAATAGGAATTGCCTTTTACTAAAGCAGTACATACCGTCTACCACTGCCTCTAGGTCTTGGTTAGACCATGAGTGGATTCCTGACCCAAGGACCATCAACACATGGACAGGCCAGTGACCCATTAGATTTTTTCCTTCATAGCTTGAAGACTCTGAAGCTAAAATGTCACATAGTGTGAGGGCTGGAGACAGTCTTTAGGGAACAGAGGCTGCTAGTAACCACACAGTGCACACAGAGAAGAGAAACTGATTAGCAGAGGGAGGGAAGAACCATACAGAGAGGAGGGTGGAGAACAGGAAAGGAGGAGGGGAAGAAAAGGGAGAGAAAAAAGACAACTTGTTCTCTGGGCCTTGAAGGATGTATAGGGTTTGCCAGGTGAAGAAGGGTGAAAAATATTTTTGGTATGAACAGGGGCACAGAGTTGGATGGTAGGTAGAGTAATATCTATAGTGGAAATAGTGCAGGATGCTCAGTGGGGAGTCTGGAGAGGAGGTTAGAAAAGTAGGCTCTAGTGACGTTTTGCCCAGTTACCTGGCTGCTAAGAGATCTGGGTCATCCAAGAGTCTTGGATCCAAAAATCATGCAAGGTTGTTAAGGAGAGAAGACTGATTGATTATTAGAAATAGGGAGAAATTGGGACACAGCATGGAACCAGTTAAGACTAGAGATGCTTGAAGACCTGACTGAGAGCAGTGGCAGAATACAGAAGGGGTAGAGTTGCAAGCTGTTTCAGAGTTTAGTGGCAGATCAGATACGGGACTTAAAGCAGAGGAACATTCAAGAATGAGATTAACTTGCTATCTAGCTTAGCAACTGCACAGGTGCTGAAATTCTTAAATGAGAAAAAGATGATCAGGGATAAGAAGGACTGTGAATTCTGATCATATATTGGATTTGAGTTACTGGGGGGACATTGAAGTCATGACATCCAATAGGCAATTAGAAATAGAAATGTAGATCCAGAAGATGGAGGGTGAGAGTTGTAGCTCTGAACATTATCAACTAAAGCTATGGGAAATCAATGAGATTATCAAGTATGTGGCTCAAAGTTGGAATTACATGTAGCAGTCATTGTCCCATGAAACCAAGGCATAAGCTGGTAGATATGGAAAACTCAGGGACAGTGGTGGAGGTTGGGAAGTAACACTGATAAAGATTTTGAGTGTTGTACAGGATCTAACAGAAAAATGTATAGAGCTAAGAAGGAAGTGATGAGTATTTTCAAGAAATGAAAGAATGTCTCTGTTTCAAGGGTATCAAATGATTAAAGATTATTTTTATTTAAAAAGACTAATTCTCGCCCTGGCCGGTTTGGCTCAGCGGTTAGAGGGTCAGCCTGCGGTCTGGAGAGACCCGGGTTCGGCCCCCGCTAGGGGCATGTACCTCGGTTGCAGTTTGTCCCCAGCCCTGGTTGGTCGTGCGGGTGGCAGCCACTCGATGTGTCCCTTTCACGTTGATGTTTCTCTCTCTCTCTCTCTCTCTCTTCCTCTCTCTCCCTCCCACTCTATCCGTGCAAAAAATGGAAAAATGTCCTCGGGTGAGGATAAAAAAAAGACTAATTCTCACAATTATTTTAAATCAACTTTATTCAGGGAGGGCCCTTCTCTCTTTTGCATTTAAACATTATTTTGGAAGAATGAATTGCAAGAGAAAAGTTCAATTTGGTTATTATTGAGCTGGGAAACAGAATCGACTGTGGATGGGGACTGTTAATGTCTTCATCCCACTTTCTTCTGCCTGGGATTCTGAGCACTGCTGCCTGTGAAGTTAGTTTTCAGGTCTTCACACTTCAAGAAGGGAAGGCCTGATCAGGTAGATCTTCCCGATTCATCCCTTTGGTCAGCAAGTTCCAGTTTTATTCAGTTAAGTAATGAAGCCTTTAAAAAATTTTTAAGCCCTGGCCAGTTTGGCTCAGCGGTTAGAGCGTCAGCCTGCGGTCCAGAGAGACCCGGGTTCGGTTCCTGTTAAGGGCGCCTACCTTGGTTGCAGTTTGTCCCCGGCCCTGGTTGGTTGTGCGGGTGGCAGCCTCTTTCGCGTCGATGTTTCTCTCTCTCTCTCTCTCTCTTCCTCTCTCTCTCTCTCTCTCTCCCACTCTATCTGAATAAAAAATGGAAAAATGTCCTCGGGTGAGGATAAAAAAAAAAAATTAAGTGTTTAACATGCTTCCTTAAGGGTTCATGCATTTTCCCCCCTTTGTTAGAGACCCTTTCATTGCCACTGTGCAGAATTACGTGCCTACAGATTCATCTTAATGGCATTGATTTCCCCTTTGGATCACTCTAAATCAGTGGTTCTCAACCTGTGGGTCACGACCCCTTTGGGGGTCAAACAACCCTTTCATAGGGGTGGCCTAAGACCATCAGAAAACACATATTTCCGATGGTCTTAGGAACCGAGACACCGCTCCTCTATCCGTCTCCAGGTGGGTTCGCCCACATGCAGATACACCCACATACAACATAAGGACCTGTGTTAAAGGGTTGCGGCATTAGGAAGGTTGAGAACCATTGCGCCCGTTCTCCCTTAAGAACTACCAGCTAGGTTTTTCAAGTCATGCAGAAACATGTCAGGGGAAATCTTTGCCTGACAAATAGAGTAATGTTGAAGATTCCAACTAAGCCTGTTGGGGAAAGAAAAAGAAAAAAAGATAAAACTGTGTCTTGTGGCTCTGGATGGGGAGAGGAACTGACAGCTGTCGTACTCTGGGTATAAAATGTCCAACATTAAGGACAGATCTTACTTAACATTTTATGGTAGAAAATTGTCCCTGGTTTTCTGATATTAGTTTAAAAAACCCTAAGAAATGAGTGAGTTATCCATATCCCTTTAAGTGGAACCAGCCTCCCCAACCCCCACTCTTTCATTAGCCCCCTGAGTGAAAGCTCAGCTTCATGGTAAAGTCTGTCATCTCTGCTCCCAGTTGGCTGACCCCCATTTGGCCAGCACTCCCCACCCCCACCCCCAGCTCTGACTCATTTGTTTGAGCCAGAAGCAGCAATCGAGTATGAACTTGATAGGCTTGACTTTGGCTCTGACGCTTATTTTGACCCTTCTTATTTCAAAGCCCCTTTGATACCAACTTCTGCAGTTGAGACTACATTCAATACTCTTGACTGTTCAGTACACTCGGGCCTCATTGCACCTACTGTTTCAGGTACAAATGCTCCTTGGGCCCTCCACCCTGGTGCTTTGGTGCCTGGATCCAAACCTGCCTGGCTAGCCCTGTCTAAATCTCTACCAAGAAAGGGGAATCCAACAAAATGTGGCAGCACTTTTAGGGAAAAAAAGGTACTGAACAAGAGCTTTTGCCAGTCTTATTTACTCTTAGTGCTTGTATTTCTTATTTGTTAAACACACACACACACACTCACACACACACAACCTTCATAATAAATACTTCCTTCTTGGCTTCTTCATAGGCTCTTGCATAAATCAGTGAGGTAATGGAAGGGATAGTGTCTTAAAAAGGAGAAAGCATAACATTCCATTATGGGCAGCGTTCTCCTGTCAGCCTCTCTGGCATGTGTTCTTGCACCTGCCCATTCAGACCTTGGGTCCAGTCACACCAGACTTTGTATTGTTCCTAAGCACACTCTTCCCTCTTCTGCCATTGTGCTTCTGTGTCTCCTTCCTGCCATGAATACTACCTGATTCCTCATCCCCTGTGAAAATTCTTCCAATCTTCAAATGTCAACTGTCTTTTTACATGTGTATTAATTATTTATGGCTGTTCCATAAATGGAGTGGCTTAAAACAACACATTTATTATCCTGCAAAATTTTCTGAGTCGGTGTAACATAATAAGAAATATTTATTTGGCCTCTGCCTCTGGTTCCTGACATAGAGCTCTTAAAGCCTTTGTAATTTCCTGAGTGATAGCAGTGCTAGGAACATGTTTTGTTCTAATATTTGGTCTTTGACCCTGGTTCCCGACACAGAGCTCCTAAAACCCTTGTAATTTCCTGAGTGATACGCACATCTATTGTTCTATGAGGCAACCCTTGGTGGACTTCTAGACAGCTTCAGGATGGAGGCTGGTCACCTGAACGACAAAGCCATGATTAGAAGCTTGACCTTTTCAGCCCCACCTGCCATCCCCCAGGGAGGGGAGAAGGACTGGAGATTGAGTTAATAATTGATCATGCCTACATGATGAAATTGATCATGCCTATGTGAGTTCATAAAAATTTCTGAACTATGGGGTTTGGAGAGCTTCTGGGTTGGTGAATTCATCTATGTGTTGGGAGGGTGGTCTGTCTCTTCTTCACAGGGACAGAAACTACTGGGCTCAGGATCCTTTAAGACCTCACCCTGTGTATTTCTTCATCTAGCTATTTATCTGTCTTTTATTATGTTCTTTGTATTAAATCAGTAAATGTAAGTTATGTGTTGCCCTGAGTTCTGTGAGCCATTATAGAATTATTGAACCTAAGGAATGGGTCATGGGAATCCCTGCACCAATTTGTAGTGAACTCAGAAGTCTGGATAACCTAGAGACCCATTTCTTGCATTTGGTATCTGAAAGGAGGTACAGTCTTGTGGGACTGAGCCCTTCACTTATAGGGCTGTGCTAACTCTGGGTATTTAGTGTCAGAATTGAGTTAAAATTGTAGGACACCCAGGTGGTGTCTGTAGAGAATGAGAGAATTACTTGGAATGGAAAACCCATGTATTTGGTATCTGAAGTGTTGTGAGTAGAGGAAGGAAACAAGGTTTCCCTTTGGACATGGCTCAGCTCCGTCCTCTGCTTCAGGGTTTCTCATGAGGCTTCAATCATGGTGTTGCTCATCTGAAGGCTTGACTTGCAAAGGATCTGCTTCTGTGATTGTGGGCCAGATTTAGTTCCTGTGGGCTTTTGGACTGAGGACCTTGGTTCCTTGCTTCATGGACCTCTCTATATGGCAGCTGGATTCATCAGATCCAGAAAGGGAGAGAGTCTGCTATCAAGACTGAAGTTACAGTCTTATGTAACCTAATCATGGAAGTGACTGACATCCCATCATCTTTTCCAAATTCTGTTGATTAGAAGCAAGACACAGGTCCTTTTCACACTTGAAGGGAGGGGATTATACAAGGGTGTGGACACTAGGAGGTGTGGGGAGCATTTGGGGCCATCTTAGAGTCTGCTCACTATAAGATGTTTTCTCCACAAGCCTTTGCTAATTTATTCCAACCAAAGGTGTGATCTGTCCTGTGGCTCTTATTCATAGGTACTTTTTTTTTTTTTTTTAATATTCCATGACTGATATTATAGTTGAATGTTTTTATTATTTCCTTCATGTAACTTTTGGCTTATCTTTCATCCACTTGCAACTCCCAGAACAGAGCCTTGTATTTGCAACTGTTCTGCAAAAGACTCCCCTTCCTTCCCTTTTTTATTTTTATCCTCACCCGACGACATTTTTTTTTTTTGCATTTATCTTCAGAAAAAGTAGGAGGGAGAGAGGGAGGAAGAGAGAGAGAGAGAGAGAGAGAGAGAGACATTGATTGGTTGCCACCCACACGACCCCAACCAGGGCCGGGGACAAACTGCAACCAAGGTACGTGCCCTTAACGGGAACTGAATCCGGGACTCTGTGGTCCACGGGCCAAAGCTCTGACCGCTGAGCCAAAGTGGCCAGGGCCTTCTTTCCCTTTTTTGAAACTAAAGAAGGACCAGGCTAGTCACTCTCCTGGTTAACACCTAAGTCCTTTTTCTCCACAGTAGCCACATAAGTAAGATCCATTATAAAATTTTTAGATTTGCCAATTTGGCATCAGAAGCAATGACTCATCCACATCTATATAATCTGGCCTTAGTCTGATTTGCATTTAGAGCTTCATATGTTACCTTATTAAGGAGTAGCAGTTTTCCATCAAAGATGCTTCAAACATGAGCTGTTTCTGAGTGGTGCATTGTTCTGTTTCCTAGGTGGCCTGATGGATCTCAGAAGTGATTCAGTCTATAAAAATCAACTTCTTTAAACTCCTTTTCTATTTTGTCTGGTCAGGATCACTTTGGTCCTGCTATTGTAAATGAATGATGAAGAAGACCAGCTCTTAGAGAAGCAGTATTTTCATTTTTTCCCCAAGCAGTGGGCTGGATCTTATTATCTGTTGTAGATATTTGGTAGGATGAAATAGTGCATGTGCTTTAAGAGTCTTGGAACATAGGAGAGATATAATGCATGTTTGATATATATGGGATCACATACTCAGAACACGGCAAAACCCATCTAGTTTAGCTTCCCAAGCTTTGAGCCATTCTCTAATTAACTCTTTAAAATAGCTTAGCACCTTTTTCTTTTCTTTTTTCTTTTCTTTTTTTTGAAGTTCTGATGGATAGGTAGTCCTTAGAAGGCAGATAAAGAAATATCAGTTTGATTTGAGTAAACACTGTTTCTGGTGTTGAAATGATCACATCACAGCAAGATGTGAAGCTTGGCTTCTTTAAGGAAAACCCATGGGAGTCGTTCATCTGTTGGGAAAGATGCAGAATTAGTAAGTTAAAGCCAGCTATAGATGGGAACACAGAAGTATGTGTGCCTACATTTTGGGTCTTTTGGGAACCATGAGGCTAAAAGCCAATTAAAGCTTTAGTAGAGAGAAATTTAAAAGTGGTTTCTCCTGGGCAAGAGAAAGATTTGGAGCAGAGAGTGCTCGAGAAAAGCAGGGGGTGTTGATGATGTAATTAATACACTTAACAGCTGGGAATGGAAGTCAGTTCAAAGCCCTGTTTAAGAAGATGACCCTGTGAGGTACTCAGGCTTGGGCCTAAAAGCCACGCCATCCAGGTCTGGGCTCCAGCTCAGGAACCTGAAGGCATCTGCATGGTCAGCCTGATGAGATGGTGAGTAAATCCTGCCACAAAGAGTACCTCCTTTTTTAAATCTCTCACCAGTCTGTAAATCAGAACAATGCAGGAAAATTGGGTAGTAAAGGGATTTTTTTCCTCTTAATGCTTGAATATTAATTTTCATTCATTTAGATCTTGTTATTCTTAGTATGTGAAGTCCTTTCTTCCTCAGTCTCTACACATGTGTCTACTTGATGTTATCATCTAATTGATATTTCCAACCTCTACCCCAAGACGTAGAAACATGTCTTCAGCTTGGTTAGAGGACATCATCATACTTACATTTCATTGTCACCCCAAACTCGAAATGTACACCAGAGTTGATTGACTTCTCCCGGGCATGTTGTCATCACTCGGGCATGTTTCTCCAAATTCATGTGTTCTTCTCCATTCTCACTTCTGTCAGTCCTGTGCAGATCTTGAGGGTTGAATGGCATCATGGGAAGAGGGTGAGGTTTCAGCATTCATGAGACTTAGGTTTGAATCCTGTCCTGCCATTCCCTAGCTGGCAACCATGGGCAAACATGTTATTTGACCTTTGTGAGCCTCATTTTCCTTATCTCTGAAATTGGTATGATAATATCTTCCTACCTTTTTGGATTATTGCAGAATATTAAATATGGTAGTATATGTCAATCACCTAATTGTGCCTGGCATGTTCAGGGCCACTGTTTTGAGATGCCATTTGCATTTGATTCTCACCTGGAATTGCAGAACCCAATTTTGAATGTAGCATGGATCCTCTACCTCCCCTAGGACTTTCCGACAAGATGAGTTTGGCTTCTATGTTTCAGAGAAAATGAAAGCTGCCTCCGTGTGCCCCCTCAGCTTTCGGCTGCCAGACTTACAAAATGGCTTGTGTCTAAACTTGTCCCCTCCTCCATTTACTTAGATACAATGTAGTTGGCATCTTTCCGTCCTTGTGCCTGAAGTTAATCCTTTCCTCTGGGATCTGGATCCCATCCCTTCCTTCCCAGGGACCTCTCCCTTTCCTAATTGTGCCCTCTTTGACCGCACCTTCTTTAATGGATCCTTCCTATCAGCAGTGAACCATGTCCATGCCTCCCTTATCTTAAAACAAAACAAAACAATAAAAACCTTGTCTCTCTCCCTCTAGAGCTAACACCCTGTATTATTCCACTTCTTCTCAGCAAGACTTCTAGAGCCTAGTTCACACCGTCATCTCCACAGTCCACCTCCCACTTAATTCTTGGAGCACGGCATTCTGACTTCACTTTTTTCTTTCTTTACAATTAGTCTCACTAGGGTCGCCTGTTACCTTGTCAGTAAGGCCACACTGCTGACCATGTTTTTCCTATGGAAACCTTTGCTTCTCTGACCCTACATTAGCCTAATTTTTCTCAATATAACCTCCACCACCTCCAGTTCCCCACTAGCATATAAACAATCTTGTCAGGTGTACCTTCTAAATACGTCTTTATCCAGAACCATCTATCCCCTCTGCCACTGGTCTGATTTATTGCAACCTGCTAACTGGCCTTTCTGCCTCCAATCTCACTTCTCCTAAATTTGTTCCCCATACAACAACCAGTGTGAGCTTTTTAAAGCATAGATCCTGTTAGTCTCCTGCCTACTTTCTTTCATAGCTCTCCATTGCCCTTGGGATAAATCCACACCTTTAATGTTGACCTGGCCTCTGCCTACCAGATAGCACCACCTCTTGCCTCTCCTTACTTTGCACAGAATGCACCAGCCATACAAAAGGTATGTGGAATTTGAGTATATGTATTATATAGTAGTTATTGAGTACTTACTGTGTTCTAGCCACTTTAGCACTTTTACACACATTAATTTTATTTAATCTTCCCATTAACCCTGTAAGATGAGTTACATTTTACAGATGATGAAATGTGACTCATTTATTTATTTTAAAAACATCTTTTTTTCCTTTATTGAGTTTAGAGAGAGAAGAGGGAGAGGGAGAGAAAGAGAGAAACATCGATGAGAGAGAACGTCAATCTGCCGCCTCCTGCGTGCCCCACACTGGGGACTGGGTGCACAACCTGGGCGTGTGCCCTGACCGGGAATCGAGCTGGCGACCTCTTGGTGCATGGGTTGATGCTCAACCACTGAGCCACACCAGTCAGACGTGTCTCATTTTATAATATAGCTGTTGTTCTGTACATTAGTACTGTTCAGTTGTGAATAGGGATGGATTCACTCAAAACTTACTTTGGGAGCTAACTACAACAACAACATTAATAATATCCACACTACATGTAAACAGAACTCATGTAAACTATTCCTGATTTACAAAGGAGGACATTCAAAGGAAAGAAATAACTTGTTCAAAGCCACACGGTTTTGCATTTAGGTCTTGTGTCTCTAAAGCTCATACTTTTAACTTTGTCATCTCTATGGGTAGAAACATTGAAATTACATAGAGAACTGTTTGTCACTTGGCATCTTCTAAAATTTAAAATTCTTCCTTGTCTGTCTGTAACTGAATTATGAAATGTTCAGCAATCCTCCCATTCTCATTGGGATGCACCCATCTTTCCTCCAGATCTCATCATACTGTGGTGGGAAGAGTTTGGATTTGGAGTCAAACTGGCTTATGACTCCCCCTCCACTAGCCATCTCCTTGGATGAACCCTGGGATAAGTTACTTTACCTCTTTGATACGCTGATTGCTATTCTCTGAAACTCAGAATAGTAAGACTTTTTTCATGGGGTTGCTGAGAAAAATAAATGTGTAGATACCTGCCTCTTTTCTCTATCCCTTGTGTTTCTGCCTTAGTGTAACACTGGGCAGTTTCATATTAGCTTCCTTACTGTTTTCCTGTTGTGTTTTCTTCACAGATTACTGTGGTTCCCTACCCTGACCTCACCCCTGTCACTGCTCCCTAACTATGCATTACACTGCCACCTGAAACACATTTCTCAAACAAATAAACAAACAAACAAACAAACAAACAAACAAACAAACAAATCCTAGGTACTCTCTGTGAATAGTAACGGTGGGCTGTTATTCAGACACATACCCTCCCACTGAAACAAACCAAAATACAGTATTTGGATAAAATACAAAAAAATCCACACCCTTTCTTTTTAAAGCATCAAAGATCTGACAGGCGTTGCCAGGTTATAATTGGAATGGAGAACCCAGGTAGCATTGCAGATTTGACCAGCAGTTATGGGAAACACAAATAAAGCCCAGATTCCTCACATGAAGGTGGGACCCCAGATGGCTATACACCATCAGGGTGAGGGTAAACCTGAAACCTACCAGCTCTTCATGGAATTGTAGCCCAGATTCAAACTGATTAGGTCAAGCAAGAGATCACAAGTCTTGATGGGTTTAAAGGCTGGGTAGTGCTTCCAGGTATCTGGCAAAATCAAGTGGAAGTTTTTTCAAAAGGAAAATTTCCTCAACCTAGGCATCAAATTATTTAGTAGCCAGCACCCAAGGAAACCATAAGGGCAAGAAGCATCAGCAACCACAGACAACAGAAACAGCCTTTCATAAGCATCATCAGATATTGGAATCATCACCATCTATTTAAAAAAGGTGGCTGAGGGGGGGAGTGGGAAGAGATAAACCAAAGATCTTATATACATATATGTATAACCAATGGACACAGACAGTAGTGTGGTGAAGGCGGGGTGTGGGGGAGTGTGGGGTGGGAGCGTGGAGGAGAGGGTGACTAGTGAGAAGAAGGGGGACATCTGTAATACTTTCAACAATAAAGGTAAAATTTAAAAACTTAAGAAATAGCCCTGGCCAGTTTGGCTCAGCGGTTAGAGCGACGGGCTGCAGTCCGGAGAGACCTGGGTTCGGTTCCCGCTAAGGGCACGTACTTCGGTTGCAGTTTGTCCCCGGCCCTGGTTGGTCGTGCGGGTGGCAGCCACTTGATGTGTCCCTTCACGTCAATGTTTCTCTCTCTCTCTCCCTTCCTCTCTCTCTCCCCCACTCTATCTGTACAAAAAATGGAAAAATATCCTCGGGTGAGGATAAAAAAAATAAATATAAAAACTTAAGAAATAAAAGATAAGTTTGAAGATATCTGTAAAGAATAGGATAACTGTGAAATACAACAAATTGGAAAAGGAATGAAATAAAACTTCTAGAAATAAACATAACTGTAATGAAATTAAAAACTCAATGAATGAGGAAAAGTATGTATTCAAGTTTAAAGAACAATACCTCAGCCCTGGCCAGTGTACACAACTCAGTGGTTAGAGCATCGGCCCTAGGCACTGAAGGATTGTGGGTTCGATTCCTAGTCAAGGGCACATACCTGGGTTGCAGGTTTGATCACCGGCCCTGGTTGGGGCATGTGCAGGAGGCAACCAGTTAATGTGTCTTTCTCACATTGATGTTTCTATTTCTCTGCCCCTCCCCCCCAACCTGCCGCACACTCCCTTCTACTCTCTCTAAAAATCAGTGGGAAAAATATCCTTGGATGAGGATTAACTAACTAACTAACTAATTAAATAACTGAATAAATAAAAAGAAAAGAACAAAACCCCAATGGATGGATTTAACAGAAGATTGGATAAAACTGAAGAGGAAACTAACAAACTGGAAGACACCGAGAAAAAAATTACCAGAGACACAAATAGACAGAAACTGTCTATTTGAGGGAGAGAGAATAGAGTAAGAAAGTCTTAAGTTTAATTAGAATCATAGGAGGAGATGAGAAAGAAAATGAGCAGAGGTCAAATTTGAAGTTAATGGCTGAAATTTTCCTTAGCAGTTGAGATACTAAACTAAAGATTTAGGAAGACTAGAGATCGCAAGTATAATTTTTTAAAAAAAATCTAAACTTAGATATATCAAGATGAAGCTATAGAAAATCAAGGGCCAAGAGAAAATCTTAAAAGCAGCTAGAAAAAAAGATGACCTTCAAAGGAGCAATAGCCTGACAGTTGACTTCGCACGCTATTCTTAAAATTTTCAGTGGCTGTCCATCCCTAAAATATAAAAGACATACTCTTCAGCATATGAGGCCTTTTGTGGGCTGGTTCCTGCAGCTTGTTTAGACACAACCTTCCTCCTTCTCACTTTACTTCTGATGGTGTGCCTTTGCAAATGCTCTTCTCTCTTTTCTGGAATGCTCCCCATGCCCATTGTGTAGCCAACTCTTACTCAGCCTTCCCATTTTACAGCTCAGGAGTTCACTGTCAAACTGCCTAGCACCCTTGTTACTGCTTTTGAGCACAGTGTTTGCTAGCTGTCATCAACACCATGTACTTCCAATGTTTGTTGTCATCTTTGTCTCATTACTAGCACATGAGCTCTCTGAGGACAGAGACAGGGTAGTTTGCAGTGCCTTGCACTTTATAGTTACTTAGGACATTTACTGGGTTAACTCCAGCATTTCAGGGGATCCCATCACCACTTACACAATATCTTGATGTGGATTTTCATGGCTCTTTCCATGGTGCTCTGATTCTGCTTGTATGCAGAACTGGTCACCATGGTCAGCACCAGGAATCTCTGCATACTGTCATGGACTGGGTCTGTCTGTTCATTACTCTCATTTCCTTGGCGAAACTGTAATAACAATATCCACTCTATCCATAGTATGAAGTTGTGGTGTGGATCAAATGAGGTAATATATGTGAACCCACTGTGAAAACTTTCTGGCATCATGCAATTTCATTAGCTTTATTTCAGAGTGAGAGACTTGTTTGGGTTGGGGATTTTGTGAAGAAGAGAACTCATTGGTGTCTGAGCCTTGGTCCTGGAAAGGGTTAGATGTGGGGTCCTAGAAGAATCATCAACACTCACTATGCCTTGCAGACTTGCAGCATAGCAAATGACTACAGCATAAGTGTTACCTGCCTCTGTGAGGACAGGTGTTGTCATTTCTACATTTCATTGGGGAGAGGGGCTCATAAAATACATTTTTGTGGTTGATGGATTTTGAGAGATCTGAAGGGACATGTTTTCATTTACAGAAAACAACCACAGTTTTCATTGAAAGTTGTACATTTCTGTGGCCCTCATTCAGAGATGGAAAAAGCTTAGATTTGGCGGTTTGTTACTTTTTTCTTTTTGTCATAACCAGGTCTTTATTTAAAAATCTGATATGGAATCGATGCTCAGCCACGGAGCCACATCAGCCAGGTTGTGGGCCCAAACCCTAACGGGGAGCATGCAGGAAGCGGCCAATCAGTGTTCTCTCTCATCAATGTTTCTATCTCTCTCGCTCTCCCTTCCTCTCTCTCTAAAAATCAATAAAGAAAAAAAATTTTTACATCTGATCTGCCAGCTTAGCGTTTTTCACCCACACGGGGAGCAGAAACCTTCACAGGCTTCATAGTCTTTTGCTTAGGTGCTGCCTTTGTGGAAGCCTCACAGCAGCCATTGCTGTCTTTTAGATGCTTGCTTAGCCTTTTTTTGCTTCCTTGGCAGCCCTGATAGCCTGTTCTTTCTTTTTAATTCTCACCCGAGGACATTTTTCCTTTTTTTTATTTTTTTTTATTTTTTTTTTATGAATTTTTATTTATTTTTTTGTTACAGATATTTTACCTTTTTACCCCATTGGCACCCCCTACCCCACCCCCCCTCCACCCTGTCCCCGGCTTAGTTGTCCATGTCCATTGGTCATGCACACATGCATATAAGTTCTGTGGTTTATCTCTTCCCACCCTCCCCACCCCCCATCCCCTCTTCTGAGGGATGTCAGTCTGTGCCCTACTTCCATGTGTCTGGGTCTACTGTATTCCTCAGACTGTTATGTTCATTATATTCCGTATATAAGTGAGATCATGTGGTATTTGTCTTTTTCTGCTTGGCTTCTTTCATTTTTCCTTTTTTAAATTTTGTTCAGATAGAGTGGAAGGGAAAGAGAAGAAGAGAGAGAGAAACATCGATGTGAAAAGGACACATTGAGTGGCTGCCACCTGCACAACCCAACCAGGGCTGGGGACAAACTACAACCCGGGTCTCTCGGGACTGCGGGCAGAGCTCTAACCACTGAGAAAAACCAGCCAGGGCCTGATAGCCTGTTCTTGTTGAGCTTTCCTAACTTTAGGTTTCTGATTCCTCTTGGCCATTATATCAGCAAGAGATGCACTAGTGATGGCCCTCTGGAATTTGACTGCGCAGCGTGTTCTTTTCTTTTGAATTTCTTCCAACTGTCCCTGTTTGTGCTTCCTTCTGTAGAGGACAGTCCAGTTATCTGTTGAGGATTCCTCTTGGAAAGAAATGCCGATTCTCATTTTGCATTAAGAAATTGGAAAACATTCCCGTCGGTCCTGGCGTGGCACCTCCCATGTCCAGGATAGATCTTGTACCCTCTGAAACTGTACAGCTGGATCCTGTAACAAAAGCCACAGCCCGTCAGGGAGGATGTCTACAGCAAGGACAAGCTATGTGCGGGATGCTATAGAGGCAATCCGCCCAAGATGGAAAAGGATTCAGTTTGTTACTTTTTTTTTCTTTATTGATTTTAGAGAGAGAGGAAGGGAGAGGGAGAGAGAGCTAGAAACATCAATGAGAGAGAACATCGACTGGCCGCCTCCTGCATGCCCCCCACTGGGGATCGGGCCCACAACCTAGGCATGTGCCCTGACCAGGAATCGAACCGGGGACCTCTTGGTGCATGGGTTGACGCTCAACCACTGAGCCACACTGCCGGGCCAGTTTGTTACTTTTTTATATTGGATAAATTGAAACACCTTTTTGCACAATTCCTTGCTTTTCTCTTCATATTGCCCCCACTTAGCATCACAGGCTAGTTATCTGAAAGCCTTCTGATGTGTTTATAAAGTTTTAAGAATTATCAGACTTGTCAGTCTACTGTTTATTTATGAGAAGGCCGAATCAGAATCATTTTGCTTACCAAAATAGATGTTGGGTTTGTATTTGTTATATGTAAGTGGCAATGCCAACCCCAGCAAACCATGACATTTTATTTTATTTTATTTTATTTTATTTTATTTTATTTTTATTAATCCTCACCCAAGGATATTTTTTTTCCATTGATTTTTACAGACAGAGAGAGAGAGAGAGAGAGAGAGAGAGAGAGAATAAATGAATAAATAAGTGATCTGTGATTAAACAATGCAATAGATTCTCTCATTGATTTGGCAACTTCGCTATTCAGGGTGGTGAAACGTAGTTATGGGAAACCTATTAAGGTGATTCACCTTTCTAACCTGGCATTGTGTTTCTTCATATTTATTGAACATATCTGTAATGCCCACCCGCAGGGCTGTAAACTTAGTCTAATTTAATAGTTCAACTCCAAAATGCATCTTTGTCTGAACAAAGCCTTATTTTTGCCAGGATATTCTTATGAACATAGACCTGAAAAGGTCATGTTCAGGTGTGATATCTGAAAGTAATGATTAGGCCTACTGCCATGGCTTGCTCCTTTTCTTTGGATATAGCCTATCATAACCTTTGCAACTAAGACTTGCTTGTTGATGGGGTGGAATTTAAACCAGCAGTCATAAGATGGAGCCATCAGTGACTGTCACAGAAAGCTGCATGCACAGGATTTGGGATGCCTTGGGAAAACCCTCACTACCTATTTTGACTGCCAGCTCTTGAGTGCAGGTATTAGATATCTAGGTAGACTGTATTTCTTCATGATAAGTCCAGCCTCCTGATCCTGAATTACCTTGTTCTGCAGAACACATCAGCAAGATATATATGGAACAGATCAACACCATGTGTGGGTTTTTCTCCCAAAGAGTATTAAGAGGTGGTGTTCTGGAAGCATCTATTGATTTTTGGAATCCTGAACTGTGGTCTAAAATAAAAGATGAACTTGGATGGTGCTTCTCTTTTGCTAATGGACAGGATGATCAGCAATGGGAATGTTTTTGTTTGTTTTTTTCTTTTTGGAAAACAATGAGAATTTTGCTTTCAGTGGGCACTATGGTAGGTACATTTCAGCATAGATGGAAAAGCAAACAGTTGGTCATTCTTAAGCCTCAGTAGGTCAGCTCATGTCAGTGTTTCCAGAGTATGCTCACAATGGCAAAAGTTGGCTTTGAGGCTTTGCTAAGAGGCAGCTGGTCCTGAGAAGGATTTATTTATTTATTTTGGCCTTGGTAATGTCTAAATGATGATAAGTACAAGCCTTTCTTAGCTCTCAGGAGTGGGTCCCACATGAACTGGTTGTGACCCCTAGAATCCAGAGACTCCAGTATAGTTGGCTAAGAATATTCTGTGGTATGGGGGGTAATCTAATATAACACATGAAAATACAAAATATTAAATGTTCAGAAGTGTATAATTTGCTGCTTTTGTTCATGAGTGGTTTTTAATACTTCTGGTACTGAGCCTAACGCTCTTTACTGGGGCAATGTGGTTTCAGTTTCTTGGGTGAATGTGCATTTTATAAGTTTTTAAAGAAAGGAAATTAAACATTAAAAGACTTTAAGTACTTTACTCTTTATATAATGTAACTAGGAAAGCCAGGAAAATCAGGGTTGGCATTTTCATTTATTTATTTAATAAATATAATCTGTTTTCCACTATTTTGTTTGTTATGGCTGATACCAAAGTACTCTTGAAAGTTAACATTTACTTTGATTTTGTTTTATTTAAGCAGATGTGCATAATAAATTAACCTATCTCTTGTTCATTATGGGCAGGGCAGTATTTAACATCTAGTTTTTTCACATTTTGACACACAGGCGATTGAATTTAATTAAACAGCTTGATGCTCTCCACATGTATGATGTTTAGCATGTGAATAATGTTAAGTAGATAAAATGTGGCTTGTTGAGTGTGAGCATTAATTGAAGTTGGTGATTGACCTCAGCCAAGTCACCTAACCACTGGGGGCCTGGATTTCCATTTTCATAAAATGAGTAGTTTGGAGTAAATGGTATCCAAGAATCCTGTAGCTCTGAATTAAAAAACCCTATGAGTCTCTATGCCTAGCAGATTATGTCTAATACATATGCATCTAACTGATTCCTCCTCTTCTCTTTCTTTCTGTTTTTAATGAAGGAAAAGAGAGTGCTGGTGCGCCAGTCACAGAAGACGAGAGCACCTCCATGGCACAGGACACGAGTGCTTTACCAGAGAAGTCCCTGCAAAGAGCAGCAAAGGTCATTGCCTGCACATTTCTCCATTTGTCTAAAATGGTTGTCACCTGAGCTACCTGTCAAAGGTCTCTCATGTGACACTTAGGACTGTAGTTGGTCAGTTAATCAGAACAGTCAGTGGAAGCAGGGTATCATAAAAAGTGAATCTTTTTTATAGCTGTAAACATGTACATATATATTAATTTGCCTGTCTCTGGATGATAGGCCAACATCTTTTCTTTGCATGTGGGTATGTTTATTCAAGTTTTGCATTACTTTGTTCTGCTTAAACCACACTTGTAATGGGCATCTGTGGTTTCTAGTTTGGGTTATTTTAAGTGGAGTGAAGGAATCACTATTAATGTTGATTCCTTCTAGATTTTTATACTTTTTTACTCCATTGTTATATGTTGTCCATCCTCACCTGAGGACATGTTCATTGATTTTTAGAGAGAGGAAGGGGGGAGAGAGAGAGAGAAAGACAAACATTGATCGGTTGCCCTCATATGTGCACCAAAACAAAGGATCAAACCCGCTACCTAGGTATGTGCCCTGGCCAGGAATCGAACCTACAACCTTTTGATGTACAACACTCCAACCAACTGAGCCACACCAGCCGGCACGCCATTGTTTTTAAATTATTGTCATGTCCATATCTAATTCAAAAGTAAGCTTTTAAGAAGTCTTTTTTTAGTTTTGCCAAAGTATTTAATTATTTTAAAAACAAAAACAATTGCTTTTGTTGTTTTGCATAACTGAATTTTATTTTTTAATTGCATGTGCTAGTGTCATAGTCAGATATGGAATCAAACACAGCTGACCCCAGCTAAATAGCTCACGGTGGAGGAAGTGGTACTCGGCAAAGAATGAAGTGGCGGGATGGCGTGAGGCTTCCTCGCCCGAAGCATGGGCAGCACGTTGAACTGGGGAATGCAGTTTTACTGCTCGGCCTAGTGAATTGGTTAGGAGAGTGTCTCCTCATAGTGACATGAGAAATTTCTAAATTATATTGCATACATGTTACCCACAATTGCCTGTCCAGTTATCTAGATCTTTATTTTAATAAGCATTTGAATACTAACCATATGACAGGCAGCATGCTAGGTGTGGAAGATTATAGTGCATGGAAAGCCTATGGGCTAGATCTGGCTCACAGACTTGTGTTTTGTTTGATCTGTGCAGTATTTAAGAATTTTGACTTGGTAGCTTACATGAAAAAAAAATTGGAGCATTCACATAAAAAAATTAGACTTCTGGCTCCTCCTGACAAAACAAAACATCCGGCAACACTGGGCCACATTCTGAAATGACTTTAGTCAGAGCTGAGGAGAGGCAACCCTCTGGGGATGGAACTTGTGTTCTGTAATTTGCTGCTGCCCTCCAATGGTGCCCTCTCTCTGACTGTTTTCTTTTTTTGTTGTTGTTAGGTAGAGGGCAGGGGATAATTTCTTAATGAATCCAAACTAAAATTACAAGGCCGAACAGCACTTGTATGCAAAACCTACACCGTGGTCAAGTCATTTCTATGACAACTAACGTATGAATCATAAGTAATGTCAAGCTGCTTTATACACTTCTCATGCTGTCAAATATTAAAATAAGGAGCAAGGACTTCTGGTTCAGTCAAGCTGCCATAGACTCCCTTCTTGCTCTTCCCTGTGCTAAGTACAGCTATGAACCCTGGAAAACAACAAGAGACAACCAAAGGAGAATTCTGAAAGGGACAAAGAGGAAAGCAACTAGTTAGGGACCCCAGGACTAGAGGAACAAACATAGCAGCAGGGGACTTCACAGTCCCCCACCAACAGTAATAGTGATTCCTTAGTAACACAGCTTCACTGAGAGGCACTTCACGTGGACCCAGCTACTTGACTAGACAGTTTCTTGCTGACTTCTCCCAACTGTTACCCAGTTCTGTAGATAAACAGCATTGAGTATATCTTTGGTGTTTGCAGGTGGTTTACATTGTGGAGAAAAAGCATTCCCGAGCAGCAACTGGCTTCCTCAAACTCCTGGCTGATAAGAACAGTGAACTGTTTAGGAAATATGCCCTGTTTTCTCCCTCGGACCACCGAGTGCCTAGAATATATGTGCCTCTCAAGGACTGTCCCCAAGACTTTGTGACCCGGCCTAAAGATTATGCCAACACACTGTTCATCTGCCGCATCGTGGACTGGAAGGAGGACAGCAATTTTGCCCTTGGGTAGGTGAGCTCTGGCAAGAAAACCACAGATCCCAAACAGAACTTGGTTTAAAGGGCCTTTAGGTAAACTTTTATTTGGTATATTGTAATTATTATTATTTTTATTAAAGCATAGGTACTTGACAGATTTTGGTCCTGATTCTTAAGAAATTGACTTGAGCTACTACCTCAGATGGTCACCTGTAGGTTCCTTGAATTGCTAGGCAACCACCTTTTTGGTTTGTTTTTGTTTGTACTTGTGAACTGCAAAGAATTCATCGCATCAAACAATCAGATCCTTCCTTTCAGATTCTAGTGTTAAGTAGGCAGATTCCAGGTATATTCAGGAGGCCCCTGTCTCCATGCTTTAAATATGAATATGAAGGTGTGTTTGAATGATGTGCTTTTTTGGTATTGCCGATCAGAGGTTTCACATATGGCATTAAAAACTAAATAGCCTTTCTGTAAGTAGAAAAATGGTACCATTTTTTAACAGAAGCTGTCAGAAACCAATCTAACTTAAATATAGATAACCACTTTATTTTGATTTGAAGAAACTGCTGAACCAGCTGTTTGATCAAATGCTGTCCTGTCTTCTTTTTACAAAAACCTTTAGCTTTTTATTATTGATGGTGTCTGGTTTATATGTCACAGGAAATGAAAATAAAAGCATACAAGCTAGAAAAGAGTTTGTTCTGACACTTTATTTTGGTGACTTGTGTGTTGGTCATCTAACTTGTATAGGATGGAGCCTCCTGGGAATGTTCTGTGGTGGTGAGTGCCAATAATGTGCTGCTTTGCTCGGGTTTATCCTGTACCTAGCTGCTTATGCCTAGTGAAGTAAGGCAGGTCAAATCTGTATGTCATGCCCAGTGCAATTTAGGGAACGCTGTCCCGTGCCACTCTTTCAGTGACATGCAGATCAGTATGATTTACATGATCTCAGACCCACTCAGGAGCAGTTGCACTTTCTTTTTTGCTCTCAAGTGGTATGCTTGCAATGTCATCATTTTTAAGCCTAATTCATTATCCAAAAGTGACGTCAACCCCTTCAGCCCTAAATAGTCCTTCTTCAGAGGCTTGCCAGATTCTCACCATTCACTCAAAAGGCCCGATAGTAGCTGTGCCACCTGGCCTCTGTTGATTGTGGCTGCCACACTCTGCTTGGCAGTGAGAAGGGAAGGCTTTCACATCACAGCAGGAAATCCAGCCTTGAGTTTTATCTGCCTTTCTGTCGCGTCCTATTGTGTGTACTTGATTGGATTTTCCCTTAGTTTTCAAGTTGTAAGGGTGTAGTCAGGAAATCTTCAGGGTGTGAGTTTCTCTTAGTGCTTGAATGGTCTTACAGGCGCCCCCCCCCCTTTTTTTTTTTTTTTACAGCTGAGCCATTACTTCATCAAGATCTCTTACTTGTGAGTTAAAGTACAATAATAATTGAAAAAGGAGTCAGGTCTTTGAAGCAGCGAGGACATTTGCCGAAGAAAGAATATTTAAAAATAATAACCGTATGTTAATTATGTACTTTTCAAAAGAAAAGAAATGGAAGATTCTCATATTAGATGGAAAACTGCTAACTTTTCCTCTACTGTCTTACTATAAAGACCTTAAAAATGATATTTTGTGGAAATATGCCTTTTAAAATCTTTGAGTAAACGTATCTTAAATAAAATGTGGCAGGTCTTCATGACGCAGTTCTCAGATGACGCCTGTCTCATGAGGGGAGCGGGCTGCAGCTGCTGAGCATGTTGGTGGTCGCCTTGCCTTTGGTTCTGGCTATCAGTTACTGATCTTTAGGGACTGAGGTCACTGTTTCCCAATCAGAACATGCTGTGCTGGGACTGCCTGGGTTCTTCCCTCCTCCCGGCCAGACTTCGACCAGGAGCGTGAAGGTAGTACTTGATGTGGGTTTGAATGTGTCTGGTTAGCTTCTGCAGAAACTATGCCTAAAAACTGAATTAAGCCAAAACGGTTTTCTTTTGAATTTTTCCCTGCCCCTACACTCTACCTTTAGAAGTATTAAACTTCTCCCAAGTCATTTACTTCTGTAGTTAAATTTAGGTCATGAGACAAGTGTTGATCAACTGTGTGTAAGTCACTGTGCTCTATATTATGTGAGAAATAGAAAGGTAGAAAGCTATGGTTTCTTTATTCAAAGAAATTATTGCCTAATGCAGAAGGACTTGTACATAAATGTCACAAGATTAATTTGATTCTAAGAAATGGAGTCCTACTTGAACTGGTTTAAATAAAAGTGGTGATTAATATAAGAGACTGGTGGTTCTCCTAAAACCCAGGGCCAGAAGTATTGACAGGTCTCATGAGGAACTCAGAACTAACAAGGCAGCAAAGGAATCACAGCTTCACTCTCAACCACCCTGACCAGTCAGCCTCCACATGGTATCATTTCTCTACCCCTTTCTACACACAGGCTGTATTATTCTGCTTCTTTCTTCACAGTAGCCACCTACCTGTGAATGACATACATGGCCCCAAAATGGCACAGTTGGGCCTCTGCAGGTCACATACTGAAGTCTGGATCACAATACAGAATTTCTAGGGTTGAAAATATTACTGATCTAGCTTGAGACAGTTATTTGCCCAGGTCAGTAGTTTTAACCGGAGGTAGGAGTCCAAGGTCCGATGACCCACTGCCCAGTTAGCAGGGACTGTGGGACTCAACTCTGTATAAGAGAGTGTGGATAAAGCAGACAGATGGAATGGCCTGTGCCTTTGAGCTCTAATTATAGTACAAAAGAGAATGTTCTAAATTCTTTCACAGGAACAAAGTAATTTTCTGGAAATTTAGAGGAGATGGGTGAAAAAGGAAATCCAGGATTGTTTCTTGGAGAATGGAAGCCTCTTTGCTGAAAGATTAGTCACTGAGAGTCCAGAGTGGATGAGAAGGGACATGACTAGAATCAAGCAGTCATAATGGGCTATTGCAGGAAGGGGAGATGGGAGAACCTGCAGGAAAGGCGTTGCAGTGAAGAAAACAAGAGAAAGGAAAAGATTCAGGGGAGATGAAGGTCAGTTCTCCCAGGCATGATGACCGATTACAAATGGGGCATGAAGAAGAAGGACAGAATCTTGGATGGACATTCAGGCTTCCAACTTGGGTGATCGGGAAGGTGATTAATGCATTTAACCATGGTTCTCTGAGAGCAGCCTCAGCTCCTACCATTCCCTTCACTTATGCCTCATTGCTTGCTGTTTTGTTTCCCAAGATGACTATGTTTGTTCATAGCTCCAAACTTTTGCACACTGGACTTCCTTTTCCAACAGTGGTTTTCTCCTCTCAGAGTTTGTTTAGTGAAATACTCAACTTTTAAACTTTTATCAGCTGTCCAGCCGAAAAATGTTCCCTGACTCTGAGTCCTCCCTCTTGGCTGCTCCCAAAGTTTATCTAATAATACCATTATTGTATCTCGTCTGTTTGTATTATAATTGCTTATGTAAGTTATTTACTTGGCCATGGGAACCTTTAGGACAGAATACTCAGTGAATGTTTGCTGGCTGGTCAGATGGGTAGGTCAAAATGATTTGCTGGCCCCCTGACATTGACTAGGAAGATGTACTAATAAAACAAGCTAGAAAATACAGGATAAGGTGTTTGGAACAGAAAATGATGAGAAACAAGGTTCTATGATTTCAAAATCAGCACTTGTTAACAACATACAACTAGTATATAAACTCAGGTGGAGAATCCCTAATTTAGAATCTTTAACAAGAAGTTTAAATAGAAGCTACACATTACTAGAGTATGTAATTTCTTTTGGAAGGGGTCTTCAGGAGGCCATCAATCTTGGTGACCCCTTTGGCGTAAGCATTGCTTTTCTGGCACTCCCAGTGGCACTCTGGTGTCTCTAGTTAAGGGAAGCCCCAAGATTAGTGTTGTACTGGAAACCTCTAGTTGTTAGAAAAGTTGTTTTTCATCTTGTTCTCAGAATTGTCATGAGAGATCTCAGTTGAGCCTTGTTCACCTCTATACCTCACCCCTACCATGTTTTCGTGAATCTTAGTCCTATAATGTTATTAAAAAAAAGCCTAAACGTAATCATTCTTGATGAACCCTTGCTGGCTTTTAGAGATTGCAACATATTTAGTACTTGTCATATTTAGTACTGGATAGTCCAGGATATTTAAAAAGCCACGTTGACTTCCTAGCTCAGATGATCTGTAATTGTGTGATCACATATACAGCTCTATGAGCTTCCCAACCTTCTTAAATCATCTTTCCCTGTGAAACCCGTGCAGTGGAATTCATGCCTGTATTTTCTTAGACCTTTGTGAAATCTGTTGTCCCAAAGTCTAGAATTTATAATTTCATATTTCCTTTCCAGGAGATATTATATGGTCTCTTTCTCCTAGATTTGTCATGGTTTCTTTTTCTTGAATATTTAATGATAAATCTTGAAGAAAATTGAAGAGTTTTACAGCAGCTACTGTGGGGAACATAATAGTGTTTCTTGGCAGCACTGAAGACTAACTGAAGATGTACCACATGAATTGACCTAGAGCAAATTGACATATTTATATTATTTTCTCTAGCAAACTTTGGTAGCTGTAAGGGATGGGGAGGAAGGAAAATGAATAGGTCAGTGTAGGTATAGCAGGGTTGAAAAAATTTTGGTTGAATATGGTATGGCCTAGGCTTAATGGGAGGCTGTTGAAATGAGAAATAGAGAATGGGTCACAGTACTGCTCACTTCAATGAGAGTGAAGGACAGCAGGTGCCATTGCAGAGAGTGCCTGGGCGCAGTGAAAGAAGAGGAGGGACGTTCTGATTGACGATGTGTGTGGCGAGGGAGGCAGTGTGGCCAGTGGAGGGAAGAGGGCGTCTGTTCTGGTATTTTCTTCATCTCTCAGTTTTGTACTCATAAGGTGTTAGTTATTAGACAATCAGAAATATGTGTTGACTGATGGAACCAAATACTTTTATTATTCCATTCAGTTTTGATAGACACTGAATTTCTTATAAGGTAATTATGAGTTGGGGAGGTGGTCATTAAATTACATTAAATTGTATTTAGTAGGAAAATGAAAGAGTAACTAGGTTAGTATTAAAAAACAAACAAAATAGCCCAGCTGGTGTGGCTCAGTGGTTGAGCATTGACCCATGCACCAAGAGGTTGCCAGTTGGATTCTTGGTCAGGGCACATGCTCAGGTTGTGGGCCCCATTCCCAGTGGGGGGCATGCAGAAGGCCGCCAATAGATATTCTCTCTGATTGATGTTTCTATCTCTCCCTCTCCCTTCCTCTCTCTCCCTAAAATCAATAAAGAAACAAAAAAATTTTTAAAAACCCCAAACAGAATAAATTAGTTTGTTTCATCGAGGCATAGCCTACAAGATTAGCAAATTGAAAAAAACTCTCTCCAATCTTTCTTCTTGTGCAAGAGGACTAGTTCACCTTTTTATGAGTATGTTTTCCTTATCTGAAGATTTTTCTGAGGAAGAGGCTGAGTTATGAAGTCCTATGAACTTGCGTTATCAAACTTAGATGTTGTATATCCTTTCCAGCGGGTATGGCTCTAGCTGGCTAGTAGACAAAAAGCAAATCAGGCTGAGGAGGGGGCTCTCTTTTGTGACTGTTGGGCTCCACCTGGTGGCCTGCAAGGGTCAGCTTTGGAGAAAGATTCTTCACATCGAGAGCATCCTCACTGGTCAAAGTAGAGCAAATGTTAAAGGAATGGAGGAGAATGGGCCTGATCCAGGCTTTGATTACCAAATTGTTCCTTTCCTCGCACTGTGTGCAATCATTAACACACCATCACGGTTGTCAGCTTCACCCACAATTTCTAGTGCATCTTCTTGAATATAGTAGTATAAAGTGTAAGAGAATTTTACTACCATCAGCCTTCTCTTTTATCCTTAAATGCTTTCAGCTTTCTCTGTACTCCCTTTATATCAGCATTAAATTCTTCATTCTCAAGCTTCAGGGTCTTTTCTAAAATCATTCAGTATTGTTGAGCCTTGCTTCTTTTCCACATTCTGCAGTCTGTTTCATTGATCTGCCCACAGTTTGCCTGAAGTCCCTTTCCTTACTTGCTGCCTTTTTCTATGTCATAATATGGAGCCAGAAAAAGGGGGAAATAGCATGTTCTCTCCTCCTGATTATAGGAAACATTATGTAAATATATGCAGCCAAAGACATTGTGTATTTGCCACACTTGGTTTTCACTATGTTCTGGGCCCTCTGTGTGCTGATGTTCAATTGCTGTCCACTTGCAGGTTCTTATTGTATCTGTCTGCATGGAGTTTTCAACATGGACTAATATGCATGAGAGCATTTATTTAGGAGCGATGATGACAGTGATAATCACTACAAGGATATATGACTACCTTCCTGGGTATAGCCTAGTTCTAAGGCTGAAACGTTTAGGAATATGTGGTAGAGAAAGGAGGATGAATGACTTAGCACACTAATGACTTTTTTTTTTTTTTTATCCTCACCCGAGGACATTTTTTGATATTTTGCTCAGATAGATAGAGTGGGAGGAAGAGAGAAAGAGAGAGAGAGAGAGAGAGAGAGAGAAACATCGATGCGAAAGGGACACATCGAGTGGCTGCCACCCACACGACCCAAACAGGACCGGGGACAAACTGCAACCGAGGTACATGCCCTTAGTGGGAACCGAACCTGGGTCTCTCCAGACCGCAGGCCAACGCTCCAACCACTGAGCCAAACCGGCCAGGGCACACTAATGACTTTTAAGTGCTCCTATTTCCTTAAGGTAAAGAGGCCAATTTGGAGGTTTTCTTGTCTTAATTTTTACATCTATAGCTGGTTCCTTCCCTCAAGAAGCTTTTTACGTGCACATCACCCAAACAATGGACCTAATGCTTATTTATATAGAATTTTTACACACACACCCCACTTATCATCTACAGGAAGTTGGGAATATTGCTTCAATATTATCTTTTTTGTTTTGTTTTATCCTCACCCGAGGACATTTTTCCATTATTTGTTCAGGTAGAGTGGGAGGGAGAGAGAGGAAGAGAGAGAGAGAGAAACATCGATGTGAAAGGGACACATCGAGTGGCCGCCACCCGCACAACCCATCCAGGGCCGGGGACAAACTGCAACCGAGGTACGTGCCCTTAGCGGGAACCGAACCCGGGTCTCTCTGGACCGCAGGCCGATGCTCTAACCGCTGAGCCAAACCGGCCAGGGCCAATATTATCTTTAAAGTAGGACCCGATTGTAATATCATTGACTATTACTGGGAACAGTATTTATGGAGGAGTTCTGGTGAGTGAGAAATTTTGAGGTGGTGATCATTATAAAGTACTCTAATGACTAAAGTTTTCTATCTCACAATTATTTATTATTGCAATATCAAAATTAGGAAAAATTTAAAATTTTTTCAAATACATATATATTATATATTTATTATCAAAATTATTTAAAACATATGCTATAGAAAGCGAAAAATTCCATAATTTCACTTTTTTTATTTTATTTTATTTTTTTACCCTCACCCGAGGACACGTTTTCATTCTTTATTCAGATAGAGCAGGAGGGAGGGAGGGAGGGAGGCAGGGAGGGAGAGAGAGAGAGAGAGAGAGAGAGAGAGAGAAAGAGAAACATCGATGTGAAAGGGACACATCGAGTAGCTGCCACCCACACGACCAACCAGGGCCGGGGACAAACTGCAACCGAGGTACATGCCCTTAGCGGGAACCGAACCCGGGTCTCTCCGGACCGCAGGCCGACTCTCTAACCGCTGAGCCGAACCGGCCAGGGCCATAATTTCACTTTTTTGAAATAATCACTATTAAGAGTTTGGTATATATCTAAAATGTGTTTTAAAAATATTTATTAACAATTGCAAAATATGTTTCACAGATAAAAAATATGTAACACTTATGTAATTTATTTAATTTTATTTTTATCTTTATTATTGAAATTATTACAGATGTCCTCCTCTTCCCCCCATTGACACTTAGGTAATTTTTTAATTCTAATATTAAAACCAACTCATGAACTTACCACCCAAATTAAGAAATATAGCACAATGCTGTTGAAGATCCCTGTGTGTTCCTTTTTATCGTAATCCCTAATTTTTTCTGAACCATGAGTGCTATCTCAAATATGCTAATTGAAATGTGCTTTTCTTTTTAATTTATCCACATTTAATATTCCTAAAAGTGTTAGATTTGTTTGTTTTTTGAACCTTTAAAAAAAAATACCATGTTAACCCTGGTTGGGTAGCTTAGTTGGTTAGAGTATTGTGTACAGTATGCCAAGTTGTGGGTTCCATCCCCAGTTAGGGCATATGTAAGAATCAACCAATGAATTCATAAATAAGTGGAACAACAAATTGGTTTCTCTCTCTCTCTCTCTCTCTCTCTCTCTCTCTCTCTCTCTCTCTTCCTCCCTCCCTTTCTCTCTTCCCCTTCCTCTCTCCCTAAAAAGAAATCAATAACAACGACGACAAAGAATACCATACTACAGCCCTGGCCGGTTTGGCTCAGTGGTTAGAATGTCGGTCTGTGGTCCTGAGAGACCCGGGTTCGGTTCCCGCTAAGGGCATGTACCTCGGTTGCAGTTTGTCCCCGGCCCTGGTTGTTTGTGCGGGTGGCAGCCGCTCGATGTGTTCCTTTCACATCGATGTTTCTCTCTCTCTCTCTCTCTGTTCCTCTCTCTCCCTCCCGCTCTACCTGAACAAAAAATGGAAAAATGTCCTCGGGTGAGGATAAAAAAAAAAAAAAGAATACCATACTACATATATTCTTCTGTGACTTGCTTTTTTATTTAACATTATATTTCTAAGATATATATTTCATTCTTTTTTTTTTTTTTAATCCTCACCCGAGGACATTTTTTGATATTTTGTTCAGATAGAGTGGGAGGGAGAGAGAGAGAGAGAGAGAGAGAGAGAAGCATCGATGTGAAAGGGACACATCGAGTGGTTGCCACCCACACGACCCAACCAGGGCTGGGGACAAACTTGCAACAGAGGCACGTGCCCTTAGCGGGAATCAAACCCGGGTCTCTCCAGACCGCAGGCCAATGCTCTAACCGCTGAGCCAAACTGGCCAAGGCTATTTCATTCTTTTTAATTCATAATATTCCCATTTTCTGACATATACCATAATTTATCTCAGTGGATAAAAAAAAAAAAAAAAAAAAAAAAGCATTGCTGTTATAAACAATGCTTTTACAAATATTTAAGTGCTTATGAACTCAAGTTGCTCTAGACACTGAGTATAGTTATTGTATCACACATATATGTACATGTTTAACTTTATAATTTTATAGCCAAACCATTTTCCAAAGTGGCTGCACTCATTTTTAGTCCTACTGGCATTGTATAAGAGTTTCCATTGCTTCACATTGTTATCAACACTTGATATTGTTACTCTTCAGTTTTTGCCAATCAAGTGGGTATAAAATGGTATCTCATTATTATTTTAATTTATATTTTCCCAATTACTAATGAGATTGAGCATCTTTTCCTATAGTATGGTCATTATGTTTCTCTTGTAGAAAATGTTGTGTCTTTACATTTTTTTCACAGTTAATTTTTTTGTTTAGATAATTTAAATTTACAGAAATTTTTAAAATGGCACAGAGAGTTCCTATATATCCTTTACCCAGATTCTTCTTATGTTAACACCTTAAATTACCTTCGAATACTTATCAAAAGAATACTTATAAAAAGAAATTAACCTTGGTACAATACTCTTAAATAAAGTATAAAATTTATTCAAATTTTACCAGCTTTTTCACTCCTATCCTTTTTCTGTTTGAGCATCTGGTCCAGAATCCTACATTGTAGTTACTTGTGATGTTGCAGTAGTTTCTTCAATTGTGATGATTCCTTACCTTATCTTTCATGACCTTGATACTTTTTTGTTGTTGTTATCCTCACCTGAGGATTTTTTTTCATTGATTTTTATTTTATTTAATTAATTTATTTTTTAATTTTTTAAATTGATTTTTTAGAGAGAGAGGAAGGGAGAGAGAGAAAAATATCAATGTGAGAGAGAAACATTGATTGGCTGCCTCCTGCACACCCCTTACTGAGGATCGAGCCTGCAACCCAGGCATATGCTTTGACCGAGAAATCAAACCAGGACCTCTCAGTCCATGAGGCGATGCTCAGTCCACTGAGCCACACAGGCCAAGCTCCTTTGATCTTTAGACAGAGAGGGAAGGACAGAAGGAGAGAGACAGAGAGACAGAGAGACAGACAGAGAGAAGCGATGCTCAATCCACTGAGCCACACAGGCCAAGCTCCATTGATCTTTAGACAGAGAGGGAAGGACAGAAGGAGAGAGAGAGACAGAGAGAAGCATCAGTGTGAGAGACCCTGCACGACCCTGACCAGGCCGGGGATCAAATCTGACTGCGGGCCAATGTTCTAACTGCTGAGCCAAACTGGCTAGGGCATGACCTTGATACTTTTGAAGAGTACTGGTCAGTAATTTTGTAGAATGTTCCTCAGTTTGGGTTTGTCTACTGATTTCTCATGATTAAATTGAGGATCTGCGTTATTGGGAAGGGTACCACAGAGCAATGTGCATCGCATAGCGGGTACATTGATGTTGATCACTTGGTTAAGCTGGTATCTGTCAGGATTTCGAACTTATTTTTTCCTTGTAATTCCTATACTATATTTTTGGGAAGATTTTTTTTTTTTGAGACTATGCAATTATTCTGTTTCTCATTAAGCTTTCACCAACTCATTTTAGTATTCACTTTTAATTGGGCCCTTTGGCATTTGATTTTTTAGACTTAAAAATATTCTAGAGCCCTGGCCGGTTTGGTTCAGCAGTTAGAGCATCAGCCTGTGGTCCCAAGAGACCCGGGTTCGGTTCCCACTAAGGACACGTACTGTTGCAGTTTGTCCCTGGCCCCAGTTGGGGTTTGGGTGTATCTCTCTCACATCGATATTTCTCTCTCTCTCTTTTTCTCTCTCTCTCCTTCTCACTCTATCTGAAGATGAATGCAAAAATGTCCTTGGGTGAGGATTAAAAAAAAATTATAGAAAATAATCCTTCTAGCCCTGGCCAATTTGGCTCAGCAGTTAGGGCGCCAGCCTGCAGTCCCGAGAGACCTGGGTTCGGTTCCCACTAAGGGCATGTACCTCGGTTGCAGTTTGTCCCCGGCCCTGGTTGGATCATGTGGATGGCAGCCACTCGATGTGGCTCTTTCACGTCGATGTTTCTCTCTCTCTCTCTCTCTCTCTCTCTTCCTCTCTCTCCCTCCCACTCTATCTGCTCTCTCTCTTCCTCTCTCTCCCTCCCACTCTATCTGCTCTCTCTCTTCCTCTCTCTCCCTCCCACTCTATCTGAACAAAAGTAAAAAAAAAGGAAAAATGTCCTCAGGTGAGGATTAAAAAAAAGAAAAAAATCCTTCTAGCAGTTACTACATGGAAGATACCTTCTCAGTTTATGAGTTGTCTTTTCATGTTGTTAATGTTAACTTCTGAAGAACAGGATTTTAAGTTGCATTTTCTAACTTTTTAGTACTGGTGTGTAGAATTACAATTAATTTTTGTATATTAATTCTAGCTCTAGCCATCTTACTATATCCCCTTATTAATTACTTTAGATATACTGTTGTTTGCTTTGGATTTTTCTATGTAGATAATCACATCATCAACACATAATGACAGATTTGCTTCTTCCATTCTAATCTCTATAACATTTTTTTCTTATCTTACTGAACCGGCAACTCACAATTGGTACTTTCCACACCAGTAAATGAGAGCAATAGAGCAGGCATTTTTTCTTATTCCTGATATTTTTGGATTTGTTAATAATTTTGATAATGTGGCAACTGGTTATTAAAGGACTCAAAAGTTTACCTAAATACCTGTCCTTGGGTTTTGTTTGCTTTATTATCTTCAATTTTCTTAGTTTTCCTTTGGAGTTTCAAGGAAGATGAGTATGCCTTTTCTCCCCAGGCTCAAAAGCATTTATTTATTCAGTTGTTCACTCAACCATCATGTAATGAACAAGTCTTGTTGTAAGATACAGAAATGTTTATTCTCTTTAGTGATTATGGTATCTCCCCTGACAGGTAAGTATAGAAATGTTTATTCTCTTTAGGATGATCCTCCTCATCTGTTGGTAAAGAAGAGATGCACCAAAAAACACTGTAACACATCTAGAAAGTGGCATGTGCCAGGAAGGAGATATAACCAGAGGAGAGTGATAGTACTGAGGGGAGAGATCTGTTCTGGGGGACAGGGATGACTTCCTGGCCTTCCTCCTATATCCCATGAGGTGAAATGAATTTGATTTATGTTTTGTGGTTTGAGTTCAACATGAAGTCTTAAAGGGAGTGTCTTTAAGATAGTAATATAGCCTTGGCCAGTTTGGCTCACTGGCTAGAGCATTCACCCTAGGACCAGAGGGTCATGGGTTTGATTCCCAGTCAATGGCCTGTACCTCAGTTGATTACATCGGTTGTGATTTGGGTTGTGCAGGAGGCAACCAGTTGATGTGTCTCGTGTCTCACATAGATGTTTCTTTTGCTCCCTCTCTGTCTACTTCCCTTCCTCCCTGCCTCCCATTCTATCTGAAAAACTCAATGGAAAAATATCCTTGGGTAAGGATTTAAAAAAACCCAGCTGGTGTGGTTCAGTGGATTGAGCATTGTCCCATGGACTGAGAGGTTTGGGTTCGATTCCAGTCAGGGAACATGCCTGGGGTTTGGGGTAGGGGGCGTGCAGGAGGCTGCCTATTGATGTGTCTCTCTCACATTGATGTTTCTATCTCTCTATCCCTTCCTCTTTCTCTAAAAATCAATAAAATGTATTTTTAAAAAGATAGTAATATATTGCGTTAGGAACAAGCCTTTATAGAATTTTTATGCTGTAGAACCAGCAGTACTGTGTCAGTGTGTACAGTCCTGAGATTCTATTTTTGGTAGTAAGAGCTTTACCTTTTCTGCTGTAGAGTGAAGGAAGGGAAAGGGAAGTTTTCTTTTCATGGAAGATATTTTATATTTGTCAGGATGCTTGTAGCACCAAGTGATAGAAAACCCTAACCCAAATTGACTTTAATAGTAAAGGAATTTATTATCTCACATATGTGGGAATCCAGGCCCAGTAGTTAGCGACTTCATGGTGTTATCAGGTGGCCTTTGTGCTCTTCAGTGATCTAGTTATAGATTCCCTAAGGCCACATAGACAGCGGCTACATGTAAGTATGGTCAGGCTCTATGTGCTTTTTGACCACATCCAACAAGAAAGGAGTAAAATGCATCTGCCTGTCATGATATTGATTACAGTCCCCAAGGGAGACATGCACTGATTTTATTAGAATAATGAAGCTCTGCCTTTGAAACTGAAGATGAGATGAAAAATACTAGGTTTCTGTTAGGAGAGAGGAAAAGGGGAATGAATCTTAGATAGAAAACCAATACTGGGCACCACAGTTTTTTATTAGATTATAATAAATGTTTCTGTAATTTTAAATAAGCAATGTTACAGTATTAAAGGAAGTGTGGAAAATAGAGAAGAAAGTCACTCATAATCCTCCCTCTATAAAATAACTAACACCATTTTTAGGTATTCCCTTTTAATCTTATCCTGAGTTTTTTTGCATCTTAAAATTATACTATACCTACATACAAATTCTTTTCTTTCATTTTATGTCATAGTCATTTATTATGTTGCTATATCTTCAAAATTATTTTTCTAAAATGCATAATAATTAATTGAACAAATATACCATGATGGCACATGCCCAGGTTGTAGGCCAAATCCCTAATGGGGGACATGCAGGAGGTGGCCAGTCAATATTTTCTCTCATGGATGTTTCTATCTCTCTCTCCCTCTCCCTCCTTCTCTCGCTAGAATCAATAAAGAAAAATAAACTTTATTTTTAAGAATAATTTCAGATTTACAGAAAAATTGTCAAGATAGTACAGAGAGTTCTCATATACCCCTGCATCTACTTTCCCTATTATTAACATATTAGTATGTTGAATTTATTTGTTACAATTTATGAACCAATGATGCTAAGTTATTTTTAACTGAAGTCCATACTTTTATTCAGAAATTCTTGATTTAAAAAAAAAACACTTTTTTTTTTTTTTTCTGTTCCAGGCTCCCATCCAGGATACCTATATGTTACATTTAGTTGTCATGTCTCCGTAGGGCCCTCTTGACTGTGAGGATTGCTAAGTTATTTTTGAAAGACATTTTTAAATGCAGAGTAGGCTGAAGTGTGGTTTTTAAGAGAATGGGCCAGACCTTTTGTTGCAACAGTTAATTAGAGTTGTCCTAAGCAATTGTTGCCATTTCTTTAGACAGTGAATAGAAGACAGAGTACTTCAAGAGCTATAATATTTGAACTGTAACACACAAAAGGGTAAGTTACTTTAAGTATTCATTTTAAATGAAATTAACACTGAAATTAAAATATAAAAACAAACTCTTCTGTTAGACAACTACACAATATATGTCAGTTCCCTAGTAGATTCTGCTTTTGTTTAGACCCTAAGATATTCTGCCTTTTAGGGTGATGGCAGAATTTATGCGCAAGTAGACAGCGTGGGATTCTTTCTGGAGGCATCTAAGGCCCAAATGCATGAGCTTTTTCAGCATGCTGACCTTTTAAATTTTTATCTCCTGCAAACTGCCCAGTCCGTGCTGCTATCAAATAGATCTCCAATGAAAATCGATAATAAATTTATTTAAATAAGGTACTTGAGAAATGTTCTCTGGAACTTAGTAAAATAAATGTTAATTACTATAATAGAAACTTGGAGTCATTGATCACATTTGGAAGCCATACCGAAATGTAATTTTGTCTTTATGAGCCATGTTGTACTTTCAATAAATAAATCAAACTTCTTTGGATTCAGAATATAACCTGATGACAATTTTTGCCAGGACACAAAGTGCCAATAAAATTGAAAAAACAAAAGAGCAGTTTATTTTTCTTTAAATTTCAGTAAATGTCCAATGACTGGTATGACTTATTCTGACAATTAATATTAGATCTATCTTCACCTGCTTTCTGTTGTCCTGCTTCTTTTCACCTGCCCACCCACAGAAGTGATCCAGTAGTAAGCACCAGTCTTCTTGGAGAGACTTCTCCACATCTTGGTAGGCCATAGTTCCTCATCCAGTAGTTTCTCAAAAAAGGTTTGTGAGAACTATATTCCCTGAGTTCTTGCATTAAAATTGTCATCTTCGAAATCCAATAACTTCACTAGAATATGTTCCAGTGGTGATTTTCTGCATTAGTTTTTTTCCTGAAACATGGTATACCCTTTCTGTCTGTAAAATTTCTTTAATTTCAGGAAAGTTGTCTTAACTGGTATCTTGGAAAATGGTTTTCTGTTCCATATATCTGTTTCCTTCCTTCAGGGATACAGTTATGCCAATGTTGGATCTCCTTCATCTGCCTTTAGTATCTGTTTTCTCTATAATCTTTTAAAAAACTTTTTGTACTTTTCAATTTTATTTTTCTCACTTCTCTCAAGCTTTTTCTCTGTCATCCTTATTTTTTCAAATAGTGTCAGTTATTCATTAGTTATCTCCAGTATACACTGCATGTCTGTGATGGTTTTATTTTTCCTTTCTTCTTATTTTCTAGGTCTAAAACACTAGTTCTTGCAAATATCTTTGGTCAAGATAGTCATTTCTATGACCACATACTTGTAACTATGTTTTATCCTTCTGCCATTTCTTTTGGTGGTTCCTTTCTTCCT
This sequence comes from Molossus molossus, assembly GCF_014108415.1. Lineage (NCBI taxonomy): Eukaryota > Metazoa > Chordata > Mammalia > Chiroptera > Molossidae > Molossus > Molossus molossus. The sequence continues at coordinate 101,560,999 of NW_023425346.1, forward strand.
TTTTGCATGTAGTACTTTTTGTTGTTGTTAATCCTTACCCAAGGATATTTTTTACATTGATATTTTTTAGAGAGAGTGGAAACGAGGGAGGGGCAGAGAAGGAGAGAGAGAGAGAGAGAAACATTGATGAGAGAGAGAGAGAAAGAGAGAGAGAGAGAGATATCAATTGGTTGCCTCCTGCATGACCCCCGGCTGGGGCTGGGGATTGAACCTGCAACCCAGGTAAGTGTCCTTGACAAGGGAATCAAACTCATTACCTTACAGTCCACAGGCTGATGCTCTAACCACTGTGCCAAATGGCTAGGGCATGTAATTCTTTTTAATAGAGCACCTGGGATGGCTCCTCCTTCCGTCATCCTTAAATAATGAGTTCTTCATGGATGTTACTATTATGCTTTAAAAGTTGGACGTTATAAAATGCCTTCTGTTTAAGTGTTTTAGGCCCTTTCTTACTTCAGGCATATGATAGTCATTTTTGGCCACTCCAGCCTCACTGGGTAAGAGTAGGATGGCCATTGTGTTTTAAGTCTGCCTCACAAATACTGTTACTGAGACTCCCAACACATACAAGAATGTATTTCTTTGAGTATTAGTCTAATTCTCTAATAACCTCTGTATGCTGTACTTCATTGCTTATACTTTTCCAAGAAACTATACTATCTGATTATATATGTGGTTAATTATTTTATGTGATTTTTGATGCTGTAGGGTAGAATCATGTGAAATTGTATTTTACAGGTAAAAAGGGTCAAATATATTGGCAATTTCATATTGTCTCAACATAATATGTGAGTTGCTTCTTTATATTATTACTTGCCATTCTTGGATCCTTACTTCTGAGTCATCTCTCAGCTGGTTTGAGTTGCAAATGTTTTTTCAGGAAGGAAGTGGGCAGTGTATTTTATGCCTTGTTCTATTAGTCAGGTTTCTTAGAGTCTTAGCTTCCAATTCAGAGGAACCACTACTGTGTCCTGGAGGTACTAAACCTTTCAGCTATGAAGGTGAGTATTATTGTGATTATTGTGAGTGAGTCTTAAGTATGATATTGAAAGGGTCAATTCCTCCCTGCCCAGACCAAGGGCACAGCTCTAGTGTATTGAGAGCAATGTTCTATGTGAAGGGCAGTACTGCAAAGATGTTGCTTACCGATTTTGTCCATCAGTATACCATTGCACCATTCTAATTGGAGAATTCAATGGGCTGTGCTAATTCTATGAGGAGAAATTGTTGACTACAAACAATGTTGAATGTGATAACATAATGGCTTAAGAGATATATGGTAAGTCTATGGATTATGGTATTTATACAAGCAAGGTAGGTAGAACCAGTGAAGGTAGCAAACCTAAACCCAGAATGAATGTTGTTGTTTTTATTAATGGAGAATACTACCCTCTCCATCACAGAAGAGCTCAGCAAACTTAACCCGCTATCAAGTAGTTGGTGGGTCCTCCTGCTGTGCTTTTGTGTCAGAGGCTCAGAGTTGGTGGCTGGCACTGGCAAACTGGCATTCTGCAAGGGTGCTGGCCAGGTCATTGTTAGTGAGAGGAAGTTCATACTATGGAGATCATTTCCTGCTACCATGTACTTTGTACTGATGTCCATTGAACAAGCACTGCAGTGACTGGGGAATGAGGTTGGTTGACTTTCTTAGGGCAGGTTATTCTGCCTCCAGAATGGAAGTCTTTTGCTGAGCATTCTCATGGAATACAAATAGTCATGCTCTGGGCCCATTCCAGTAGGCCCATTTCATCCATATGTCTCTTCCCCAGGTGTCCTTGTCAACTTGCTTCTTTCAGGTCCTTATCCCTCTGGCTAAACTTGTAGCCACTGCCCATCAGGCCATCTTTCCTCCGCCAAAGTAGACCATGGATATATTGCTTGAAGTTCTGTTGCAGGGAGAAAGTTTCTGCTCTGCTGTGTCTTTAGAGATCACCCTTAGAATGGATACAATGGTATCATAGTCTACTTATGACTTGTGACAATGGAAGGTCAGTTGGAACTAACCATCCTCCAATACAATATCGTGTGTGTATGTAAATCTGTTTCTCTGAGTCTAACTCCATCTGATTAGTACCCCCACTTCTCACATAAAAAACTTAGTGAAACCCTGACTTCTATGATGTAACCATTTATCACCCTTTTAATTTTTTTCCATCTTATCCTGTAAGAGGTTCAGAGTATCTTTTTGATATACATAGAAAGTCCCTGAGTTTCCCATTAGCCTGGAATCAAGAATTTAGAGTTTGAACATGTAATTCTTTGTTTCCACCCCCTTTTCAGGTTCTCCAAGTCTCTCACGATTTCTGTGAGCTCTTTGATATCTTTCCAATAAATTCCTTCCCCAACCAGAGTTCCACTAAGAACCTAGACAGGTAAAGGCGGTAGTATTAGGAGATGTATGTAGAAAACAGAACCTCAGTAACCTGTGAAAATAATAAATGGTTTTAGATGGGTTAGAGGTAATTCAAGTTTCATTAATTTTCAAAATACTAATGAATTTTCAGAATGCCCTTCAAACTTCAAAGACAGTGACAACAGACTCCCCAGATACTCAGTGAGAACTTCATTCTAGAGAACACAGGTAATAATGTAGTCATTTTGAAAATTAATTAACATTTTAATTAATTAACATGAATGAGACCTGAATCTTTAACTGTCTTGATTTTTGGTGCAAACAAAAGAAACCAACTGTGGTTGGAAAAGGAATTTATTGGAAGCATACTGAAGAGTTCACAGAAATAGTTGAGTCTTGAACGCCCTGAAAGAGTCATGTGTAGGAACCAAGGCAAATCTACAGAGGCAAGAGCAAGAAGTCCTGCCATCGTCTTTTTATCAGGATTAGTTTGGCCATGATATCAACAATTCTTACTGCTGCCTTTTCAGAACAGCACTGCCACCAGACACTGCTAGGCCACTACTTTCACTAGAAACCACTTAAGAGACCATGAATGAATCCTAAGCACTTCTTTGTCTTTGTGTCATTCTCTTCACATTCAAAGTCTTGAGGCAGAGTCCAAGTCATACGCAGCATGCTGGCTCCAGGACTTTCAAAGAATGAAAATGTCTTCTATAAAGAGTCCAGGCATTATGTAGGAGGTTGGCCACTTCTGTAATGGGAAATGGTAGTCCTTTGGCCCACTTACATGCATTGTGGAAGTCATCCTTTCCAGTTTGTATGCCTTTTCTTTCTTTTTCTTGCTTAATGGCATTCTCTAGGACCTCCAATACCATGTTTAATGGTATCGGTGAGACTAAACACCCTTGTCTTTTTCCTAATCCAGAGGAAAGGTAATTTAGTCTTTTCCCATTGAGTTTGGCATTAGCTCTAGGGTTTTTATAGGGCTATTAATCAAGTTGAGGATGTTCTTCTTTATTACTCATTTGCTGGGAGTTTTGATCATGGATTGATGTTGAATTTTGTTAAATGCCATTTCTGCATCTTTTGAGAGGATTATATATGTTTTCTCATTGTTTGCTAATATGATGAATTATATTGACGTTTAATGTTGGACAAACCTTGAATTACTTGCTCATGATGTATTATTCTTTTCACATATTGATGAATTCTATTTGCTAACATTTTATAAGAATTTCACATCTGTGGAACTTAAAATATAAAAACTTACTCAAGCCCGGCCGGTGTGCCTCAGTGGATTGAGTGTTGTCCCATAGACTGAGAGGTCCTGGTTTGCATATGCTTGGGTTACAGGCTCAATCCCCAGGATGGGGTGTGCAGGAGGTAGCTGATCAGTTTATCTTTCTCACATCAATGTTTCTATTTCTCCCTCTTGAAAAAATCAATAAAAACATATAAAAATAAAGACTATCAACTATTTTTTAAAAACTTACTCAAAATTTAGAAACTTATTTATGAAGGATTCTTGGTCTGATTTTGGTATTAAGTTAATACTGGCTTCATGAAACGAGTTGGAAAGTATTTCATTCTATATTTGAAAGCTTGTGTGGAATCAGTAATAATTTTTTCTTAGATACTTGGTAGCATTCGTCAGTGAAGACACCTGGGCCTGGAGTTTTCTTTGTGAGAAGGTTTTAAACTGTGAATTCAGTTTTTGGTTTTTTTTTTAATTCTCACCCGAGGACACTTTTGCATTCATCTTCAGATAGAGCAAGGGGGGCGGGGAGAGAGAGAGAGAAACATTGATGTGACAGAGACACATCGACTGGCTGCCACCCCCACAACCCCAACAAGGGCCAGGGACAAACTGCAACTGAGGTACGTGCCCTTAGCAGGAACCTAACTCAGTTCTCTCTGGACCGTGGGCCGATACTCTAACTGCTGAGCCAAACCAGCCAGGGCTGAATGCAGTTTTTAAAATAGATACAGGAATATTTCGATATGGGTTTCTGCCTGAATAATCTTAGGCAGTTTTATCTTTCAAGGAGAGTATCCATTTCATCCAAAATGTTGAATTTATTGGTTTAAAGTAATTTATAATTGCTTTTAATGCTTGCAGGATCTAAAATGATGTTGCCTCTCTCATTCCTGATATTGGTCATTTGTGTCTTTCTTTCCTTATTTTTCTTGATCAGTCTCACCAGAAACTTATCTATTTTCTTTTCTTTTTAAAGAATCATTTTTTTTTTAGTTTATTTGGTTTGTTGTTGTTGTTTATTCATTTCATTTTCCATCCATTGATTCTTGTTTCTTATTTTCTTCTTTCTACTTACCTGGGATTTAATTTCTTTTCTTTCTTACAGTTTTTTAAGGTAGAAGCTTAGTTCACTGATTTGACACATTTCTTTCTTTTTTAATCTCATCATTTATTGTTCTAAATGTTCCTGAAATCACTACTTTAGCTATTTTTCACAAATATTGATGTTTTGTTTTAGTCAGTTCAGATTCTCTCTTTAGTTCTTTAACTCATGGTTTTATAATTTCCAAATATTTGTGGATCTTCCAGATAGCTTTCTGTTATTTTTCATCTTGTGTATTTGCTGTCTTTGGCTTTTTTTTTTTTCCCTCACCCGAGGACATTTTTCCATTTTTTGTTCAGGTAGAGTGGGAGGGAGAGAGAGGAACAGAGAGAGAGAGAGAAACATCGATGTGAAAGGAACACATCGAGTGGCTGCCACCCGCACGACCAATCAGGGCCGGGGACAAACTGCAACCGAGGTATGCGCCCTTAGCGGGAACTGAACCCGGGTCTCTCCGGACCGCAGGCCGACGCTCTAACCGCTGAGCCAAACCGGCCAGGGCTGTCTTTGGCTTTTTGATGTGCTTTCTGGAAGATCACCATCTAGGTTTGAGGAGAAGACACTGGTCGGAGCCCACATTGTATGCAAGGAGCCTACAGGCTTCCTGGAGCCTATGCTGGTAGGCAGGTGGATGTGTCGACTCTCTTGGCTGGCATGTGAGAAATGGGACCAGCCCTGCTGCCACCACTGCTGTGTTCTAGTAGCAAGGCTGAAATAGAAATTTCAGCATATGAGGCAACCACCTCCCCCACTGTGCTCCTAAGTACTCTGGCAGGCATTTACCCTTAGATCGGAAACAGACTCTTTTCCAAAGAAGGCCCTAATGTAACCCCTTGCAGAAAGAGCTGAGGGCGGATTTCTGGTTCACCCTGGTAGACCTACAAAAAAGATGAGGTAGCCAACCTTGGTCTCCCCAAAACCCTCTACAAAGACATCTGCTTCATATATTGCATTTCCTATGGACTGTTTGTATTTAACATATAACTTTAGATTTGTGGCCTGTATATGGTGTGCCAATATTTATGAGAATGGGAATGATCAGTTTTGACACATGTATAGATGACCTACAGATAAAGAGTGAGATCTGCCCCTTAGAAGGTGGAACCCTACTCATGATGTCAGAACTATCTTATTACATGCAATCTTACTTTTAATGGACCAGAACCCTAAAATGTGAATAGTATTTTGCCAGGTGACTGGATTACAGATAATTTTCATCTTAGTGCATTTCTGTCTTTTCTAACTTTTCTACAGTGAACATATATTACTTTTGTGTTCAGATAAAATATTTAAAAATATTAAGGTAAACATTTGTAGAATTATGAAATATAAACATCGAATCTTATCTAGTGAGCATGACTTAAGGTATAGGCACTGTGACACTATTGATCAACCCAGTTTGCTGTTAAATCATAATTGTCTCTGAAGGTGTTTGCAAGGAGAAACAGACAAAACTTTTAACAATATCAATTTGACTTCTCCATGAAAAACAACTGCAGGACTCCCAAGGAAAGCTGTCTGGCCCCATTTCCCAGGTCAGAATTCCTGAAGAAAGGTAAAATTACACTGCAGTCAAGGGTTTACAGGGCAAGAGGATCATTGTCTCTTCTGCTGAGCCCCAGTTCACTGATGATGGTGTTCCTGCTGGGGAAGGGCGGGAGGTTTTGAAGACTTTCCTACTACCCTCTGTTTTAGAGAAGAAATGGGTACTTATCTTCCAGTGACTCACTAACACACTTGTTTCTCTCTGTCCTGTCCACAGGCAGCTGACTAAGAGTCTTGGGCAGGCTGGTGAAATCGAGCCTGAAACAGAAGGAATACTAACAGAGTATGGTGTGGATTTCTCTGATTTCTCTTCAGAAGTTCTAGAGAGTCTCCCTCAAGGCTTGCCCTGGACAATACCACCAGAGGAATTCAGCAAGAGAAGAGATTTAAGGTAAAGATCTGAAACTCTTTAAGAAAAACATGTTTCTACCTTTCTGCTTTCTAACTTAACTTTCCTAAGAGCTGGGCTCAGATGTTTCCATCTTTCCATCAACATTCAAGACCAGTTCAGCTGAGAATTAAGATCTCTGTACCAGAGGTTGTCAAATTATGGCTTGCCAGCTAAGTCCAGCCCACTGCCTGTTTATGTACAGCCCATGCGCTAAGAATGGTTTCATAGTTTTAAATCATTGGGAAATAAATCAAAACAATAATGATCTTATGTGAAATGCAAATTTCAGCATCCATAAAGTTGCATTGGAACACAGCCCTGCTTATTCAGTATGTATTGTTTCTGGGTGTATTTTGACACTACAGTGGCAGAGTTAAATAGCTGCAACAGAGACCTATAGCCTGCAAAGCTTAAGAGATTTGCTCTCTGGCCCTTTATAGAAAAAGTGTGCTGACCCCTGCTCTAGACCATCCCGATTTCAAAAGATACAGTTGCCACCTTCCTTTCTCATTGCTCTGCACTGTAGGTCTGGTCGAATAAAGACACTGTTATCTGGTTAGAAGTGCCTTCCTTTAAATGGGCCTCTTCAGGCACAAAGCAAAGGATTCAAGACTCTGTGCTTGGAGCTTCATTTTAAAGCTTTACTTTTAGGTCTGGAATTTGTTGGAAAGTACTTTTGTGGTATTTTTATAACAACATCTTCTTTGAAGATGTTTCTTCATTGTGGGATGTTAGTTCTTTTCTGATATTTCTCTTTAGAATTTGGTTTCAGTACTGGCATTCATTTTGGATGCCACATGGAGATAGTTAGAACCAAGAAACTTTTCAGACAACCCACTGAGGCTGTGGAAGGTTTTTTGCTAAGGTCATCCCGTGTCAGAGTCTTTTCCACCACACTTGCTCACTTTATGCAGCTGAACTTATGATACCTTCAGCTCTTGGTGCCCATTCCTCCACGTAGTTTGAGAACCCTCCCTCTGTGCTCCCTCTTGCTATTGTATCTTTTAGGAATTTACTGCCTTTTTTTCTTTTCTTGCCGAGGGTACGCAAGGAAAAGGAGATGACAGTTAGTCCCCTTTTCTACTGGTTAGTAGCTCTGGTGGAACACGTTATATCTGAAGTTCGTTAACTGAAGTTGCTATCCTGGTTTTCAGCAGTAATCACCATTCTTGGAACTCCTGCTGGCCCGTTATTTCGTCTTGGGGGCTTTGAGATCTTGAGCCCATAACCTTACATTTTCTGAATCTTTGTTTTCTCAGATATAAATTGAGGAGATTATTTTCTGAGACCTTTTCTTAAATCTAGGAATCTATAAAAAAAATGTAATAAGAAAAGGTCAGAGTGAATGGTTGAACTTCATTGTTTGAAATATAAGTTACTATAGCTATTCTGTAGTCACTACCAACATTTTAAATGTACCTACCATTTTACCCCAAAACTCCACTTCCAGGAATCCGTCCTACTCAAAGACATATACAAGGTTGTATGTCCATTATTGTAAAGGTGATACCTCTAATGACTATCAATAAAGGATCATTAAATAACCTATGTCATATCAATAAGTTAGCATTCCCTATAGCTACAAAAAAGGAGCGAGATCTGTGTGCTCCTGAAATGATGGCTGTTACAGATTGTGAAGGAAAAGAAACAAATTTCAGAACAATAGGAATATGAGCCTTTTTTTATATAGTCAAATAATATAAAATCTATATAAATGTATATGCATACATATACATATATATTTACACATAAAAGTATATATACATAAAAATTCCTGGAAAGAAATCTAGGCCTTTTTCTATGGTTATTGACAGTGATTAGCATGTGTGGACTCAGTAGAGTAGTAGGAGGTAGGGAGGCAATATTTTACTCTTCATTTTATAAATTGCTCTATTATTCAGATTATTTTGAAATAACTTTTATAACTTAAAAAATTATAAATGGGACTATCAGAAAAGAGAGGTACTCAATCATTTCTAGTCTTACTCCTAGCCTACAGAAAAACACGGCACTTCAACAGTCATAAAGCCCAGTGTTGCTCTCAGTCCCCTCTCCTGGCTCCACCTTGCCTTTTTCTTTGGTCCCCATTGCCTTCTAGGTAGGACACAGAGTTAGAGGCCTTGCTCTGCAGAAAGCCTCTGTTGAAATATACCATGTGGCCCAGCCAGTATGGCTCAGTGGTTGAGCATCGACCCATGCACCAAGAGGTCTCTGATTCGATTCTTGGTCAGGGCACATGCCCGGGTTGTTGGCTCAATCTCCAGTTGGGGGCATGCAGGAGGCGGCCAATTGATGTTCTCTCTCATCGATGTTTCTATCTTTCTTTTTTTTTTTTTTTTAATCCTCACCCGAGGATATTTTTCCATTTTTTTGTACAGATAGAGTGGGAGGGAGAGAGAGGAAGGGAGAGAGAGAGAGAAACATCGACGTGAAGGGACACATCGAGTGGCTGCCACCCGCACGACCAACCAGGGCCGGGGACATACTGCAACCGAAGTACGCGCCCTTAGCGGGAACCAAACCCGGGTCTCTCCGGACCGCAGGCCGACGCTCTAACCGCTGAGCCAAACTGGCCAGGGCGATGTTTCTATCTTTCTTCCTCTCCCCTCCTCTCTCTCTAAAATCCATAAAGAAAAATAATTTAAAAATAAAATAAAATATTCCAATGTGTTCTGTGAAGGGCTCCAAAGATACAGGGCCTTATGGGGTGCTCCCTGCTGTTAGCATAACAACAGAGATTTTTGTTGTTGTTAATCCTCACCTGAGTATATTTTTTCATTTATTTATTTATTTTTAGTAGAGTGGGAAGGAGAGAGAGAGAGAGAAACAGTTATGTGAGAGAGACACATCGATTGGTTGCCTTCCGCACAATCCTGACGAGGGCCAGGGATCAAACCTGCAACCCAGGTATGTGCCCTTGACCAGGAATCGAACCCAAGATCCTTTGGTCCATGGGCCAATGCTCTAAACTGCTGGGCCAAACCTGCCAGGGCAATAACAGGGATTTTTAAAAAAATCACTTTAACCTCCATATTTTTTCTCCCTTCCTAATCTCTCTAGAATTATGTTTCTAAAATTCAAATCTGATTTTTTTTTTACTCCTTTGGCTTAAAATCTTTTAACTGCTTTCTGATGCCCTAAAGTAGTAATCTCTAAACTTTGTTAACATGCATTCCCAATGGTATATGTTTCTTTATTTTAAAATTATATGCATACTTGCTACTTTACTAATTTATTGTGTGCATTGTAAATTTACATAAAGTAGAAAGATAAGAATGAAATAAATTTTAAAATATTTTTATTCTACTTAGAAAAGCCATAGAACACTTCATATTAATAATTTTCCTTTTGATGAAAGTAATATGATTGAATACTCTTAAAACATTTTTTTGGTTTAACAATTTATGATATGGAAATGCGAAGGTTTGATGATAAGTACATTTGGTACTTAGTTTTGCTTTTTTATCCTCACCCGAGGACATTTTTCCATTTTTTGTACAGATAGAGTGGGAGGGAGAGAGAGGAAGGGAGAGAGAGAGAGAAACATCGATGTGAAGGGACACATCGAGTGGCTGCCACCCGCACGACCAACCAGGGCCGGGGACAAACTGCAACCGAAGTATGTGCCCTTAGCGGGAACCGAACCCGGGTCTCTGCGGACCGCAGGCCGACGCTCTAACCGCTGAGCCAAACTGGCCAGGGCCTTAGTTTTGCTTTTAATGGTTATCATGATTAAAAAAGATGCCTGAACTTACTAAATCAGTGTTCATTTTTCATCCTATTCACTAATTATCTTCAGAGTCATTTTGCAATTCAGCTGATAAATTTCTATCGTTCATGTCAGTTCTTGTGAACTAATTTAAAAGTGCTGCATTTTTGCCCTGGCTGATTTGGCTCCGTGGTTAGAGCATTGGTCTGCGGACCAATGAGTCGTGGGTTCCATTCTGGTCAAGGGCATGTACCTCGGTTGCAGTTCATCCCCGGCCCTGGTCGGGTCATGCTAGAGGCAACCAGTGGATGTGTGTCTCTCACATTAATGTTTTGTTTTGTTTTTTAAAAAAGTGCTGCATATTTAGATTTTTAAAAAATGGGTTCATAATCCTTGGTTGTTCTTTAGTTGGCATCTTTAAAAACTAGTTAGAAAATTATGTTAGGATGTCTAAGTGTATAGATACAAGTAGTTTTTTAGTTTATACACTTAGATCATTTTAGGCCCCCAAATTGTATAACAGTGGAAACATTTCAAAAGATCAATGTAAAAATTTTTATCTTCAATGCTTGAATTTCTTGTTTTTTTTTTTTAAATAACTTTTTTTTTTCTCATAGTTATGTCACTTTTACCTTGAAGTGTGTTTCATTTTGTCTAAGTATCTGCTCCATAGCATATGATTGACAGTCATTGTTTTAAAATCATAATGTAACTGATTATGAATTTATATTAGGAGAAGCTATGTCAGCTCTGCTATTTTCCTGGTGTTGGTACTATTAATATCATTATTAGTTTAGTGTCATTTTAAATCTGTGGATCTTTGCAATAATCTCTTTTAGCCACTTGCCTATTTTGTAAGGATTATTTTGACTAAAACTGGATAATTTCTATAAATACCCACTGATGCCTGAAAGCATAGGAACTAATGGGAGTGCCAATGTCATTGCCTTGGTGTTTGGGAATGCAGACTTTTCATCTATACACCTCACTTACCACTTGACCCATACACCTTGTGAGGGCTCCATGTGGTTATGTCATCATGGTTAAGTTTTTATTTTTTACAATAAAAACATAAAGAGAAGTTCATAGTATGCTGAAGTATTTGGATCTGATTACTTTTCCCTTCTCTTTGACTGCTCTTGTGATATCTTTATTCAATTTTTAAAGTAATAGGTATTTACTGAACACCATACATGGGCAGTAGAGAATCGACCAACAAATATAGACATGGTCTCTGTTCTCATGGAACTCTCAGACATAGTAGAAGAGCATGAATCAAAGGTGTTAAACAGTGGTCAGATATGGACTTGTAATGGAGGACAGAGATACTTGGTACAAGGGTTTATAATACTATAATTTCTTCTGCCCCGAGATTCAGTACCTTCACAGAGTTTTTATGAATATTAATTTCCCTAGGAATGTCAAAAGAACTAGGAATGAGTCCCAGTGCATACTAAAAAAACATATGCTCTGAATAAATTAATGCATAGTCCTTAAATTCCTAAATAAAACCTTCTTTTCCCTATTCTTCCTTCTTCCCTCCTAAATACATTTATTTACATGTATGATGTATGTATATGTATATCATATATGCCAAGTAATAAGTTAGTCACTGGAAATACAAAGACAAGTAAGGCCCAGCCTTTATTCTTCAGGACTATACTGTTTCTCAGGGAAACAGATTTATACTCAGATAAATTACAGCAGAATATGTCAGGTGCTATAATATCTGTGAACAAACTGCCAAGGTCATTCATTGGTGCTTGAACTGAGATCTGAGAAATGAACACGCATAGAGAGAACTAGAGTGACTAAAATAGGCTTCATTTTCATGATAAGCTATGGCTGCAGAAAAGGTAACATGTTCCCTAAGACTCCCAGCTCCTTCTGTAACAGGGCTCCCAACTCCTCTGGTTTTGGTAGCTTTTTGACCCCCTCTGCTGGGCCACCCTGCCATGGAGCCAGCAGTGTTACTCTGCCTCTAACTATGTAAGGACTTCAACATACCCGTTTAAGTTTGGTATTTGAACAATTATATTTGGAACAGAAAAGTTCCATCAATCTTTAAACCTCATAATCCAATTATGTCAGTAAAATTCCAGTTTTTTAGTCCAGTGGAATTGGGGTAATATTTTGCAAACTGAAGTTGAGAGAAATAGTGTTTATTTTGAAAAGAAAAATGGTTGGTTAGCAATTTTCAAGAAGTAAGGCTGGTGTGAACTCCTAGGGGCGATCTGGCCCTTCTGATTGGGAGCACCATTTTTCCGGACCTTAGGCTCCATGTCTGGAGAACCCCTGCTTACATGACCTAGACCTGCAGCTCTCTTTAGCAGGGCATCTGAGGTTAAAAAAAAAAAAAAAAGCACCAATACTGAAAGACTTTGGGGATCAGGAGGAGAATGCATCCAAGGAAACCGCTTAAAGGGGGTTGCACCAGAAGTCCAAGAAACCCCAAGGTTATTTCTGAGACTGGCTCTAGTTATTTCTAATTTCACTGATATTGTTTTGTTCCTTTGTTTTTAAACTGGAATAGGAAACCAAAGCTTAAAAGCTCAGTTAAAGTGGAAAATGAAAACCTAAATATTGGAGGGGGAAAATACCACGCTAAACTGATTTTTATATTTTCCTATAGTTAGTGATATTGTGGAATTTTGGGCCACGTCACTTTTTGGTAAAACTATGAGTTTCATTGAAGTGGAGGTGGTTTCTATAGTTTTTCACAGGAGAACTTGTGGATATCTATTTCTTTACTATTCCCTCAATAAAAGGAAGCCCAGTGACCTCCACCAGACCATTACAAATGTGAAACTTGGCACTTAAAATTGCTTGCTCTAAATTTTCCAATTGCTTTCTTTTTTTTTTCCATTTAATGTCGTTCTGCCAACTAGTGATTTTATTATTATAAACAGGACATTGTATTCACTTTTAAGAAGAAATATGAAGCTGGAGGTAAAATTACAAACTGTAGCTTCTTGACTGCCAAAATAGAAAACAATGAGCTAAAAATACTGAGCATAGAAAGGGTGTTGTGGTAAGAAATATTGAAATATCTTCAAGATGGAACTGTTCCAAACAGACAGAAATTTCCTCTCACTCCAGGTAAAACCAACCTTGAAATAGCAACTTGAAAGCAGAGACATAATACTGACCTCTTTCGGGTCAACTCTTATGTGGGAAAGCTTTCAAACATAACTAACATTAAATGACTAATAATCTTGCTGTTTATCAGGAAGTCCAATGTGATTAAATTGCCATTAGAAAAGGTTCCTCTGGTAAGGGAGTGTGGCAGCATCGAAGGGGCATAAAATAAGTCCTCATTCTCCCAGGGACTAGCTGAGTAACCCTGGGAAATCAGTGAAACTTGGAAAGGCAGACATAGAGAGCAACTTTAAGTTTAGTTAAATGGATTACTTGACCAGGTTAGGATTTCCCAAAAGGTATTGGTAGGTCACAGATTCTTTTGGATTTTAATAGGTGTTATGTAGTAAAAGGGGTCTATAGCCATGTATTTTTAGAAAACAGTGGGTTAATAGATTTCTTAGAACTTTTTCTCATGGATCATCTCATGGAAGTATAGTTTTCCTTAGAATAAACTTTGGGCCTGACCAGTGGCTCACTGATTGAGTGTCGACCCATGCACCAAGAGGTCACCAGTTTGATTCCCAGTCAAGGCACATGCCCAGGTTGTGGGCCCGATCCCCAGTGGGAGGCATGCAGGAGGCAGCCAATGTTCTCTCTCATCAATGTTTCTATCTTTCTTCCTCTCCCTTCCTCGTTCTCTAAAATCAATAAAGAAAAAAATTTTTTTTAAAAAGAATGCACTTTGCCCTGGCCAGTTTGGCTCAGGGTTAGAGCATTGGCCTTTGGACCAGAGAGTCCCAGGTTCGGTTCCCGCTAGGGGCGCGTACAAAAAAAAAGAAAAAAGAATGCACTTTGAAATTGCTAAACTAAATATTTCAAAATGTACCAGCTCTAACAGTGTGTGACTGTGTTTGAGATGCTCATTCTGAGTTATTCAGAGCCATCTCATTCTTTTTAAAAAATCCTCACCCAAGGATATTTTTCTATTTATCTTCAGATAGAGTAGGTGGGAGGGAGAGAGAGAGAAACATTGATATGAGAGGGACACATGGACTGGTTGGCTGCCTCCTGCATGACCCAACCAGGGCCTGGGACAAACTGCAACTGAGGTACATGCCCTTGACCGGAATCGAACCTGTGACTCATTGGTCTGTGTGCTGACACTCTAACCACTGAGCCAAACTGGCTAGGGTACCATCTCATTCTTGGATTTGAAAGAAAGTGGTATCTTGTTGGTGACTATCTGCTCATTTATATTACAAGTGAAAATTGACAGTACCTCATCATGGGCAACACAAAAAATTCAAGGATTATGCTTTAAATCTCAGCTCCTCCACTGCCAAGGCAACCCCTTCTTTCCTTCCCTGGAAGAAAGCAAGATTAAATTATTCTGCATTGAATGGGAAAACTGTCATAGCATTCGAAACTACTGGCAGTATTACTCCTTTCATGCAAATCCCAACTCACTGTAACGAAGATTAATGGGTTGTAAAGCAGATACACAATTGGATATTCTCAATTGTAAGTACATGAGTAGTTTGTCAACTCATACAGTTTGTTGACAAATAGCACTCCTATTAGATAAGACATATATTCCAGATCAGTAGATTACATCTGAACAGGTAGAAAAATGCCTATTGGCAGAGAAGACAATATTTGAATTTATACCTAAAAATAACTTACAACATTGTGGAAATGTAAGTTCACAGGAAAGATAACTACTTTCTTGTTGTTTTTTTTAAGTCCTCACCCGAGGATATTTTCCCATTTATTTTCAGATAGAGTGGGAGGGAGGAATAGAGAGAGAGGAAGAGAGAGAAACATCTATGTGAGAGACACATCGATTGATTGCCTCCTGGTCAACCCCAACCAGGGCAAGGCATGAACTGCAACTGAGGTATGTGCTCTTGACTGGAATCGAACCTGTGACTCTTTGGTCTGCAGGCCGACGCTCCAACCACTGAGCCAAATTGGCCAAGACAAGATGACTACTTTCTATACATTCTAAATAAAATATGTTTGGAAATTGTACTGTAATGATATATATAGGTTGCCTAGGATTGGAGTAAACTATTGGGGTATAGAGTAGTTAAATATCAGGGTGGCAAAGTCTTTTCACTTTTTTATTTTTTATTTTGAGATATTAAAATACCATAAAATTCACCTTTTTATTTTTTTTATCCTCCCCCAAGGACATTTTTCTATTTTTTGTTCAGATAGAATGGGAGAGAGAGACAGAGACAGAGACAGAGACATCTACGTGAAAGGGACACATTGAGTGGTTGCCACCCGCACGACCCAACCAGAGCCGGGGACAAACTGCAACTGAGGTACGTGCCCTTAGCGGGAATTGAACCCGGGTCTCTCCGGACCACAGGCCGACACTCTAACCGTTGAGCCAAACCGGCCAGGGCAAAATTCACCTTTTTAAAGTGTAAAATTCAGTAGTTTTTTTGTATAGTTTCAAAATTGTGCATTCATCACCACTCATTCCTGAGCATTTTCATTACCCCCAAAAGAAATCCCATACCCATTAGCTATCACTCCCCATTCCCCTTACCCTCTAGCTTCTAGTAACAACTAAACTACTTTCAGTCTCTATGAATTTTCCCTATTCTGGATGTTTTATATAAATGGATTCATATAATAAGTAGCCTTTTGTATCTGGCTTCTGTTACTTGGTATAATGTTTTCGAGGTTCATCCATGTTTTAGCATGTATTACTACTTCATTCATTTTTATGGCTGAGTAGTATTTCATTGTATGGATATACCACATTTTATTTATCCACATTTTATTTATCCATTTATTGATAGACATTTGGATTGTTTTCACTTTTTTTTTTTTTTTTATCCTCACCCGAGGACATTTTTCCATTTTTTGTACAGACAGAGTGGGAGGGAGAGAGAGGAAGAGAGAGAGAGAGAGAGAAACATCGATGTGAAAGGGACACATCGAGTGGCTGCCCCCCGCACGACCAACCAGGGCCGGGGACAAACTGCAACCGAGGTACATGCCCTTAGCGGGAACCGAACCCGGGTCTCTCCGGACCGCAGGCGGGCCCTCTAACCGCTGAGCCAAACCGGCCAGGGTGGATTGTTTTCACTTTTTGATTGTTATGAATAAGCCACTGTGAATATTTGTGAGCAGATTTTTGTGTGGAGATATGTTTTCAATTTCTGGTATATATACCTAGGAGTAGAATTGCTGGGTCATGTAGTCCATCTAAATTTAACCTTTTGAGTAACTGTCAAACTATCTTTCAAAGTGGCTGGACTGTTTTTCATTTCTACCAGCAATGTGTGAAGGTTTCAATTGCTCCATATCCTCACCAATAGTTATCTCTATTTGTAGTTTTAGCCATCCTTAAGGGTATAGAGTAGTAGCTCATTGTGGTTTTAATTTGTATTTCCTTAATGATTAATGAATGATGCTGAACATGTTTTCCTGTGCTTATTGACCATTTTATATCTTCTTTGGAGAAATGTCTATTCAAACCCTTTGACCATTTTAAAGTTGGATTGTCGCCCGGCAGGTGTGGCTCAGTGGTTGAGCATTGATTGACCCATGCACCAGGAGGTCGGTGGTTTGATTCCCAGTCAGGGCACATGCTTAGGATGTGGGCCCAAACCCCAGTGGGGGGCATGCAGGAGGATGCCAATCGATGTTCCCTCTCATTAATGTTTCTATCTCTCTCTCCCTCTAAAAATCAATGAAGAAAAAAATAAATAAAAAGACTTAATAAAATTGGATTGTCTTTATATTATTGTTATGAGTAATTTATATATTCTGATACCAGTTCTTTTTCAGATATGTGATTTGCAAATATTTACTTTTATTTGTAGATTGTCTTTTCACTTTCTGGATGCTGTTCTTTGAAGCAAAAAGATTTCTAAATATGTCGAAGTCTAATTTACCTGTATTTTCTTTGGTTGCTTGTGCTTTTAGTGTCATACCTAAGAAACCATTAACTAATCCCAGATCACAAAAATTCAAACCTGTTTTTTTCCTTAAGAGTTATAGTTGTAGCTCTTTCATTTAATGTTTATGATCAATTTTTTAGTTAATTTTTATGATCAAACTGTAGGGGTCAAACTGTATTATTTTGCATGTAGATATACAGTTGTCACAGCACCATAAGAAAAGAAGGTTGTTCAAAAGATGATTCTTTACCCACTGAATTATCTTGGCACTCTTTTGAAAAGCAATTGACTATAAATGTATGTGTTTATTACTGGACTCTCAGTTCTATTCCAATGATCTATATGTTCGTCTTTATGTCAATACCACACTGTCTAGATTATTGTAACTTTGTATTAAGTTTTGTTTGCTTGTTTTTTGTTGTTGTTTTTTTTTTTGGTACCTGCCCCTAGCAGGAACTGAACCTGGGACTCTCTGGTTCACAGGCCGACGCTCCAACCACTGAGCCAAACCAGCCAGGGCTTGTTTTCTGTTTTTAAGAGAGTGAGAGGAAGGGAGAAACATTGCTTTGTTGTTCCACTTATTGATGCATTCATTGGTTTATTCTTGTATGTGTCCTGATAGGGGATCAAACTCAAAACCTTGGAGTATCAAGACAATAATCTAATCAACTGGGCTACCTGTCCAGGGCCTGTATTAAGTTTTGAAATAGGAAAGAGTGAGTCTTCCAACTTTGTATACCCCTACCCCACAACTATTTTGGATCACTTGCATTTCCATATTAATTTGAGGATCAGTTTGTCAATTTCTGCCAAAGGAAAAGAAAGGATTTTGATAGGGATTCTGTTGAATCTGTAGATCACTTTGGGGAGTATTGTCATTAAATTTTTAAACCCATGGAAATTAGATCTTTCATTTCTTTCAATGGTGTTTTATAGTTTTTAGTATATAAGGCTTATGCTTCTTTTGTAAAAATTTATTACTAAGTATCTTTTTCTTTTTGATGCTATTGCAAATGAAATTGCTGTCTTAATTTTAGTTTTATTTATTATTATTATTTTAATCCTCACTCAAGGATATTTTTCCATTTATCTTATTTTTATTTATTTATTTTTTATCCTCACACAAGGACATTTTTGCATTTATCGTCAGATAAAGCGGGAGGAAGAGAAACATCGATGTGAGAGACACATCAACTGGTTGCTACCCACATGACCCCAACCAGGGCCGGGGACAAACTGCAACCGAGGTACATGCCCTTAGCAGAACCAAACCCGGACTCTCTGGTCTGCGGGCCTGTGCTCTAACCACTGAGCAAAATCGGCCAGGGCTTAATTTTATATTGAGAGTGTTCATTGATAACATACGAAAATAAAATTGATGTTTGTATATAAATCTTGTATTGTGAAACCTTACAGAACTCATTTTATTTTTTTTTAGCTCTAATAGTTTTTGTGGACGCCTTAGGATTTTTTATATTTAGAAGACTGTCATCTGCAAATAGAGATAGTGTTACTCCTTCTTTCCAATCTGGATACCTATTTATTTTCATTTCTTACCCAGTTGCTCTGGTTAGAACCTCCAGTATAATGTTGAATAGGAGTAGCAGCAGTAGACCTCCTTGGATTGTTCTTGATCTGATGAGGTAACCATTCCATCTTACAACATTAATTATAATGTGAGCTGTGGGGGGTTTGTAGATGCCTTCTATCAAGGTGAAGGCAGTTACTTCTATTTCTAGTTTTTTTAGTGTTTTTCTTATGAATGTTGCTGGATTGTGTGAAGTGGTTTATCTGTATTTATGTAATTTTTGTTCTTTATTAATATATTTCATTGATTGACTTTTTTTCTCCTCATTTGAGGACATTTTTGCATTTATTTTCAGACAGAGAGGGAAGGAGAGAGTGGGGCAGAGAGAGAGAAACATTGATATGAGAGAGACACATCGAGTGGTTGCCACCCACACGACCCCAGCCGGGGACAAACTGCAACCAAGGTACGTGCCCTTAGTGGGAACCAAACCCGGACTCTCTGGTCCATGGGCCGACGCTCAAACCGCTGAGCCAAACCAGCCAGGGCCATTGAGTGACTTTAATATGTTGAACCAACCTTGCATTCCTGGGTTAAGTCGCACTTGATCATGATACATAATCCTTTTTATGTAGTTAGATTCGGCTTGCTAGTGTTCCGCTGAAGATTTTTGCATCTACGTTTCTAAGGGATCATAGTCTATAATTTTCTTTCAATATCTTTGTTTAGTTTTTGTTTGCGGATAATGCTGGCCCCATAGAATGAGTTTTAGAAGAGTTTTTGAAGAATTGGTGTTAATTCTTCTTTAAGTGTTGAGTAGAATTTACCATTGTCATTGTCATCTGGCCCTGTGCTTTTCTTTATGGGAAATTTTTTATTATTAATTCAGTTTCTTAACTTGTTATAGGTCTATTGAACTTTTCTGTTTCTTCTTAAATCAGTTTCAGTAGTTTATATCTTTCTATAAATTTGTCCTTTTTCTTGTTTATCTAAGTCATTGTTTTTCTTTCTTTGGTTTCAGTTACCCGTGGTCAGCTGTGGTCTGAAAATATTAAATGGAAAATTCCAGAAATAAATAATTCAAAAGTTTTAAATTGCACACCATTCTGATTAGTGTAATGAAATCTCACGCCATCCCACCTGGGACGTGAATCATCTTTTCATCCAGCATATCCATGCTGTATATGCTGCTTGCCCATTAGTCCCTTAGTAGCCATCTCAACTGCCATGGTATCACAGTGCTCATGTTCAAGTAATGTTTATTTTACTTAATGGCCCTAAATTGCAGGAGTAGCGATTTGGATGTGCCAAGTACACAATTTGGATGTACCAAATATAAAATTAAAGTGCTTCCTTTAAGTGAAAATGAAAGTCCTCAACTTAATAAGGAAACCAAAAAAATGTATACTGAGGTTGTTAAGATCTACAGTAAGAATGATTCTTCTAGTTGAGAAATTGTAAAGAAGGAAAAAGAAATTTGTGCTAGTTTGCAGAGGGTGGGGGGAGAGAGACAGGGAGGGAGGGAGATCCATATTCTCATAACTTTTATTATAGTATATTGTTGCAGTTGTTCTGTCTTATTATTAAAATTATTAATCTCATACGATGTCCAGTATATAAATTAAACTTTATCATGGGTGTGTGTGTGTGTGTGTGTGTATGTGTATGAAAAGACAGTATATATAGAGTTCGGTACTATCCATACTTTTAGGCCTCCACTGGGGGGTCTTAGAATGTATCCTCTGTGGATATGGGGCTATTATTGTGATTCGAGTCTTCTCTCTTTTTTCTTGGTCAGTCTAGCTAAAGGTTTTTCTACCTTGTTGATCTTTTTACATAACCAGCTTTTGGGTTTATTTTCTCTCCTGTTTTTCTATTCTCTCATTTATTTTTGCTTCGATTTTTATTATTTCCTTCCTTCTGCTTGCTTGTTTAGTTTGCTCTGCTTTTGCTAGTTTCTTAAGTTGGCAGATTATGTCACTGAGTTCAGATCTTTCTCCTTATCTATATAAGTAGTTAAAACTGTAAATTTATCTCCAAGTACTGCTTTAATTGCATCCCATAGGTTTTGGTAGGTTGTGTTTTTTGTTTCATTTTTTTCATTCATCTAAAAATACTTTATAATTTCCTTGTGATTTCTTTGACTCATTAATTATTTAGAAGTATGTTAATTTTCATATATTTGTGAATTTCCCACGTTTCCTTTTGTTATTAATTTCTAATTTTATTCCATTTTGGTTGGAGAATGTACTTTGTATTATTTCAGTCTTTTGAGATTTATTGAAACTTGTTTTATGGCCTGGAGAATGTACTGTGTGCACTTGAAAACAATATGTGTTCTGCTATTGTTAGATGGGATGTTCTATAGAAATATGTTAGATTGAGTTGGTTGATGGTATTTTTTAAAAATGTTTTTATTGATTTTTTTGGAGAGAGAGATAGAAACATCAATGTGAGACAGAAACATCAGTTGGCTGCCTCCTGCACGCCCTCCACTGGGGATTGAGCCTGCAACCCAGGCATTGCTCTGACTGGGAATTGAACTGGGACCTCTCAGTCCATGGGATAACACTGAGCCACACCCGCCAGGCAGTTGATGGTATTTTTCAAGTCTTCAGTTTTCTTGTTGATCTTCTAATTGTTTTCTCTGTGTTGAAAGTTGAGTATTGAAGTCTTGAACTATTATGCTTTTCTGGTGGTTGTTTTGTTTTTGTTTTTTGGTTAATCCTCATCCAAGGATATTCTTCCACTGATTTTTAGAGAGAGTAGAAGGGAGGGAGGAAGAGAAACATTGATGTGAAAAAGACACATTGATTGGTTGTCTCCCGCATGTGCCCCAACCAGGGCCAGGGATCAAACCTACAACCCAGGTATGTGCCCTTGACCAGAATCAAACCTGTTTTCCTTCAGTCTGAGGGCTGACGCTGTAACTGCTGAGCCAAACTAGCCAGGGCCATCTGTTATGTTTTAATTGTCTATCTCCTTTTGTTCAGCCAGTTTTTGCTTCATTTGGTGGCTGTTTTAGGTGCATATATGTTTATAGTTATGTCTTCTAGATGATTGACCCTATTATCATTTTTAATTGTCCTTCCTTGTGTTTAGTAACACTTTTTATCTTAAAATCTATTTTTCTATTTAGCTTCTTCAACTTTCTTTATTACTGTTTGCATAATATATATCATAAAGATATGTATATTTATTGCATTTAAAATAATGTAATATGCACAACTATTCGACACGGACATTAAGCTGGGGAAGGCAGGAGGTGGGTAGGAGCAAGAAGGAGGAGGTCAATGGGGAAAAAAGGGGGACAACTGTAATACTTTCAACAATAAAAAATAAATAAACACCAATAAATAAATAATATAATGTGGAAATTCTGAAAATCAGATCATCTCCCCAAGGTTTGTTGTTGTCGTCACTGTTTGATTTTGCTGCTGTTTGTGACTTTCCTGAACTAATTCTGTAGGGTCTGTATTTGTTCTGTGAGTTTCTGCTTGACTAGCTTAGTGATCAGCTAATGAACAGAGATTTTCTTAAATGTTTAGAACCAATAATCTCTCAGCCTTTGCTAAGGGCCTCTGTGCATGATTTGGGGCATACCGTCAATGCTCAGACATGAACTTTCCAACTCTGCCTTAGTCTTCACTTCCTGCCTGGTGTCAGTTTTAAGGTCAGCGATAGGTGAAAGCTTAAGGCCTTATTGTATCTGGTTTTTCTTGGGCATGTGCACAGCTCTATGGATGTGTGTGCTGTCTCCATCCCCAGGAACATGTCAGGCCTTTTTTTTTTTAAATCCTCACTCGAGGACATTTTTTCCATTTTTCGTTCGGATAGAGTGGGAGGGAGAGAAAGAGAGAGAGAAACATCGACATGAAAGGGACACATCGAGTGGTTGCCACCCGCACAACCCAACCAGGGCCGGGGACAAACTGCAACCGAGGTACGTGCCCTAAGCGGGAACTAAACCCGGCCTCTTGGGACCACAGGCCGATGCTCCAACTGCTGAACTAAACTGGCCAGGGCCATATCAGGCCTTTTCAAAGCTCTCTATGACTTATTAATCTCCAACTTTAACATTTAACTCTTTTTAAAAAATTTTTTCTTAATTGATTTTAGAAAGAGGGACAGAGAGATAGAAACTTCAATGAGAGAACATGGATTGGCTACCTCCTGCATGCCCCCCACTGGGGATCAGGCCCATAACCTGGGCATGTGCCCTGACTGGGAATTGAACCAACAACGTCTTGGTGCATGGGTCGACGCTCAACCACTGAGCCACACCAGTTGGGCACTTCTAACTTTTTTGGTGAGCTTTTTGTTTGCCCAACGGTTATCATCACCTCAGAAATCTGTAATGTGAAATAACTGCTGTGAAATAAGCCCTAGGTCTATAAGGCTATTTGCAATATGATTGGGGGTTTTCAGAGACCTGCCCGGTAAGTCAAATAACGTCAGTTCCTCTGGAATGCTGTTTTTGGTGAGCTTCTAAATATATTCTGCCCCCTCCACTGGCTGATAAGCCACTGGTTTTCACCCTATTAGAAAGCTATTTGTTTTCAAGGCGTTTACAGGGCTGGGGAGAGAGACATGGAAATAAGGTAATAAAAACCTTACAAAGCTCACTGTTGTTACTACAATCGAGCCATTTCTCTTAAATAAATTTACATCAGATTGTTACAAGCCTTTGGTAATTTTCAGAGTTGTGAAAAGGTTGATTTGGACAATTCTGCCATTGTTGTCAATGCTTATGTGGAGTAGTGGCTTTTCAGAGGTCCATACTCTGTCTGCCAGTCCCCCTGATATAACTCTCAAGTCTCTTCACT
The DNA here is from genome assembly GCF_014108415.1 of Molossus molossus. NCBI lineage: Eukaryota > Metazoa > Chordata > Mammalia > Chiroptera > Molossidae > Molossus > Molossus molossus. The sequence goes on from NW_023425346.1 coordinate 101,584,718, forward strand.
TTCTAATGTTTAGGTTGGAGATAAGAGAACTTCAGTTGAAAGTTTTGAAAAAGGAACAAGCCTCTGATTGAAGATAACAGAGAGAGGGAAAGGATGATATAATTTGAAAGTAAAAGCCATGAGAAGTAAATAATTGTATAGGCAGATTTTTCTTAAGATTAGGAAATGTTGGATAACTTGACTGTCCTATCAATGCAAGTGAAAAAATGAAATTATGAACTTAATTGATAGTCGGAAAAGAGGGAAATAAATTGTTTTGCTGCTGTGCAATATCCTTGTTCTGTGTTCAACCCTTCATCTTTCCCCAAACATTTCACTCTTTATCAGAGGTCTGTATCTTGCCCATGCCTTGCTCTGTACTTCCTTCATTTTGCAGGGGCGATCTGAACTTCAGATGCGTTTGCTATGTCACTCTGGAAGAGTTAGTCATGCCCCAGTCTCCTGTCCCTTGACTGTTTATTCATACCTGTATTACAACACTTGCCATACTGTAATCTAACTTACCTGAATGCCACTCTGTCCTCCTGGTGGACAGCAAAGTCCTCAGGAACAAAGACTAGGTCGTACTTGTCTTTCGATTTCTAAGAGCTAACTCAGTACTTGGTATATAATACATTTTATGGAGTATTTCTGCCTCATCTGTGGGGGATATGCTCCAAGACCCCCAGTGGACGCCTGAAACAATGGATATTACCAAACCTTATATATACTATGTTTTTCCTACTCATACATATATACATACCTATGATAAGCTCTAATTTATAAACTAGGAATAGTAAGAGATTGACAAATAGTAGTAATATTATAGCAATATACTGTAGTAAAGTTATAGGGATGTGGTTTCTCTCTGATAAGCAAGACGGCTTACTAAGTGACTAATGGGCAGCAGATACCATGTGTATGCACTGGATTGGACAAAAGGATGATTCTTCTTCAGGTGGGACAGAGCCGGATCGCATGAGATTTCATCATGCTACTCAGAAGAGTGTGCAATTTAAAGCTTATGAATTGTTTATTTCTGGAATTTTTTATTTAATATTTTTGGGCCGCAGGTGCTGGACCACAGGTGACTGGAACCATGGAAAGTGAAACTGTGCATAAGAGAGAACTTCTCTGTGTAAATAAATGTGTATAGGATAAAAGAAGGGAGAAAAAGGAAAAGGACAAGGTTATGTTTAGATGTTTGCAGAATATTTATTAATTTATTCCATATAATGTTTTTAAGCAAGTGCTGGGATTCATTCTTGTTTCTCTGATATTTCTAGGAAACAATATTGTTAAAATACAGTCCAGTGCCTTTAAAGTGGTTGCTGTGTAGTGTGAAAATTAGGTAGGAAAACATCTTAAAAGAATTAAAGTTATTCTAATGAAATGACGTACAACTTCTGTTTCTGACCAAGCTAGAGTATACCCATTTCTGCTGGGCCTTTCTTCTTACAGGTGAAATATGGGCACAACACAACAAACAAGCATGGTAGGATTCTCCCAGAAAAGAAGACAGGGCTGCCTAGGGGTCTCAGGACTTGAGGAACAACATGCCAGTTGTTTCCCTGAGTTTCTTTTATTCCTTCCATATATCCTAGACAGGGCACTGCTGAAGTCGCCAACTTGGAATGGCCAAAGGCACAGGAAACATCATCTCCAAGAGAAAGCTTTCTCCTCTGTCTAAAAGACCAGGGGAAGGGTGGTCTAACAACAGTAAAAACTTTTTTTTTTAATCCTCACCTGAAGATATTTTTCCTTTATCTTTAGATAGAATGGGAGGGAGGGGAAGAGGGGGAGAGAGAGAGAGAGAAAGAGAAAGATAGATGTGAGAGAGACACATTGATTGTCTGCCTCTCGCATGATCCCTACCAGAGCTGGGGGCAAACCATAACCGAGGTCCGTGGCCTTGACCGGAATCGAACTCAAGACTCATTGGTCGGCTGGCCTACGCTCTAACCACTGGACAAAACCACAACAGAAAAACTTTTTGGCAATACCCACCATACTCCAGCCAAATACCAATGGAAAAGATACACACACGTGCACTCACGCGCGCGCACACACAGACACTCGCTTACTCACTGTTGTTCAGTGGGGCCAAGCGAGATGTTAATATTCCACACACACCCATCCTACCCCATGAAATCAAGCAGCAATGCTCCAATTTCCCTACCTGGTGGTGTCTGTGGAGCCAGGCAGTGATTTAATCTTCCATCTTGTCTGCCACACTCCAGTTCTCCCTTTGGGAGGTGTCAGCAGGTCTGAGCAGGGAGCTAACCTTCCCTTCCCTAAACAACAGAGACAAATTAAGTCCACAGTGAAATATAAGTATAGTACATACCTGACAGAAAGGCTAAAAACTAAAAGGAAAAAGCAAAGTTGGTGAGAAGTTTCCAAGCAATAACAAATGCCTGCGGATGCAGAGAAAGCAAATCATTCATACACTGCTGGTGGGAATGTAAAATGGCACAGCCATTCTGGAAACACTTTGCAGTTTCCTAAAAAACTGAACACAACCACCATACAGCCGGGTTATTGCATTCCTGGGCATTTATCCCAGAGAAATGAACACTTATGGTTCGCACAAAAACTACACAGATTTTCATAGCAGGTTTATTCAAAGCAGCACCAAACTGGAAACAACCCAGATGGCCTTCCACGGGTGAGTGGTTAAACAAACTATGGTACATCCATGTCATAAATGATATTCAGCAGTAAAAAGGAATGAAGCAACTTGCATGAATCTTTAGGATATTATGCTGAGTGATAAAAGACCAATCTGAAAGGTTACTTCTGTATGATTCTATCTATATAACATTTTAAAGAGACATATTTTATTTATTTATTTTATTAATTTATTTTTGTTACAGATGTTTCTCCTTTTTTCCCCATTGACACTCTCCTCCCCAACCCCTCCAACCTCGTCCCCAGCTTTGTTGTCTGTGTCCATTGGTTATACATACATGCATATGGTTTATCCCACTCCTCACCCTTCTGAGGATTGTCAATCTGTACCCTACTCTATGACTTTGGGTCTATTTTGTTCATCAGTTTGTTTAGTTCATTATAGTCCAGAAATAAGTGAGATCATGTGATATTTGTTAAAGAGATGTGTTTTAGAAATGGAGAATAGATCTGTAGTGGCCAGGAATTGAGGGAGGCAGGGCAGGAAGGAGTTGGATATGGTTATTATTAAAAGACAACTAGAGCCCAGCTGGTGTGGCTCATTGGTTGAGCATTGACCCATGCACCAAGAGGTCGCAGGTTCGTTTCCCGGTCAGGGCACATGCCCAGGTTGTGGGCCTGATCCCCAGTGGGGGGCATGCAGGAGGCGGCCAGTCGATGTTTTCTCTCATCGATGTTTCTATCTCTCTCTCTCCCTTCCCCTCTCTCTAAAATCAATAAAGGAAAAAGGGAAAAGAAAAAAAAAAGACAACTAGAGGATCCTTGAGATGATGGTAGTTTTCAGTTTCCTTCCTGAGGTAGTACTTACTGAACCTACACGTGACAAAATTGTATAGATTTAATGAGTGCAAGTAAGAATGGGAAATTAAGATCAGTGCATTCTATCGACGGCAATATCCTAGTTTTGATGTTGTACTATATATAATTTTGTTAGATTTTACCACTGAAAATTGGGTAAAAGGTAGATAGCATCTCTCTATTATTATTATTATTTTTTTTTACCACTACATGTTAATTGACAGTTATCTCAAAATAAAAGGTTCAGATTTTTCAAAAAAGGAACCAGGTGAGAAAGTAGTAATTAATTTTGCATGAGGAAGCTTTAAAGCCAGGTAATCTTTGAACTTGGCCTTGAAGGATGAATAGGATTTTCATAGGCTTTTGCCTTATTATTATTATTTAAAAAGAAGAGAAAGCAGCTAACACTGTTATTGATATCCTCTGAAATGACCTCTCAGTAGGGGATGTGCCTGTATGGCCCTTGAACTGTGTCAGTAACCTTACACCAAGGTGAAATTCAGGAAAATCTGAGATTGTGAGTTAAAGGTCAAGAACAAAATGCTTGCCCTGGCCGGTTTGGCTCAGCGGTTAGAGCGTCAGCCTGCGGTCCACAGAGACCTGGGTTCGGTTCCCGCTAAGGGCATGTACCTTGGCTGCAGTTTGTCCCCGGCCCTGGTTGGGTCGTGTGGGTGGCGGCCACTCGATGTGTCCCTTTCACATCGATGTTTCTCTCTCTTCCTCTCTTTCCTTCCCGCTCTATCTGAGTAAAAAATGGAAAAATGTCCTCAGGTGAGGATTAAAAAAAAAAAATTAAAAAAAAAAAAAGAACAAAATGATTGAATGGGGAAGTGTGGGTAAAATTTAGATATTAGGGGCCTAGAATACCAAAAGGAGATGTCCAAGTGGCAGTAAGAAAAATAGGCTTGGCACTCAGGAAAGAAGTCTGGGCTGCAGATAGCTATCAGGTGCATACAAGTAGGAGTCAGAGCCACCGAAGGGAACAAATATACCTAGTGAGCATGCGGTCTGAAAAGGAGAGAGGACCATGATGGGCTCTGGAGAGCTCCAGTGTTTAAAGGGGAAACTTCTTAGGAAAAGTGGAGTTGGAGGGCGCAGAAGGAGGCTATTAGAAGAGGGAAAGAATAGGAAAAGCTAAAGTTCCAAGCAAGGGTGAGCTTCCCTGTGCTCTGCTGTAGTGAGGTCAGCGAGGACAGAAGCCACTCCTTTTAGCCATCAAGTCCTTTTCTTTGTCTTTTGGATTTTCACCAGTTGCTTTAGTGGAGTGATGGGAGCCAAAGCAGATTGGAGTCAGTTAAGAAGTGGAAAGGAGGTGGAAAAGCGGAGATACTAAGTATAAACATCTTTTTAAGGAGCTTTTTGGTGCAGAGGAGGTGAGAGAGAACCTGACAGAAGCAGGGTCTTGAGGATGTTTTTGAGAATGAAGAGTCTTTGAGCTTGCTGGCAGGCAGTGGGGAAGGAGCCAGGGCAGGACATACACATTTTTGGACTCCTCTTCGGAAATTGCCTTCAGAGCCTAAGGCATATTTTCAACAATGGCAAATCTTCATCTTTTGAGAGTGGCTTTGATTTTTGGAAACAGCCTAGTCAATTTAGAGCCAAGAGTGGTAAATCAGGTGGTGATCAAGCTGGATAATACAACTTCAAAAAAAAAAAAAAGTATAATTATAAAGTAGTAAAACTGATTTCTTGTGAAGCTCATGAATTGGCTTAGAAAGTAGTTCTTAAAGAATTCCAAAAACCTTTCGAGCAGTTGTGGCATTATGTGAAGAAGTGTCCTCAGAGGAGGACACCGACGTGCACAGAAGTTCTGTTATATGTGTCAAGAAATCAGTCTTGTTATTTTATATTCACTCTTAATGTGCAAATGTAAAGTTGCCCTATAATCTTTTTGCCTGAGAGGTGACTTAGTGGAATTACACCAAAGTTTGTATATGGGAGAATCAGGAGTTTCAAATTGTGATTGTTTAAACAGTTCTCCTGTGGTCTTACAGATGTAATTAGAATTCCTAGGATAGGAGTGTTCCCACAAGCATAATAATACTTTAAATGTGTGTTCAATTATCCTTTTCTATAGTCATATTTAATCTTTTTTTTTAAATAGAGTTACTTTGAACATATTAAATCACTAGCATAATTGCGACTGTCAGACCTGGGACAGTGCTGGACATACAGTAGGTCCTCACTGAGTGTCCCTCTCCTAGCTCCTCTGCCTTGGGGCTTGACATACACCAGAGGACACACCAAGAAAAAGAGCAGCTCTCTAGTAGTAGATCATCTCCAGCCCAGAATATCCAGATAAAGAAATTTAGCTTTGTTGTTAATGTGACAAATATACACATACCAAAGTGTGTCATTTATCAAATGCTACTTTTATGTCTTTTTATACAGATTATCTCATTTAATTATTTTATACTCATGTAATACCTTATTTGGTCATTAAAACGACCCTGTGCAATAACTTGCCCAGTGTGCAGATAGAGAAACTGTGGTCAGGCCAGTGCGGCCACTCGCCCAGGTCTCCTGCCGAGAAGGGCAGAGCTGGCGCTTGAGTTCAGGCCTGCAGTCAGGAAGCTCTTATTTGCCATCCGCCTGTGTCTCCACCATCTTAAGTCCACACCCTTAGTAAACATTTTAAAATAATCAATCCAAAATACCAAATCAATCAAAAACACTGCACACTTCTCCTCCCACATATTAAGGAAAAAGTTCGAGCCTTCTGCAAATCCCTACTGGCCAAAATATGGTATAGCACTGTACTTTGTGTAATTTGAATTATAAAAGCAGTTTTTTTTAAGTTGATTTGTTTTATAAATAGAAACTTAATATTGCTATTCTGTCATGCCCTCCCTCTGCCTCCTCACACCTCAGAGTCTCATCGCGCCCCCGGAGCGGGCAGTGTGGAAGCATCAGTCTAACCTCCTGCATGGTTTGTTAATGAGAAAGCATTGAGAGAACCAGTTAGCCCTTCTAGGAAACTTTCATAGCTGTTAAGCTGTTACATTCTTTAAGACTTCTTTGGTCCCAAATAACAGAAACCACTGCAGCTTGTCTAAGCAGAAAGAGGAATTTAAGGATCCTGTGCTGACACCCAGACCCAAGGCGGGGACCCAAGGACTGAAGAGAGGCAGGGAGACCCTGAAGGGCTTCTTTCTTCATCTCTGCCTCTCCTGCTCTTCACACCTGATCCCTTTTCCCCTTGGCTCAGACCAGCCTCTATGCTTCCTACTCCTCATTGGGATGGCTGCTACCCCACAGTTACACAGCCCCGCAGGAGCAAGGTTTCTCTCTCCCTTTTGTCTCCTCACATGCCTTCCTCCATATCTCCCTCCCTCTTTCAGTCCCAGTTCAAAATTCTAGGCCAAGCATCATTTTGTTCTGGTTTGGGTTCCATGCTGGTTTGGAAGAGGGAGTGTTAGGACAGATAACAGTCTACCACAGCTGTGTGCACTGGTTCTTTTTCTATTTCAGGAGTTTGAAAATTCTAAATGACCCTGATATCACAGGGCCGAAATGTAAGAAAGTAGATTTTAGAGACAAATTTGGCTTGAATCCTCACTCCCTCTGCCACTTACTAGGTATATATTCTTGGGTGAGTTACTTAGCTCCTCTGAGCCTTACTTTGTTTGCAAGTTAAAAGGGATGTACAGGTACTATCTTTCTTGTGAGATTGTGACATGGATAAAATGCAATAATGTGTATAGTGCTTAGCACAGGGTCTAGCATGTATTAAGCTTGATAAAACATTGCCCCTTATGTTGATGTTTAAGTCATATGTAGAGTAAACATTTCGAACTACCTTCTGTCCTCAAATTCTGTTTCCTCTTAGCCCCATTTTTTTTGGTTCTGTTTTCATCTACCCTTAGGTTCTAAACCTAGAAAATTCTCTTGCATCATGTTCCCAGCCCATGCCTAGAGGTCCCAGGACATCATCTGAAGTGAATTCTACTTTCACAGATGTGTTGGTGCTACTGGTAAAGGGACTACTAGGTAATAACCATTCATGACTCAGCCATAGCCCCAGTCTTTTTCCAGTGGTTGGAGTTGAAAGAACCTGATTAAAGATCCAATTCAGTAAATATTTATTATCTCTACTATTTGTAAGATCCTGAAATATATATTGTTAGAATTGAAAAATACATAATTGAGAGAAACAGTTCTTTCCTTCAAAGAAAATAAAATCTAGAAGAGATGATGAGTCTATAAGAATCACTAATTCAGGATGTTTAGCAGAACTGGTTTGTTAAGGGCATCTTAACATGTTAATGAAGGAGGCATCTTAAGTAAGAATGGAAGAATAGTTTGAAACCAGAGCGTGAAGGATACTGAATGCCAAGCTGAGGACTATTGTGTCAGGGTAGCTGGAAGCTAGTGAAGGTTTTTGAGGAAGGAGCATAATCTAACACTATGTTTCAGGAACTTCATCCTGGTAGCCAAATGCTAAAGGATCTGAAAGGAAGGAGAGAAGGAGAGGAAACTGGAGTCTAGTTGGTAAGAGCTGCTTCTGTAGGAAAAGAGGGTGGGATTATGAATTCAGGACCAGTCCAAGGTCTGGGTGATGAGGATTGGACTGAGATGGAGTATGCTGGGAGACTTGACCCTGGAAGGGCAGGAAGAGGTGCAGACCTCTGGGGTCACCGGAGTCACTCCTGAAGATGGGGTGGTAGTGAAGAAGTAGTTCTCTGTTTCACTGAATGTATTCTGCAGCCAAGGGCATGCTTATGGTAACTGGGGTGCTGCTATTAGAGCTGGACTTGTCCTGCCTGCCCCCCTTACAGGGAGATTTTTGTTGTTGTTTGTGTTTTTGAGAAAGGAAACCTAGATGAATTTCATTGCCTTATTTGGAAATTCTCCAGAGCAAACAGTAATTTTGAACACAGTTTCATCTCAAAATCTAAGTATTTATTATTGTTATTATTATTATTTTTAAATCTTTATTGTTGAATGTATTACAGATGTTCCTCATTTTTCCCCCATTGACCCCCCTCCTCCCCCCTCCTGCCCCCTCCTGCCTTTTCCCACACTATTGTCTGTGTCCATTGGTTATGAATATAAGTTCTTTGGTTTGTTTTTTCCCACCCCCCAACCCCTTTCCCTTTGAGGTTTGTCAGTCTAGCAATGAATTTGTACTTCTTAATCCCCTCACCTTTTTCACCCATTCCCTCAAACCCCTTCCCATCTGGCAACCAACAAAATGTTCTCTGTATCTATGAGAATGTTTCTGCTCTGCCTGTTCCTTTTGTTTGTAGATTCCATTGTCGATAGATATGTATTCATTGTCATTTTGTTTGTTCATATATTGTATCTTTTTCCTCAAAAAGACCCTTCATCATTTCATATAATAACGGTTTGGTGGTGATGAACTCCTTTAACTTTTTCTTGTCTGGGAAACTCTTTATATGGCCATCGATTCTAAATGACAGCTTTGCAGGATAGAGTAATCTTGGTTGTAGGTTCTTGCTTTTCATCACTCTGAATATTTCTTGCCACTCCCTTCTGGCCTGCAAAGTTTCTTTTGAGAAATCAGCTGACAGCCTTATGGGAACTCCCTTGTAAGAGCTGCTTCTGTAGGAAAAGAGGGTGGGATTATGAATTCAGGACCAGTCCAAGGTCTGGGTGATGAGGATTGGACTGAGATGGAGTATGCTGGGAGACTTGTAGGTAACTAGCTGCCTTACTCTTGCTGCTTTTAAGATTCTCTCTTTGTCTTGAACCTTTTGCATTTTGATGATGATGTGTCTTGGTGTGGGCCTCTTGGGGTTCATCTTGTTTGGGACTCTCTGTGCTTCCTGGGCTTGTATGTCTCTTTCCTTCACCAAGTTAGGAAAGTTTTCTGCCATTATTGTTTCAAACAGGTTTTCGATTTCTTGTTCTCGCTCTTCTCCTTCTGGCACCCCCAAGATGCGAATGTTGGCACGCTTGAAGTTGTCCCAGAGGCTCCTTACACTATCCTCATTTTTTTAAATTCTTTTTTCTTTTTGCTGTTCAATTGGGTGTTTTTTGCTTCCTTATATTCCAAATCAATGGTTTGCTTCTTGGATTTACGTACTCTACTATTGAATCTGTGTAAATTATTCTTTATTTCAGTAAATTATTCTTTATTTCAGTTATTTCTGACTGTGCATCCATCATTTCTGACTGGTCCTTTTTTATGCTCTTGAGGCCCTCACTAAGTTCACTGAGGCCCTCACTAAGTTCATTGAGCATCCTTATAAGCAGTATTTTGAACTCAGCATCTGTTAGGTTGCTTATCTCCATTTTGCTTAGTTCTTTTCCTGGGGTTTTGTTCTGTTCTTTCATTTGGGACCTGTTTCTTTGTCTCCTCGTTTTGGCTGCCTCCCTGTGTTTGTTTCTGTGTATTATTTAACAAAAGGTATGGGGCTATCTGAGACCAGATGCTGCTTGTTTGAAAGAATTTAGGGCCCTGGCTGGTTTGGCTCAGCGGTTAGAGCGTCGGCCTGCGGTCTGGAGAGACCCGGGTTCGGTTCCCGCTAAGGGCACGTACCTCGGTTGCAGTTTGTCCCCGGCCCTGGTTGGTCGTGCGGGTGGCAGCCACTCGATGTGTCCCTTCACATCGATGTTTCTCTCCTCTCTCTCAGTTCCTCTCTCTCCCTCCCACTCTACTTGAACAAAAAATGGAAAAATGTCCTCGGGTGAGGATAAAAAAAAAAAAAAAAGAAAAAGAAAGAATTTAGGAAAACCTGAAGCAGGATCCGAGACAGGCCAATCCTATGGTTAAGCAAGTGGCAACAGCTTGGCTGGGCCTGGAAGTTGGGTGGGGCGGGGCCTCAGGGACTCACCAGGGCGGGGCTACCAGTGTGAGCCAGGTTGCTGGAGTCCCAGATGTGGGGGCTGTCTGCCGCCCCAGGGAAGGGCTCACCAAAGGAACAAAGGCCTCTGACAGCACGCCTGTCCCGGAGAAAGCCCCCTCTGCAGCCCTCCCTCCAATGCCAAACAGCTCAGTTCTTCCCTGTATGTCTCTGGTGCCCCTCGAGCTGCCTCCCCTCCGAGCTTAGAAGGAGAGAGTCGGATAAGTCCGTGCGCGGGCCCTTTAAGGAGCTGCCTGGGGCTCCAGCCACCTCAGCCTGGTTTTTCCAGCCAGAAGTTATGAGGGCTTCTTTTCCTGGCACTGGAACCCTGAGCAAGGTGTCTGGTGTGGGACGGGGTCCCCTCAGTCCTCAGGGAGGACCCTCCCAGCCAAGGTGTCCTCCTGATTTTTAATCCTCCACACATGGGTGTTGGACCAGCCTGTCTTCCTCCGTCCCTCCTACCAGTCTTGATGTAGCTGCTGCTTTAATTCCGTAGTCGTAGGACTTCCATTCAGCTTGATTTCAGGCGGTTTTGAATGATGGTTGTTCTGTAGTTTAGTTGTAACTTTGATCCTAAGTATTTATTATTAAAATCAGCCAGGAAGTCATTACCAGCATGTTGGTATTTTTTCGAAACTATAGAATCAGCTTTGTAAACAATGAAACAGAACTTTGGCCTGAAAATGAATATTTAAAAGATATGCAAGACTAGACTCGGCTTTCCCCATTAAATAGAAGAAAGAATTCACTTTTTTTTTTTTTTTTCCTGTTAAAAGCTACAGAGTTTTACTCATATTAGCCAAAGTAGTAATAATGAGTCCCTGGCCATCCTGAAATACAGCTGACATTTATTTAGGCATTTTTTGTTTGATATATTCAAACAAAATATTCAAGTTGTTATTTTGAGCAGTAATTTTAATTAAAATGCTAAAATGCGTGTATGTATCTCTTAAACAAATCTCTCACCTCACCAAACTGGGATTCTAATAAATGTTCTCAGTATTTTACAGAACTGTGCAAGGTCTGTTAAGGTCTATTCATGGTGCTTTAATCATCCTTTTAATAAGAAACAATCATTTGGGAATACATTTTCCAGGCAGTTCCTCTGCCTCCCAGGGAGAATATTTTGAGGCCTCCCAGTGACCACAGGATTAAAAGCCTTGACAGGGAAGCCCTAGAATTCTTGAAGAGCTGGGCTTTTGAAAGATTCATTGTTGTGGAAGCTCCCTTTGAAAGAGACCACTTTATCTTTCTCCCAAACATCTATAGGACAAACATAGCACTTTCTGAAAAGAAATTCTGGGTAATGTAGAACAAACGTATGTAGGTAATCCAGTGTGGGTAGTGTGTAATTTGAAGAATGATAGTTCCATTTTTATGGTTGCCATAACAATCATACAGTTGTGCAAAATATGTGTATAGCTTTTATAGAAGGGAGCTGGCACCATTGTAATGACTCTTCTCATATCAGAACAACTGTTTTCAGATCTGAAAAATAGAGGTGGCTTAACCCTTCCCCAGTTAGCTCAGCATGTTCCCTGAGAAGGCTCTTTGGAGCTCCAGGGCTGTTGAAATGTATTCACCACTTACATTTGCATTTTAGCCTGATAAATGGATTGAGAATTAAGGATGATGATCCTTTCAACAGCAGGTTCTGAATTCCTAGCTTGGGAATTCAAAGGATGAGAAAAAAAATACTGTTCCTCAAATAGAAATCTAGGAGCTATGTCTAGACATAGTTAATTCCTTGACTTTGTGACTATTCTTAATTCTGCCCACTAGAATTTAAATCTGTTAAAAACTGGCCTTTACCCCACTGTGTTTAAGTCTGATAAAGTCATAATAAAATTTGGTTATAATTTCTGTTTTATTTGTACATATTAACTATGTCGCTTCTGGAAATTGTATAGCAAATTCAAAAGTGTAGTATATTTAAGTGAAAATATTTTTATGCATATTCTTTTTTAAGCTACTTTTCCCTATTTTTGTATATTCTTTCCAAAAGAATACACAAAAGTTGACTTTCTCTGACAAACGAAGGAATATCCATTTTGAATAAATTTGATATCAGAACTCTATGTGTGAATTTTCAGGTTGAAAATAAAAAGTTGTCGGATTTGAATTTGGTACCTAAAAATGAAGTCATTGTCAGCTTAGTCAGAGTAGCTTTCTCTGGAAGACTTTTTGGTAGTTATTATTATTATTATTTTTTTTTTTATCCTCACCTGAGGACATTTTTCCATTTTTTGTTCAGGTAGAGTGGGAGGGAGAGAGAGGAACAGAGAGAGCGAGAGAAACATCGATGTGAAAGGAACACATCGAGTGACTGCCACCCGCACAACCAACCAGGGCCGGGGACAAACTGCAACCGAGGTACACGCCCTTAGCGGGAACCGAACCCGGGTCTCTCAGGACCGCAGGCCGACGCTCTAACCGCTGAGCAAAACCGGCCAGGGCGGTAGTTATTATTTTTGCCAAAATGTTTCTGGGATGTTTAAATCTTAAGATAAAGTATGGAACAGAGGATAACTAGAAAATAGGTCAACATCCATTGAAATAAAACTTCTCAGTCTAGAGCATAATTGCCAATGATATATCAGATAAGGGGTTAATTTTAATTTCCAATATATATAGAGTGCTCATAAAACTCAACAAAAGGAAGACAAAGAACCCAATTAAAAAATGGGCAGAGGAACTAAATAGACACCTCTCCAAACAGGACATACAAATGGCCAAGAGACATATGAAGAAATGCTCAACATCACTAATCATCAGAGAGATGCAAATTAAAACAATGAGATATCACCTCATACCTGTCAGAATGGCCGCCATCAACAAATCATCAAACAACAAGTGTTGGCGAGAGTGTGGAGAAAAGGGGACTCTAGTACACTGCTGGTAGGAATGCAGACTGGTGCAGCCACTATGGAAAACAATACGGTGTTACTTAAGAAAATTAAAAATTGAACTTCCATTTGACCCAGTGATCCCACTTCTAGGAATACACCCTAAGAAGCCTGAAACACCAATCAGAAAGAATATATGTACCCCCATGTTTGTAGCAGCACTATTTACAATAGCTAAGATCTGGAAACAGCCCAAGTGTCCACCAGTAGACGAATGGATTAAAAAGCAATGGTACATATACACAGTGGAGTACTACGCAGCTATAAGAAAGAAAGATCTCTTATCCTTTGAGACTACATGGAGGGACCTGGAAAGTATCATCCTAAGTGAAACAAGCCAAACAGAGAAAGACAAGTATCATATGATCTCACTTATTTGTGGAATATAATGAACATAACAGTCTGAGGAATGGGGTAGTCTCAGAGACGTGGAAATGAGGTACAGACTGACAATCCCCAGAAGAGAGGGTGGTGGGGGAGAGATGAACCACAGAACTTATATGCATGTATGCATGGACAATGGACATGGACAACAAATCTGGAGACAGTGCAGGGAGGAAGGGGGAGGGGAGAATCAGTGGGGGGGAAAAAGGAGAAACATCTGTAACAAAAATTAATTAAAAAAAAAACTTCTCAGTCTAATTCACATCTTTTAACACCCACTCCTTTGAATTCCTTTCCCATTCAGTCAAACCTCTATAGCTGTATGACCTTAGGCATGTTACTTAATCTCTTTGAGCCTCTTTCCCCATCCACAAAATGAGAGTAAAAAATAATACCCACCACTATTATAATACTATTTTCTCAAGAGGTGATTTGTAGGAGGTAGAAAAAAAAAAAGTTTTAATGAGAGCAAGGGCCCTGGCCAGTTTGGCTCAGCGGTTAGAGCGTCGGCCCGTGGACCAGAGGGACCCGGGTTTGGTTTCTGCTAAGGGAACGTACCTAAGTTGCAGTTTGTCCCCAGCCCTGGTTGGGGTTGTGTGGGTGGCAACCACTCGATGTGTCTCTCTCACATCGATGTTTCTCCCTCTCTCTCTCCCACTCTATCTGAAGAGAAATGCAAAAAAAAAAAAAAAAAAAAATGTCCTCGGGTGAGGATTAAAAAAATAAATGAGAGCAAGTTTTCCATATATTAAAGATCTCTAATATGTTTGTATTCTGTGAAGATATTGTACACCGTATAGCACTTTTCGTGCTTAAACTCTTAACACTGTAGATATGTAGGCACTTAGAAATGTGATCCCTCTGTGGGAGCATTTCCTGGAAGCTTACTGCTACCTCATTTTGTCCAATTTTAAAACTTAATTTATATCAATCAGTATTCTCATAGCCTGTTTTAAAGGAACCCCAATCTGATATTTTAAATCTGGGTTGTAGGAAAACCCTACTACCAGAGGTAAAAGAAGAAAAAGAGGTGTTCAGTGAGAGCTTAGAAAAGATAGGAAGACTTTGTGGCTGTAGTGGGACGCGGCTGCTCTTGCTCCCCTGCGCAAGCCCAGGTTAAAAGAGAAAGTAAAAGCTGTGCCCAGTCGTTCCCTGCCTTCAGGTAAACTAACTTAGTGGATTCTGGACCTTGGCACCAGCTCTTCTTTTTGCCCAAGTCTTTCTTCCACCAGATAGCCACAGATCACTTCATCATCTCCTTCAAGTTATCCTCAAGTGTCATCGGCCTGCCCTTCCGGTCCTATTTATAATTGTAATCAGTGCTTCAAACCCTTCTTGCTGTGTTCTGCTCCCCCTCCCCCCAGTACTTAAGTACAATACTGTTCATTTTCTATCTTCTTTCCCACTCCCACTAGAATGTAAGTGGATAGGAATCTTTGTTCTCAAATGTGTCCCAAACACCTAGAACAAGCAGTAGACGCCCAGTGAATATTGAAGGAAGGAATTCTGGCCGCCTTTCTTTTGACCTCTGATACCTTCTTTTTTTTTATCCTCACCCGAGGATATTTTTCCATTTTTTGTTCAGATAGAGTGGGAGGGAGAGAGGGGAAGGGAGAGAGAGAGAAACATCGACGTGAAGGGACACATCGAGTGGCTGCCACCCACACGACCAACCAGGGCCGGGGACAAACTGCAACCGAAGTACATGCCCTTAGCAGGAACCGAACCCGGGTCTCTCCGGACCGCAGGCCGATGCTCCAACCGCTGAGCCAAACCGGCCAGGGCTCTGATACCTTCTTCACACTGATACTTCACTGGTCCTTAAAACTTTGATTTTATCTGGACCCAAAATAAGTGAACATTTATGAAAAGAACTACAATTACGCATAGTTATAAACCATTCAGAACAAGAAAGGGATGGGTCTGTTTCTGGGGGGAAGTCATGTTTGAAGGACTGCATGGTGAAAGAGGGAGCCAGCTAATTCTTCATGGCTGCAGAGAGCTGAATTATGAAGTTTCTCAGAATCAGATTTTTTTTTTTATCCTCACCCGAGGACATTTTTTCATTTTTTGTTCAGATAGTAAGGAGGGAGAGAGAGGAAGAGAGAGAGAGAGAGAAACGTTGATGTGAAAGGGACACATCGAGTGGCTGCCACCCGCACGACCCAACCAGGGCCGGGGACAAACTGCAACCGAGGTACATGCTCTTAGCGGGAACTGAACCCAGGTCTCTCTAGACCGCAGGCCCATGCTCTAACCTCTGAGCCAAACCGGTCAGGGCTCAGAATCAGATTTTAATTCAGAAGATGAAGGTACTTTCTAGTAGTTAGAGCTCTCTAAAATTAAATGGCCTGCCTAACGAGGCCATGAATTCCACCACCCCATCCCAGGTATTCAAGAGGAGAGTTGATCTGCTTGATTTTGGTTTGCAGCATTTTGAGGATAAGATTTGGACTATGGTGACCTTTAAGGAACTTCCAGCTCTGATGATTCTAGGATTCTGTTCCCTGAACTGATATGGAGTAATTCCCAGGATTTATTGTTAAGTGAAAAAGCAAGTTGCAAAAGAGAATTTATAGTATTCAACTGTTTGTGTAGGAAAGAAGAGAAAATAAGAAATCGTGTATATCAGAAAAAAGCAAAAGAAAGGATAAACCAGAAAATAATAAAAGTAGTTATCCATAGGGGATAGGTAGGATCAAAGTAGAAGGATAGAGATGAAAATAAGACTCACTCTAACTTTGAACCATTTAAATGTTTTAAATATCCAACAGTAAAATTAAATCAAACCTAAAAGGGGATAAAAGCATAATCTTTCAGACTGACATAAAACAGAAACAAATGATTCTAATGTTTAGCAAGTGTGTAGCATCACCACATACAGAAAAAGGAATTAATTCACGTAACTTTTGGGTACTGTACATTTGACCATTTTGACTGTATACCCTTAGTGACTATATTCTAAAGATAAAACTCCAAGGAATTCTTATACTCAATAGGTTCTTTGTTGCTAGTGGTATTGGGATTAAAATTCTGAAACTATTTTGAATATGAGACTATTGGTAGCTGAGGTTCTTACTGGGAAAATAAAGATATAAATATGGAATTAGAGAAGATAAGGAAGAACTCTGTAGTATTAGATTTCAGTTGGAGGTGTCAGTATGAACTCATGAGTTTTAAGGAGTAGCTTAGGTTGAACCATATGAAATTGCCAGTTTTCAGGCCATAAGTAGTCAAATCTTAGCAATTTCATATGCTTTAACCCAGTATTTTCTAATTCTGCTCATTGAATGATATTGTGGTTCTGTAGAAGAATGTCCTTATTCTTAGAAAATGCATGGTAAAGTATGGTAGGGTAAAGTATCATGATCTCTGCAACATAATTTAAAATAGTTCAGATGTGAAAAAAAAAAAAAAAAGAAAGCAAGCTGTATAAAGGGAGGGACACAGGGAAGAGAAAAAGATAAAGCAAATATGGCAAAGTGTTGACATTTGATGAATCTTGATGAGAAGTATGTGGATGTTCATTTTGCTATTCTTTCAACTTTCCTGAAAGTTGGACACTTTTCAAAATGAAAATTGAGGGAAGGAAAGTGAATTTCAGCATAGTCTCTGAATTTAAACCATGACTCTCCTGGACTGTGCCATAGCCTTGGGCTCCCACAGTACTAGGCCAGCCTTGTCCTGTGGCCTCTGCTCTAGAGGGTCATATTTTGAAGTATGAAGAGAGGTTCAGTGGTGAATGAGGAAATGAATGTAACAGGAGAGGTTATTTCAGTCAGTTCTGATTCAGTCTTACCGTTGTCCTTCAGAAAGTAACCACTTGGTCTAAAATTTTGGTAGCACTTGAGGTAGACCTTCCACGAACCCCAGATGCAAACCCTTGGTCAGGTGAAAGAGCATGCCCTGAGCATTGTATCATTTCTTTCTGCTCACTCCATGCCTCATATGTGTCAGGACATCATTTGAGGGAAAGAGGGGACAGATGGACCAAGGTCTCTTTCTACTTTCAATAGAGTAAGTCTTTTTATGTTCTGAAAATCTGTGATTTGTTAGCATCTGTTGTGGCAATAGAGCTCAGTGAAAGAGTGTGACCATGTCCACGGCTGCCATCAGAAAAAATAGGAGGTCCAGCCCCACCACACCAAGGGGGCAGACCTAGGTTTGAATGATGATCCCAACTCCCTCTGCCTGCAAGAGGAGAGGTCAGCCCAGCCCCGAGGAGAGTCAGGGTGAAATGGAAGTGCGGGTGAATTCAACATCTGACTTGACTGGACCGTCCTAGCACTCACCTGGCAAGGCTCACCCCATGGCAGTCCTTAGGGATATGTAGTTACTATGGATGAAGTCCTCCAGCTGTTTTTTCTGCGGCAGTTTGCATAAAAATTTCTGGTTTCTTTATAAACTCCAATACCATCTAGTCTAAAAAAGCGTTTGAGTAAAAAAATTATTTTTTATTTTCTTAAGGTTATTTCATACATTTTTCCATTTCTTTTCACCCATTCACCAACACTGACCCAGATCCTCTCAGCAAAATTGCTTGCTAGCAAGGAGATAAACCCAGAGTCATGGACCGAGGAGGGCCTCTATAAATTTTGTTAGTCTACAAATGGTCCCTGAACCGCAGTGTGTAAAACACTGTTTTATGAGAAAAGAAGATGGGATAAAGACAGAAAAGGACACCCTTGGAAACAATAACACTGTGGTGTGACCACAGGTTTGGATGCCAAAAGGTCATGAGTTCTAATCCTAAATGTATTTCCCAAGACATAGTGGCAAAATTGAATGGAAAAATGCTAAAGAGAGCCCTTTCGTCATTTTTTTCATTCACTTATCCATGAACTATTCATTACGTGTGTGCCTTCAGTATGCTGGAAGAGGTACAGAGACAGGCCAGTATCACAGCCAGACCTTGAAGAGTTTCTAGCCTTGTCACTGCAAGAAGACATATCCATAAGTAACCACCAGCATGCTGGGGCTTGCCAGTGCTGTCAGAGAGAGACAGGTCGCAGGTGTGGGCAGGGCAGGCGGGAGAGGCGGCTTCCACTCTGGAGCCATGAAGCTTCCCTGGAAAAAAGAGGGCGTTGCAGCCAAGCCTTTAAAAGCTATGTAGATTTTAGACATTGGAGCTTGGTGGGGAACTGTCCCAGTGTTAGGGACAGCACAAACAATGTCTCAGAGACTAGAGGGCATAGAGAAAAGTTTGGCACATAAGGTACATGTTGGAAGTGTGCAGTCTGGAAAAATATAATTTGGGACCCTATCTCAAAGGATTTGAATTCTAAGTTGAATTTCAATTTTACTCAGTAAGGAATTGATGATAGTTTTTGACCAGATGCATGCTTTAAGATGATGAATCTGGCAGCACCGTGACCTTGGGGAGAGCAATTTCTGTGACGTGGTACAGGCCATGGCCAAAATCCAGTGAGGTGAATAGTGACAACGGGGTGAGTAAAAATTGCTGTAGAGACTAGACAGCTGTTCCAGCCGCAAGGAGGTGGATGGAGATGTTGGTACTTGAGGAGGAAGAGGATACAAGGTCAAAGGAAGAGTGTGTGAGTGACAGAGGAACCAAAGTTCTTTCTATGCTTTTGTGATTTCTTGGGATTCTTGCTAGGTCTTAAGGGATTATAGAAGGCTTTTAGTTATTTTTCATGTGTTCTTTACCCAACCCAATGGCTTTATGTAAAACAATCTTAGAAGTTTTCTGTCACTTTAAAAAGTTCTACTAAGCCCTTCAGTCACGTGCCTTCAGAAATTACAGTTACATAACATTGCTCTGAATTGGAATTCTGCAGCCTCATGACCTGGAGTCTCATCCTTTCCCTCCCCCACCTTATTTTCTGTGGGTCGGGGTAAGTTTCTTTCTAACCATTGTTGCAGAACTCCTTAAATATTTTGTCTCACAGGTTCTAAAATCTGGCAGGCCAGGCTGCTCCCTGCAGGTTGTGAGACCAAAGCCTTCCAGAAAAGGAGCCAGTAAAATCCGAAGCATGTTAACAGAGTGTAACAGCTGCATGGTGCACTGCCCCGTGGGGCCGGGCTCCCAAGTGCTGAGGCCAGCAGCTCCAGCCGCTGCGGCCCACAACCAGAAGGAGCCCTCATGCACCAACCACATCGTGGCTGGTTCATAATTGTGGCGATGACAACAGATTAAATCACTGGCTCTCAGCACTGAGGACTGGGGTTTGTCAGGGTCACTCACTATTCCCTTGCTTCTCCCAATTTTCCATAGTGAGAGAACAAGTTGGAGTCCACTGCTACAGTACAAATACGTGTTAGGAGTCTGCAAGGTTTGCTCTGTCTAGAAGTTGGTTTTCTTAGTTGTTCATACTGAATGTCTCCTTTTCGTCTCACATTCCTTCAACATACATATTTTTTTAAATTATAACTTGTTGTTTTTATTAAATGATTTAAGGCAGCTTGCAGATGTACATATAATGCAGTGAATTTAAAAATATTAGGATATGGGGCAAAAAGAATATATACATAGAAAAATTAGGCACAGCCAAGGTAAAGGTTAGTTCACAGAGTTCATACTACAAATAAGATCCTCTAGAGGCAAGCCATAAATGTGTTTCTGAGCTTCCTGGCAGTCAACCAGAGAAGAAAATCTAAAAGGATGAAATTCACATGTCTGTAATATGCAAACAAACCAGCAGCTCAGAAGAGTGAGTCCTTGTATGAACTTCCCTCATGAAAGGGGCTCTGAGTGATGAAATGGACAGGGCCCCCATCAGCTTCCCTGCAGTGAGTAGCATAGCTATTTGGTTGACTTCTTGAAGCATCTCTTAGGTTAGGCTTGGTGACAAGGCCCCATGTGGAACAAGGACTCCACTGGAGGCTTGTGCAGGGTGTTTCTGTGCAGTTATCATTGCTCAGATGGTACTGTCCTGAGGTACCTTGCATCTGGGAGATGCTCTGCCATAAAAAGTCAAGAGCAAATGAGTCTGGCAAGAACTGTACCATTCCAGCTATTGAAGGCTCTGTGAAGCCCTACAAAATGATGATGGAAGGAGATATGATTTGGGATGGTGAACATACCCTACAATATACAGGTGAAGTATTATAGAATTTAACCCCTGAAATGTGGCACATTGGGAAACATTGATCTAAAACAAGGGTCAACAAACTTTCTGCTAAGGGTCACATAGATATAGTTTAAGCATACAGTACTCAACTCGGCCATTGTACCAAAAAAGGGTAGATCTCTTTCAATAAAGCTTCATTTATGGATACAGAAATTTGAATTTCATGTAGTTTTCACATGTCATGAAATAATATTCTTCGTTTGATTTTTTTCCAGCTATTTAAAAATATAAAAACCATTCTTAGCTTGCAGGCCATTCAAAACAGGTGGCAGGCCCCATTTGGCCTGTAAGCTGTAGTTTGCCGACCCCTGATCAAGAATAATGTTTGGATGGCATGTTTTTCCAGCAAACTTTCCTGAGGACTGTTCCTCGGAGTTGTTTTAATTTAGACTTTTATGTTTCTGGTTTAAGAGCAGATATTTTTTAAAAAGTAGAAAAGAATTGTTTTGAGTGCTTACAGGTTAGTCTAAGATTTTTCTCAGAAACAATTTTGTGGGTCCTCTCAAAGAAGACATTGACAAACTAAAAATGAAGCCTTATAGTTTTACTCTGTTACATATGGCTGAATAAATTTGAGGCTGGAAATGTTTTAATGGGAATTATCATTCATTCATAGAAATAAAAGTCTCAAGTTACTCAGAGACTTTTAATTTTAAGAAAATATAGCTGCCCTGGCCAGTGTGACTCAGTTGGTTGAGCACACTGTCCTGTGCACCCACTGAAAGGTTGCCAGTTCGACTCTTGGTCAGAACACATGCCCGGGTTTCAGGCTCAATCCCTGGTAGGGGACATGCAGGAGGCAGCCAAACTATGTTTCACTCTCACATCAATGTTTTTCTCTCTTTTAAAAAAAAGGAAATAGCTTTCTAATCAACTCTACAAGTAAACCGGTAAACTGTGACCTCCACCAAGCTAAGTGTGTTCTTTATTTTGATTAGAGGGATGCTCTTTCAGCTTCTTGTGATGTCATTATGATGAAAGGAGGAGGACTAGATTATTCCCACCACCAAGTCTAACATTTCAGTTATAGTTCAACAAGTATTTATTGAGTATTCAATACATATAAACCATTTTGCTAGCTTTGATGGCGGACACAAAACAAAGTGAGAAGCAGACAGTTCCTTCAATTTTTTTTTGTTAATCCTCACCCAAGGATATCCATAGATTTTTTTTTTCTTTCTTTTTTTTTTTAGATAGAGTGCAAGAGAGGATTAGTTGCCTCCCACACAACCCTGACCAGATACCTGCAACCTAGGTACAGTACGTGCCCTTGACTGGGAATCGAACCTGCAACCCTTCTGTCAGCAGGCTGATGCTCTAACTGCTGAGTCACATGGACAGTTCCTTCTTTACTTTGTGAATCAAGTTCAAGATTCTCACCAGTTTAGAAGCCATTACTGTTGTGTCAGGATTAATTTCACCTCCCTGTCTCTTCCTGTCAGCATTTATTTATTTATTCATTCATTCAACAAACTTTTGTGAGTTGCAGTCTATGTTCATAGCACCGAAACACAGCCTTGGGTGGCTTGCTGAACACCCAATCTCCTGGCCAGTGCCTGGGGAGAAAAGGTCAGAGGTATGGAAAATTGAGGCCAGACTCTGCCCAGATCTTTAGGTATTTACATGGTAGAAATGGCTTGGTTGGGTGGGTCATGTTATTTGAGAAACTTTAAAGAAAAAAAAAAAAAAATGGCCGGGGGCTTCACAGAGTAAGAGTGGAATGTGCATAGGGATATGGTGTGTGACATAAATGGACAGAGGGTGTACCTGATGATAGGAGCTTGGGCGAGGTTTATAATTATTCCATGGAAACAAACTGTGATTAGGATCCTTTCAAGTAGAATTGTATTACGGCTAACTGTATGGCTTAAAGTTTTTTGCAAAACTCATTCTTGGGTCCCCTCCCCTATGTCATAACAAGTTAGGTGATTTGTCTTTCAGCACACCCCTTTTTTGGGAGCTAGGAGACGAAGCACTACATTATCCTCACATAGATCCTTGAAGGACAGGTTGCCATCAGCCACTGAGGAAAAGGGAAGCAAAAATAAGAACTCATAGAAAGGAGTACGGTTCAGACTCACAAACTTCAGAGGAGGGGTTGGGGGAAGGGCATGAGATAAACCAAAGAGCCCGGGTTGCAGGCTCGATCCCCAGTAGGGGGTGTGCAGAAGGCAGCTGATTGGTATATCTCTCTCTAAAAAAAAAACAATAAAAACATATTTAAAAAAATTAACATTGGAGTAATACTATAAAAAAAATAAAAATAAAAAAGAGCTGACCATTGAAGAGTGATTTACCAAAGAGACTTGCCCCTCTTGTCAGCTCTTCTTGGGAAGCCTCGGTCCTGGATGCTGCCTGACTTCCACCTTCTCACCTGTTCCAGTTCAGGGTCAAGGAGAAGTGGGTGCCAGTTCACAGAGAGAGAGAGAAAGACACTCAGAGGCAGTCTGAAGTCTCCCCATTGTCTCTCCCAGTCTCACTGAAGACCCCTTCCTCAGAGAGACCTTACAGGAGTTACTCTACACTGTGTATACCATTTACACATTTTCAAAATAAGTGTTCTTTAAAGCTATACTACAGTAGGGTAAAGTTTCTATTATCTGTGGCATCACTAATTATATTTTCAATCTTTTCTAGAAAAGATTGTATCTTCACCATTGACCCATCAACTGCCCGTGACCTCGACGATGCCCTCTCCTGCAAGCCACTTGCTGATGGTAGGATGGAAATTTCTGTATTGTTCTGGGTAGCAGACAGTGTGCATGCCTTTGTGATTGGCCTGGCTGCCGTGTATACCCTGGGCAATGTAATGTTCAAACTTGGGTTTGCCTTGTTCCTGAACTTGCCATAGATCCCTGAGGCTACACAAGTATGTGACCTAAGGATTGTGTTCCTGTGGTGACTTTGGTGAGGGTGAGAATAAGAAATGTCCTCTTAGTAGGATCCTTCTTAGGCCTCAGAAGAGGCAGCAGAGAGCAGAACTAATTCCAGGCCTAGGCCCTTGAGGAAGTTCAGTTTGGGTGAGATGTGTTAAGAAGAAAGCCCCGAAGCGCTCTGCTTGGCAGAAGCATAGGACTCTTTACTTGAATTGAACAACAAATGGGGTGAGTCAAGGGGTGCTTTCCAAAGGCATGCTTAGCAATGGGTGTTAGGAATACCTCCCCTGAGGAATGCCCCTCAAGCAAGCTGGAGAAGCCTGCGCCGCTCCCAGTAGGTCTTCATCTATCCAGCAGATTTCAGAAGACAGCTGTTAGGGACTCTTTCAACATTCTTTTGGGATGGAGCTAAGCAGGAAAAGGTGAGATTTGAGGCCAGCAGTCTTTGAAAACTACAGTAGGTGGAAATGAAAAGTGGGGGTGTGAGAAGAGAAAACCCTATCAAAACAAACCCTTAAAAAAA
Source organism: Molossus molossus (assembly GCF_014108415.1). Classification (NCBI taxonomy): domain Eukaryota; kingdom Metazoa; phylum Chordata; class Mammalia; order Chiroptera; family Molossidae; genus Molossus; species Molossus molossus. The sequence goes on from NW_023425346.1 coordinate 101,608,775, forward strand.
TATATGTTTGTTTGTTTGCTTTTTTATTGATTTTAAAGAGAGTAACAGAGAGGGAGAAACATCGACCTGCTGCCTCCTACACTGGGGATCGAGCTCACAAGCAACCCAGGCATGTGCCCTGACTGGTAATCCAACCTGTGACCTCTTGGTGCAAAGGATGATGCTCAACCAACTGAACCACACCAGCCAGGCCCCAGACCCCATTTTAATGTCTCCCAGATATGCTACTTAAAGTTTTAGTTACTTCTTGCCCCATCTAGGGTGGTGTCTGAGTGACTGCTTTGTCTTTGGTCATTTTGGGTATGGATTTGGTACTAACATGACCTGGGACTTGCCCCTGATGGATATCTACCCTGTGGTTTCAGTCTGCAGCGAAGTGTCCATGGCCTAGTGGCTTAGTCTTTTAAAACACTGCAGAGGTGTTCACTTATTCCATTGATGCAAAACTGTATAGGTTCAGCATCTGATCTCTTCTCTACTATAATAGACAGTGAAACTTAGTAGAGAGAAGCCAGAGAGACAGAAAGCATCATTGCCTAAAAGTGCTTTTAACTTCGTTTAGTGGGAGTCCTCTTTGAAACTATGCACAGAATAGCTCAGTATTTTCAGCTAAAGAAAATCAAAAGGGAGATAAAACATACAGAGAGAAAAGTTCCCATGGAAATTTTTGAGGAATTATATATTTTTAAAATCCAAAATTTGAACAGCCTACTTAAAAAAGCAAATACAGTGAGTCCTCGTTTATTGCGGTTAATCAGTTCCAGACTCTACTGCGATAAATGAATTTCTATGAAGTAGGATTCTTTATTTATACACAGTTGTCCCTTGTCACTTTGCACTTCGACTTAGAGTGAAGCCGCGAAAGTCGAAGTGCAAAGTGGCGAGGGATGACTGTACTCATTTGGTTTCATATGTCCTGAGCCACCTCTGCTGCATGCAAGGCTTGGGCATATAGCGCTCGTAATGTGAGCTCGAATCCCCTGAGCCCCAGTGTGAAAAGTGCCCCCAGGCAGAAAGCCACGTGGCATTGGACCACATTTGCTGTATTGCCCTTCTCTCCAGGTTTACAGCCCTGCTCTGTTTGTAGCCTGATGCTTGAAAATAGTTGCTTCATTTATTGTGTCCACTTCTATAGTTGTTCATGGCAGAAGGATAGGTCGAATACCTGTTACTCCATCTCTGCTGGCCCCAATGATATTCGCCTTTCAGGGAGGGATACCAGGGAGCTAGCATGCTTCCTGCCCCACTAGTTTCTTGTGGACCAGGTCACTGCAGAGGTTTCATATAGGGCAGTGGTAACAGATAAGGCAAGAAAGGTAGATTGGGACAAATTGTACATTTTTGTAAATTTCCAACCAAAGAATATGCTCTGTCAGATAGTCCAGACAAATTGTTTCCAATCTGTCCTTCCGGGAGAACAGTGAAAAGGGGAAAACAATTTCGCGGCACAACATGAAGGGTAGGAGAGGAATTAGAGGCAGAGCAATGAGTCAGAGAAACACTGTAATTGGTTAGGGGTATAGGTCGGTACTAAGGAACTGGACCGGAGATGGTGGCAGTATTGATGAGGGTGGGGAGGATAGATGTGAAAAAGGGGTGACAACAGAAGAATCAATGGAAAGGGACGTTAGAGTTCAGGGACAGGAGTTCAAGATGGGGCAAAAGTTTCAACCTGGATGCTGTCTGATGATATGTATTTATATAAGCTGCTGCAAATCCTTTTCAGAGGAGGTGGGGTGCAAAGAAGCTGCATGCATGTGGTCCATGAGCTACATCCGGAGAGCCCTGAAGAAAAGCAGAGTGCACCAAACGCAAACAGTGATTTTATTGGGATGATGGGATCATAAGTGATTTTTCTCTTTTCTCTAGTTTCCAAATTTTTATAATGTGGTAATAATAGTTTTATAATGAAAAAAATTTTGTAATAAAAAAATATTATGAGGTGCCAGAAATCCCAGGGCTGCCGAGTAGCGCACTGCACCAGGTGACTAGATACCTTCCATCTGCTTAGATACTCTCACATTCCTGAGGGTAATTAACATCTGGTCATTTGGTAGAGCCACAGAAAAAGGACATGGAAAAGGAGTCAGGGAAGAATCTGAAAAGGCCTCAGTTGGCCTCAAGCGTTTTTATGGTGGCACTTCTACAGTTGGCCTTTGTGACAGCAGTTTCTGCCAAGGCCATTTATCCAGGCAGCTGAAAAGTAAAAGTCAGTTCCAGTTTGGATGGGGGTGAGGTTGGCTAAGTTCAGGTTCCGTTAGTTACCAGTTCCTGTCAATTCTTACTTAGAGGAAAAAATGTTTAATGTTTCAAAGAGCAAATAATGTTTTCTGGCCATATTTACATCATCTATAACCATTTTTATTGTAGTTTTTATTGAATTTATTGGGGTGACATTGGTTAATAAAATTATATAGGTTTCAGGGATACAATTCTATATATAAACCATTTTTATTAAAAAAAAAAAGAAAAGTCAGACTTTTCTTTGTTCCTGTTGAAATCATCTGAATGACTGCGGTCAGATATAGCTTATTTAGGCCTCACTCCCTTTCGACGGAGTTCATATGTAACCCAGAACTTGCTACCAGTATCTCCTGCAGGTACAAGACTGAGTATACAGTCTTCAGATAAGTTCTGCAGGAACACTGTGACACCTGTTCTCCAGTAGGTCCTGATTAGGTTGGAGGCTGACGGGGGTGCCCCTACCCTTGAGCAATCTGAGCTTTTGAAGGGATCCTACCAGTCATCTAGCCCAGTAATGCTCTGCCTCCTGTAGCTATAAGCACACCTGATTGCAACATTCCTGTGACAATTCCCAGTCTGCTACCTTCCTCAAGAAAATACTTAATAATGCAAGTGAATAAGAGTGGTGTTATAACGAGAACCCCAAATCTAAAGACAGTAAATCACACACTTCAGTTTTTTGTTATTGTTAATCCTTACTTGAGGATCTTTTGCCATTGATTTTTAGAGAGAGAGTGACAGGGAGAGAGAGAGAGAGAAACATCAATGTGAGAGAGGCACATCAACTGGTTGCCTTTCATACTACCCTGACTGGGGCCAGGGATCGTGCCCTTGACCAGAATCGAACCCACGACCCTTTGGTCCACAGGCCGACGCTCTAACTGCTGAGCCAAACCATCCAGAGCTAGTTTTATTGCTGTAACAGATCACTTGCCACACACCTCACAGTTGACCTCATCAGTCAAGTATGGGAATGCCACAGTTATCATACCACCTTCTCTTTTTCAGATGACCTCTAAAGCATCACTTATTGAATATCCAGATTGCATTTAACCCTCTACCTCACAGGCAGCCCTTTGGCCTGAAGGTTGCATGACTATCAGGAAATCCTTCCCTGTAATGACCTAAAATACTGCTGTCTTCCTGTAATTTTCCACCCATTAGTCCCATTTATGCCCCTTATGTGACAACCCTTCAGACACTAGATAACAGCTGTCACATTTCTCTGAGTCACAACTTCTCAGCTGAGCATCCCACATATTCTTCCATGTCCGGTAGCTTTTGTAATTCGAGCCCATTTCCCATGTCATGGAGTTTCTTCTGCCTTTTTGGGGTTTGAGGTACATGGCTGTCTGTACCCAGACTTCTCCTCCCTGGCGGCCAGGGCACAGTGAATCTCCCAGCCAGTTCCTCCTTACTGGATAGAACTGAGTCTGGAGTAATAACCGCCCATTCTGTTCAATTAAAGAAGCATTATTGCTTTGCTCTAGTCTCTGAGAGACATTGTTAGCCAGACAAGCAAGACCTTTATTCAGCTTTTAGCTGTTCAGGCTTCCAGCGGATCCTAAGGAAATTGATGTTCACCACTTCTCTATCATCTTGTTTCTCTAATGTTTTCTTCTCTAATGGTGCTTTACCACTGAGCATGTCAGGATTATCTTAGCCACGCCTTAGAAATGCAGGATTGGAGCTAAGGAGTTGGGGCATGAGGAATAACTACTAATAAGTTTGGGGTTTTTTTTGGGGGGGGGTGATAAAATGTTCTGGAATTAGTGTTGATGATTACACAACTTTGTGAATATACTAAAAACCACAGGGGTGGGGGGGGGATATGAGTGTATGGATGAATGAATAAGAAAAATAAACAAGCAAATCCACCCATCCTTGAGGCTTTTTTGGAAATTGAAATTTACACCTTAACCACAACTTAACAGAAGTCTTGATGGAATGCCTAGGCTGAATACCCATAGTCACATCCTTCTTTGTCTCTCCTCCTTGCTTTTCTATCTCTCCTTGCTGCTTTCATCTCTGAAACAAAGGAGCATACTCTTCTGTTCAGCCACTTGATCATATTTCCCATCCCCACAGAGCATAGCCATCTGACTCAAAAAGAAGAATCTGTCCTACTGTCCAGGTGTAAGAAAATGCTCAGGTAAATGAACATCATCTAGCCTAAGGAACCTCAGGAATGCAAATTACCTACTGTGCTCTAGGGGGCGCCAGTCTTCCTGCCTGGTTTGCCTCTGTTGCTTCTCTGGTTGCATGGTTTTCCCTTCCCTGAGGAAGATGGACTAGGGTGCTCTGTCCCAGGGAGCCCTTCAGTAGCAGAATAGGAACGAGAGACTAGGAGCAAAGCCTGTAAGAATTTCATAGAATTCTAAACTGTCACTTCCCCGCATGCTTGTATTTGTCACCTGCGAAGAGTTTCTTGTCTCCTTTGAAGGCAGGGAGGAGGTAAGAGCTGGAGAGACTTCCTCCTTGTCCCTCAGACGTGCGGGCTGCTTCTGCCATAGCACTTTTGCATGTACTGTTCCCTCTGTCTGGATCCCCTCCTGCCAGATTCCTCACTACTCTTAGGTTTGCTCAAATGTCATCTCAGAGAGGCCCTTCCTGACACCCTCTCACCATAGTCTTCTTTACCCTTCACCCTTTTAAATTTTATTTAAGGTGCTTGTGTGGGTCTTCCCCCCTGGATAATAAGCTTTATGGGAGCAGGGATGTCTTTTTGTTCATTGTTGAACCCTCAGTGCCCAGAACACTATGTGTTACATGGTTGGCACACATGAAAATGTTTGTTGAATGAACGAACGAACGAATGAACGAAAAAACTTTTGATATTGGGTATAAGAGAGGAATCTAACATGTCATCTAAGTTTCTGGCCTGGGCACTGGGTGGAACATAATGCCATTCAATAGGAAATACTGAGGGGAGCTGGTTTGGGGTGGGGGGAGATGGGGAGTTCAGATATGTGCATTAAATTTGCAGTCCCTGAAAGACATCCAGGTAGAAATACCAAGGGGACAAGTGAAAGGAGTTGGGACTGGAATGGAGATGTGGAAGTAATCAGTGCATGGGCCTGGGGGTGATGATCCAGAAGAGAGGAAGACCCAGGTCCGGACCCCTGGGAGAGATGATCCAGGAGTAGTCACAGACTGAGGGGAAGATCCAGGTTGGACCCCTGGGAGAGATTCCCAACAGAACCAATGAGAACGTGGGATTGGAGGCAAAGCAGAGAAAGGAGAGGGCAGAGGCAGAACAGGCTGAATGGTGAAGTCTTAAAGGACGTAGGAAAGTCAGGCAGAAGAGAACTGTAAAAGTCCTTGGGTTTGGCAACTGGGATGACCTTGGTGAAACTTGTGTCAGTGGCTTTGAGGAGAGGAATTCAGACTGCAGGAGGTGGAGGAGGGAGTGGAAAGCAGGAATGGAGATTGTTTTCTGTGGAAGTGTGGCTGTGGAAGCGAGGAGAGGCCGGGAGGGCAGGGCGAGAGGGGGCTTTTTCTTTGTTTTTAGGATGGAAGTGATTTTAATGTGTTTCTATATTGAGAGATAAGAGACATTGGAAAAGAAGTGAAAAAATAGGAATGAGAGGAATTGATTATTTTTGCAAGGTCTTGGAAAAGAAGGTGGGAGTGAATTCAGAGTACATATGGAAAGTGAGCCCAAGACTTGGAGGGTGAACACCGCTTTCTTTGAGATGAGAGACAGGTCATAGGGAATGGGCTGCTGCTGCTGTCTCCACACCTGAGAATATCTGCTGTCGCTGTGCCAGAAGCAGCCACCTGCTGAGGCAGGACTGGTCGGGGAGGGCACCAGAGAAAGGGCTAGGGAACGGAATGGACCAGAAACCCACCACATGCATAACCAGATGCACCGTCCAGGTATGCTGAGGGGGGATTACTAGCAAGTCTGGGAAATTTTCTTCAAAAACCCTCAGCCTCCTAGGTTTGGGAGCAGAAGTTGCAATGATCCAAATTTAGAGGTTTACTGGGAGGGAAGGCATGGCCAGCACCATGACAAGGGTGCTGGGACCTTGCTTCCCCTCTGAACCTGTTTCTTCTTCATCCTCTACTTTTATGAAGGCCACCTGGTCAAGCAAACGTTTTTTACAGAAAGAATCCTGGAATTATATTTGGCTCCCCTTCCTCAGCACCGTCACGGCCATTTCAGTAATTTCCTCCTTCTTCCTGTCCACCTTCCACATTGCTACCCTGTTATCTCTTCTATTATGTATGCACAAGGACCAGGTCATGTTGCTTTTCTGCTTGAAAATCTTTTAAAAAAATTTTTATTTATTTTATTGATTTTTAGAGAGTGAGGAAGGGAGAAGGAGAGAGAGAGATAGAAACATCTATGAGAGAGAACATTGATTGGCCTCCTGCGTGCCCCTTCCACTGGGGATCGGACCCACAACCTGGGCATGTGCCCTGACCAGGAATTGAACCAGTGACCTCTTGGTGCATGGGTCGACGCTCAGCCACTGAGCCACACTGGCCAGGCTGCTTGAAAATCTTCTTGTACCTATAGGTATGGTCTACATTTTTTTTTTTTTATCCTCACCCAAGGACATTTTTCCATTTTTTGTTCAGATAGAGCGGGAGGGAGAGAGAGGAAGAGAGAGAGAGAGAAACATCGATGTGAAGGGACACATCGAGTGGCTGCCACCCGCACAACCAACCAGGACCGGGACAAACTGCAACCGAGGTACATGCCCTTAGCGGGAACCGAACCCGGGTCTCTCTGTACCGCAGGCCGACGCTCCAACTGCTGAGCCAAACCGGCCAGGGCGGGTCTACATTTTTTAGCAGAGCTTTGTTATCAGACCCCTTTGAGATCAGTCCCCAGCTTCCTCTCCCACCTTCCCCACCTCTCAGTGCCACTTCCCCAACACACACACACACACACACACACACACACACACTCACACAATCAATCAATCTCTCTCTCTCTCTCTCTCTCTCTCTCTCTCTCTCTGCATTTTCCACTGTACTCTCCTCTGGACCTCTGCTTGCCCTTTGCCCTCTGCTTAGAATGCCTGGCCTCTCTGCCTACTTCTGTGGAGGCTGAAATCCCCCTGAAGAACAAGATAAGACCTGCCGTGCTTTCCTTTCCTCCTGGCAGAATGACTTGTCCCTGTCTGAGCAGCACATTTTCTTCCTGTCACTAAGACAGTGGTAAGCATCATTGCTTCTGGATTTAATTCCCCTGTGTGCTTGTTTCCTAAGGGCAGGGAGTGCTTTGGATAGCTCTATATCCTGAGTATCAAAACCTGTGTTTAAAAAACATTTGGTCTAGTCAGTCTAACCAAACAACCTTCAGAGATGTATTCCCTCAGAGTTCACTCCTTCGTCTGTTTCTTACCGTGCCTTTTTTGTTTTGCTCCTTAAGCCTGTGGGTTGTCTATGGGCTTATATGCTGACATATAAGCATACTACTTTCTCCTAAAACAGTATTTATTTTTGGAATCTGGTGTACCTTTCCATCATTACAATCAAGTCTTTCAGTCCATTTTATCATGTTTCAGTGATACTATGAGATCACTGAGTTGCAGCTTGTGTTCCTGACATGTTCCGTGGGTATGTGATTGGCATATCTGAGCCTCACTCCTTCCCCCTTGTCTATCATAACTGTAACAATATAAGCCCCCTCTACTTTCCCCCAAAATACATAAGACAAATAACCAAAGTCTACTGTGCTTTTTATGCATGTCATAGGGAAAAACAGAGTTTCTTTACTCGAATGACAGAAATTCCTATTTCCACTTTTGGCCCTGCCAAAACGGAACTCGTAAAAAGTAGACACAACATATCAAACAGGTATTAGACCTCATTTTTGTTTTTCTAGTATTAGAGTGCTATTTATTGTCAAACTCAGGGTATTTTACCAAAAACCATTAATGTCTGAAAACATTTTGGCATGTTAGGATTTAACTTTGGAATATATGAACATGTACATATGCTTTTTTAATATTCAGTTTCTGCATTATTTTTATATTTATAGCGTTCATGTTCCATGAACATTTCAAATATCTTTTGAATAATAATAGAAATATAGTAAGTAGCTTCCAAACTTGGAGAGGCAGATGGAATGAGGAAAACACACAAAAACACCTCAGTATAAAAGAAAGCATAGCATGAAAAAAAATGTATAGAAAGCCACAGAACAAATAAAAAGCACATATTAAGGTGCCAAAAAATTAATAAGCACATTAAATTTAACTCTGCAGTTAAAAACCAAAGACTGTTAGACAGGATAAATCTAGCTATATGCTCTTTTTTTTTTTTCAGACATATTTAAATCATGAAGACACAAAGATTGAACATAAACCAGGCCCACCTAGGTTTAGACCCGTCCCTGCCCAGGCATCACCCAGGCACCACACCTCAATATCTGTCACAAGTCTAGAACTAAGAGGTTCTAGGGAGAGGCCTTGGGCGTACTTCTTGCATTTCCCATCAGAGGACTTGCCCCTTCCAAGGAAGAGAAACACTGGGGTGGTTCATTCCCTTTACGGAAAAATATGCCCATGCTTTGTTCTGTTGTTGGCGCACTGCAGTAGCAGTGGCATTGCTGCAAACGAACAGAAGCTGAAGGTCATTGGTTCTGCATCAAGTCCGAGACCGGGTCTCCTGCTTCTCCTGCTACACATGCAGTGAGATGACTTAATGACAGCACTGCATTCCATTGTATTCTGTGCCACTCCTAACCGTGCACAGCATGTATACCACATCCTTAGCTCTGGCTGAACCCCTCCTTACCCCCCATGCCCTCACATGTCCCCTGTTGACAAGGAATAGAAATATAGAATCAGAGAACCCTTTGCCCTTGTCAGTTAGGCTAGTGGGTAGGAAATAGGCTGTACAGTCAGAGCCTTACTTCAGGCACTGCAGAAAGAGCTGCCCCTGGTTCATCCACTTCAGCATGCTGGGCCCTGAAATGCCACGTTCCAAGAGATGCCCTTCTTGAGCACTGTACTGCAAGAGGCAACTTAAACTTAATTTGGAAAGTTGAATCTATTAGATGTTGGAAACACGCCATATGTATCTTAAAAATAAGATATATGTGCAGCATTTAATTTAACTAAAAGAAACTATGTTTAAAACCTGTTCCTTGTGTTCTAGAAGAGAACACTTGATAAATCTTCCATAGATTTTTGGAAAAGAAAAATTTCACATCAGGGCAATTTTCTACCTGGATCCATTTCTGGGTTTTGTCTCCGACACCTTCGTGATGACCAGCGCTTTAAATACTAGTCTTCCTACTCTTCTCTTCTTTGTGAAGTCATTTCTAATCCCAGTTTTGAAACACTGATTTTTCCTCTTGCAGTCTCTTATGTCAGAGGGCATTCCGACCTCAGGCAAACGCAGGGCAACTCAAGTACTTCATCTGAGACAAAACCTTATTTTTGTGGTATGGCTCTTGATAATGAACCTGGGAAGAAAAATGGAAAATTCTGTAGAGTGGTCAGCTCATAAAGAAGTGCATGTCTTCTTCATTCATCTGGGGCATCGGTGAGTGAACAATTTTAACTGTCCTTGTAGTATGATCATTTTTTTACTGAATCGTACCTGGACTTGAAAAATCCAAGTAACTGAATAGTCATGCGAGTCCTCTGGCATGGAAGTGGGCTTCTGGGATGCTTGCCAATGAGTTCCTGTTTTGAGGACACAGAATCTAAGTGGAAAGATTAAGTGGAGAGACAGCTCCACCCCTCTAAGTCTTGTTCCTATGTTCCATTTGAATCTTCTAGCCTAATTTCTGTGGGGTCTGGGCTTCGGAAATTCTCCTTTTTCATGGATGTCTCAGTGCACCTTGTTAAACCAAATTTGGACTGTGGCCTGTTCATCTGCGTCCAGCTCTGCTGATTGGTTCCAGTTTCCTTATTCATTAAAGCCAAGATAATCTGGCACCCACCAGTCAGGCATCCTCAAGGATCTGGCACCAAGGTGAACCTGGAGGCTGGTTAAGAAGTCACAGTGATCCAACACGCTCATTGCATGATGAGAGGCAGTTGTGGTATACCAGAAAGAGCACTGGGGTGGGAGTAGGAGAGCTGGGCTCTTCTCTCATCTTTGCCTCCACTGCATCATGTAAGTTTGGACATGTCTGTGGTTTCTCTGAAATTCTCTTTCCTCGGCTATATGGGTGTTTGGACTAGAAAGTTTCTCAGATGTCTTCCAGTTCCAAAATACTGAGCATATGAAAAGCTAAAGGAACAAAGCTCCATTTATGCTTGTTGTTGCAAAAACACCACCTAGCTTTAAAGATATTAACAGTAGCTGCCAAAGTTTACATATGCTACTGATGCTTTTCCATAAAAAGTAGATAGTATGACCACAAATTGAGAAGAGGCACAGTCTTTATTTCAGAGGAGGAAAATTAACCTTTCCATGCTTCACATTTCCCAATCCATAAAATGGGGACAATAGCACCTAGTTTAAATTGCTGGGAAGGTTAAGTGAGATAACCCCTGGCACTTAGAACTGTGCCGGACAAAAACTAAGTGCTCAGTGAAAATTATTAATATAAAATTGCAAGATTAAGTTGACATGGAATTTTAGTAAGGTCATGCTGAAATAATGTATTCAGTTGCTGTTCCAAAGTCAAGGTGGATACACAATAGAGAATCCAGAAACAGACCCACATGTATGATCACCTGTTTTTTAACAAAGGTGTCACTGCAGTGTAGTGTGGAAAAGATGGTTTGATCAGTAAATGATACTAGATCAATTGGCTATCCATATGGAAAGAAATGAACTTTGACTTTTACTGCATACCATACATAAAAATCAATTTCATGTGAATCACAGATCTAAGGGTGAAAAGGTAAAATAGTAACACTTTTTGAAGTGCTACACTTCCAGAAGATAACATAGCAGAGTAACCTCTTGACCTTGGGAACAAAGATTCCTTAAGCAAGACACAAAAAACACTACCTTAAAGGACAAGAATGATAAATTAAAATGAAAAAGCAAGTCACAGAGTAGAAGATACTTGTACTCTCTCCATCAAAGGGCTTTTGTAAAGAGTTGAACAGTCACTTCATAAAAGAAGCGAGCCAATAGTCAAAACCATATGAAAAGTGAATAATATCATTAATCCATGGGGAAAATGGAAATGAAAACCACCATGACAAACTACTATGTTCCTATCAAAACCCGACAATACCAATGTTAGTGGGGATGCGAAGCAATTAGCACTCTCATACCTTGAGTATGAGTGTAAGTTGGCATAACCATTTTGGAAAACCGTTGTATGGTTCATAATGGAACTGAAGAGATTCCTTCTCCTTAACCCAGCAGTTTTATTTTTAGATGCCCACAAGAAACAAGTACATATGTACAAGAATGCTCATAGCAACATTATTCACAATAGCAAAAAACTAAAAACAAAGCAAATGTTATCAATAAAATGTTATATTTTCGGATATTCTTACAATGAAATACTGTACAACAAATTCAAAACACAATATGGATAAACCTCAAAAATATGTTGACAGGACTTCCGGTCAAGATGGCAGGTAGGTAAACGCGGTATCATGTTCTCCCACAACCACATCAAAGTTACAACTAAACTACAGAACAACCATCATTCAAAACCGCCTGAAATCAAGCTGAATGGAAGTCCTACGACTACGGAATTAAAGCAGCAGCCACATCGAGACTGGTAGAAGGGCGGAGGGGACGTGCTGGTCCCACACCCACGTGTGGCGGATAAAAATCAGGAGGACACCTCGGCTGGGAAGGTCCTCCCTGAGGACTGAGGGGTCCCCGTCCCACACCAGGTGCCCCGCTCAGGTTCCAGTGCCAGGAAGAGAATCCCCATCACTTCTGGCTGGAAAAACCAGTGGGAACTGAGGCTCAGGGAGGCCGAGGTGGCTGGAGCTCCAGGCAGCTCCTTAAAGGGCCCGCGCACGGACTTTCCGGACTCTCTCCCTCTAAGCTTGGAGGGGAGGCAGCTCGAAGGGCACCAGAGACATACAGGGAAGAACTGGGCTGTTTGGCATTGGAGCGAGGGCTGGAGAGGGGCTTTCTCCAGGACAACTGTGCTGTCAGAGGCCTTTGTTCCTTTGGTGAGCCCTTCCCTGGGGCGGCAGACAACCCCCACATCTGGGACTCCAGCAACCTGGCTCACACTGGTAGCCCCGCCCTGGTGAGCCCCTGAGGCCCCGCCCCACCCAACTTTCAGGCCCACCCAAGCTGTTGCCACTTGCTTAACCATAGGATTGGCCTGTCTTGGATCCTGCTTCAGGTTTTCCTAAATTCTTTCAAACAAGCAGCATCTGGTCTCAGATAGCCCCATACCTCTCGTTAAGTAATACACAGAAACAAACACGGGGAGGCAGCCAAAATGAGGAGACAAAGAAACAGGTCCCAAATGAAAGAACAGAACAAAACCCCAAGAAAAGAACTAAGCGAAATGGAGATAAGCAACCTAACAGATGCTGAGTTCAAAATACTGCTTATAAGGATGCTCAATGAACTTAGTGAGAACCTTAGTGAACTTAGTGAGGGCCTCAAGAGCATAAAAAAGGACCAGTCAGAAATGATGGATGCACAGTCAGAAATAACTGAAATAAAGAATAATTTACTGAAATAAAGAATAATTTACACAGATTCAATAGTAGAGTACGTAAATCCAAGAAGCAAACCATTGATTTGGAATATAAGGAAGCAAAAAACGCCCAATCAGAACAGCAAAAAGAAAAAAGAATTTAAAAAAATGAGGATAGTGTAAGGAGCCTCTGGGACAACTTCAAGCGTGCCAACATTCGCATCTTGGGGGTGCCAGAAGGAGAAGAGGGAGAACAAGAAATTGAAAACCTGTTTGAAACAATAATGGCAGAAAACTTTCCTAACTTGGTGAAGGAAAGAGACATACAAGCCCAGGAAGCACAGAGAGTCCCAAACAAGATGAACCCCAAGAGGCCCACACCAAGACACATCATCATCAAAATGCAAAAGGTTCAAGACAAAGAGAGAATCTTAAAAGCAGCAAGAGAAAAGCAGTTAGTTACCTACAAGGGGGCTCTCATAAGACTGTCAGCTGATTTCTCAAAAGAAACTTTGCAGGCCAGAAGGGAGTGGCAAGAAATATTCAGAGTGATGAAAAGCAAGAACCTACAACCAAGATTACCCTATCCCGCAAAGCTGTCATTTAGAATCAATGGCCATATAAAGTTTCCCAGACAAGAAAAAGTTAAAGGAGTTCATCACCACCAAACCATTATATGAAATGATGAAGGGTCTTTTTGAAGAAAAAGATAAAATATATGAACAAACAAAATGGCAATGAATACATATCTATCGAGAGTGGAATCTACAAACAAAAGGAACAGGCAGAGCAGAAACATTCTCATAGATACAGAGAACATTTTGTTAGTTGCCAGATGGGAGGGGGTTTGGGGAAATGGGTGAAAAAGGTGAGGGGATTAAGAAGTACAAATTCATTGCTAGACTGACAAACCTCAAAGGGAAAGGGGTTGGGGGTTGGGAAGAAATAAACCAAAGAACTTATATGCATAACCAATGGACACAGACAATAGTGTGGGGAAAGGCAGGATGGGGTTGGGAGGAAGGAGGAGAGGTTCAATGGGGGAAAAATAAGGAACATCTGTAATATATTCAACAATAAAGATTTAAAAAATAATAATAATGAACAAAACAAAACAAAAATATGTTGACAAAAGAAGCCAGATACACACACACACACACACACACACACACAGTACATACTGTGTGGATCTATTTCTGTACAGTGCAAAGACAGGCAACACTGATCTATGATCATAAGTGACAGAGGTCAGAAGAGTAGTTATCTTTGGTAGATTTAAAGACGTAGAGAAACTTCTGGAATTCTCGTTATATTCTGTTTCTTGAACTGGAGTGTGATTACCTAAGTGCATTCATGTTGTAAAAATTCACTGAGCTGTATACTTAAGGTTTGTATACTTTTTGTATTTTATGCCTCAGTAAAAGGTTTATTTTAGAAAGTAAAGGAACACAGAAAAAATGGAAAGAACCCAAATGTCTGTCTGCTGATGAATAATATTTAAATAAATGTGGTATAGTCACACACTAGAATTGTATTCAGCCATTAAAGGAGTGAAGTACTGATACCTGCTGTAACATGGAAGAACCTGAAAAACATTGTCCTGAGTGAGAGAAGACACATAGTGTGTGATTCCTTTTATATGAGATGTCTAGAACAGGCACAGCTATGAGACAGAAGGAAGAGCAGTGGTTGCCTAGTCCGGGAAGGTTGGGGAGAAATAGGAGTGCCTGAAAACAGATATGGGGTTTCTTTTAGGGGTGTTGAAATGTCTTGAAATTGATTTTGGTGGTGGTCGCACAATTCTGTATATTCTAAAAGCCATTGCATTGTACACTTTAAATGAGTGAGTTGTAGGGTACGAGAATGAAATCTCAATAGAGTAGCTATGAAACAAAAAGCTGAGGGATACTGATAACCATGGAGTGATTACAGTCCCTTAGGAAAAGGCTGTACCATGTGGCCCTGTAGCAAGGTAGTGAAGAACACTGGTAATGGAGTCCAACAGTATTCTAATCCTGGCTCTACTGTTTTCTACATGTGACAGCAGGTAAAACACCTATGCTCTCTTGAGCCAAATGTCTTCCTCTGTAAAATATGAATATTAATAGTATCTACCCCCATAAAACTTTTGTGAAGGTGATTCATTAATCAAGAATGTATGCGAGTATCTTGCACGTGCCAGGTCGAATCAGTGACAACTGTTGTTATACTTAGCCAAGAGGTTTTGCACCTGAAGAGTCTTGCTCCGTTTTGGTGACAGTGTCTAGTAAATTTGAGAGCATGTCCTGAGGCTAGGACAACTTTACCCTTCTATACCACATCAACACCTTTTGCAAAACACAGAAGAAATGTTCATATTAGTGACCCTGAGTTATTAATATTGAATTATATTTTGCTATTAAGAAAAGGAAGCACATAATACGTTTATAGAAGACTTTCATCCAAAAGTATTAAAACCATAAACAAATGATGAGTGAAGGGTTGGCATTCAGTTACCTAGAAAATTTGGCAATTCATAATATATGAAAACTTGGTTTATGAAAGAACTGGAAAACTGAGTTATAACTGTAATCGATATATGAATAGTTCAAAAATAGAAAGTAACCTTTGGTTACAGGAGTGCATGACAAGGTTTTGATTTCAGTCAATGTTTATTGTCCTCACAAAGGAGACTTTTGATCATATTGAAAATCATACTATGTTCTATTTAGTTGTTTTAAAATGGGTGTTCTGCCCTTTTTAAATGTTGCATTGACAGTGCTTGTAACCTACAGGAGTTGAGAAAGAAGCAATTATAAGTTAGTCAAATACCTGATACTAAGGGATGAATTTCATAAAGTAATGATTCAGAGCTTGGTCTCGGGAGCCAGACTTTGATGCAAGGAATCTGATCTCCCTGGGCTTCACTTTCTCATCTGTAGAAAGAGATCTCATAGCATTGGAAGGATTAAATGAATTAATACAACACGCTCTAAAAATCAAACAGCCAATACGCTGCTGTTGTGGGATAACCAGTATGGTGGATTCATATTGCAAGCATTCATAAATTATGGATATATTTTTTGTTAACTTTTGGGGAATCAGAAAAAATTCTTCTTCATGCAAGAAGATTAATTAATGAAACTGAGTAACTAGATCTAAAAAGAGCTAATTGGGTTAGTAATAGGAACCCACAAAGGCATCTCCAGAATGAGATAAAAGCTACTGAGAGGTTTCATCACCAGGATATAAACCATTTTTTTTTTATCCTCACCTGAGGACATTTTTCCATTTTTTGCTTAGATAGAGTGGGAGGGAGAGAGAGAGAAACATCGATGTGAAAGGGACACATCGAGTGGCTGCCACTCGCACAACCCAACCAGGGCCGGGGACAAACTGCAACCGAGGTACATGCCCTTAGCGGGAACCGAACCCAGGTCTCTCTGGACCGCACGGTGACACTCTAACCGCTAATCCAAACTGGCCAGGGCCAGGATATAAACCTTTTAAAAGCTTTTGCCTCTCAGAATTCAAGATGAGTATGAAAATTGCTTTAATTTCAACTGAAAGGAAAGCTGGGATCGGACTCAGCAGTTGTTGATAATAGTTAACATTTAGTGAATCAGCATCTACATACACACATGTTTATATTTCCTCAAAACTGGTTGAAAATTATATTCTTTTCAGTTTGGCTATTATAGACTTATAATTATGTTTTGTTAATAATAGAAGGGTTTTTTTTTTTTAATAGAAAAATTTACAAATGAGTGTGAAAATATGCTGAAATTTCGTTTCAAGCCTACGTCTCTGGGAAACCAGTGTGCTGGGATCAAACAAGCATTCCTTGTGCCCTACAGGCAAGAGAAAGAACAGGGTCCTCATGCCAGCCACACACACTGAACCTATACAACAACGTCAAAAGACACAGGCTGCCACAAACGAGTCACATTTCTGGCATGAGAATAGTTGTTTCCTCTTCAGAAGGGGTGTACCCAGTGCCTGGTACTTCATTTATTGAGCTAACCCAAACAGAAGTTGCCTGCAAAGAGTTTAGTTGCCGCTCTCCATCAGGAAAGTTGTCAGGGAGCCGCCACCTGCTTGTGCCTCCTGCGCAGGCTGGCCAGTGGGGCTTTCTCATGCTGTGTGGTGGGGAATCATGAGAGGTTGGGGCACACAGCATTTTGTTGGTGTGTTTTTATTTTCTTAAAAAACAAAACTGTAGCCCTGGCCAGTTTGGCTCAGCGGTTAGAGCGTCGGCCTGCGGTCCGGAGAGACCCGGGTTTGGTTCCCGCTAAGGGCACGTACTTTGGTTGCAGTTTGTCCCCGGCCCTCGTTGGTCGTGCGGGTGGCAGCCGCTCGATGTGTCCCTTCACATCGATGTTTCTCTCTCTTTCTCCCTTCCTCTCTCTCCCTCCCACTCTATCTGTACAAAAAAATGGAAAAATATCCTCAGGTAAGGATAAAAAAAAACACAAAAAAAACTGTAACCTGGCCGGTGTGGCTCTGTGGATTGAGCATCATCCCATGGACTGAGAGGTCCCGGTTCGATTCCTGGTTAGGGCACATGCCCGGGTTGTGGGCTCGATCCCCAGTAGGGGGCATGCAGGAGGTGGCTGATCAACATTTCTATCGCTCTCCTTTCCTCTCTCAAAGACAAAAACAGACCTGGCTGGTTTGGCTCAGCGTTTAGAGCGTTGGCCTGTGGTCTAGAGAGACCCGGGTTCGGTTCCTGCTAAGGGCATGTTGCAGTTCGTCCCCGGCTCTGCTTGGGTCGTGTGGGTGGCAACCACTCGATGTGTCCCTTTCACATCGATGTTTCTCTCTCTCTCTCCCCCTCCCACTCTATCTAAACAAAAAACGGAAAAATGTCCTCAGGTGAGGATTAAAAAAAACCAAAAACAATGAAAACATTTTTTTTTAAACTGTAAAACAACCCATTTATGATAGAAAATTTAGAATTTACATATAAGCAGAAATTAAAATTCCTAATCCTACCACTCAGATATTTTCAAGCCAGGTTTGCATTTCTTATTTTATATTTTTTATCATTATTGCTTTTCCAGCCTTTGAAAGCTGGAAATTTTCCAAGTGTATATAATGCAGAAAGGAACAGTCCCCGTATCCTCAACTTCCAGAGACCATCACTAGGGACATTTTAATTCTGCCCTTCTTAAGCAGTAACCCTCTCCTGCCTCTATTGGCTTGTCTTTCTTTTAATGCTTGTAGCTAGTTTTACTTAACTGGATTTTTCCTGCTTAAACTTTTTTTCCTTTCCTTGGCTTCAGTCACTGCAAACTCCTTTATTTTTAATTTTTGGATAGAGAATTTTGAACATGCACAAAAGTAGACAGAATGGTATAATGAAACCCTTGTTCCCATCACCCAGCCCCGGGGTCCCTGAAACCATGGCCAGTCCGCCCCATTCACACTCATCCCATTCCCAGCCTTTATCATCTCGATTTGCTAACTCTATAACTACCTCTAGGGCTCCTTTTTGGCCCATCTGACTTCACTTTTATTTGGAAATAAGAAAGAACCGAATGCCTTCCCTCCTCCTCGTGAGCCCGTGCTCAGCTCTCGGTCCCAGGCCTGACCAGGTGACCTGGGCTTTCCCCACTCACTCTGAAATGCCCGGCAACTCCCAGGCGTTGGGTGTGCCAGCTTCACGTGTGCAGCTCCTCATTCTCCTTCCTGTTAGTGAAGGGGGCCATTGCTCGAATCCTTTGGAAGAGGGGGAAAGTGGAACTTACTACCTGGGTGTTCCTCTTTCGTGCTGTTCATATAAATTTAAACTTAGATTCCTGAGAATTAGATTGAACATGACAAAAATTGCTGTGTGGGCAATTCAGTTGAGTACTTGCAGATTGATAGAGCCCTTTGTAATAACGAAGGAAAAAGGTTCCCTAAGCTGTTTAGTTCCAGAAGGTGAGCTCACCAGTTAAAGAGTTTGCAACTAAAGGTCCTCATCAACCCTTTGTTAGATGGCAAAAAGAACAATTTTAAGGGTAGTCTGCAGACTCTTCAGATCCTGGCTTTCTGAAGAGCCCGAGAAATCATCTTGTACAGCCCTCCACATACATGGGCTCCTTGCATTGCATTCAGATTTATTTGTCCCGGAAATTTTTCTACTTAAACTCCTTTTAAGTTTATGAAATATCCTCAAACCATCACCACGTCATGGCCAGGGAGTACTGCCATGGCATGCTGCACCAGTGGTCAACTTTTGTGTTTGATTACATAACCAAATACCACACAGAACTGGAAGACGTCAGAGTTTGAGTTGTCCCTCTTACCTAGCAACCCAATCAGTGTTTCCAGCGAAGTCAGGAAATTTGCTTACCCCAACTAAAAGATGGAGTTTGTTGTGTGGCCATAAGGTGATCCAAGCCTAGTTGTTTCTCAGCTATGGAGTCTGTCTCTAAAATTCAGTGGGACCAGACTAAGGCCAGGGCCAGCATCCTGGCCAGATGTGCTACCCTGTGCAGCCCGTCACAGCTGGGAACGTCTGGACAGCAGAAAGTCCCTTTCTCTCAGTTCTCTCCAGAGGGTTACCCTTTCTGAGCTTCCAGAAGACTGTTTTCTATCTTTCTAAGGCTCATGTTGCTGAGAAGACTGGCCACAGGGTCAAGAGGGTGATCCAAGCAAGAACGCTGTGTTCCTGTTGTGCCGGCTGGATGGAAACCAGTCTGTGGGGTGGGAAATCCCACTTCTGTTGTGTCTGTCAGCATGTCTGTTAGGGTTTGCTTCCTTTCACCATCTGCCTTTGTTCACCAAACATCTCACTTCTTTGAAGGACTGATTTAATTTGTTTGCTTGTCAGCATTATTCCTAAGGGATGGTCTTCTTCAGGCTCGTTGTTTTCAGTTCAGTGTGGCTTAGACTACATGAGTAAAACCATCGTGTGCAGAGTGAAGGAGGTGACAGCATGAGAAAGTGAATATAGCATTTTCCATTAATGTCACTTCGCTGCTTATAACTCTCCAGTGGTTTCCCATTGCACTTGAAATACTGGTATTCCCACCTGGAATAGGACAGTCACCTGCCACCAGCTAAAGATCTGTAAGCTAGAAATTCAGACAGGGATTCTTGGATCTCAAGAGCTTATAATTAAATAGAACTAGAGTTGATGGCTTAATGGTTGCTCTAGAATCAGGCCTTGCTACAAGTGGCCAAGGAGATTGGCAGGGGGAGCCAAAAGGCCTCTGCAGGGTAAGGGATGTGGCTGTGAGCGAGGCTGAGGGAAGTCCCTGATGGAACTTCTGAATCCATAGCGATAATGTGGCTTCTGTTTAATCATAAGAGGTAGGGAAGCATTTCTGCCTGTGGTCCACTGAGACAAAAACTTGGGATGCATCATGTCCTGGAGTTACAGTGACAGTGGCAGGAGTGAGGGGTGGTAATAAAAGGAGCAAAGGCTCTGAATCTGACCTGGTTTTGAATCCAGGGTTTATTACTTACCAGCCAGGTAAACTTGGACCAGTGACTTGGAATCTCTGAGCCTCAGATGATTCATCTGTGAAATATGGCTTACATGCTATTGCCAAAGTTACGTTTATGTGTGTGGAGGCCCTGGCACAAAGGGGACATTAAATAAATGGCCACTGCTGCTGTCCTTATTATCATTTTTGTGATCATCATTGTCAACATGTATTTATGTTGTTATAAATTATAAAACACTTCACATGTTCTCACTGAAGTAAAAACAGATTTCAGTTCAACTCATTTCCATGCAGTGAGATTTTGTAACCTTCCTCTTTCATGGCGCTAGTAACACCATAGTGTCACCACATTGGTCTCTCTGCCAACCCCATTAGGCTGTGAGCTCCTTACACAGAGGGATTGCCTCTTAGGAGGTCCAGTGCTGAAATGAACGAGTGCTCTATTTCCGTATATCATGGATCTGAGCGGGGAAGTGCTTACTCACAACCAAAGCTCTTCAGAAGTAGAGCAGTGGCTTCATAATGTGAGCTCCACCCCCTTGAGGTTGTGTCCGGGGCCACCTGGCAGGGACACAGCTGGGAGCGGCTGAATGGCTGAGAGGCTGGCGTAGAAGATGGTTCTTAAGCCCCTGCTGTAGGTTCTGTTCATGTTTTAATTACATGAAGCAGTTCTGATGTCCTCTGAAATGTATTCACTTACGTTGATGGGCCCTGGGCAGAGTTAGCCAGGTGTGGCTGGCCTTGGGGGCTGTGACCTCTGTGACCTCTGCTTCCACCGCTCTTCAGAACTCCCAGGGCTCACCATAGCCCCAGGAGATGAAAGTGCTTTAATGTAAAGAAAATTTTCAAAGAATCCTTTTATATGGAAGAGGTATTTTTTTAAACATCAAATTTGTCCTAAATGTTTGGGTGGCATATATTATGTAAATTTTTGGATTTATATTGTCTCTTTCATAGAATAAAAACTACAGTACAACTACCTCAAGAGTTCTGCAAGTTCACATTATGTAAATATATGTAATAAAATATTTACTTAGGGCTTCCATAAAAAATGTCCAAAGGAGAGAATAAGAGAGCTTCCCTTTGCTGGTTTTAGAGGCTCTGCTGGGAGTTCTGAGTGAAATTTAAGCCTCTCAGATATGTTTTGATTGGTCTCCTTCATGTTTTATCTCCTGTAATGAACTCTTTGTCAGTTTGTCAATTTTGAGTAAGGACAGAAAGTTCATGTGTAGTAACAACACACAGACTGAATTTAAAATTATGCTTTAAATCATGATGTAATAATCCTCTCTCTTTTCCTTTAGTCAATATTTACCTGTTAGGCCAATATATTATAATTCTGACTTCAGAAGAAGACACTTCATTTTGCCTTCTTCAAATGTTGGTTTTAGATACTTGTAATATCAAAATGGGAAGTCGAGCCGTCTGAGACTCTTGGCGACGTTCTCTTGGGGTTGAGTTCCTCGATCATCGCAGAGGAGGTTCACTGTTCCCCACGACCCAACAACACAGCTGCGTGGCTCCCACAACGAGGCAGCTGAACTCTGAGCCACACTGGTTTCTCTCAGCCCTCCAGACAGCCCTCTCTCCTCTGTGGGCAGTCGGTCTATTATCCACTGCAGCCAGGATCTCGTAGATGCACTTAGGTTTTCTCTGATGTATTAGTGTTACACACTGGGCAGGAAAACCCAGTGAATGCCCAATAGGAGGGTGGTCTCGGACTATGAGACAGATGAACAATGGGGGGTCATAAATGCTTTTCCTCCCCTGAACCCCAGGTTTAAACGTTTTTTCACTTTAAAAACTGAGGGAAGAATCATCCCCCAGTGAAGAAGGAATAGGAGGACACTAAATAGCTACAGGATTTGCAGATAAATGGGTGCTACCTTAGGACTGACTATCCAGGTAACCAGAGGAGCGGTGATACGTTAGCAGACTCTTCAGTGAATCGTCATAACCGAAAGGGAACTGACTGATTCATGAACTGCCCAGTCCACAGTTAGACCAGCTGCAAGTTCATCTGGATCCTGGAGTTCAAATGAGGTCATCGTCTTTCTTCCTTTATTTCTTAAACCTATTATTTTACTATATTGGCATGATTATGTGACAAAGATGTTTGGTTGGCAGTTCCTGACTTACAGTGGCCCTTACTATCTCCGAGATCCTGAAGATCGACCCCTTCCTGAAGTCCATGTCAGTCCTTGGAAAACAGAAGGGATCCACTTGAGTCAGTTGCCTGAGCCTAGACCAGTAACTGTGAACAGGGATGAGGTATAATAGAATGGCATCAAGCATATATTTAAATTTAAGCAAATTCACCTTTGTGCTCCTGTCATCAGTGTACTTCTGTCTGCCCATGATGCTTTCTTCTACACACTTATTTTGTATGTGTACTCTTTTTTATATTCTGTTCATTTTCTGCATTTTCATACATATATATATATATATATGTGTGTGTGTGTGTGTATATATATATATGGAAGTGTGTATGTGTGTGTATAATTACATATTATATATTTGAAATATGATTTATAGGATGTTCAAGAGTAAATCTTAATTATAACCTCACTGGCCCCCAGCCCAGCTTTAGGTGCAATTCCATTGGCCCAAATCATCTGACCATCTTTGGTGGAAGTGATAGGGAAGACAGAGCCCGTTGAAAAACAGCTCCACCAATAAGGGAAAGGGCAGTTCTAAAAGGGAAAACAAGCAGGGTCTTTTGCTAGAGGGGAAAAGGCAACAGGCAAACCAATGATTGATTTATACACTCAGATGGTATTATTGAGTGCTTACTATGTGTCAGGCATTACTCAAGGCACCGGGCCTACAACAGTGAAATTGACACACCAAGGCCCTGCCTTTCTGGAGCTTACACTATAGGGAGAGAGACAGACACTGGAGTCACCCAGTGCAGATGCTATGATATCTGGTAGTGACGAGACCTCTGAAAAAAAGGCCATGGTGAGCATCCTCAGTTGTGGATTAGGTGCTTTAGCAGTGCAGGTGCAGGAAACAAGGCAGAGAATCTCTTCTTCTGGGATTCTCTTCAGTTGGCCCCTATAAGGTAAGAAAGATTTTCACAGGCAGGTCCTGTTGATATTATCCCAAGGGTAAAAATGCATGAGCCAAGCCAGCATCTGAGTGGGATGAGGCAAGATACGTTCTGGGAATGGAAAGAGGTTTCCCATGACAGCTGTGTACAGAGCATGTGGAGGGTGAGGTCTTCAAGGCTGGTGTGGTAGGTCGGGGTGAGACCACTCAAGGACATGAGGAGCAGGCCAGGGAGTGGCGTCACTAGATCCGTGGTTACAAAGATGACTAGCAACAGTGTGGAAGGTTGGGTAAGAGGGGCCTGAATCAAGGGAGGAAGCCCAGCTGTGGGGCTGAATACAGGCTGTGGCCAGAGGGACAGGCCGGCAGAGCTTTCAGGGGCACAGTCTGCAGAATTTTGGGGTCATCTTGCATCTAGTGACCTGAAAGGATTTGTTCATCATCCAAAGTGAGTCTTCTTATTCAGGTCTACTGACATTTCCTCAAAGATAAGAAGCCTTTAGAAATGGGAAACATTGCCCAGCCAGTGTGGCTCAGTGGATTGAGTGGTCCCGGATCGATTCCTGGTCAGGGCACATGCTTGGGTTGTGGGCTCGATCCCCAGCAGGGGGTGTGCAGGAGGCAGCTGATCCATGTATCTCTCTCACATCGATGCTTCTATCTCTCTCTCCCTTCCTCTCTCTCTCTAACCAAAAAAAAAAATCAATTAAAAAACACATTTAGAGATGGGAAACATTTTCTGAAAATGGTTTATGTTGTTTGTTCATGATAAAGATCTCATCAAGTGACAACAGTGGAGTCACAGGGGTAGGTGGATTGCCCTGGGAGACTAGAAAGGGCCGCCTGTGGCCTCTGCAAGTGACATGCGTTCTTGGGGCAAGTCCTGGGAGGGGTCACGGTTGCCTTCCAGACCAGGCCAATGGACCTGCTTGTGTCTTTACAGGCAACACCTATGAAGTGGGGGTTCACATCGCTGATGTCAGCTACTTTGTTCCTGATGGCTCTGAATTGGATCAAGTGGCTGCTCAGAGAGCTACAAGTGTCTACTTGGTTCAGAAGGTAAAAATTCGTGTCCAGTTTCTTAAACAAAAAGAATTCCTGAGGAATAGCAACCTTATCTGAACATCTTTTCTCACATCTAATAAGGTCCCTGGGAAAATGCTTGCCCTCGGTTATTGCATGTTTTCCTGATAGGTCTTATCTGTTCAAGAGGAACCAAATTGAAGAGATCCAAGGCCAGACACAGTGCTCGTCTCCGGCCTGCATACTGGCCCTGCCACGTAAGTAACTCAGACGAGTAGTCAGCCTCAGCAGGAAGTGAGGGAACAACTGCCTGCAGACTCGTTTCAAAGCAGCGCGCAGCACGCTTTGCCCACAGCAGCCAGGTTTTACCAGGTTTATTGTGACACAACCATGCCCATTCACGTATGTATTATCTATGGAATGGTCATACTATAGGAGAATGGAATGAAGGTTTGCTACTGGCCTTTTAAGAAAAAATTTTGGCCCTGGTCAGTTTGGCTCAGCAGTTAGAGCGTTGGCCCATGGACCAGAGAGTCCCGGGTTCGGTTTCTGCTAAGGGCATGTACCTCATTTGCAGTTTGTCCCCATACCCGGTTGGGGTTGTGTGGGTGGCAACCAGTCAATGTAGACACATCAAGGTTTCTCTCTCTCTCTTCCTGCCTCTCTCTCCCTCCCACTCTATCTGAAGATAAATGCAAAAATTTCAAAAAGAAAAAATTTTGACCCCTATTCTAAAGGGTAGTGCTCATCTGCTCCTGATCTGCCCTTTACTAGATAACCTGGAATCTCAGAGGGAAAAGCGAAGGGAGCCAATGCAGGGCTGGGCTTTTCCTCCTTGTCCTGACTCTGCCACTCCTGGTGAGGCACTGAGTCTCTAGACCTCCTTCAGCAAGTACTCCGTGGGCACTCGTGTCTGCCAGGCATTGCCCTAGGCCCTGGGGACAGTGATGAGTAATTTCTACCCCCTCACGGGAGCTCATGGATTCTTCCAGTTTTCTTTCTCTTCTTTTTTTTTTAATCCTCACCCAAGGATATTTTTCCATTGATTTTCAGATAGAGTGGGAGGGAGGAAGAGAGAGAGAAATATCAATGTGAGAGAGACACATCGATTGGTTGCCTCCCACATGACCCCAACCAGGCCTGGGGATTGAACCACAACTGAGGTACATGCCCTTGACTGGAATCAAACCTGCAACTCTTTGGTCCATGGGCCAACACTAACTGCTGAGCCAAACTGGCCAGGGCTCTTTCTCCTCCTTTTGACACTCTGTTCACCTGCTTATTTGGGTCATCTTATGTTTCTGGCTATATTGTGACTTGCACTTCCTACTTTGCCTCCTTAAACCCTGTGGTCCAGTTTTGAATTGGCACCTATACTAGCTTGAACGTTCCCTCCTCCCATGCCCTCAGGACATGACTTCTCCTGTTTATTCTTTGAATGCACTAAGGTGAGAGGTATATCCCTACCAACCACCCACTCACATGTACGTGGGAATTGGGAACCTTTTACCTAGCCCCATCTCTCAGGGCCAAGAAACCAGCCCAGATGCCAAATCTGTGCTATTCTGGG
Organism: Molossus molossus; assembly: GCF_014108415.1. Classification (NCBI taxonomy): domain Eukaryota; kingdom Metazoa; phylum Chordata; class Mammalia; order Chiroptera; family Molossidae; genus Molossus; species Molossus molossus. The sequence goes on from NW_023425346.1 coordinate 101,634,633, forward strand.
AACTTCCAAATGTCATCATCTAGGGAGAAGATATAGAGGCCCAATCTCCCTCCACTGTCTAATCTGATTGGCAGTGCCCCTGCCAGCATACCTGTGTACCCACATGTCTGGCAGAAGGAAAAAAGCAGGCTCTCAGCACCGCCCTCGAAGGAGCATATCCTGGTAGGCCACTGTGCTTTTGGCTACCGCCTCTCTAACTTCGGGGGAAATTCATTGTGCTGTCTACCCCAGATAGAAGTGTTTAGATGAGTGCTGAGCTATAGGTTTGAGAAAACCACTCACATAGGGGTTCTGAAGAGGCCCTAGAAAGCCCCCGACCTTTCTGAACATCTTGGCACAAGCATTGAGACACGTCTGTAGGACAGCATTCCTTCTCTTAGTTATCGCTGAGCTCTCTTCACTATCACTCACTCCTTCAAACCAAGGGCTTGAGAAATGTGTGCTCCTGGCCACCTGAACCTCTCCCTCCTGCTGCTTCCCAGAATGGACTGGCCCTTTCATTGAATACCTCACCCCTAGGGTCCTAGGAACCCAACCACATGCCTGGTCCCTGGCCATAGGGAAGGATGAGTATCCTGGCATTGCTGACTGTGGTAGTGGATTTCTATAGGAGCCTGTGTTCTCCTGGGCTGAAAATGGTCACTGACTACTTCATGTCAGTCCTCCTGGATGGCCCTGTAGCACCACATCCACACCTTCCCCTCCCCATCACACCATTGCCCAGGATGTGCCATCTGCCGAGGTATTCAGATACAGAGACGGAGGAACTGTGCCCATACCCCAAATGCATAATTGGCCTGGGGCCCAAGGCTTGTAAGACCATCCAACTAGTATAGTATACAGTCAACCCTGTATCCACTGGTTCTCTATTCTTGGATCCGGCCAACTACAGATCAAAAGCATTCGGGGAAAAACAGTTAGGTTGTTGCTAACATGTACTATATAGTTGGTCCTGTGATGGTTGTGTCTGTACTCAACATGTACAAACTTTTTTCCCTTGTTATTCCCTAAATAATACATGTAAATAGCACCTATTTACATAGCATTTACATTGTATTAGGAATTATAAGTAATCTAGAGATGAGTTAAAGGATGTATGTAGGTTATATGCAAATACTATATACACCATTTTATATAAGGGACTTGAGCATCCTTGGGTTTTAGTATCTGCTGGGGGGGTCCTGAAACCAGTCTCCCATGGATACTGAGGGTCGACTGTACTTCCTTTTCAAGTCTGAAACCAAGGCTTTCTACAAATAGAGACGTCAACTGTGTCTGGGTTTCTTAGCCTCCCCATCTTTGCTGTGGAGCCCACCTCTGCCAGGACGTCTGTAGCTTCATCGGCCATCATGGAAAGTTCCCATTCGTTCCCGCAGACCCAAGACTTCCTGCAGCTGTGCTCCAGGGCTCAGGATTGGGACACCTGCACCCTTGGCCCTAGTTGGCAATGCTGTGCCAGGTCCAATAAACAACGCCATTTGACCTTTGAGTGCCCCGGCCATGTGCTAGCAATGCGTGGACTACGTTTACTACAACCTCAGGTTGGAGACTTCTCAGTCATATGCCCTGCCTGGAAATGCAGGGCCTCTTAAGGAAGAGAGATGAAACTCCTAAAATCACTTTTTAAAAAAAATCCTCACCCAAGGATGTTTTTCTATTTATCTTCAGGTAGAGTGGGAGGGAGAAGGAGAGAGAGAGAAACATCTATGTGAGAGAGACACGTTAACTGGTTGCCTCCTTTCTGTACGACCCTGACCAGGGCCAGAGACGAACTGCAACCAGAGATGACTGCACTCGAACCCGCAACTCTTTGGTCCGTGGGCTGATGCTCTACTGCAGAGCCAAACCAGCCAGCGCTCCAAAACTACCATGTTATCATGGTAAGAGAAACAGAAGTGGCAATCTCTTTAAAGATCATATAAAGTGAATAAATGAGAAATGTTCTCCCCATGTATAAAAGCTGAAGTCTGCTCCTCAGATTCAAATATTTAGAGATTTAGTCACAATGAGAGGTTCTTCTTCTAAGCAGGTGTCTTTCTCTTACTTAGCTGCTTCATTCTCCTTCTATAACCAGAAATGACAAAATAAAATTGGGTTAAATAACCAAGTTTGTTTTCTTTTCTGTTCTCTTTACTTTGGTTTCATGATTGTCACAGTTCTAGAATTCTACTTGGGATTCGGCTCCTAATCTCTGAAAGGGGGAGCTGGGTGGAGGAAGGGCCCTCATGCCTCTGAGTGGTTGTGGGCTCCTGCCGCCCGCCGGCACTGCCCCCAGCCTGGCAGGAGCGAGTGGCGCCGGCCCACAACCTTGGACAGCAGCAGCTGTGCCTCCGGAATCCTTGGAACCATGGCTCTGACCTTTCTTCCTACTCATTTTTGTTTCTTAAAGGACTGTGTCCAGGAACTTTTCTGCTGTTTTCACTTTACTTCGCCTGTAAAGGTCTTCTTAAAAGCTGGACGAACTGCTCTCCTCCTGCAAATCCTGTGCTCGCTCATTTGGCAGAATCATTGCCCCAGCTTCATCAGATGGGGGAGGGAATGTGTGGTGGGGACGGGGTGCCAGTTGTTTTCCCACCTGGAGGGAATGTGGCACTGATTCCATTTATTCAGTGCTACTGACCTGCAAGTGACTGATGTCAGAATCGCAGTCTAAGCAGGACCCAGGGAATTCTCCCATAGTTGAGGACAGCATGCAGTGCCGCAGGGCCGGGGCCAAGTACTGTCCACTGCTTTATAAATGGAATTCTTTCTGTGGGGACCTTATTCACAGAAAAAGTGTTTGGTTACTTTTGTTAGCACTAGGGTGTACTCCGGAGGAAAGATATAGTTAAAGATTGTCCATTTAAATTCCTTGAAAAAACATCTTTTTTGACAAAAGATAGATAAGTTAGGATAGGAACTGTGTACCCCTAACTTAGGCCTGTCCTTCTCAGAAGGACATGACATCTACCCAGTTAATGTCTCCCAACTGTCTTCTCTAAGAGGGAAATACAATGTAATTGTAAAATGTAAGGTAATTTTTTTAAATAAGTGAATTGAGTTTTAAAAGTAAAAGAAAACCTAAACAGTTGAAACCTAAACCGAAAATTTCTGCCTGTTGGCCCAAGCACTCGTGTTATTTTAGGTGTGAAACAGCTCAAGTGAAAGTTCGCCCATAAATCTCTACGATATTTTATTGGTACTGCTTTATAATAGAGATCAAAGATTGGAATTGGAAGCCTGTCTTAATGTGAAGTCCAAAGAGTTTTAAGATGTTCCTTTCTGACCCCAGCAGGTTGTCAGAATGTTGATGTTTTGTTAATGTCAAACTGTGTAGCACAGAGTTGATCAAATTCGGAATTCATGGAAGTGTTGATGTGAAAAAGAAAACTCTTTAAACAGATGTTGGCTGGCAAGTGAATTATCTCTGTCCTTTAAGTTTTTTGCGCGTGCGAGTGGGGAGCTAGCTGAGTGAACCTCATTGTTAAAATTCGAAGTCCTCAAAGAAAAGGAGAAAACTCACCAAGTTCCCAGGCTCAGATAGCCAATGGGCACTAAGGGTGTGAGGGAGGTTTGGGAGCCAGCGGTGGCCTGAGCCAAGGGGGGCAGAAGAGGCCTCTGTAGCCCCACACAGCTCTAGGCCCCCGGGTGGATTGTTGACAGCTGGCCCCCTCGAGCTACAGCTGGCCCCCTCGAGCTACCGTAGCCCCTTGTCGCTGCTAGTCCCTCCTGTTCCTCCTTGCCTAGATGGTTGATTCTTCCCCTCTGTGGCCCTTTCTGTTGGTCACAGGGCTGTCCTGGCTAACCCGTTGCTGAACTTGGCCAGCTTGCCCGCTGTGGCTTTTGCAGATGTTTCTGCTCTCTGGGGCTGATAGAAGATTTTATAGTCTTGTTGGTACCCCCGCCCAGCGGCCTTGGGCAGTGATGTATTTACCTAAATGATCAATTTCTCTCAGCTCTCTTAAGCCCTAGGCCAGAATGCTTAGAAAGTCAGTGTCCTGTCCTCATTGTCTCTTTTATCCATGACAAGCTTTAAGCTCTGACCTGACCCAACTTTGATTCTGGCTCTGAAACATGCTTAAGAAGACTCAGTACCCTTTAAGCCTCTTTCCTTTTCTGCTGCTTGAAGTGCTATCCATCCAGTTAGCATTTATCAAGCGCCAGCTGTGTGCCAGGTGCCAGGTATATAGAGATGGCAGAGATGCTGCTATTGCCCTGGGACGTCAGAGGAGCTGGGCATGTAACAGACAGTTACAGTACTCTGGGCTACCTGTGCTCGCTGGTGAGCAAGTGCTACAGAGGAGGGAGAAGTTGTGTTTGCCTTGCTTGGTGGTAGGACAGGAACTTCCATAACAGCCAAAAAGGCTTCGTCAAGCTATTGATTTTTGAGCAGTGTTTCAAATTGTAAGTAGAAAATCTCTACATAAACCAAAGTGGATGGAGGGCTTTCCAGGCCCAGGCTAGGAAAAGCATGGAACTTTTCAAGGAACAGTGTATAGTTTAGAATTGCTGGGGTGTAAGTTACAGGGACTGCCAAGAGATGAAGTTACAGAGAGAGCTGGGACTTCATTTTGAGGGCAAGTAGGGAAGTGACATGATCTCCTTTGACTAAGAGAGAACATCACCTTAGCAATCATGTGGTTGAAGAATAGTGAGGCCACAGGCAAGAAAATTGTTATTTGTACCAGAGCCCTTTCCCTCCGTCATGGCCCCTTGAGGCTCTGCGTGCCCCCCACAGTCTCTTAGAGAGTCTACTGATGTGTTGGAGTCCAGCTGGAGCCCAGGAGAACTAGAGCAATAGATATCTTCAGCCTGCGGCCAAAATGGACATCCTAAGCATAGGGTATTTCACATTTGCCCCCAAATTGCCTTCCCTCCCAATCTCGTGATCCGTCTCATACAGCAAAGAGTGGGGCTAGGCAAATGGGAGAACTTAGCTTCCCACTGTTACTTTTGCTGTCTCCTTCGAGGTAGGATCCAGAGGCTCTGTGCCAGCTTCTCCTGGAGAACCCTTGGCCACTGACCATGCTTTATCAAAGACTTCTTGGCCCCATTAAAAGTATTTGGGCCCTCCCTTATTAGAAGGATAAGTAAAAAATCAAATTACCTGCCCTGGCCAGTTTGGCTCAGCGGTTAGTGCATCGGCTTGCAATCCAGAGAGACCCTGGTTCAGTCCCGCTAAGGGCGCGTACCTCGGTTGCAGTTTGTTCCTGGTCCTGATTGGTCATGCAGGTGGCAGCCACTCGATGTGTCCCTTTCACATTGATCTCTCTCTCTCTCTCTCTCTCTCTCTCTCTCTCTCTCTCTCCATCTCTCCATCTCTCCCTCTCTCCCTCTCCCTCTCTCTCCCTCCCACTCTATCTGAATAAAAAATGGAAAAATGTCCTTGGGTGAGGATAAAAAAAAAATCATAGCTCATCAACTATTGAGAAAGGTAAGGCAGTGTGTCCTAATATAAGTGGAATTGGGTGCAGTTTAGTAAGAAGATACAGAAATCTGGAGCCTAATAAGGAATTTTGATCCAGAATAATTCCCACTCTAGAACTCTGCTATTGGTTTAGGAGACTATTAGAAAACATCCTGAGAGAGATAAAGGCACCAACACTTGAGCAGTGGAGATGGAGAGGTAAAAACTCTCTTGAGAGAGATTTAGAATGTAAACCCTACAGGACCTAGGAACTGAGGGATGTAGCAGGGGGAGAGGAGAGTGAAGGAATCAAGAGGTAACACCTGGCTGTGGTCTGTGGGAGTCGCGTGCATGAGCATGCGCGTGTGTATTTGTGTGTGCAGTGTTTTTGTTGTTTACTTATTTAACTGGGACAGGGCTGCTCTTAACAAAGAAAGAACATAAAGACACAGGAACAGGTACAGGGACAAAAATGTTGACCTTTGTCTTCTACATGCAAGTTTGAGGTGGGCCTGGGACATCCAAATCAAGGTGTACAGAGGGCAGTGTAATCGAGGGGTCTGGAGCTACCAGGAGAGGAGAGGCAGGGCTAGAGGTGCATATATAGATGGGATTCATGTATCAGTAGTCATGCACACCCAGGGATGAAGGGGCTTCTTGGGGAGAATGTGCAGAGAGAGGATGGAAAGCAAAGCCCAGAGGGCGAGGAGCACTGACGTTGAGGGAGCCAGCGGAGGATAGGAGGCCAGTAAGGACTGATACAGGGGAGATCTGAAAGTGCTCACTAGTTTTGTGTTTTCAAAAATATATGCACCTATAATATGTAATATTTTACCTGACATATAGTCGTTTTTGTTTATTCTAAGGCATGGGGCCTCAAAATTTTTGTATTCTTATGTTTTGGTTTGTTATCTAAAATTTCTGCAATGAACACATTTTTGCAATTTAAAAATGTACATTGGCTTGAGAAGTGAAAGGAAGGTGAAAAATGAAGATAGGAAGCGTAAACTATTTTGAGAACCTTACATAAGAAGTGAAGGGGAAGGCTCCCAGGGAGGAGACCTAGATTGGGGAGGGGAGGGTTGTCTGTTGTTCTTAAGACTGGGAGACTGGCCTTGTATTTATGGTCTAAAGGAAAGATCTGAAGACCAGCAGAGCAGGTAGCTGATTGAGAAGAGTGTTGGTGGGAAGGGGTGGATCAAATGCCCAGACAGAAGGCCAGGCTTTGGACAGGGAGAACACTTGGGAGATGTCAGGGAACTGAGGCACTCAGGTAAAGTTAGAGGGGATGGAGGCTAGAGAAACTGGCTGAAGGAAAGGGCTGGAAAGATGTTTGGGAGCAGGTGAGCCTGACGTTCTCACTTTCTCTGTACAGAAGAGTCGAGGTTTTCTGCTGAGAATGAGGGAGAAGGCAGTTGGGCAGGAGGTTTGAGCAGAGTAATGACGTTTTTGAAGAATCTGAGGGGCATAGAGGAAGGAACTAAGCAAAGATGAGTGAAAGGACTGCCGGCCTCCACTGGGTAGGAGCTGAGGCTGGTGCACCTGCGCCCGGCCCAGCGATTTCCTCTGTCACCACTCAGCTGCGAATGGCAGAAGCAGGAAAGGCAGATTGCGAGATGGGCAGTGGGTTTGTAGGCTTGGGACAGTGAAAGTGAGGGAGCTTGAGAACTTTGAAAGAGTTATCCACGTGGTCCATACTGAAGACAAGGCAGGGCTCTGCTGGGGACAGCTCTGCAGGCGTCCACACGATGCTAATGACAGCCAGCAGTTTGTCAACTCCCAGAGAGACCTTTCTTCTCTTTCCCAGTTACATATCATGCATCGCCCCTGCCTCAGTCTCCAGGTACCATGGCAGACCTCACGCAGCCACTGAGTGCATGTATGGACTGCTGTGCAGTTGTCCGGGCAGGTCTTTCTGAAATGCCAGAACTGTAGGTGAAGAAGCAGCTTCTCGGGAGCAGCTGCCTGTCTCCCCAGTCCCACCTCCCTGGGCTCCCTGCTGTGCTCTGGACTGGACACATGGGCCATGTGTCATGCAACATATTCCCAGTGACCCTGCAGAAATCAGGCTCGATTTGTGAGAGGCCACGACATGCCAAACCACAAATGTGATTATGGTCCATTCATTTTCCTTTCAAAGACAGAGAAATAACCATTTATTTACAAAACTATGTGGACATAAAGACTGTTTTCTCTGAATCCCATTTGAATTCTGCCCTAAGATCTAGTGAAAATTTATTAAAAGGAATATTCTTTTTTTTTTTTTTTTCCATTTTTTGTTCAGATAGAGTAGGAGGGAGAGAGAAACATTGACGTGAAAGGGACACATCGAGTGGCCGCCACCTGCACGACCCAACCAGGGCCAGGGACAAACTGCAACCAAGATACGTGCCTCAGCAGGAACCAAACCTGGGTCTCTCTGAACCGCAGGCCGACGCTCCAACCCCTGAGCCAAACCGGCCAGGGCAAAAGGAATATTCTTTAAAATTTAAATATAATTATACTACCTGAAAAGTTTTAATGTTTGGCTTCTTCCTGAGAACATAGGGTCTTTGGCATCACATTGCAGTGTGAATATTAAAATGTTGTCTTCTGTAAAATACAGAACAAGCAGTGCTTATATATAACTTGGGCAGCCACTGAGTGTGCCCATAGTCTTTAGGAGAGAGTAGCCAAAACAGTTTATCTTATACTTAAAGTACTAGCTGCCTATGAAAATATTTTTAAGGATGTTTTAGAAGTCTGCCATGTAGTTCATAAAATCTTCTATGTGATGCAATAAACAGTAAACAGGAAAAAGAGGTGACTCATTTCCTGGGCAAAAGTCAGTTATTCATTTGATAACCAGAAGTGCCTGCTGCGTGTCGGGTGCTGGACAGAGAGACAGGAGCGGGAGCTGGAACTAGTCCTCATTCCTCAGGATTGTGTGGTCTGGTGGAGGGGGAGGCACAGAGAGAAGCAATGAGGATGAGTGTTAAGGGTTACGGAAGTACCATGAAAGAGCAGGAAGGATGGAGTAAGTGGTAGACATTCAGGACTGCCTCCAGTCCTTTTTGAAAGAGCAGGGGTGGGGTGGGGGAGTACACAGAACACAGTGCACACTCCACCTGGGTGAATCTGTATAATCCTTTTAGGGATGGTGATGAGGTGAATCTAAAAGGATAAAAGTTGGCCAGATGCAAAACATCCTTACAGGTGTTCCAGAAAAAAGGAACGAGAGCTAGAGCAGTGAGCAGGCCTGGCAGCTAGAGGGTGTGCAGTGAGCAGGTCAGCGTGGCTCTGACGCGGGTGTGGGAGGGGAGCACCAGGTCAAAGCCTGGTGGGGAAGGCTGAGCCCGGTGTCCAAAGGCCCAGTAGTCTGTGGGATGGCCAGTGAGATGACTTTATTGGGCATCTTCAGTATTGTTTTACTAATGAGAAAACCAAGACTCAGAGAAATAGACCAGCTTACCCAATTTGTACAGGAAGTAGTGGACCCCAGGATTAGATCTCAAGTCTATCTGGCTTCAAAGCCTTTGCTTTTTTCCCTGCATTTTGCTGATGACGAGTCTGCACTTTACTGTATTGGTTAATGGTATTTAGACAATGAGCCTTTTTGCAAATAAAATCTTAACCTCAAATTCCAATATATAGTGTTATCTGAACAGATCTGGCTGTATTCATTAAGATAAACTTCTTCCATATTTAAATGCATGGCACTTAGGAGATCAACTAATAAAAACAGTGGCTTTCTTTTTAATAAGCTCTTTTATTTTGGAATAATTTTAGATTTACAGAGAAGTTGCAATAATAGTACAGAGAGGTCCCACACCCAGTTTCCCCATGGTTAACATCTTCACATTATCACGGTACATTTTCTATAACTAAGAAGCTGACATCAGAACATTACTATTAACTAAAGTCTGTACTATATTTGGATTTCACCAGTTTTCCCGTTAATGTCTCCTTTCTGTTCCAGGGTCCAGTCTAGGGTACCACATTGCATTTAGTTGCAGTGACTTTCTTTTGACAAATACTAACACATGGAGTTAGGAGTTATGTTACATTCTCAGATGCTCAGCTTTGTGATTCATGATAAGATACTGACTTGCACACATAGAGGAAATCCTAACAATCTGTAAAGGTAATAAGCCTGGACTGCAAGCCTGCAGAGTGAGCAGCCTGCTATCAAAATACAGTTGGTATAATTATCTGATAATGCATCCCAGAGAGGAATCCAAGAATGCACCCCCCACAACTTGATTTAGACTGTTTTACTCAGCTTGGGCTGTCACACAATATACCTTAGACCGCTTAAACAACACACATTTATTTTTTCACAGTTCTGGAGGCTAGAAGTCCCAGAAGGAGGTGCCAGCCAATTTGGTTCCTACAGAGGACTCCCCCTGGCTATAGCTGTCTGTCCTCACTGGCCTTTTTGGTGTATGTGCAGGGCAAGGAGGAGTTTATCTCTTGCTATACAATCAGAGACCCACCCTTATGACCTCATTTAACCTTGATCACCTCCTAAAGACCTCACCTCCAAATACAGTCAATTTGAGGGTTAGAGCTTCAGCATAAAATTGGGGACAGAGACACAATTCAATTCATAGCATAGTCCAAAGGCTGAAATTACAATCATGACACAATATGAAACTCTCTCCATTTTGTTTATGTGTTTATGCAGGTAAAAAGTATTACTTTGTAAAACACTTGATACATACAAGAAAAAATATTTAGGCCACATTTTAATACTTTCAAATGTTAAAGAAAATATAGTGTTATCTGAACAGATGGTACAAAGGTAATGATGAGAAAAATGTCAAAAGTGGCTATCTTATCAAAGCTGTTACTGGATGTTTCCAGGTGGTTATTAGATTGCACACAGATGTTTAAAAGATATGGCATTCTTTAGGATAATGCCAAGTAGTGCCATACAGTTAGTTCTTAATTATTTGTTAGTGGTGTGGGCCATGAGTTCTGGAATTTATTCCTCCATACCAAAGTTTATTTACTGGACTAAAATGGTACAGGTACAAACACTTCAGACAGAATAAGAAATCACTGAGGTTTGTCTTGCCTTTGCTGACACAGAAACTTAACTAACTTTATGTCAACTAGTACCTAGTTGCCCCTCTTACCTGTTACTCCTCAGTTACTCCACACAGAGTAGCATGTTACCTGTGCTTCACTGCAAATCAGGTAGGTCCACAGTGTGTTAAATGAATGGCTGTTGCTGCTGCTATTTGTAGTTTGGGGGAGAGGTGACTGGTAATGCCATTCATTTAGAAAACTGGGAGAAGGACCAGAGCCAAAGGCAGGAGGGGGAGAGTTTGAAGTGTCTTCAGGAGATCCAGGTAGAGATATTCATTTTATCTCTGGAATTCTAGAGAAAAAAAGTAACATTCTAGGATAGCTATAAGTCATCATTTGAAAATAAATCGAAGAGAATTTTTTAAATTAAAGAGGGTATATCATTGAATCACTTTATTAGAGGATAGATAGATCAGTAAAGAGAAGAAATAATTTATGCTTAAAACACTGCAAAATGAATGACTAGTTGATCACAGTGCTTGTCTAGGGAACCTGGATTTATGACCCTTTCAGGAATATTTCATTGGAATATCAATAATGTTCGAACGTGTGATTTGGTCAGTTGTGTTATTTTCAATTACTGCAGCATTGATTCAGCAATTTTACTTTGACAAAATTCTGTCATAAGTTTATACTCAGCCCTTAGGTTGTTTTCATTATCTCCAGCTTTATTGAAGAATAATTGACAAATATAATTGTATATATTTAAAGTGTACAGTGTGTTGATTTCATATACATTGTGAAATGATTGCCAAGATCGAGATAATTAACAATCCAACACCTCATGTAATTAACTCTTCTGCATGTAAATGGTGAAAGGTCACTTAAGGTCTGCTCTCAAGGACATACAAATGGCCAAGAGACATATGAAGAAATGCTCAACATCGCTAATCATCAGAGAGATGCAAATTAAAACAACTATGAGGTATCACCTCATACCTGCCAGAAAAGTTGCCATCAACAAATCAACAAACAACTGCTGGGGAGGATGTGGATAAAAGGTAACCCTAGTGCACTGTTGCTGGGAATGCAGACTGGTGCAGCCACTATGGAAAACAGTATGGGGTTTCCTCAAAAAATTAAAAATGGAGCTGCCATTTGACCCAGTGATCCCACTTCAAGGAATATATCCTAAGAAGCCTGAAACACCAGTCAGAAAGAATATATGCACCCCTATGTTCATAGCAACACTATTTATAATTGCTAAGATCTGGAAACAGCTCAAGTGTCCATCAGTAGATGAGTGGATGAAAAAGCTGTGAAGGATTTACACAGTGGAATACTATGCAGCGGTAAAAAACAAAGATCTCTTACCCTTTGAGATAGAATGGAGGACCTGGAGAGTATTATGCTAAGCAAAATAAGCTAGTCAGAGTAAGACAGGTATCACATGATCTCATTTATTTGTGGAATCTAATGAACAAAATAAACTGACAGACAAAATAGGTCCAGAGACATGGAAGTAGGAAACTGACTGACAAACCTCAGAGGGAAGGAGAGAGGGAAGGAAGAGATAAACCAAAGAACTGATATGCATATATGCATAACCAGTGGACACAGACAACAGTTAGGTGAAGCCAGGGAGTGATGGGAGTGGGAGGAGGAGGGATCAATGGGGGGGGGGTGGGGAGGAGGGACATCTGTAATACTTTCAACGATAAAGATAAATTAAAAAATAAAAATAAATAAATGAAAATGGCCAAAAATAAATAAATAAATAAAGGTGTGCTCTCAGCAAATTTCAAGTATGCAGTATCTTATTATTAACTGGAGTCACCATGCAGTACTTTAGATCCTCAGAATGTATTCATCTTATAACTGAAAGTATATACCTTTTGACTAACATCTCTCTCTCTTCCCATCCTATCCCCTCACCCCCACTCCCAGCCCCTCGCAATCACCATTCTACTCTCTTTCTGTTCTATGAAATGGGCTTTTTTTTTTTTTTTTAATTTAACGTATATGTGATATCATACAATACTTATATTTGTCTGTCTTATTTCACTTAGCATAGTGCCCTCCAGGTTCATCCATGTGGCAGGATTTCCTTGCAATGGCTGAATACTATTTCATTGTGTGTGTGTGTGTGAATAAATGTATGTAGCTCACAATTTTTTAGCCATTCATCTGAGACACACACACACACACACACACACCCCTATCTCACATTGTTTCAATCCATTTATTCATCAGCAGACACTTAAGTTGTTTTCACGTCTTGGCTATTATGAATAATACTGTAATGAACATGGGAGTGCAGATATCTCGTTGAAGTACTGATTCCATTTCCTTCTACTATATACCTAGAAGTAGGATTGCTGGATCATATGGTAGTTCTATTTTTAATTTTGAGGTAACTCTGTACTATTTTCCATAGTGGCTGTACCAATTTACATTCTCACCAACAATGTATAAGGGTTTCTTTTCCTCCAATCTTCGCCAACATTTGTTACTACTTGTCTTTTTTTTTTTTTTTTTTTATCCTTACCCGAGAACATTTTTCCATTTTTTTGTTCGGGTAGAGTGGGAGGGAGAGAGAGGAACAGAGAGAGAGAGAGAGAAACATCGACGTGAAAGGAACACATCGAGTGGCTGCCACCCGCACAACCGACCAGGGCCGGGGACAAACTGCAACCGAGGTACATGCCCTTAGCGGGAACCGAACCCGGGTCTCTCAGGACCGCAGGCTGATGCTCTAACCGCTGAGCCAAACTGGCCAGGGCACTTCTTGTCTTTTTTATAATAGCCATCATAATATAGATGTGAGGTGATATAGAAATAAAGAAAGCAATCTCACAGTAGCATCAAAAACAATACAAATACTTAGAAATAAATTTAATCAAGGAGGTGAAAGACTTGTACACTGAAAACTATAAGACAGCAATAAAAGAAATTGACAAAGACACAAATAAGTGGAATGATATCTTATTGTTGGGGTGGAAGAATTAATATTGTTAAAATGCCCATACTCTCCAAAGTCATCAAATTCAGTGTAATCCCTATCAAAATTTTAATTGAATTTTTCATTAAAATAGAAATAAACTATCCTAAAATTTATTTGAAATCACAAAAGACCCTAAATAGCCAAAGCAATCTTGAGAAAGAAGACAAAGCTGGAGGCATCAAATTTCTGATTTAAAATATACAAAGCTATAATAATCAAAACAGTATGGTACTAGCATAAAAATGGACACATAGATGATGGAACAAAATAGATTGCCCAGATATAAACCCATGGATATGTGGTCAACTAATCTTTGACAGGGGTGCCAAGAATACACAACGGGGACAAGATAGTCTTTTTCAATAAAAGTTAGGAAAACTAGACAGCCTCATTCAAAACAATGAAATTGGACCCCTGACTTACACCATGCATAAAAATTAACCAAAAGGAATTAAAAACTTAAATGTAAGACCTTGGGTTTTTAAGAATATAGTTCAACTTAAATAGTTACATCCTCAAGTATAAGTCATTCTTGAGTCTAGAGTTTCAATTTCAGTATATAGTTATTGTAGTTGTTTTTCTTTGTGCTAATGTATCTTTTCCCTGTTACCAATTATTTCTACCTTTCAGTTCATATTCCTGTTTGACTTTAGAGCAGCGGTTCTCAACCTTTGGGTCGCAACCCCTTTAGGGGTCGAATGATCCTTTCACAGGGGTTGCCTAAGACCATCAGAAAACACATATTTCCGATGACGATTCATAACAGTAACAAAATTACAGTTATGAAGTAGCAACGAAAATAATTTTATGTTTGGGGGTCACCACAACATGAGGAACTGTATTAAAGGGTGGCGGCATTAGAAAGGTTGAGAACCACTGCTTTAGAGGCTCATGGAAAAGTATCACATAGTGTGGTCTTTCTGATAGTCTTTGGGGAAAAGAGCTGCCTCCATCTTCAGCTCTCTCTGGAAGCTCAAGCTGCTCACCAAAACTCTGCTGTGTGGGATGCTTCTAAGCCTGTGTGAACTCCTATGGTTTGGAAAGGTGCTCATGGTTCTTTCTTTCTTTGCAGGTAGTCCCCATGCTTCCCAGGGTGCTGTGTGAGGAGCTATGCAGCCTCAACCCCATGACTGACAAACTGACCTTCTCCGTGATCTGGACGCTGACTTCGGAGGGCAAGGTAACAACTTAGACTTGTGTCCATTCCATTCAATGAGTCCCTGTTAAGTCCCCATTGGCTGGAGTCCCAAGGTGGTAGGTGAGGGCGATATAGGGGCAGCCACCATAGAGGAGAACATATAAGATCTTCTGTTTCTGAAAGCTGTTTGTCCATTTACATCAAGACAAACCCTAAGCTTTCAGAAATGAGTTACTTGTTTCTTGTCTTTTGTCAGGTGAAGGAAACACTTGTGTAAGCGAAGTCACGTGGGAAGGCGTAGTGCAGCAGAGGGTGTAAGTGAAGTGGATTGGCAGTGGCAAGAGGAGCAGCCTGAGCTGCAGTGAGGACAGCAGGCTCTGTCTGAAGGATGACATTTAGGGAAAAGGTGGTGACTTAGGGTAGGTGGGGTGGAATCAAACTATGGGGAGCCACATGTCAGTCACAAGTGAATTGTAGGTATTGGGGTTCCTCTGAAGTGTCATGAGAAAGGCAACCTTTAGAAAGATTAGTGCTGTATCATTGTGTGGGATGACCTGGTGGCTTAAAGATGAATTAAATTATTTTTTAACTTATCTTTATTGCTGAATGTATTACAGATATTCCTCCTTTTTCCCCTATTGACACCCTTCCTGCCCACTCCCGCCCCCCTCCTGCCTTTCCCCACACTGTTGTATGTGTCCATTGGTTATACATATATGCGTATAAGTTCTTTGGTTTATTTCTTCCCACCCCCAACACCCCTTCCCTTTGAGGTTTGTGAATCTTACAACCAATTTGTACTTCTTAATCTCTTCACCTTTTTCACCCATTCCCCCAACCCCCCTCCCATCTGGCAACCAACAAAATGTTCTCTGTATCTGTGAGAATGTTTCTGTTCTGCTTGTTCATTTTGTTTGTAGATTAAATTGTCAATAGAGATGTATTTATTGCCATTTTGTTTTTTCATAATTTTTATCTTCTTTTTCTTCAGCATTTCATATAATAACATCTTGGTGGTGATGAACTCCTTTAGCTTTTTCTTGTCTGGGAAACTACATGTCCATTGATTCTAAATGATAGCTCTGTGGAATAGAGTAATTTTGGTTGTAGGTTCTTGGTTTTCATCACTCTGAATACTTCTTGCCACTCCCTTCTGGCCTGCAAAGTTTCTTTTGAGAAATCAGCTGACAGTCTTATGAGAGCCCCCTTGTAGGTAACTAACTGCTTTTCTCTTGCTGCTTTTAAGATTCTCTCTTTGTCTTGAACCTTTTGCATTTTGATGATGATGTGTCTTGGTGCAGGCCTCTTGGGGTTCATCTTGTTTGGGACTCTCTGTGCTTCCTGGACTTGTATGTCTGTTTCCTTCACCAAGTTAGAGAAGTTTTCTGTCATTATTTTTTCAAATAGGTTTTCAATTTCTTGTTCTCTCTCTTCTCCTTCTGGCACCCCCATGATGTGAATGTTGGTACGCTTGAAGTTGTCCCAGAGGCTCCTTACACTATCCTCATTTTTTTTAGATTCTTTTATCTTTTTGCTGTTCTGATTGGGTGTTTTTTGCTTCCTTATATTCCAAATTGATAGCTTGCTTCTTGGCTTTACCTACTCTACTATTTAATTTTTGCAGATTATAAGATGAATTAAATTTGCACAAGGTAGTGCCATAATCAAGGCAAAGGTGATGAAACTGCAGAGTGAGAACAGAGAAGTGAAGAATGTCAGCAAGCATTCCCTAAACAGAGAGAATAAATGAGACAAATAAATCAAAGGTGACTCTAGGAAAAGCTAATTCCTTCCCCCAAACAGAAACAACTCTAAACACTCAAAAGCAGGGTAATGATTAAGTATGCTATGGTTCCAACTCAATAGAATGTTATGCAATTACTAAAGCTGTTACAAAGACCATGTAGAACATGGGAAATGTCTATGCTGTAAAATTAAATGAAAGAAAAAAGAAGATATTTAATTATGAAGAGGTTCCAAATAAAGATGGAGGATCAAATACCCACATTTGCTTTCATTCCCTCCCAAAACCTCACTAAAACAACAGTGAAGAGATTTTTTTAAAAAGACATAAACCCACAAGGACAAAGAGAATGGGAGAGGAGACAACGGCAACAACATTCTGGAAGCTGGGAAGCAGATGGCTGCGTGGTAACTGACTTAGCAGTCCTGAGAAAGCTGAATCCTGTGCCAGCAACAGAGAAAGCCAAGAAACAACCCAATTTACACAGCAGAACCCTAAAGAAATTCAGAAACTGGCAGCGCCAGGTAACTGTAAAGTGGGAGAGAGGTGGGTGAAAAGAAGACTAACTCTACTGATTGGAAGCTTATTTAAAATATTGCCTGTCCCATGATTTAGAAGAAGACCAGAAATTTATTCTCTGGACAGGATAAAAAGTAAGGGTGTTTGAACTAAGGGACACCAAACACACCATGGCGGTGGTCCCTTAGCAGAGGTTGAGTAGACGCTGGCACACCAAATGTTAAGAGTCCCACCTGCCCTGGCCGGTTTGGCTCAGCGGTTAGAGCGTCGGCCTGCGGTCCTGAGAGACCCGGGTTCGATTCCCGCTAAGGGCGCGTACCTCGGTTGCAGTTTGTCCCCGGCCCTGGTTGGTCGTGGGGGTGGCAGCCACTCGATGTGTCCCTTCACATCGATGTTTCTCTCTCTCTCTCTTCCTCTCTCTCCCTCCCGCTCTATCCGAACAAAAAAAATGGAAAAATGTCCTCAGGTGAGGATAAAAAAAAGAAAAAAGAGTCCCACCTTTCTTTCCCCAACCAATCCCAGAATTCTGGTAGCCACGCCTATACTCTGAATCAGGAGATAGCAAAGCAGATTTAACGATAATAGCCTCAGGGTTTCTGAACCAAGAGCCCAGCTTTATCTCCTATAGTCAAGTTTACAAGCAGTCAGCTCCACTCACACAAGCAGAGTCTTTTAGGGTTTCACAAAATATCAGCCTTTTAGTATGTCACTCATGTATGAAGAGACTACCAAGAGGAAAGCCTCTAACACGATATCGAAAACCAAAGCAAGCAAAGAGAAAAATCGCAACTGGAACAAAAAAGACTATAGAGGGAAACAAAACTGTTGTTTACATCCTTGGAGAATTGTTTTTAAAAGAAAGTGTCCAGCCCTGGCCGGTTTGGCTCAGACGTTGGAGCATTGGCCTGCGGTCCAGAGAGTCCCAGGTTCGGTTCCCACTAAGGGCATGTACCTTGGTTGCAGTTTGTCCCCGGCCCTGGTTGGTCGTGTGGGTGGCAGCCACTCGATGTGTTCCTTTCACATCGATGTTTCTCTCTCTCTGTTCCTCTCTCTCCCTCCCACTCACCTGAAAACAAAAACAAAAAAAAACACACACAAAAAAAAACTGGAAAAATGTCCTCGGGTGAGGGAAAAAAAGAAAGAAAGTATTCATATCACAAGATCTAAATACTTTTATTTTTTACTTATTTATTGTTTTGGTTAATTCTCACCTGAGGATACTTTCCCATTAATTTTTAGATAGAGTGGAAGGGAGAGAGGGAGGAAAGAGAGAGAGAAACAGCAATTGGTTGTCTCCTGCACAAAATCGTTAAAATACCTGTGTGTCTGAATTTCTGGAACAGTGATGTGCACCGGCACTTCTCAGGCTTTTGGCCTCAGCATCTGCTGCACTAAAAATCACTGAGGCTGTCCAAGAGCTTTCATGCGGATCACCACTGCTTACCCTATTAGCAATCGAACTGATTACATTTTAAATACTTATTTTAACTTAATGAATTCAATTCATTATATGTTAACATAAATACCCTTTTGTGAAAAATAACTATTTTCTGAAACAAAATTAGGAGAAAAGCTTTTTTTACATTTTTGTAAATCTCTTTCACATCTGTCTCAGAAGACAGTGAACTGAATTCTCACGTGTACATCTATATTCAGTCTGTTAAGTTCTTTTGATTGAAATATGTGAAGTAAATATGGCTTCAGACAGATATGTAGTTGGAAAAGAAAGGAGCGTTTAAATAGCTTTTTCAAATAATTGTGAATATTTGTTTATCTTTGTACTACACCAGAATTTGACAGTAATTTCTTAAAAGTTAATTGCAGAGTCTGAAACCATATCTATTATGGACTGAATTGTGCCTCCCTCCTCCCCAAATTCATGTGTTGTAGCCCTAATCCTTGATGTGTCTGTATTTGGAGGTAGGTCCTTTAAGGAGATAATTAAGGTTAAATGAAGTCATAGCCCTGATAAAAAAGATAGGATTAGTATCCTTATAAGAAGAAATCAGAGAGCTTTCTCTTCCTTCCATGTGAGAACATGTTTAGGTGACCATCTGCAAACTAGGAAGAAATATCTCACAAGATTGCCAGAGCCGAATCAGCTGGCACCTTGATCTTGGACTCCTGGCTCCCAGAAATAAGAGAAATAAATATCTGTGATTAAGCCACCCAGTCTGTGGTATGTTGTTATGGCAGCCCTAGCAGACTAATATAATATCAATTGACTTTGTTTTGTACTAGGTTACATTCAAATCTATTGGTCTTATACTCTGAATGGATCTTTTACCTATGCTTAATTTTTTATTATGTATTTAGAAATTTAGATCATTTGGAAAATATTGGCTTATGCTGGTCTTCTAAATGTGGACCATTTCATTATATGATATCAAGAAATCATATTTGTTACTATCACTGCTGCTCATAGACAGGTCTTTTAGTATTAGGAAATGTGTGTATTCTGTGTCAGATACAAGATTTCCAAAATTTCAATTTTTGTGAAAGTTTAACTTTTATCATTGGCAATAAATGATGTCAGCTGTTTTCCTTGAAGTGCCAAATAATCATAGTTTGTGTGTCAGTTGTTTCTTTAGGTAAAAGTAGTATTGCATAAAAAAGCAATCAGCTTAGCTCACAACTCAGTTATATAAATGCTTTTCCTCTATATAATCATCGTACTTTGGCATGCAGCGTAAGTGATTAAAAAAGTACTCAAGGGTTGAGACATAATAAAGTTAATAACTTTTATTGCTTCATCAGAAACATTCTTAAGTGAACTAGCTTTTTCCCCCTGCTAGTGTGAAGTGGTGATGAGTACCCTGACCACTGGTACCCTTTGTTGCCATGGCCAGATTCATGCCAAGGCAACAACAGTTTTCCCCACCAGTGATTTTATACCATTGGTATAAATGTTAACACATGGAAAAGGGCAAATAATGCCTTAGCACTATTATGAAAATAGTTCTGATCTCATGGGTCCTTGAAAGGGTCCCAGGGTTCCCCAGGAGTCCACAGACCATGCTTTGAGAACCACTGCCTTAGACAGTTGGTACAATTTGGGATGGATGAATGTACATAGTGTACAGAAAAACCAAGCAAATTAAAGCAAGACAGTTATTGCCCTGGCCCATGTGCTTAGTGGTTAGAGCATCAACCCATGCACAGGTTTGATTCCCAGTCGAGGGCACGTCCGGGCATGTACCTGGGTTGAAGATTCAATCCATGGCCCCAGTCGGGGTGCATACAGGAGGTGGCCAGTCGATGTGTTTTTCTCACATTGATGTCTCTCTCTCGCTCTCTTCCCTCTTTCCCTCCCTTCCACTATCTCTAAAAATCAATGAAAAAAAATATCCTTAGGTGAGGATTAACAAAAACAAAAAAACCAAGACAGTTATTAATTCCAGTGAAAATAAAAAATGTGTTGGAAAGAAAAGTAACTTAGTATGTACATAATCATAATAGTTAATTCTGATAGTTTATGATGTAACTTTATTGGGAGAATCAGGGCCTAGACTGGTTGTGTGGGTTTGGTTAGGAGAGGAAAGTATGTGGAAAGAAAAATAAATTTTCTTCTTCTATAGTGAAAAATTTGTGAATAATGCCTAAAACTGAAAAATCAAGAAATATAAATCAAGCAGGATATATTAGAAATATGAAAGTAATGACAGAATAATCTGATCTGCTAAAAGAGGTGGTTGGGGCAGGAGGGAGGGGGTGGACAAAGGCTGCTTCTTTCCATAACAAGCCTTTAAAACTATTTGACTGTGTGAACTATGGATACTTTAATCTTCTAATTTTTATTTTGTAAAATTTCAAACATATAATAACCCCACCATGCCTATCTCCCAGATTTAACTACTATCAACATTTTTTCCTTTGCTAAAATACTTTAAAATAAACCACAGACATCATGTCATTACACTCATACATATTTTGGTATGTGACTCTGAAAAATTTGGACACTTTCTTACGTAACCACAATGCTATTAGCACACCTAGCAATAATGCTGGTGCCTCGGTGTCATACCCCACATCCAGTCCATAATTACATTTCCAGGATTGCCTCCAGTTGATTTGTCTGAACTGGAATCAAAGCAAGTTACACACGTTACATTTGGTTTTTATGACTCCTATGTATCTGATAATAAGTTCCTCTGTAAGAGTCAAGAAGCAAACCTGATCTGAAATACAAAGAAGGAATTGTGAACATAGTGTGCCAGCAATCATATTTTGGTGGGGGTGGGAACATGCATGGGGAAAAAATGAATGGAAAAAGACCAGAAGGAAATAAAATAGAATGCCAATAGTGGTTGTATTTGGGCAGTAAGACTATGAGTAATTTTTTCTACTTTTTTGTGTTTTCTAATGTTTTTTGAAAGCACGTATTTTATATTTTTATAAGTGCTTATTTTTGCAAAAATTTAACTAAATAGAAAATAAAAGCCCATAGAAGAAAACGAATTTGAGTCAACAGAAAAGAACGTTGAATCTGAATTATGCCTGCCAGGGTCAGACCCAAGGAATAAAAAGCTGCCTGATCTAATGAGCTTCTAAAATATGAGGGTCATAAAAGAAGCACTAGAAAGAGGCACTCTGAAAGCTCAATTGGTCTTTAGGGTTTCTGTTGGAGGCAGTGTCTAGTAACCAAGCCTTCTGGCATGAGGGTGCTGCGGAGCAGGTGTGAAGTAGGCACAGGGTCCAGGAGGGGATGCTGGGCCTCTATCAGACCAAGCCAAATAGGAAGTGCAGGGATTTGGACTGGAAACAGTTGTGGAGCCACTAACCACACTTCTTGTACTGTGGTCACCCAAGCACCCTACCAGACCAAGAGAGCACATGGGGGGTGAACCTGGCTGGTTAGTCCAGGCATGTAGTGACAAATGAGTATCTCTTACAGTGCAGATGCATGAAATGGGGCTGGGGGGACAGATAGGAGGGTCAGGGAGCCAGAGCAGGCCAGTGAGGAACCTGAACGAAGGAGGAGGAGGGTGGCCAAAGCCTGAGGCTGGGTTTGTATGTAGTGATGGCTTCTCGTGGTATAAGCCTTGGACTCAGAAGGAGCCAGAGCAGGGCAAACAGCATCACACCACTGCTACGACATGGCTACCAATCCCACCTGGAGTTGAAGTGGAAAAAGTTTTTTATTTTTCCTTAGGCTGTGGGAAAGTCTTACTGGAGCAGGCATGGTCTGCTATAGAAAGGCTGTTTTTAAAAACACCCACTAGCCCTGGCCAGTTTGGCTCAGCGGTTAGAGCGTTGGCCTGCGGTCCGGAGAGACCGGGGTTCGGTTCCCGCTAAGGGCACGTACCTTGGTTGCAGTTTGTCCCCAGCCCTGGTTGGGTCGTGTGGGTGGCAACCACTCGATGTGTCGCTCTCACGTCGATGTTTCTCTCTCTCTCTCCCTCTCACTCTATCTGAACAAAATATCGAAAAATATCTTCGGGTGAGGATAAAAATAAATAAATAAATAAAATAAAATAAAAACACCCACTAGAGTCCTGGCCAGTGTTGCTCAGTGGTTAGAGCACTGACCTGAACACTGAGAGGTCACAGGTTTGATTCTTAGTCAAGAGCATATGCCTGGGTTGCAGGTTTGATCCTTGGCCCCGGTTGGGTTACAGAGGCACTAATCAATTCTCACATTGATGTTTCTCTCTTTCTCCCCCCGTCCCTTCCTCTCCCTCTCTTTCCTACTAGATTTTTTTTAAACATCAGTAGAAAATCTTGGTCATATATGCTTTAATTAATCCAGTGCCCAGAACTTTAGATCAGTGAACTCTGAAGGGTCTATTTTTGGCATTTTTCTCACATATTGGTGGTAAGAACATTGTTCTTGGGTCTAGATGTCTGTGACTATATACTGTCATAGGGAAACAAGCACAACTAAATCTTGAGCTTTGGAAGATCCAACTAGGGTACCATGAAATCCACTTTAGCCATGTTAGTCCAGAGCCCTTGTTATATTCTGAACACTTCTGTCTCACTTGGCACTAAGGTTCTACAAAACAGAAACCTAAGTGCCCCACTCATCCGAGGCATCTTAATTTGAAGTCACTTTTATAAAATCACTGATCTTAACACTTTAACGGAGGTCAAAAGCAATGAATCTGACTTGATAACTAAGTTCTTAGATCTTAGAACCATAATATCTCAGGGTCACAGGTTGGAACAATGGAGGAGTATCTCACGATTACAGTAGCTATTACAGCTTGCCTCTCCAGCATTGTCCCTGCCATGTACTGTCCTTCTCCATTAGAATGTGAAAGTGGCCCTGGCTGGTTTGGCTCAGCTGTTAGAGCATTGGCCTGTGGTCTGGAGAGACCCGGGTTTGGTTCCCGCTAAGGGCATGTACCTCGGTTGCAGTTTATCCCCGCCCTGGTTGGGTTGTGTGAGTGGCAACCACTCGATGTGTCCCTTTCACATCGATGTTTCTCTCTCTCTCCCCCCCCCCTCCCTCTCTATCTGAACAAAATATCGAAAAAAATGTCCTCAGGTGAGGATAAAAAAAAAAAGAATGTGAGAGTGTACTCCAGAAGTTGCCCATTTCAACCTCAATCTGTGACAATCCCATTCCAGCCATTTACGCAGGCCAAAACCATGGTGCCATTATTGACTTTCTCCCACCCCTCCCATCCAATCCACCAGTAAATCCCCTCAGTTTTGTCTTCTAACTGCCTCTAGCGTTTGCCCCCTTCCTCACCGCTACCACATGCGTCACCTGTGTCTAAGCTGCCATCCCCTACCTGGACTACCCTGGCTTCCTGACCGTTCTCCCAGCTTCTGCTCCTGCCCTTCTCATCTTCTCTCCACGCCGCAGCCAGAGCGGGCCTTCTAAATCAGAGATCAGGGCTTGTCTCTCCTTTTTGTTTTGTTTTTTAACTCTCCAGTCTCTCTTCCAGAAAAAAATCTGAGAAGTCTTCACAATGGGATTTTCCCCCTATTCTTTTCTCCCTGTCTTCTCTGCTATAAACGCATGAACTGCAGAGTCTGCTTGGGACTAGAGTCTCTTCCCATTTCCTAGAGCATCTTTGCTTTGGGAAAAGCTGGCTTTTATTGGACACCTGAGCCCTTCACAATGTAGCAGCTCCCCACCCCAGTTTCCATGACCCGACTTCAGTCAAGGTCGCACTTTTCTAAATGCCACCTTAGAACACCCTTTATGTCTCTGCCCGTTCCTTGGAGTTCTAGGAAAATCTGTCCAATCCCCGCCACTCTCAACATTGGACATTGTAGGGGAACTATGCTGTATATCAGTCCAGGCTTTCTTCAGCTGGACCTTCAATGTGCTGCTTAGAAAGCCTTTCATTTTGCTGGTATAGCTGTTTCAAACCTTTATTCTTAGATCCAGGCTTCAACTTTGCCTTCTACTCCTCTTTCCTTCGAGATCCATCATTCCCCTGGGAGATTTTCAGTTCTTCTCGGAAACCAGTCAAGATGACCTGCTGAAGTCCCCACTTCAGAGTCAGAATTCCACTCTTCCTTTCCTCCTCCTCCCCCGTCTCTTCATGCAGAAACACTGTCTATTCCAGCCAGGGTTTAAGCCCCACCTTCTCTAGATCTGTTAATGGCCTCAGCATCCTCCGAGCCACTCAGACTCAGCCTGTAGCCTGCTTCCCATCCCAGCAGTTCCAAGTGCTGACAGCTCTACCTTTGCAAAGTGCCTCTAGTTAGCCTCTCTTTTCTGTCACACAGTCACTGTCCTGCTCAAGTCCTTGCCATCCTCCTCTGCAATGGCTGAGAGAAACTGTTCATGACCTCTCCATTCTATTTCCTCAGTCATAGGAGATGCTTTTCTAGAAGGCAGATCTGGTCTTATTACACTGTTGTTTAACATCCTTCGATAGCTGGACAGTGAGTTGTGGTTATCCACAAAAGTCTCATCTCCAAAGCATGACATGCAAAGACCTCACCAACTCTGCATGACCATCTGCCACCATTCTCAGTCCCTTCGGCCCCTACTCCCTACTCTTGCTGGGTTTGTTTGGCCTAATATGAAATTGTTACACTTCTGAGACCTTGCATATGCTTTTCCCTTTTCTTAGACTGTTCTTCCCTCATCTCTCCCAGTATGAATCCTACTTATTCTTTGAGATCCAGCTAAAACACCATTTCTATGAAACTGTTAGTAGTCCATTCATTCATTTAGTGAATAGTTATTGAATATTTTCTCTGTTAACACAAGGTATTGAAGATACAGGGATTAAATATGTACCAAAATAGAAACAGTACATAGTTATCTCCTGATGGTGGATTGATAGGAGATTCTTTTTCTTCTCTTTTTCCCACCTGTATTTAACTTTTCTGCAATGGATGCATATTGCCATTGTAGTAAGAAAAAAGTAAGAATTCTTTTGTGATTTTTTTTTTTTTTTTTGATAAACACACGAGAGATATTGGAGTTTGTTTGTAGGCTGCGTCAGAAGGTGCATACAAATGGGGATATTGAAGATGAGGAAAGAAGAACAGATTTTTAGAGCCAGGTCATGAAGGAAGTGGGAGACTCAAGACCCAAACCCCAGGGTGGGGCAGGGAATTGCTCCCAAGAGGAGCACAAGGACCACCGACTCGCCAGCCTAGAGGGAGTAAGATTGGTGGCCCCTGCCGGAGTCTGGGAACGGTGCAGGGTAGATGACTGGTGATGGGCGCAGATGGGAGGAAGCCGTCTTCCCTGTCAGAACCATTTCCCCTCCACCCCTGCAGAACCTGGGAGCACTTTGTGCACAGGTCTGTGGTGCTGTTAGATTTTTATATCCTTGTAAGCAGAGCCCAATTTTCATTTTTTATCTCCTCCTCCACACACAGTGCCATGTACCCCCACCCAAAATACTCAAAAATTATTTCATAATGTGAATTACGTATCTGTTTTCACAGTTCTCTGTTGATTTAGTCTGCTTAATTAGGTTGGTGTTCCCCTTGGTAAGACATTTGTATACACAGCAGCCTCCTGGGCACTCCTGAGCCCAGTCCTGGGAGTGGAGGAGGGCCTTCCACAGCTCACGCCAGGAGGGCGCACTGCCTGCGCCTCCGGACGACCCCTCCTCAGAGGTGCACCCCCACGTTTCTCCATGCCCACCCTGCCACTGCCCCGCCAGCTGCCAGCCATGGAAATCCTATGAAACGTGAAAGATAAAAGAGTGTGTCCCTGGCCGGTGTGGCTCAGTGGTTAGAGTGTCAGCCCACACACTGGAGGGTCTCGGTTTAGATTCCCAGTCAAGGGCACGTACCTGAGTTGCAGGTTCCATCCCTGGCCCCAGTCAGGGCTTGTCTGGGAGGCAACCAATCAATGTGTCTCTCTCACATTAATGTTTCTCTCCCTCCCTACCTCCCTCTCGCCCTCTCCCCCTTTACCTTCCACACTCCATTTTTACATTTTTTAAAAATTCTCACCCGAGGATATTTTTCCATCTATTTTCAGACAGAATGGGAGGGGAAGAGAGAGAAACATCGATATGAGAGAGAAACATTGATATGAGAGAGACACATTGATCGGTTGCCTCCAGCATGACCCCGACCAGGCTGGGGACTGACCTGCAGCTGAGGTACATGCCCTTGACCAGAATCGAATCCGCAACTCTTTGGTCCGAGGGCCAACACTCCAACTGCTGAGCCAAAACAGCCAGGGCCCTTCTACTCTCCCTTAAAAAAAAAATCAATGGAGCCCTGGCTGGTTTGGCTCAGCGGTTAGAGCGTCGGCCTGCGGTCCAGAGAGACCCGGGTTCGGTTCCTGCTAAGGGCAGGTACCTCGGTTGCAGTTTGTCCCCGGCCCCAGTTGGGTCACGCGGGTGGCAGCCACTCGACGTGTACCTTTCACGTCGATGTTTCTCTCTCTCTCTCTCTCGCTCTCTCTTCCTCTCTCTCCCTTCCACTCTATCTGAACAAAAAATGAAAAAATGTTCTCGGGTAAGGATTAAAAAAAAAAAAAAAAATGGAAATAAATATCCTCCAGTGAGGATTAACAAAAACAAAACCAGTGTGCTCATCCAGGGTCATCCTGTCTGCTGGCAGAGCTGAGGCTCATGCCCAGTGTTGTGTGACCTGGCTTCAGTCAGTGGTGAAGAAATGCGTCTGGGGTTGTGTCAGTCTCCCTCTGTCTCAGGCCTGTAAAGACCACCAGGGACCAGAGCAGTCTTTGGAAAAACTCTTCTGTGTTCTTGGTCCCCTGTGTCCCAGTTTGCTAATGAAGGCGCCAGGCACTTAGAGGCTTATCTGAGGTCACTTCAGGGTAACAGCAAACTAAACCTGGACACTGATTTTGCTGTGAATCCTTGGGATTCAAATACATTCAAAGTAAAATATTTTCTTTTTTTTATCGTCACCTGAGGACATTTTTGCATTTATCTTCAGATAGAGCTGGAGGGAGAGAGGGAGAAAGAGAGAGAGAGAGAGAAACAGCGATGTGAGAGAGACATATTGATTGGTCGCCACCTACACGACCCCAACCAAGTTTGGGACAAACTGCAACCAAGGTATGTGCCCTCAGCAGGAACCGAACCCGGGACTTTCTGGTCTGTGGGCTGACACTCTAACTGCTGAGCCAAACCGGCTAGGGCTCAAAGTAAGATATTTTCAAGAAATAGAAAACAGCCCTGGCCGGTTTGGCTCAACGGTTAGAGCGTTGGCCTGCGGTCCTGAGAGACCTGGGTTCGGTTCCCACTAAGGGCGCGTGCTTCGGTTGCAGTTTGTCCCCGGCCCTGGTCGGTCGTGCGGGTGGCAGCCACTCGATGTGTCCCTTTCACATCGATGTTTCTCTCTCTCTCTCTGTTCCTCTCTCTCCCTCCCGCTCTACCTGAACAAAAAATGGGAAAATGTCCTTGGGTGAGGATAAAAAAAAACAAAACAAACAAACAAAAAAGCCCTGGCCAATTTGGCTCAGCGGTTAGAGCGTCTGCCTGCGGTCCGGAGAGACCCGGGTTCGGTTCCCGCTAAGGGCATGTACCTCGGTTGCAGTTTGTCCCCGGCCCTGGTTGGTCGTGCGGGTGGCAGCCACTCGATGTGTCCCTTTCACATCGATGTTTCCCTCTCTCTCTCTCCCTCTCTCTCCCTCCCACTCTGTCTGTACAAAAAATGGAAAAGTGTCCTCGAATGAGGATAAAAAAATAAATAAATAAAATATAAAATATTAAAAAAAAAGAAAACAGCCCTGGCCGGTTTGGCTCAGCGGTTAGAGCGTCCGCCTGCGGTCCGGAGAGACCCGAGTTCGGTTCCCACTAAGGGCATGTACCTCGGTTGCAGTTTGTCCCCGGCCCTGGTTGGTCGTGTGGGTGGCAGCCACTCGATGTGTCCCTTTCACATCGATGTTTCTCTCTCTCTCTCTCTTCCTCTCTCTCCCTCCCACTCTGTCTGTACAAAAAATGGAAAAATGTCTTCGGATGAGGATTAAAAAAAAAAAAAGAAATAGAAAACAAAACAAAAAGACATTCATCATTTATTTATAAGACTGTCATGCTAAAAATGATTTTTAATCAACTTTTCGCCTGCATTTTGATATTATTAATAGTGGATGTGGCTTAAATCTTAAGGACTTGAGTCCTGAGGTTAATAAAAAACATAGCAGGTCACTTTGCTGGGTGTCTTTTAAAAAAGGATGTACCTCTATTTGTGAGAGCTGGCTCAGGTTGGTCCTGTGGAAAGGCTGGAGCTCAGTTAACCTTCCTGTCCCTGGACATCGGATTCTGTTTCCTGGGTCTGTCTGAAGCCGCTCCTCGGAAGGTTTCCTCTGTGGCTCTCCTGCACTTCCCGCCCTCCCCCCACCTCCGACTTCCCGCAGCCCTCAGGCCTCCAGCCTGTCCACCCTGAGATTCCCTGCCCCTTCACACCCTCACACAACTGTCCGTGCTAAAGGGAACACTTCTCAAGGACTGCTCAGGCCTGGGGCCCTCACCACTGTCACAGGAATGGAATTCCAGTCTCCTGACCACATCTGGGACCGGAGGCTCCTCTCACGTTCCTGCCGGTTCCTACAGTTGCAAGGCAAACCTTGAGGAAGTTTCCTCATTTCCCTCCTCTTGGGCTTGGAAGTTTAGACAGGTCAAGATGGAAAGGGGCCCATTGGAGTCTAGAGGCCAGCAGACTAGGCTGATGGCAGATGACGTGAGACAGAAGAGCTCACAGTTTACTCAGTACTTTTTTCATACAAATCTTGCAGAAAATTCTAGTACATAAACAGACTGCCTTATAAATTAAAACAGGCTGGAAGATACATGGCCCAGGCCCAGGCCCCCTCCTCCAGCACACTGGGCAGAGGTCTCTGGGGGGCCCAGTGCACGTCAGAGCCTCTCCACACAGTAAGAAAGGACACAGCTTGGTCTAAGCGAGGTGACTTGCTGATGTTACTTCCATCTGCTGATTTACTCTCTAATCCCACCGCAGTTTTCTCTGTTCTTTAAGAAGTGACCTGCGCCTCACTCAGTGGGCCTAGCAGAGGGTCCCTGCTTCTCCTCAACCAGCACCACCCCACTGCCTCTGCTCACCGCAGGCCGCAGGGCCCCCATCACGTACATGTCGGCCTCTCCCAGCTGCCTTCAAGCCCCTCCTCCTCGTGCCCGGTTCCTTTCCAGACGTGTTCTTCTCCGGCCCTTTGACATCTCTCACTGCTGTGCCCCCCACCACCATGATGATCGCCTCCTGTCCCAGGCAGCGGAAACCCCCCACCCCACCCCTGGCCACCCCAAACTGGTTTTGTTATAGTCAGGAAAATGTTTCCTCCTAAGATTGTTTTTAGAAACATATTTTATTATACAGAGCCCAGAGCTGCTGTAGAAGTAATTTTGCATCTATATACTTAAAATTATGAATTTACCCATTAGCAGTGTTTTGAACCAGAGACATTTTTTAGAAGATAAATATTAAAATATATTTAAAAACATTTTTTTTCCTTATTGATTTTTTACAGAGACAGGAAGTGAGAGGGAGAGAGAGAGAGAAATATCGATGAGAGAGAAATATCGATGAGAGAGAAAATTGATTGGCTGCCTCCTACATGCCCCTTACTGGGAATTGGGCCCACAACCTGGGCATGTGTCCTGACCGGGAATCGAACCGGCAACTTCTTGGTGCACGAGTTGACGCTCAACCTCTGAGCCACACTGGCCGGACTAAAATATATTTAAACAGAACAGGTTTCAAAGGTGATGGTGTCCTCACAACTTGGTATCTATAATGTGAAGAAAGCGTGTAGGAGGCACACTTCCTTTCCTGGACTCCACCATCAGTCTCGTCTACATGTGACCTTTAGCTAAAATGTAGTGAACGTAACACTAGATTCTGAGCCTTACGTCTGTAGACATGAATCTGCTCCTGGCTGCCACTTAGAAGTCTGTGTGACTCTTCACAACTCCCAGCCTGTTTGCTCAACTGTGAAGCGGGCTGAAGAGTGCTGCAACCCCCAACGTGTTCAAGACTGTGAAAGGGAGTTCGTGCAGGGCCAGGCCACGTGCTCCCCAGTGGTGTTCACAACAGCGTTGTTATTTCCTAGCCCACCTGGTGCCAGAGAGTAGGTCATGAGGTATAGAGTCTCTGCTCCTTTCTTTTTTTTTTTTTTTTTTTTTTTTTTTTTTTTTTTTTTTTTTTTTTATCCTCACCCGAGGACATTTTTCCATTTTTTGTTCAGGTAGAGTGGGAGGGAGAGAGAGGAACAGAGAGAGAGAGAGAAACATCGATGCGAAAGGAGCACATCGAGTGGCTGCCACCCGCACGACCAACCAGGGCCGGGGACAAACTGCAACCGAGGTACGCGCCCTTAGCGGGAACCGAACCCGGGTCTCTCAGGACCGCAGGCCAACGCTCTAACCGCTGAGCCAAACCGGCCAGGGCGAGTCTCTGCTCCTTTCTGATCAGGTTTCTTCCTCGTCATATGCCTTCAGAAGGCGTTGGCACAGGATTCAGTCTGACCTTCTCAACACTGGTGTCCCAGAGTTAATGCAGGAAGCTTGTCGCCTGCAGACAGAGGGACCCAAGTCCTGTGACTAAGCAGAGGAAAGAGGAAGGATGTGATCTTCTCTCTGAAGGGTTTTGTTTACTTTTTCTTACTTTTTCCATGAAAAATTCTTTGTCCTTTTGTCTTCTGCCACTGGCCCTGGTTGTGGACAGGGCGTTGATGTGAATACAGCTTCCAAATTGGAAATTAATGAGGTGTTCCATCCAGAGGCCTTCTTCCCATACTGCGAGGCCGGCCGCCCCTGGGAACCCCACTCTTGGTCTTTCCCTGCTTCCCTTCTCTGTGAGGCTGTGGGGCATCCTTACTCCTCTGCCGCCTCCCCACAAGGTGGTTTCAGGCTAGTTTTCCTGGCCTAAGGATTTTTTAATCCCTATCGGTGATTTCCAGAATCACTGGATCGTGTTAAAGCAGGGTAGGTTCTGTTGCCCGAGGCCACTGTCACGAGGCCAGGAAGTTCTTGGTGGCTCTTCCGAATTTTCACTTCAGCCCTTTGTGTGCCCAAGAAGAAGGTTGGCACAGGTTCTCTGGGTGCAGGCGTCATTGGGAACTTCTCATCAGCCTGTAGTGTCCGATCTGGCGGTGTTCATGGGTGCTGTTAACATGGGTGTTGGTGGATAAGAAAACCAGCCAAAGGAGCCGGGGTGCCCGTTAGGAAGAAGTGGCCCAAACTGAGAAAGTGCAGGCAGCATGTGTTGCTGGGGAGCTCTGGTAGGGAGAGCAGCCTTCCGATTTTGCCAGGTCTCAGTGCATTTTAAGAGCTGCTCAGGAAGCGGCTCCTGGCCAGGGCTCAGCACTGCGACCAGTGGGTCTGCAGGGAGCCGCAGAGCTCTGCTCAGAGGCAGGATAAGTGGGCTGGGGGTGGCAAGGCATCTAGGAACCTCCTAGAACTTACTGCAGAACTTTGTGCATAGATATTTCAGGGGAGAAGGCTTGGAGCGTGCAGATTTTTCTTCAGTTACAGTTCACATGCAGCATTATTTTGTATTGGTTTTAGGTGTATAGCACAGTGGTTAGACAATCATATACTTTACCAAGTGTTACCCCCAAAATTTCCATTACCCACCTGGCATCCTACATAGTTATTGCAATATGCCCTATGCTGCACTTTACATCCCTGTGACTGCCAGTTTGTACTTCTTAATCCCTGCCTCTTTCCCTCAGCCACCAGACCCCTCCCTCCGGCAGCTGTCAGTTTGTCGTCTGGGGCTATTTCTCTCATTAGTTTTTTTCCTAAGCTATTATAACTAAAGCACTCAGGACAGTATGACACGTATTAAGTGCTACTATTTTTTCCCACCTCATTGACTCTTTATATTTTCTAAAGAGTTCCTTGAATTTCCTTCCATATTATCAACTTGTCTAGTTGTCCAATTCATTATTCAGAACATGTATTAATTTTTTTTTTTTGGTTGGGGCAGTTGTATTTTTCTTTTAATCCTTGCCCAAGGGCATGCTTAGAGAGAGGAAGGGAGAGAGAGAGAGACAGAGAGACATTAATTGGTTGCCTTTCTTGCCCTGACCGGGGATCATATCTGCAACCCAGGTGTGTGCCGTCACCGGGAACTAGGAACTGGACCAGCAACCTTCCGGTGCACAAGATGATGCTCAACCAACTGAGCCATTCTGGCCAGGTTCTTATTAAGTTTTTAAAGTAATTCTTAACCCAGCAATTTACATGAAAATAGATGCCTGATCATGGTATGAGTCTCCCTGACCTGTGTGTGGTGGTTACCTGTGTAAGTAGGCAGTGGTTTCCTGTGTTCTCTAGGGAAAGGGGACAGACCCCAGGCCAGATATCCTGTGACCTGGATGCCTGAGGGAGCCTGCGAGGTGACATGTAAAGTGTGTAAAGGAGAGGGGTGGAGTAGAATGGAAGGAAAGTTTCCCTAAGCATGCCAAAGACAGACCATCAGACAAGATGTGGACACACAGGAGGGCACTGACTGGAATGAAACGGAGAGAAGGAAACAAGCTGGATCTCCAGGGAAACTTGGTGACCTCACAAACGAACAGGCCAGGACCCTGCATTCTAGAAGGGGTGGGAGCAGCCCATGAGCAGGGAGTTTTCAGGAAATGTGGACGAGGCAGAAGAGAACACAAGGGCTGACCCTGCAAGGTCTCTCTTGGAGACCTGTGGTGCTACCTCCCCACCGGGCTCAGACTCAGCTCTACAGTTACTCTTGCATGCAGCTCGCACAGACACCTGCGAGCCCAATCAGGACCCACTGGCCTCAGCAGAAGAGTCGTGGGCACGATATTTGTTTGAATCACATATATATTTGGAGAGGAGTAGTTCTTGGCATAATCCAGAAAGTATAGTTTGAGGATTTTTATTTTAAGAAAAATTAAAGTCTGATATTACAGATCTAAGACTCTTTATTATAATAAGGCTCTTTGCACTGAATCAAAGAAAAATGTGAGCAGTTGCTACCCCTCTTCCTCGGTGCCCAGGTGGCCGTGTATCATTTCTCTCTCAAAGGAAGGTGAGGGAGGGTGTCAGAGGCAGCTCTGTAGCCCCCAGGGTGGGAGCTGTGTCCCCAGAGGCTTCGAGCTGTGGACAGCTCCTCTGCATCTGGCGCTCCAGTCCCTGAGGCTGTGAGCAGAAGGCTCTGGCTGGTGAAAAGGAGGGCAGGGGCTGTGTGCCAGCCTGGGCGGGAAGGCTCCTCACTGACTGGTGCCCCTCCCTTCGCCCCAGCATGCTCTGCTACTCAGCACACCTGGCTTTGCCTTGCTTGCGCGTCGCATTCCAATGGCCTTGACCGCAGAGCTTTTCCGCTGTCCTCAGGCCCTTGAGTCCCACTCAGCCCCCTCACTCTTCGCCTTCTACCTGCCTGTCTGGTCTGAGTACTCTTGGCTTGCCTCTTCCTCCCCACAGGCTTGCCTTTCTCGCCTCCCCTGTCCTTCCCGCCCCCCTCCAGGCTCCCGCTCCTCTCTCAGGGACGGGTCACCTTCTGGGATCCTTTGGCCCAGGGTCCATTTGTTCCCCTGCTCATCAGTCTTCCTTTTGTACTGGTTTCTTCCCTCACTCTATGGCCAGCAACAGCCCTGTCCCCCGTCCTTGTGGAGGCAGCGTCCACAAATCGCTGCCGCTGCTAGCCATCCACCTCTCCTTAACCGCAGACTTCCGAAGCTTTTCACAAGCCTCCCTAAAGATCACAGTAAGCAAGTGCTCAGTACAAGGACCTCCCCTTTGTTTTCATCCTCCCGGATGT
Organism: Molossus molossus; assembly: GCF_014108415.1. NCBI lineage: Eukaryota > Metazoa > Chordata > Mammalia > Chiroptera > Molossidae > Molossus > Molossus molossus. The sequence continues at coordinate 101,668,582 of NW_023425346.1, forward strand.
CCAGGTGGCATCTGACATAGTCCAGTGGCTAGGAGCTTGGGCTCTGGGTGGGATTGCCTGGGTTCAGCTCCTGGCTTTGCCATTCGTTCTCTAGCAGGCCACTTAACGTGTCTGGGCCTTAGCTTCTCATTTGCAGAATGAGGATAGTAAAACAGCTACCTCACACAGCTGCTGTGTGGTGAAGTAGCTGCTATACGGGAAGTGTGGAAACAGTGCCTGTCCCATCACAAGTGCAGCATGACTGTCTGTTGTCTCTTCTAAGCATGCCTTTCTTCTAGCCCCTTCTCCTGTTCTTCCTAACATCGGAAGCTTCTGTTTTCTGCTGTCTCTTGGAGCTCTCTGGGTTTTATTTTCACCCTCCAGCTTTTCTTTTTGTTCGCTAATATGGAGGAGTTGGAGAGTGCAGCCTCGACTTTTTCACTTGCCTTCTCTTTCTTTCGGGTCCACGAGGCCATCTCCCCACCTCCAGACCAGTCACTGCCCCAAGCCACAACCCAACTGCCTGCTACATAGGCCCACTCGGGTCTCCTCCCTGCACCTCAGCTTCAGGAGTCCCCCAAATAGTTTAAGGTTTATTTTTGTTTTAAAAGGAATAAATGCACCCTGGCCGGTTTGGCTCAGCGGTAGAGCATCGGCCCGCAGATGAAAGCGTTGCGGGTTCGATTCTGGTCAAGGGCACCTACCTCGGTTGTGGTTCGTCCCCAGCCCTGGTCGGGGTCGTGTGGGTGGCAACCAATCGACGTGTCTCTCTCATATCGATGTTTCTCTCTCTCTCTTTCTCCCTCCCACTTTATCTGAAGATAAATGGAAAAATATCCTTGGGTGAAGGTTAAAAAAAAGTAATAAATTCTGATTATAGAAAATAGACACAAATTGAAAGGATAAAATACAAATCAGTGGTAACCCCACCCCTCAGCACATACCACTGCTCAACTTGGGTGTATCTGCTTCTAGCCCAGTAGGTCTCAACCTGGGCCGATTACCCCAGGGAACTTTTGACAACATCTGGAGACGGTTTTGGTTGTCAACTAGCAGGGCTGGGGAGAGGTGTTACTGGCACCTTATGGGTAGAGTTCAAGAATACTGCTAAACATTTCACAGTGCACAGGACAGCCCCACAACAAAGAATTAGCCCAGCAGTGCTGAGGTTGAAAAACCCTGTTCTGCTCCTCTGTCTCTACATCTGTGCCCCAAAGAGAACAAGTTGGAATTTTCTTTTTCTTTCTACTCCATCCTGTTCTCTGTTTCTGTCAGAGCCCGCCTTCCTCACCCATATCAGACCCATCACCGAGCCCACAGATTCCCCACCTGTCATGTCTGTGGCATCTATCTCTTCTTCTCTCTCCCAGTTTTGACATTTATGACCACTCAACCCAAACTAATGAAAAAGCCTCTAACGTGCCCTTCACCTCAGTCTCCTGCTTGGCCTGGCCTGAGCCACCTGTGCTTGGAGACCTCTGTAGACTCCATGCCTGTCCAGTCTGTGTCGGATAGAGTCTGCGCTCACCGAGGGCAGCCCCTTCCACACGGGATCAGTCTTTTTCACTTGCCTTTACTAGCCGGTACCCGACACCATTCTGAGAAAAAGTCAGTGCTCGGGGAATCTCTGTAGAGTGTGTGTGGGTGAAAGGTTACACAGCAGCAAACCTGAAAGCCATTCTCTTCACCACTGTCCCTCTGCAGATCCTCAGTGAATGGTTTGGCCGGACCATCATCCGCTCCTGCACCAAACTGAGCTACGAGCATGCACAGAGCATGATTGAGAGCCCGACTGAGAAAATCCCTGAGCAGGAGCTGCCCCCTATCTCCCCGGAGCACACCAGTGCGGAGGTGCACCAGGCTGTCCTGAATCTCCACAGGATTGCTAAGGAGTTACGCAAACAGCGGTTTTTGGATGGTGCACTGCGTTTGGATCAGGTCAGTCACTTCCTTTTTTCCATGTAACCAATAGATTTGCCTCGGGCCTGAACCCAGTGTGCATGCAATTCAGCATGGCAGTCTTGGCTCTTCCCTCCTCGTCCTCTCCCAGTCACTGCACTGAGACTGTTCCCTGAGGCAGGCGGGAACTGACTCCCACCCCCTCCTCGCTCCACAGACACATGAGGCCCAACCTATGAGCCCAGGCAAAGGGTCGAGTCTGTCTAGGTAGCTGTGAGGCCAGAGTCTGACTGGGGAAGACTGTGTCCAGTATTTGGTCCCCAACTTGGTTTCTACCTCTAATCCCTCTTAATTGAGCTGGGAACAGGGAACATCGAAGTTTAGAAGTTGCTGACCAGCACCTGATTGTGGGGCTTAAAGAAAAGAGTATTTTTTCTTATCCCTTGTCTTCCCAAAAGAGTTACGTTGACAAATTCCAGGTTGATACCTGAAGAAGCTCAGACCTGGGGAGGCAGGGGAATGCTGGCTGTTGAGGAAGAGCCGGCCCGAGGGGTGAGAGCTCTGGGCAGCACAGCCATGCCGCAGCCCTCAGGACTCGGGCTGTCCCTCAGACCTGCCGGCCGCCATGTCGGACAGTCAGTGACTGTTATGATCCAGGAATTCTGTCCTGGTTACTTGTCAGTACATTCTAGAGAGGAGCCTGTGTTCCGTGTCGTATGATTTTTCTTCTCTTTTATATTTCTTACCAAAATCCTAGACAACTCACTGTCTTTCCCTTATGCTGTGGGGCGACTCTAGGCATTTGGAAGGTGAGTTGGGCAGCAGGACTGGCTGATGGAGCTATTGATCAGACCACTGGCAGAGTGCAGCCTCCCCGAGAATTCTTTCTCTGAGCCTTTCAGCTTGGCGAGGTCTCAAAGGCCTTGTTTTAAAACCTTTTAGTTGAAGATTTCATTTCATCCTGCCTTTGGTGATAAACTCACACAAATGCTTCTCAGCAGGCATTGCAAATAGTTGCTGCCCTGGGCCCAGGAATAAGGCAGCAGCTCTCAGGGGAGGGGGTAGTCTGTTTTGCCTGTGCTCGGGAGAGTCAAGGATTCAAGGTATCTTCTGGAGTTCTCCTGCTCCTGCCTGGGCTCAGACAGCCTGAGCTGGCCTCTCTGCGTGAGAATGCTGATGGGGGGCAGTCGGCAGACAAGTCTGATAGAAGAGGGACTAAAGTCACAGGAGATGACAGAGCCTTTCCTTCCTTCAGTGAAATCAATTGGGAGTATAAACACACTCAAATTCTCACTCACCAGTGGCTGCCTGGCAGTCAAATCCAGGGATGCATCTCAGTTCTTGCTTGCTAGACTGCTCTTCTGCATTGGCCCTTTGAAGCTTACCACCTCCTGGTTCTCTGTTTTCCTTCATTCATCTCCAGTAATGTCCTGCTGGTCCCTTTGCAGAAACCTCTTCCTCTGCTCACCCTTTTCGAGTTGGCATTCCTTGGGGTCTAACCCACCCCATTTCCCCCTCTATCCATACTCCCTCCCTGAATGGATTCCTTTACTCTTGTGATTTTAACTACTAACTGGATGCTGATAACACCAAAATCTGTCCCTCCAGCCCTGCCCTCCCTCCCTCCCTCCCTCGGCTCCAGATAAGCCTCTCCACATGCCTTCTTGAACTCAGTGCCTGGATTCCCGCGCTCTTCCCAGCCAGGGCCTCGTTCTTCTGCAGGACGCGGCGACCAGTGCTCCCGCCGGGCGCCGCCTGTGTCACAAGTCAGGCCCGTTGACTCCCAGACCTGGTTAGGCCAGTTGTATGTGCTGTTATATTTATGCAGTTCCTCAGACTGTTAGGTAAACTGATCAAATAATAGCATAAAAACAAAAGCTGTTGTTTCTGTAAAAACTGAATTAAGTGGTTTGGAAAGACTTAATGAAGCTGAATATTCAAAAGTTCTGCAGTTTGGGTGTGTCAGCGATAAAAGAATAGGGACAGAATCATAAAATTCAGGAAGAATTCTGTACTCAGATTGCCTTACAAATAAATGTCGAACTTCTTTCTTCTAAAGAAACAAAAACTATGAATTATAGACAATGAATTACGAGTGCAGTTTATTCAGAAAAAATATGTAGAAATTCAATTAACATACTCTTGAAAAGACATTAAAAAATAGTTAACCTAAGTTCAAATAAATGTTTGGCAACATATGTATCTCTTCTGTATGGTTCCCCTCTGTTTGGCCGGCTCCTGGAGTCACTATCCAACCTCCTCTTCCCATCTTCCAGCACATCCGATGAGAGAGTTGCTGTTACAGACCTTCCCCGTCAGATCATTACATGGCTTGATTGATGTAAATATGTGAAATACTCTAAACACTATAAAAGGCCATTAGTCATCTCAACTCACATTAGAAGAGATGAGTATCAAGGTAGAAGAATGATCACAGATTATTGATTGGTACTGATCTGTTGGCATGTTTTAGAATCAGAATTGTATTGCTGAAAATAACTGTAGGTGTCTGCATCTCACTGGCCCTGTCACTTTATAAGTTAGAAAGCTGAAGCCCCCAAAGGTTAAATAAGTTGCTTATATGCAAGAAATCCAGATAGCTGGCTCTTTGTTCCCTTTTCCTCCATTTACACCATGCTGACTTAAGAGAAAACTTTTCCTTTCAAGTGAGAAAAACAAGCCCTCAAAAGTCCTAATTAGGTTCCAGCTAATGAAGGTTTGAAAATAAGGGATTTGCATCCTTGGAGTTGATTCCTTGGTTCCCTAGCTGAGTGTGTGGACCACTGCTTTAGGAGGAGGACATCTGTCTCCAGCAGCAGGGCCACGGTGAGAGCCTTTCCAGATGGGCCCATTCCACAGTCCCGCGGCGGGCCGCAGTCAGAGCCTGGATAGATCGGCTCAGGGGCCCATTCCACAATCACTGCATTTGTTCTCATGTGCCAACTGCCTGCACTTGCCCTCATGAAAATCCGTTTTTCTTGGGGCTTTTGGCATAGCCTGCTGTTTGAGTTGCTCTCTGATGCTATGTTTGCCCCAGTTCACTATGTCCACATTTCTGGTGGCAGTCCTAAAAAATATATATGCGCTTTTTACACAAGCCTCAATTAGAAAGGCACCGCAAGAAGCCTCTGTAAGAGGGAACACACCGTCCATGGCACACAGCATGCCCTTGAAAGCAGGATAAATTGGCTCACCCAGAAGTTTCTCTCCTCCAAGGAGTCAGTTTACCATGATGACCTTCAGAATGAAGGCGGTGGAGGACACTAGTATGGTACCTGTTTGTTGGGTCAGGGACCCAGTGGTTTGGAGGTCATCATAACCTCCGAAATACAGAGCAACTTGACCACTGGGTGATTGAGTCCACACGCTAGACTAGAGCACACCTCACCCACGTCTGAAATAGGACACCCTCAGCCCTCTGGCCGCCTGTGCTTGGTTTCAGCCCCTGGGGACCACCTGTTAGCTTACCCTAGCCTGTTACAGAGTATTAGCCAGTTCTGTGTGTACTGGGATGTGAAACAGATCAGGAAGCACTGCCTTCGAGGTCGAATTACCTGCTCCCAGTGTCTCTCTAACCTGCAGCTCAAACTGAGGCTCTAACCTGCAGCTCAAACTGAGTTCTACAGAGATTCCAGCTTGGGGAAATGACACTCCTTTGTGACCCTGCCTGAAAAGCAAGTGCAGGTGCTGAGTGTGTCCTCTGTGCTTTCTGGTTAGATGAGCTGAGCGACAGCCCTTCCAGGTGGTTTCTTCCCACCTTCGTGTTTTCTGCTGCCGTGTTAATTCTAGAATTTAACACATGCTCATTTTATTTATTTATTATACATATGTCACTCCTGTTTCTTAAATAGAGCCTCCCATAAAGGGACTTTTTTTGTGTTTGTAGTCAAAGTAATCAAAATGGTTTATAATAATATGCAAATCTGAGCTCTGGAAGGGCAAGCCGTGGGAAGCTCTCGAACCCTGCTCAGGTTCTTGCTCGGTGAGGAGTGTGCAGAGCTCCCTGGCCCTCCGTTCTCCCAGGCAGCCTCCTTTCCAGGGAGGACGATGCCGTTGCTTGACTGTGAAGTGACATTCCGTATCTTAGCTGTCGCCTTCAGAAAGGATAGCAAGGGAGGGTAACAGGGTGCTAAAAAGAACCCCAAACAGCCCTGGCCGGTTTGGCTCAGTGGTTAGAGCGTCAGCCTGTGGTCCAGAGAGACCCGTGTTCAGTTCCCGCTAAGGGCATGTACCTCAGTTGCAGTTTGTCCCCGGCCCTGGTTGGGTTGTGAGGGTGGCGGCCACTCGATGTGTCCCTTTCACGTCGATGTTTCTCTCTCTCTCTCTCCCCCACTCTATCTGAACAAAATATAAAAAAAAAAAGAACCCCAAACAAAACCATCTTAGGGAACATTGGTTGTTTTCAGGAAATTACATGTTCAGCTTTCTGAGGCTTTCTCCCCAGCCTTCCATCCCTCAGGGTGGTGACAGCACATGGAGGGAGGCCCTCTGTGGGAGGGCTTCTGAAAACTGGGCCACTTCAGGGTCCCCAGCAGGTGGGTGCAGGGATGCGATCAGCTCCTGATGAGCCTTTGACTTTCTCAATTTAGAGAAAGTTGTAGTGAAAAAATTCATTTTGATCTTCTTAGGCAAATTCCTCCAGACTAAAGGGGCCCTTACTAATTTCCCAACCAAGTCTTATATGAATCGTACCTGGCATGATTTTGAAGCTCCAAACTTGAGGCCATTTCTTTGAGCGAACTTGATTGTAAAGATAAACTTATTAATGGAAATAATTTTTAAGTGCCTTGGGGTCCAAGCTGCTGTGGAATGCTGTTATGGATGACCTTAGTCAGGGTTCTGCAGACTTTTGAAGTGCCAGATAGTAAATAGTTAGGCTTTGTCTCAAGTACTCAACTCTGCTGTGGTAGTGCGAACTGTATGCCAACATTTAAGGACACTGCAATTTGAAGTCATGTAATTTTCATGTCACAAAATAGTATTCTTCCTTTAATCGTTTTTCAGTTATTTAAAAATGCAAAAACCATTCTTAGCTTGTGGGCCATGCAGAAGCAGGGGGAAGGCCGGAATTGGCCTGTGGTCCATGATTTGCTGGCCCTGCTTAAATGAATTCAGCCATTACCCAGTCAGCTCTTAGCAGCTCATCATCACTGCACTGGGGGACCCGGCTGGGTAATGGGAACAGTTGTGCTAAGTTAGCTCTCAGGATGGTTTCATGCAATTAAGTAAATTATTCCTTTGATTAGTACCATGCTTAGCTGATCCAATTGGAGGCCAGTAGTAGAGGAATAAATCAGTTTAGCACTAGTTCCCTTACCCTATTTACAGTCAGGTAGCTTTAATTAGCCTGAAGCAAAAAGAGCATTGGTTCTAATTTCCCACCTCTGCAAGCTCAGCAGCTTCTTCACAGTCAGGTCCCCTCCTGCCCTGCCCATGTCCCCGAGCCCACTTGCAGAGATGCTGGCTCTACCGTCCTGTTGGGTACAGTGAGGGTTGGGATTGCTCTTGGCAAAACATGGCTCTGATGCAACAGTATGGCATTCTCCCCCCCACCCCTATTGCTTATGTAACAATAAATGTTGTTGAGTCATGCATTAACAAATTATAGCTAAGAATGTTTCTATTTCTTCTCTCCAATATAGTTGTTTTCAAGAAGTGAGCATTCCAGCTCTCTGCTATTTAATTTTTGTACAGTGTGGTATTTGGCACAAGACAAAAAGGGCAGGCGTAATCGTCCTATCTGGCTCTTCTTTGGTCTTATTATTTATGTCGTCATTTATGCATAAGAATAAGCTGTTGGTCAGGTGGTTGGATATGTTTGTAGAATCAGCTTCTATCCTCATAGTTACGGGAGTCCTTCATTCAACATGTCTTCAGAGGCATTCTTTGGTGCTGGAAATGAAGGATGGAGGAATATGGCTTGGTATAGTGAAGAAGCCACCAGACCACCCAGAAAATGAGAAGTGCTGGGACGGACCTCTCACAGAGTGCAGTAAGGCTGTCCCAAAGAGACCGACCTGGTCCCAGGGCATCAGAAGGTTTCCTAGCAGGACCAGTGTGTACATGAGGGCTTCCAGAAGACTTAAGGAACTCACCAAGCTCTGAAGGCAGGGGTGTGCATTTCAAGGAGACTACTGGTACAAGCATAGGAGGGGTGACAGGTAGCAATGGCCGACTGCTCCAGATTATGTGGTATGGAGTGTGAAGAGAGGGAGCAGCTAGGGAAGGAGGCAGAGGCTGGCCTTGAAGTCTGCGGGAATCAGCTAGGGGAGCCATGGAATGATTTAAAATACAGAGGTGATGTGATCAGAACTGTGCTTTAGAAAGAGTTTACTGGCTGTAGTATGAAGAGTAGACTGAAAAAGAACAAAATAAAGGATGCTTATATTCTAAGAGAGAAATGACGAGGGCCTGACATAGATAGAGACTGAGGGCAGGGGAGAATTTACAGATTCAAGAGAGGAAGGAAAATTGGCAAGCCTCACCCAGCCAGTGTGGCTCATTTGGTTGAGTATCGACCATGCACCAAGAGGTCATCAGTTTGATTCCTGATCAGAGCACATGCCCAGGTTGTTGGCTTGATCCCCAGTAGAGGGTGTGTAGGAGGCAGCAGATCAATGTTTCTCTCTCACTGATGTTTCTCTCTCTCTCTCTCTCTCCCCGCCTCTCCTCTCTCTGTAAAATCAATAAAGAAAAAAATATTTAAAGATTATAAAAGCAAAAGAATATTCTTACACTTATATAAAAGTATGTAAGTATACTCTAATGTTAGAAAATTTAGAAAATACAAAAGTATAAAGAAGAAAATCAAAATCACCTATAGTCCCATCACCCAGAAACCCCAGTTAATGTTTTGGTATATGATAATTCCATATGAATTTCCCTCTTACCACTTAATGGCAGGAAGGAAGAGTGGTTAACATAGCATACATATAATTTTTAAATTCTGCTTTTTAATATTATATTATAATGAGTTTTTTCCATGTCACTCAGAACTCTTTTTTTTTTTTATGCACATAATTTAATTTTAGGGCATTTCCACCTGCCCAAGGTTGAGGGAGGTGGTGGGACTCATACCCTGGGCTCTGCAAACACCTTCCAGCCTTCCAGCCGGCCCATCTTGACCAGGGCGGCCGTCATGCCCATGTACGCACAGGCTGCAGCTCCGACCCCATAGCTGTGGGTGCGTGCTCCCAGGGTCAGACCTCCGGCACAGCCTCCAATAAAGTAGTTCAGGGGGTCGTCGGGTTTCTCGCGGACCTTGGCACTGACGCAGGAGGCAATGCCAAATATGGCACCAATGGCAGCTGCGATAAATGTGTACCGTCCAGTCCTGGCCACTCCCTCCAGGAAGGAGTCAGGGGGCTTGAGTGCAATGCTATAGGCGGAGGCGATCAGGCCAACGTGTCACTCAGAACTCTTAAGACATTATAATGCCCATGTAATATTCCATCATGAATATGCTCTTAAACATATTTAAATACACATATTGTAGATATGCAGATTCTGATTTTTTGATACTATAAATGATAGTGCCATAGTCATCTGTGTTTCTGAATCTGATCTCTGACTATTTCCTTAGGACATTCCTGAAACAGTGATGATAGTGTCAGAGATACAGGCATATTTAAGAATCTTGAAATATTACCACATTTCCTTCTAGAAAGGTTGTACCAATTTATACAGAGGGAGGAAATACTGGCAGGATTCTCTGCCTACCTGGGGGTGTTGTGTCTAGTCTCTCTCTCTAGCTCTCTCTCTCATGTCTAGGTCTGAAATGTCTCAGTGACTGTGGTCTTAAGTTATTCCTTCATCTTTCACATTGTTTATACCAAAGACTCTTCCTATTTGCATTAGCCATTATAAGAAATACTCCATAGGGTCCTACTATTTTAAATGACTGAAAGAGGTGGCTGAAAGCCTCTTGCTAAGCTCTTGCCAACATTGAGAGTGGAGATAGGTCTCCCGCCCCAAATTCCAGGCCTTCTTCCTACTCTCATTAGAGTAAAGAAGCCCACTGTATTTGGAATGGTGCTGAGAACGCTCATTGCATTTTTAGATCCTCAGAGAACATTTATACCTTCACTAGCCATTTTTGGTACCCTTCCCTCCTGTGTATAACAGCTTTCAGGCATTGTTTGGGTTAGCCACACATGAACAGTCATAAGAAATCTAATTGAATTAAGACTGAGGAGAACAAAGTCACCCTTTGTAACCTGTACCATCCGAAGAATGGTGCCACTGCCCTGGCCGGTTTGGCTCAGCGGTTAGAGCGTCAGCCTGCGGACCAGTGAGTCGCAGGTTCAGTTCTAGTCAGGGGCACATACCTCGGTTGTGGTTCATCCCCAGCCCTGGTTGGGTCATGCAGGAGGCAACCAGTTGATGTGGCTTTATCACATCGATGTTTCTCTCTGTCTCTTTCTCTCTCTCTGTCCCTTCCACTCTGTCTGATGATAAATAGAAAAATATCCTCAGGTGAGGAATGAAAAAAAAAAAAAAAGAATGTGCACTTCTCGTTAAGGCAGTGACACATGGGATAGGAAGAATTCTAGAAAGTCAGGCCTTTCATTCAAATGTTGACCATGCATTACTTCAGCCATGTAAGTAGATCTGGGATCAGTAAGCTTGAAGAATATTTATCACCCTGTCATGTTTTCCCCAGTAACTAGTTTCATAAGAATCATATTAGGAAATTTTTTGTTTAGGTTCATTCATCTCATTTGCAAATAAATCCACAGCTAAGACTGTGCTCTTTGGAGCCCTTAGTCCCAGGTTTTCTGGGATGGCCTCTGGAGGGGAGCGGAGCAGCTGGGGAGCGGACACGCCACGGCCTCTCCGCAGAGGACACGGAGCTCAGGGATTCCCGGCCCCCGGGCATCAGATCTGTCCTGTGCGGGGAGAGAGAGGTCGAGTCAGTCATCATACTTTAATTTTTTTTTTTTTTTTTAATTTTTTTTTTTCTTTATCCTCACCCGAGGATATTTTTCCATTTTTTGTACAGATAGAGTGGGAGGCAGAGAGAGGAAGAGAGAGAGAGAAAGAGAGAAACATCGACGTGAAGGGACACATCGAGTGGCTGCCACCCGCACGACCAACCAGGGCCGGGGACAAACTGCAACTGAAGTACGTGCCCTTAGCGGGAACCGAACCCGGGTCCCTCCGGACCACAGGTCGATGCTCTAACCGCTGAGCCAAACTGGCCAGGGCATACTTTAATTTCATGTGGAATCAGGGAAAACCATCCATATTTATGCATCCCATGGCATGAACAAGAGACAGACTTGAAAACTTGACCTCGTTGTATGTAACTAACACTAATTACAGCCACTTGTGCAAGTTGATCACTATTTGTGGCTTGTTAACATGCGCATAAAAACTAGCCTATATCATTAAGTTTCAGAGTAACTCCGCTGAGCAGCTTGTTATTACAACCCTAACTCTCCATGTACTCCCTCTTCCTTGAGGCACGTCACATAGTCATTTACTCATAATTTTCAAAAATTATAAGGACTACAGGTAGTATTATTCTGGAAGTTGTTAAAAATACAGACTGAGACATGATCTTCAAGCCTCACCAGATAGATACTTCTTGAGTTCCTGTTGTGTAACAAATTCTGCTCATTGTTCTACGAAGGAGCCTTAGGCAGTGGAAGACAGGCTTTCTACCCCAGAGCTACACGGTGACTTTGAGAAGAGCACTGTATTTACTAGAAACTCCAACAAGGTAAAGCCAAGGGCCTCCCTAGTCAGTTGACACAGGGCTGAAGGAATACTAAGCCTGGTGGTTCTCAGGCAGACAGGATTAGTGAAAGGCGGCTAGTGAAAGCTTGGGAGGGAAGCCCCGAGTCACAGGTGAGGGGAGTGAAGGTGTGACTGGGAAGAAGAACTGAAAGACATGGGGTGCCCACCCTGATGAGATTTCAGGGATACACAGTCATTCTCGGTGTCCTGGTTCCAGGACAACCCCACAAGTACCGACATCTGCAGGTGTTCAAGTCCTTTATATAAAATGGCACAGAATGATACATACAGTTGGCCCTCCATATCCGAGGATTCCCAGCCCTGGATTGAAAATACAGCTGGTTGAATCCATGAATGCAAAATGCACGGATTTGGAGGGCCGACTATATTCCATCATGCCCCTCTCTCCTTTGATTTCTGAACCCACTGAAAAACAGACATGCAAATCAGACCGAGATAAAATATTCCATCCATTACTGACAAAGTTTGGGCTAGAGAAGCAGCTTGAGCAGGTCCAGTGTTTTGCACAGTGCTTGAAACAGCCCAGAAGAAATTCCTATTATAAAAAGAAACTACTTGGAGTGATTAGAGGGAGCAGAAGGTAGCCAGAGACAGAGAGAGAAGCATGCCCTCTGCCAGCCACACCAGGCACTCCAGGGATGGTCCTAGCGTGACCTTCGCTGCCAGGTGCCCTCAGTCTGGTGGCTGCTGGTGAGGACCAATAGCTGGTGCTTCTATTCCTGGTCAGAATGGCCAGTACAGATCTTTAGCACAACCCCGAAGACTGCTTTCTGTATAACTTTAGAAAGTAATCTTGGCTCCTACCCGGTTCCAGAAGCTTTTTGCTTGCTTTCCAGTTCTTTCTGCTTGCCTATACCCAGCTCATTTCTTATTGGTGGGAAAAGCCCTTCTCATACCCTGCCCCGCCCCTAGAAACCTCTCTTAGCTTCCAGGAACCTGAGCACGAACTCCACATCTTGCTGCAGAGGTTTGCATGACCCGCCTTTTCATTCCTTCCCACTCGGGGGCCCCTGGCTCTTTCCTTACACCTGTCACCCTTCTTGATCACTGTCACGTTGCCTTGTCGTTTTTCATTTGCTTCCCTGTCTCCTTCTCTAGACTGAGTTCCTAAAGGGTAAGGACAGAGTCTTTTCATCTTTTGCTTGTTGTAGCCAGCCGTTTCAAGGTCTCTGAGCATCTGTGTACATAGGTCTTTTTGAAGCGATGTGATGATTGCGACCTGGGAGAGGGGCTGGAGCTCTAGAAGAGAGGTGTGTTTGTGGAGGAGAATTAAGTGCACATTATGAATCAGAGAGGCTTCCTTCCCTTCTGAATAAAAGGGTTGGGTGTTTGATTACTTGCCAGGGCATACGGGGCTTAGAACAAGGTGTAATGAGGACTTTCTCAAGGTGGAGCTGCCTGGACAGGTGCGAGGAGCCAGGAAGCTTCAGCACCCCAGGGGGCTGGCAGTGCTTCTGAGGCGTCCTGAGCAGTCTGTGTTCACCTCGGTATCCTCAGACCAAGCTGTGCCCCTTGGGGAGCCTGGCACAGGCAGCTCTCTGGGAGAAGGACAGAGACCCCCAGGTGCCTCCCTGGGAACGGAGATGCCCAGGCTTGTCCGAGGCCTGGCCTGCCTGCACGGAAAGGTGGGGGAGGCACCAGATGCCCCGCCTGCCTGTCGAAAAGATTCCCTCCAGGGTGAGCTCATGGGAGCTGCTATCCCCACCCCCGTGACAACATGGAAACAATGTGTATGCCCCGGTGGGAGCCCCAGTCCAGTGCTCCCTCGGAATTCGGATCAGAGCCTGGTTTTGCTTCTACTGGAAGTGGTTTCCACAAGATAGGTCTGTCCATTGCTGCTGGACTGTCTGAGAAGATAACTCACATCACAGTGGGAGTTGAGAGTGTGCCCAGATGACAAACTGAAGTCCTTGGAATTTCCAGAGGGCAGTGAAGTGAGGCAGAGGGCTCTCACGCTGACCAGATGAGGGTTAAGACCCTTCTGGGGTCGAGCAGGGCAGCGGCCGGCCACTCCATGCTCCTCTCGGAGGCGCCAGCCTTGAGGTCAGTGGCCTTAACAGCCGAACAGATTTAGCTCCTCTGGGCCTGTCTTTTGGGTAATTGTACTCATGATTAGGAAGCGCTTGGACTCTCCTCTTTCTCTTCACGGGACACTCTGCACTTCACTGCCCTGCCCCCATGTCACACCCCACGTCACTCAAGTGTGAGCCAAACAGCTACATAAGAGTCATGGAATCCTTTGACGTTAGTAAGACCTGCGTTGAGGCAAGGGCGTCCTTGCAGCTGACCCTTGGATTCGCACCATGACTGCTTCTTGGGGCAGGCCCAGGCCCTCTCAGTTCTTGTGGTTCAGTGGACTGGGGGCTCTGCTTCTCTTTCTTTTGCTGTCTGTCCTGAGCCCCGCTCTCGGAGTTCCCCCAAATGTGCTTTTGCCTGTCACTCGAGAACCTATAGTCTCCTGAAATAATTTTCATGGACCAGTTAGATTTCCTTAAATATTCGAGGACAAGATACAGAATTGCTAGGTTTAAATCTTGCCGAGCAAGAACATTTTCCTAAAAAGCCAGTTACCATCTACTATCTCCGTGATTTTATAAATGAAAACATTTTAGCACCAAAATGAAGGAAAGTCATAATTTCACAATATGGGGCTGTCTTTTACATTGCCTGAGCTTTGTGGAAAATCTTTTCTCGTTTTGTTTATCTCTGACCAGCCTTTGAAGACGACTGACTCACTATCAGATTCAAAGAGCTCCTGGCTTTGGAGGCTCTCTGTGATGTCCCTGTTTGGTGTTCCCCGTTTCCCAGCTACCCCTGTACCTTCCTCTCTTGTCCCTCCCTGCCTCTTGCAGCCCCGGCCTCCACGTGCTGCCCAGGTCCGCCCCACAGACCTCCTTCCTCCAGAGCCTGCTTCAGGGAGGCTGCCCCTGCCCACTCTCCTTCCCCGGTGGCGCCCAATGGGTACTTGGTAGGTTTGCATTTTGTAGTTTCGTTCCTTTACTCCCTTCCTGCTCCCTCCCGCCTGCATTCTTGATCACCAGCTGTGTAGATGGCAGACACCTCGCTGTCGCTTCTCTCTCACCCATAAATCTACATGCTGGCACATGGGGGCATGCTAAAGGCTCTTCCCAGCACTCCAGGGCACGGGGGGTGGGGGGGGCAGTGGGTGCTTGAGGACACTCTGCCCACTTTACAGTCTACAACTTGAAGATGTGGGCCTGTTGTTTCTCAAGAAATTTCCACCTTTGTAAAGAATGGTAATATTGCAACAGGTTTGTTTTGTTTTGTAACATTTTTACTATTCCCACTTCAAATGACATATTGAGGGCATTTTCTGACTAAGGAGAATTGAAGTACCTTAAAATTACTTTGTAACTTAAGAATATCCCTGAGTGCCCCAGCCCTCAGCCTCCCTGCCCTCAGCCCTCAGTGCCCCGGCCCTCAGCCTCCCTGCCCTCAGCCCTCAGTGCCCCAGCCCTCAGCCCTCAGTGCCCCGGCCCTCAGCCCTCAGTGCCCCGGCCCTCAGCCCTCAGTGCCCCGGCCCTCAGTGCCCCGGCCCTCAGCCTCCCTGCCCTCAGTGCCCCAGCCCTCAGCCCTCAGTGCCCCGGCCCTCAGCCCTCAGTGCCCCGGCCCTCAGCCTCCCTGCCCTCAGCCCTCAGTGCCCCGGCCCTCAGCCTCCCTGCCCTCAGCCCTCAGTGCCCCGGCCCTCAGCCTCCCTGCCCTCAGCCCTCAGTGCCCTCAGCCCTCAGTGCCCCAGCCCTCAGCCCTCAGTGCCCCGGCCATCAGCCTCCCTGCCCTCAGCCCTCAGTGCTCTCAGCCCTCAGTGCCCCAGCCCTCAGCCCTCAGTGCCCCGGCCATCAGCCTCCCTGCCCTCAGCCCTCAGTGCCCCGGCCCTCAGTGCCCCGGCCCTCAGTGCTCCTTAGTGCCTCATGGAAGAAAGAGACCCCTAGAACCCTGAACATGCTGAGTTGGGCTATGTGGAAGTGGCTACTTGGGTGTTTTACATGATGCCAAATGTGGTATGAAGGAGCCACTTTGAAAATTTGATTACGGACAAGGTCATTCTGATTTGAAAATGTCTACCAAATCGAAATTAGTTGTTTGCTGTATAAAGATGCTAGAAATTCTGAAAATAAATTAGACATTATTAAATCACCCCTTGAATCGTGACCTTCTGAGGTCCCAGAAATCTGCCTTGTGAAAGAAAATGTGTGCAGACCCAAAGGGTGACACCCAGGAGGGGAATCCTAGCAGGTCCTCTTCTGCTTGTCGGCGTGAAATTGGCCGTCTTCTGCATAATGTTTGCTAGTGATTCAGTCTCCTGGGTTTGAAGAACTCCTAACAGAGCTGTTACTGAGCTCTGAGAACTTGAGCTTGGCCATCAGACGGTTTGAAACTGATTTGCTGCAATCAGTTTCCTTCTGTAAATATAAGGCGCTCTCGCCTTCATTCTCCCGCCCTCTGCCCCAGCCAAGGCCTGGGACTGAGCCCTTCCTGCACGCTCCCGGCCAGCCAAGCTCCAGCCTTGCCTGTCCCCCTGGCCGGCCTCGGAACATACTTGTAAGCCCAAGCAGAGGAGAGCAGAGCATGGCCTGAGTTTTGCCCTTTCCTCCACCTGCCTGGCTGCCCAGCTTCCTGGCCGGGGTCCCTGACTCCTTGTTGCCCAGGGCTTCTTGGTCCCTGTAGAGACCTGTCCTGTGTGCCCAGAGGCCTAGCTCTGAACTCCTCTTTGGCAGGTGTTTCTGCTCCGGATGGCCCCAGCCCCAGGGTCATCTCTCCTGCTGCCACCAGCTTCAAGTAGTTACAGAGCACTGAGCTCAAGAGCACAGACCCTGCCTCAGACCACTGGAGTTCAGGGCCTCAGTTTCCTAAGGTAACAATGGGCAAAAAGAGATAACATGTTCTGAGCTAACAATTGGTAAAATGGAGATTTTACCACCCCTATACCATAGGTCAGTTGTTAGGTAATGAGTTGTACTCATAAAACACTCAGAACATGCCTGACACACAGAGCCCCGCAGAAGTTAGCTGAGTGGCCAGAGGCTGAGAAAGGCCCCGTCTCTGTCCTCACAGAAGAGCCACCTCTAACAAAGAACCCAGCAAGGGTTATTGTACAGGGGTGGTGGCCACCAGAAGAAAAGAAGTATCCTCGTTAGTGATACTTCAGCTGGTCTGGTCGGAGGGAGAGGATTTGAAATGCAGGTACAGGGGCGAGGAAGGGTCCTCCCTGGCTCCTCAGGGAGCGGCCATGGCTGGGCATGTGCAGGGAGGGCGGCAGTCAGAGCCCAGACTGGGCCGGGCCCTAGAGCCTCGGGAGTGGGCCCGGGATTCATTCACAGGTCACCACGCAATTCTGTGAGCAAGGGAGGGAAGGACAGGAGTTTGGCACATCACACTTCAAGTCCCTCAAATAGGACTCCATTTGTATAAATCTATCATGGTTTATATAGCCCTTCCCTGATGCTGTCATAGGTAGTTTTTAGTTTTTGCTATTGTAAATAACATTGGCAATATTGTTATGCATAAAATTCAAAAATCATTTCGGATTATTTCTTGAGAGGTACATTTTTAGAATTACTGGATTGAAAGGAATTGACTTTTTTTTCTGTGATACATTTCTCTTTTTTATTAACTTTCATTATTTTATCATAAAAGTAATGTATGTTTGTTTTATAAGAACTTAGAAATCAATAAGTAAGCCAAAAATAGCCGTCGGTCAGTTACCCATCACCTAGCAATAACATTTTTCTATGTAGCCTAAAGAGTATACATTTTCAGAACTTTTGATACAAACTGTCAGATAAATTTCCAGAAAGGTTAGACTACATTAGGCTTTCCCCAGCCGAGAACAATGGTATATTGTCACTGCCTCTCACTGAATCTAGAGTTTGTGGTTTTATTTAATCTTTGTTAATGTGATAGGTTGAAAATGGTGTTTTATTAGTGTTTTGACTTGCATTTGTTTCATTGTTTGTGGGCTCGATCAACTCCTCAGTCCCTTACGAAAGGGCAGATTTTATACACCATCATTTCCTACACCTTAAATACTAGACCCACCAGCTGCATTTTTAGCCAGAATTACTTTTTTTCCCTAGTAAGGTGTAATTTACACAGAATAAAATCCATTCTTTTTAATGTACTGGTCTGCAGACTACACATACCACAATCAAAATACAGAACGGTTGTGTTGTACCAGAAAATTCCTGCTAGGCCAGCCCCTCCCCTCTTCTAGCCCCAGGCCCTGGCGATCACTAATCTGGTTTCTATGCCTACAGTTGTACCTTTTGCACAATGATGTCCAAGTGGACTCGTTCACTTGGCATCCTTTAGAATCTACCTTCTTTCACTTAGTATCACATCTCGGAACATCATCTTTATGGTTGTGTATGCATCCGTTCCTTTTACTGCAGAGTAGTAGTCCATGGCGGGGATGTACCAATTTGTTTATCCATTTACCAGCTGAAGGATACTTGGTTTGCTTCCAGTTTTCGGTGATTATGAATAATGATACTATAAACATTTGCCTACAGGCTTTTTTGTAACCATTAAGTTTTCATTTCACTTGGGTAAATACCTAGAAGGGGAAATTGCTGGGTCATATGCTAAATGTATATTTAACTTTATGAAACACTGCCAAACTGTTTTCCAGAGTGGCTCTACAACTCACCAGCAATGTGTGAGAGTTCGGGTCTTTTCTTTTCTTTTCTTTATTGATCTTAGAGAAAGAGACAGTGAAAGGGAGAAAGATAATAGAAACATCGGTGAGAGAGAACATCAATTGGCCACCTCCTGCATGCCCCCCACGGGGGATTTGGCCCACAACCTGGGCATGTGCCCTGACCAGGAATCAAACCAGTGACCTCTTGGTGCATGGGTTGAAACTCAACCACTGAGCCACACTGGCCGAGCAGTTCTGGTTTCTTTATATGCTTACCAGTATTTGGTATTTTCAGTTTCTTATTTGTTTGTTTGTTTTTGAGCCATGCTAGCAGGGGTGTGGTATTACCTCACTGGCTTCATTTGCATTTCCCTGATGAGGAATGATGCTGAAGATGTTTTCATGTGCGTATTTGCAGTCTGCGTATCTTTTTTGATGAAGTGTCTGGTCAGATCTTTTCCCCATTTTTCAAATTGGGTTGTTTGGTTTCTTATTAGTGAGTTTTGAGAGTTCTTTTTATATTTTGGTATAAATCCTCTATCAGATATAAGATTTGCAAATATTTTATTTCAGTCTCTGGCTTGTCTTTTCGTCCTTCTTTGAGGAGCAAAACTTTTAAACTCTGATGAAGTCCAATTTCTCAAACTTTTTTTAAATGGCTTGCATTTTTGACTAAGAAATCATAGACTAATCCAAGGTCACAAAGATTTTGTCCTTTGTTTTCTTCTAGAAGTTATATAGTTTTAGGATTTACATTTAAGTTCTCCCTTCCTTTTCAAACACTTTTTTCCTAGGCCCAGAAATGTCTTTAGGAAAACAGTTTCCATTCCAGAGACAGACCCACCTGAAAAGATTTGGGATGGAGTCAGTCCCAGGAGCCTTGCCAGGCATAGTGCCCCCAGGAACCATCTGAAAGGGGGGTGTGGGCATCAGGAGCTGCCCCAGGGGTGGCTGCTAAACAGATAGGAGGCTTCACTGGCTTAAGACTTGGCGTAATAGTGAAGATTATATCTTCCTAAAGGAGGTGCTGATGATAAGAGAAAACCCTCTAAACTTTCTAGATAATTCCTCTGACTGCCGCACAAAGTCAGGATGCTGGGTGGTGCCAAGCACAGGACTTTGCCGATTACATGCAAACACCCATGTCAGTGACTCACCCAATCACGCTTTAATCTCATAACCGAGAGGCTTTTAAAAATTATAGTCAACAAGGCAGCTTGCTAGCTGTGACTGCCATTGAAATCAGGTTTTCTTCAGAACAGCTGGAGTGCACTGTGGTGGGAAGAAAGCCTGATGTGGGTGAGAGGCCAAGGATCGCCTGCCTGGGAAGGATGTGCAGCTAACGTGTGGTAGAAATCTGTGAAATGACCGGCGCAGCCAAGCTAAGTAGAGGCCTGCCATCGTTCACCCATGGGAAAGTGCACTGCAGCAGCAGTTCTCAGGACGCGGCACTGGCGGCCGGCTTTGTGTCAGCCCCTGCACAGCAGATAAGCCACGGCCCTGTCTCCCAGAAGTGCGCAGTCCTGATCGTGGTCCATGCTGGGTGCTAGGAGCTGGGAGAGTCCTGTATTAGTAAAGGGGAGCAGTTGAGAGTGGGTTGGGAATGGCTGTTCCAAGGATGTCCCAAGGCAGAGCAGTGTGGGGGTTTGATATGTCCGGGATATGCGTGGCTGTGTCACAGGAAGGGCTTATGGGGTGGCAGTGGGAAATGTAATCAGAGGTGTAACCAGGGCCAACCTTGAAGGACCTTGTTTGCTTTGCACTGAAATATGAGTGTTTTGAATTCAACTTTGTACCACTGAAGCATTTACGTAGGGGAGTGATGGGGTGGGAATTGCGTTTTATTTATTTTATTTATTTATTTTTTATCCTCACCCGAGGATATTTTTCCATTTTTGTACAGACAGAGTGGGAGGGAGAGAGAGAGAGAGAGAAACATCGACGTGAAGGGACACATCGAGTGGCTGCCACCCGCACGACCAACCAGGGCCAGGGACAAACTGCAACCGAGGTACGTGCCCTTAGCGGGAACCGAACCCGGGTCTCTCCGGACCGCAGGCCGACGCTCTAACCGCTGAGCCAAACCGGCCAGGGCGGGAATTGCGTTTTAGAAAGATCTCTCTGGCAGCTCTGTAGAGAATGAATTGGAAGGGATCAAGGTGAACACAAAGGAAGCCAGTTGGATAGCTACAGCAGTAATCCAAGTGAGGCCCACTGAGGCCCTAACTTGAAATCATACAGCTGACAGGAAAGCCCAGGTGAGAGAGGCACTGAGGAGGTGGGACTAGAGTCCAGGAAGTAGAGGAGTAGCATCTGGATACTCCTGGGTTGCTCTGACTAGGCAGCTGGCCGGTTATGGTGCTACTCAGGAGAGTCCCCCCACACCCTGGGAGGAAGAGCAGGCATCAGGTGGGGACCCTCTGGGCTTGAGGTGCACTGGGGCCATTTGGTTAAAGAACCCACGAGGCAGCCCTGGCCAGTTTTACTCAGTGGTTAGGGCACGTACCTCATTTGCAGTTTGTCCCCGGCCCTGGTTGGGGTCATGTGGGTGGCGACCACTTGATGTGTCTCTCTCTCTCTTCCTCTGCCTCTCCCTCCCACTCTATCTGAACATAAATGCAAAAATGTCCTCGGGTGAGGATAAAAAGGGAAAAAGAACCCACGAGGCAGCTGGCTGTGGAAGCCTGGCGAGCCTCTGCCCCTGCCAGAGGTGCCTCCTCTGCCCCAGCTGAGCATTTCTGGAAGCGTCAGAAACGTGCCTGCCTCCCAAAGCACAGTGAGCAGGACCAGAAACGATATGAAGACCAGTGCAAGAGGCTGTGGCGAGCACACACAGGCCCCAAGGAGCAGCACATGGCACACCTCTGTCCCCCCACCATGCGCCAAAATGCCGGAGGAACGCGGGGCTCGGCAGAGCAGGGGAGCAGCGCTGGCTCTGGCCTGCTGCCTCCGCCTCCCTCCTTCCCGCTTCCCAGCGGAGCCCTCGCACTGGCTCAGAAAAGAGTGAATTCACTCACAGTCCTTTTGAAACCCAACATGTCAGTGATAGATGAGGCGGCATTCTTTCACTTCAAAGGAGAAAAAGTGAGTGAGTGAATGTGCGCCAGGGGAGTTGAAAAGTCCAAGGGAACAGGATACACATGGGGTGACCCCACCATCAGGAGGAGCGACCTCCATCCCACCCCTGCTGGTGCCATGCAAAGGCACAGACAATGCCACTTTTAATAAATCATGAAGGGCCCTGAATACCCGTTTTTGTCTGTTTTCAATGGGCCTTGGGCATATTGCTTAAGATACAGCCAGCCATTTGTGCTGGGTTCCCAGCTACTCAAAGTGCCCTCTCGACTATGTAGTGGAGACTTTGCATATGTGATTTTGGGGGAGATTTCTTCAGATTTCTGTAGCTAGTCATAGTAAAGGTGACCTCGTGGGTAGTGTGGGCCATTGTCACCCTTCACACATGCAGCCTTTGAGTGATGCTGAGCTTTGTGGGGTATCCATGCAGCACCTAATTCAATCACGCATCTGACCCTTGCCTCTCTGGGGCACTCTCCCCTCTCTGTGCTCAGTGTGCTTCGGGGGCCTCCGCACAAACCCTGCTGTCCTCTGGGGGCATCGGTGCTGAACAGAGAATGCTGGGCCATTTTTCCCACTTTCAGAATTCTAGGCCCCCTGGCGACTGTGGCATGGGGAGTGGCTGCTCGTTCTCAAGAGGGTGTGCACATGAAGACACCGTTGGAAGGGCCTTTTAAACGCCCCTGCTTGTTTCCACAGTGGAGTCTTGGGAAGCAAAGGGAAGAATAACCTAGGGTCATTTAAGGGCTGACTGGTCATTTCCTTAATCGTCTGTGACCGTTAAGAACCTGATTTTCTGTAAAGAGGCACAGCAGCTTCATTGGCTTATTGATAATAGCAAACAGCTAGAATTTATGGAGCACCTGCCTCTTGCCAAGTGCTTTCACATGTTACCTCATTCAGTCCTAAACCTTATACCCATTTTTACAGATGAGGAAACCTTGACTGGAGTTAAGTAACTTGGTAAAAGTCATATCATTAGAAGTGGCAGACTAGGATAGAAACAGTCCTTATTTGGCTTAATTTTTAAATTTCTCTTGTTGGTGGTGGCATTTGTTTTATATGCATCTACACATCTAAGAAATGGGTCCACTCTAATCCTAAGATAACTTTGAAGAGCTATTTTAAAATACTGTTATGATTTTATTTATATGACATTCTTGAAATGACAAAATTATGCAGCTGGAGAACAGGTTGGTGGTTGCAGGAACGAGGGATGGTGGAGGGGAGGTGGGTGGCCTAGAGGAGGTCGAGGAGGTCTTTGCGATGAGGAAACAGTCCCATATCCAGATAGTAGCAGTGCTTACATCTTTGCATGTGACCTAATGACATAGGACTAGACAGACATTGCGCCTATGTCAGTATCCTGGGATTGATGTTGTAGCATAATTCCAGAAAGTGTCACCTTTGGCAGAAATTGGGTAAAGAGCACTGGGGAACTCCCTGCACTATTTTTGTGATTTCTGTAAATCTATAATTATCTCAAAACAAAAAGTGGATCCTTTTTTTTTTTTTTAATCCTCACCCAACTGGCTGCCTCCCGCACGACCCCAACCAGGGCCAAGGACTGAGCCACAACCGAGGTACACGTCGTTGACCGGAATCAAACCCACAACTCTCCAGACCATGGGCTGACGCTGTAACCGCTCACCAAACCAGCCAGGGCAAAAGTGGGTCTTTTTATTCCCTTTTGTGGGACACAGGCATTGCACCTCAGAAAAGGCCAGGTCTCAGCTCAGGTAGTGCCTGCTCTCAGAAAGCAGTCCCCATCTCACAGACGTAGGTAGCCTAGGAGGGGAACGCCACCTAGAAGAGGGTCCAGGTGTTAGCCTCTGTCAGGTGTAACCTGAGGTTCTGTTGTATGAGAAAGACCTCACCTGAGTTAGGGACCCTGGGCTCCAGCTGCAGGGCTGCAGTTGTGAGCTCCGGGACAAGCTTCAAGACTTCTTTGTCCCCAAATGTAAAGTAGGAATGGTACCAGCGCCCACCCTCTGAGGTTATTGAGAGAATCCAGCAAGAGAACACATTAATGTTTTTAACACAGAAAGAGTTCTTTTTTTTTTTATCCTCACCTGAGGACATTTTTCCATTTTTTTGTTCAGACAGAGTGGGAGGAGAGAGAGGAAGAGAGAGAGAGAGAGAGAAATATCGACATGAAAGGGACACATCGAGTGGCTGCCACCCGCATGACCAACCAAGGCTGGGGACAAACTGCAACTGAAGTACATGCCCTTAGCGGGAACCAAACCCAGGTCTCTCTGGACCGCAGGCCGACGCTCTAACCGCTGAGCCAAACCAGCCAGGGCCAGAAAGAGTTCTTGAGTAAGCTCAAAGTCTTGACCATTTTTTTTACCATCATCAATATTACTTCATTCCCAAGGTGTACTCTGCACTCTGCAGTCAGACCAGTTGCATATGTATTCGCAGGACCATGCACTTTCATTCTCATTTTTCTGCTTTTGGTCATTTATTCCTTCAACAGTTATTTCTTGAGCACCTACTTTGCTGAAGCCAAGGTATGGGGGATACAGTGGGTGGTCTGTGCCCTAGGAGACTTAAAGGTCTTGGTTTTTCCTGTTACCTGGAATCTCCCATCTGTGTCTTCCAAATGCTCACTTTCCTGCCAGGCTTACCCCAGGCCTCACCTACTGCACACAGGTCACCCTACCAGCTCCTTCCCTGGCTCTGACAACACTGGAGGCGATGTGACTCAGTCACCTCTGCCAGCCTGGACTGTCCTTTCCCCATCCCATCGTTTCTGGCACGGTACCAAGCAACACAGAACCATGTGCAACAAGGGCTTGCTCTCCGAATTGTAAACTGGGTGGATAGCCACAGGAACCAAAGGGTGATCTTTTCTGAGGCTTTCATTTTACAGCTGAAGTCGTGGATAGAGGCCCCTGACTTAAGTAATAGAAATTGGCTATATGAACCCTCATACCATGTTTTCAATAGGGTAATAATACATCTTATATTAATCTTAGTTTTTGTTGTTTTTGCTTTTTAACATCTTATTTTCTTCTTGCCACCCTGTATTTTGACTAGCTAACTGGTGTTTCTTCTCTTAGCTTTTCACAAACCCTGAGTGTAAGAAGCCCTTGACCTTAGTTCTGGTCTTATTATTAATTAGCTTTGTGATGGAGTGTGTCAGCCAGAGGGTAGTTTCACTGAATTGGAAAAGTGGAGCCAGCCCATCTCTCTCTTTCTCCTTTGCTGTCCCTTGAGTGGGCTGACCTGGCACCTCCAGTCTCCATGCAGGACACTGAATCTGGCAGGCCCACCCAGGTGT
Organism: Molossus molossus; assembly: GCF_014108415.1. Lineage (NCBI taxonomy): Eukaryota > Metazoa > Chordata > Mammalia > Chiroptera > Molossidae > Molossus > Molossus molossus. Next base: position 101,693,244 of record NW_023425346.1, read on the forward strand.
CCACGTCCTCCAGTCCAGCTTCTCCTCCTGAAACGGGGCAGGTCGATCTGCTCAGGCTCCTCACTGGACAGAAGAAATTCCCACCGTGGTCTTCAGTAATGCCTTTGCCAGTGAGCCTAGGAGGGCTGACACTCTGAACGCCATTTGCTGTCCTTTGTTATACTCTAGATGAGAGAAGTTAACTGTTGGAGCCCCCTGTTTGTGGGACAAGAAATTGCAGGTGTGGCCCGGTGGGAAATGCACAGATTTTAGTTACATGAGTTTGATTCCATTTCTGGGTCTGCCAAGTGTTGCCTGACCTGGAGTAGGCAAGGTACCTCAATTCTCTGAGCCTCAATTTCCTCACCTTTAAAACAAAAATAGTGGCATTTGTACACTGAAGTTCTTGGTACGATGTCTGGTTGAATATGGAATCTATTATTCTCACTGTTTATTGCAGGGCTCTCTATCACCTAGAAACCCTTTATTTAATAAAGGCTTGTGGGATATCACAAAGAGTAATCAACTGGAATTTTTCTATTGGACTTTATAATCTATAATAGGTAAACAAATATACAGCTAGAGATATGTCCCAACTTGAGGATAAATGAAAAGAATCAGACCATGATAGAAGGTATTTTTTTGTCTCTGGACTGTCAGAAGCCAGCCCTCCGCCTTGCTGTAGTAGGTCGCTGTGGCATCTTCTTTTCCCAAGGAGAGAGTTACAGGCAAGTTGGTGCCAGTGCAGAAGTACTGGGCAGCCTCCAATGTTGAGGCATCTGCCAACCTGGCACGGTCTTTGAAGCTTTTCTTTTGAGTAGTGAGCCTCTTTTAGGGCACAGCAGCTTCCCTGCCTGCTGCCTCAGGAGACCTGGTCACCAGAGAGTACAGTGGGCTGCCCTGTGACAGAAGCCCTGTATCAGCATGGCTCCACAGCGCTGGAAATGCCGGTGGGCTGTCCAGGCAGACAGATGACACATGGAAGCACTGTGTCCTCCTGCTGAGTGCCACGGTGCTCCTGCACGTACAGAAGTGGCTGCCAAACAGCTCCAGCTTAGGTTTTAGAGTGATCACACTTGGAACTCTTGAGTCCCAGTCAGCTTGTCCCAGTGTTTCATCTTTTAAATTTTGATCTCAATGCATTATAAGAAATAAATGCCTTATTACATCAGAAACATTTATAGAATGTTTGCCATAGCCAGGTACTGTTCTGATGTGGTTTTTCCCATTTGATTTTCACAGCCCTATGAAGTAGGTACTGTTATTATCTCCATTTTCCAGAGGAGGAAACTAAGGTACAAAGAAGTACAGTGACTTTCCTGGGGTTAGCCAGCTAATAGGAGGTAAAGCCAGGATTCAAAATTAGATGGCCCAAAGAGGTTGTACTTTTACTTCTATTCTGTGCAGCCTCTTGGCATTGGTGGTGTGTGTAAGAACACCTGTTCACATTTCCTCCCTGATACAGTAGCCTGTGTCCCAGGCAGGGGTTACAGCAAAAGCACTAACCAAAGGAGTGCTAGAAAGGGAACTGGGGCCGTCTAATGGGCAGAAAGTTAGACCAGAGGGTCCCCAAGATCTCTGCAGAGCGTGAGAACCTGGACTGTCCCTAAGTCCCGCCCAGAGCCCCTGGAGAGATTATACAAAGGTCGAAAGGAAAACAAGTTTCTCCTTAATGAAAATGTTCCTCTAAGATTACTGTGAAACCTTTTTTGAATGTTTCATAAATGATTTTCAATTACGTTTGATTATCTACCAATTCTTTGTTTACCAAAGCTGATTTTTCTGTTAGCAGGGCAAATAGAAATTCTGTTCATTTTCCTTATTACTGGATCCTGGTACTTCCGAATACCCTCAACTAACCTCTTTCCTTTTTTTTTTTTTTTTGGTTTTTGTATTTCAACTTAGCTGTAAACTTCTTTCCGTACTTTCTTTAAACTTCACAATACCCATATGTTCTTTGGTTGTTCTAGAAAGAAAATGGCTACTTAAATTATTTTGGATGAGAATAGGAACCTCGGTTAAGCCCAGGTATGGGTCTCCTAGGTGGTTCTGAGCCATTCAGATCAGCAGGCATTGTGGGCCTGGATGGGGGTCCACAGCTATTCTTCCGCCAGGAGGTGCTGCCGAGCCCACCGCTGCAGGGCGACAAGTTGAAGCCAGGCAGCAGGATCAGGGAAGAGGGGCAGATTGGCTGCCCTAGGACCAGAAAGGCCCTTAGATGTTGTCCTGAGATATGTTGTCCAGACATTTGATCTTGTCTGGGAGGAAGGAAGTAGAATCATCTATGTTTCTGTCTCTCTCTCCCTCTCTCTTGCTTCCTCTCTCTCTAAAATCAATAAAGAAAAAAATTTTTTTAAATAAAACACTCAAAGACATGAGCACTGGTCCCTCTGAAATCCTCAGAGCTTCTTTCTCACAGATGGAGCAGGGACATGTTACAGGTACTTTCTTCCAGTAAACCTAGAAAGTATCTCACATTCATCCATAAAACAAACCATAAGAACGACCATAGAGGAACTCAGTTCCGTTTTACAGGTGGGGAGGTTAAGACCATTAGAATCCCACCACCACCCTGGAGTATGGGAGAGAACAGAAAGGCTCAGAGCTGCTGGCTCCCAGCTTGGGGTTACATAACTCTCCACTTCTCAAGTCCCTAGAAACTGAGGCCAATTCCCTGGAAACTGAGGCCAATTCCCTGGAAGATCATCCTGTTCTTTCCTGTTTTTTTCAAGAGCAGAGCCAGCTTGATTACAGCTCTGAGGATTGTATGAGACTATCACTATCCCGTTTTCTCTCTTCCATGAACTGAATGACTACCATCATGATCATTGTTTTACGAGGTTGTATTCAAACCTGCCTAGATCTCAGTTTCACATACGTTTGCCTTATATTTTGAAGAACCTTATTTTATTTATGTATGTCCTCATCTATCTCCAAAAAGAATTTGAGAAGACTTACAACAAAGGAAATGACCCATGAAATGAATACAATAGAAAGAAAGACAAGGAGAATAAGGAAAGGAGACAGAAGGATCCTGCTTTGAGTGGGTAGGGAGATTTTCATAAGATTATTTCTTATAAAAACCTCATTGAAAGTCAAGGGATACTTTGCCTAGCTCTCAATGCACGTTCTCCTGTAAGACTTGATATTGAGAACATTAACTGTTATAGTGGACAGATTTTACATTTATGACAAATGAAGAAGGGGTTTTATAAGGCTGTTTCTTAAAACAAACTTTGGTGAAAGTTGAAGGATGATTAAAACAGTTTGAGGAAGGCAAGTGAGCCAGTGCGCGCATGTCGTCCATATCCGTGACTCCACGCGAGAAGCTCAGCTCACCTTGTGGGAGCCGGAAGCCGGTGGCCTCTAGGCTGCCTCCTCCCTGCTTGTGCGCAGTGGAGCTGCCAGCAGACTCTGACACTGGAGGCTCCGCAGGGTCTCACTGTGTGAGGCAGGGCCTCAGCTTCAGGAAGCAGATAGCTCTTCTAAATGCAAAGGGACCCGGACAACACCCACCGTGAGGGGCCAGATGCAGTCCCCGCAGTCAGCACCAGCACTTTCCCTTGGGAGCAGCTTTGGGTGACTCCAGTCCCCGCACAGTGACTGGCTGAGATGGTCCCAGAGATCTGAGCTAGTAGCGTCCCAGCACAGTCACCCTCTTTGGCCATGCAAATCATCAAAAATGCTTCAGCTTGAGTAGGATGAGGAGGCTGGTTGCAGGCCCTGCCTCTGACTGCACGTGACACAAGCAGACTTGCTCCCCATGCCTTGTAGTCACCATGTCACCTTGCCCAGAAATGGAGGGGCAACAGTGTGGCCCAGTACCAGGTAAGGCCTGTGCAGGAAAGCTGAGGCAAGGGGACCCCTGTTCTGCTAAAGGAGACCCTGGGGTAGGGAATGACTTCTTTGGGGCTGTTCTCACCCAGTAATAGAGGCAGAGATGGTGTGAAGCAGTGGTCAGCAGAGCCCCACGGGCCTGTCCTTGGCTGGCGAACAATACTATAACCCTCAGAGGAGTAGGCAGCTTGAGAGGTGGGCAAGGGAAGCCAGGCTTCTCTCCTGGGACTGGCTTGTTGACCGAGGTGAAGAGAATGAACCAACTGGTTTGGCCTGCGAGGCTCCTAACTACAGAGTAGCCTTTCCTATGGGTTGACTATAGCAAGAGGAGGCTTTTCTTCTGAGCAAGTAAAACCCCAGCATTGAAGAATCCTCATCCTGTCATTTTTAACCTTAATGAGAAGAGAACGAGCCTCTGGAACAAGGTGCAATGGAGTCAGGACAAGTGGCCTTAAGTGAAAACACAGCTGTGGGGTTTACAGACAGTGCCGCAGGGAGGCGTCATCCAGTGGGAGCGGCCAGACTCACTATAGACTTTCCAACACTAATGAATCGGGAACTCCATGCTGAACAGGATTGAGTTTGATGGGCCCCTGTGCCAGCAGATGGATGTATTTTTCTTGAAAGACCAAGGTGCCAGAAATCTCCATGATTACGTTACTGGAGCAAGGTTCTTTTTTGTGGTTTGTGAAGTTGAGCGTCAGGACTCTAAGATTCTCTTGCTCTTTCTCACTCTTATTTTTTCCAGGTCAGAACCAGAGCCTGGGGTGGGGAGGAAAATCCTGCTGAATGAGCAAGTTCTTTCTTAAAAAGCTCTCTCCAAGTCCAAAAAGACTTCAGTGGACTTAGGAGAAAGAAACTTAATACATTGCCATAGAATCATTGTGAACTAAGTGAAAGCCAAGTCCACAGCATCTTTGTCTTATAAAAGAAAGCAAAGAGGAGATGGAAAAAAAGAAATAATGCTTAGGAAATCCAAACCAAACAAGGAAAACTAAAGAAGAAAAACTAAAGATCACCTCAGAGAATGTGAAGATTTCCTTCTAATAAGATTTTTCAATTACAAAACCAGGCTCAGGTAGAGTGCCTATTCTGTTCATTCTGAGTGCCCATAACTGGCATACCTGAAATGTTTGAAATGGGATGGGGTTTGCCACTTTCAGCTTCAGAGAGAGTTGGACACCCTGCAAGACCAGTAGACTGTGTGGGGAAGAGTCAACCATGGAGCGGCTGGAGGCTTCCCAGGATGGTCCTTGACCCACGTTTGAACCTTGGTCCTAATAGCTTGCAGATTGAAGCAAGCTCACAGGCCTCCCGGAGAACCCATGGTGGTTTGAACTCAAGCAAGTCTGGCCACAGAACTAGCACTCTGCTTTTACCAGCTACCTCTCTCCGTGCACCCCTGTGAGAGGAACTCAGAGCTGGACTCTGAGGTCACCCCTGTGTGATCATGGAGCAGCCTACAAGTGCCATCCAGGCCACTGTCAGAGAGAGACCTGGTTGCCCATCAGAGGTCATCTTGGAGCTGTTGTGGACACGACAGGCAACACCTAAACTTAATGGATTTTTGCCCATCCAAGACCAGGCCAAGTGTTTTTTGTTTGATTGTTTGTTTTCAAATCCTTACCTGAGGATGTTTTTCCATTTATCTTCAGACAGAGTAGGAGGGGGAGAGAGAGAAACATTGATGTGAGAGAGACACATCGATTGGTTGCCTCCCGCACGACCCCAACCAGGGCCGGGAACCAAACCACAATCAAGGTACGTACCCTTGACCGGAATCAAACCTGCGACTCTTTGGTCCCAGGGCTGATGCTCCAACTGCTGAGCCAAACCGGCCAGGGCAAGGCCAGGTGTTTTGTTTTGGTTGTTTTTATCCTCACTCGAGGACATTTTTCCATTTTTTGTTCAGACAGGGTGGGAGGGAGAGAAAGAAAGGGAAACATCGACGTGAAAGGGACACATCGAGTGGTTGCCTCCCACACGACCCAACCAGGGCCGGGGACAAACTGCAACCGAGGTACGTGCCCTTAGCGGGAACCGAACCTGGGCCTCTCTGGACTGCAGGCCGACGCTCTAACCGCTGAGCCAGGGCAAGGCCAGGTGTTTTTAAAAGCAGCAGAAGCTCTGAGCTGGTGGACTTTAGTGCTAAGTGGCCTGAGCATAATGTTCTCTGGGAACATGCTGTTCGGGAAAGCCAACCATGCACCTGAACAGATTGAAGGCTGCTTGCTTTCGACATCTGGGACATCTGGCACGCCACCCTTAGTCACCCTTTCCTGTCTCATCCTGTCACTCCTTTTTGGTTAGCCTTGTGAAAATGATCTGGCCTTTCGGCTTCACTGGGTTGGCTTCCAAAGTTAGGTCCCATTTCCTTTAGTGGGTACATTCAGTGACTCTGTGCACCTTTCTCCTGCTCAGCCTGGGGCATTTGTTCTTCCCCTGGGTTCGCCTGAAGGGTCTTCCTCCAGCAATATCTGCGAACCTGAGGAAGACCCAGTCCTGAGCGAGTCATTCTTGTTGCCCTCCTTTGCCACCTGCTGGGAGAATGGCTCTGCTGCCTCTCTTGTCCCTCAACCCCAGTGCACAGGGCATGAGGCAGGCCTCTTGTAGTTCCAGCAGCCCCAGCAGGGCCTATGACTGGAGTGTGGAGAAAGGCTCTGCCCTCCGAGGGCCCCAGCCCCTTCCACTCACTCCAGACCTTTCCGCTCACCCACACTCTGGTTTCCCAGGGGCCCACGCTGTAGCAGGAGAGCTGCTCAGAACGGGCCCCAGCAGGAGTCCCACACTCTCCCTGCCCGAGCCTGCCCTCCTCTGTGAGCCCTTGAAAGTGGAAGGTTCACCCTGGCCAGTGTGGCTCAGTTGGTTGAGTGTTGTCCCCTACACCAAAAGGTCAACGGTTCAATTCCCGCTCAGGGCACGTGCCCAGGTTTCGGGGTCAATCCTCCGTCAGGGTGCTTGTGGGAGGCAACTGATTGATGTTCTCTCTCACATCAATGTTTCTCTCTCCCCCTTCCTCTCTATCTAAATTCAATAAAAATATTTTATTTATAAAAAAGAAAAGCAAGTGGAAGGCTCCTCCATTTCCTGCCCAAGGGAGATGGCTTGTTCCTTGTTCAGAGGAAAGCCTTTCCTCGAACCAGCCCCATCCAAGGCTTCCCCTGCTGCTGCCGAGTGGCCCTGTTGCTGCCCTTTGGGCCCTTAGCTGCCTTCTCTCCTCACTCAGTGCCAGGAATTCCACGCAGTCAGAACGGTCTGGTTGACTGGGGCGGGCTGTTCTGCTTGACGTGGCAGCTGCCTCTGGAAAAGGAAAGATAGACCTCACGACGTCTCCGATGGCTGTCATTCTGGCAGGCTGGCTCTCCAGGCTGAGCCTCTCCATGGGTGGGTCCCTACAGGCCTGGGCTAGAGCCAGCACTGACACAGATGGCAACCTGGCTCCTAGGGCGGGTTAAGTAACTACTGTTGAGTGAAGGACTATGTGTCTCTTTTCAAAGGCCCCAGTGAGACAGGAGCACCTGGGCACTGTGAGCCACTGCACAGTTACTGAGTGGGGGCAGATGTGCGGCAAAACTTCCTAACTGAAGCAAGAGGAATAACAAACTCAGAGGTGAAATCGGATGACTAAAGATCTGTTCGACCAGATCAAAATGTGCGCAGGGGCGCAGCAGCCTGCAGGGAGCGTGGGTCCAGGTCTGTGAATCAATGACTAGAGAGCACTGAGTGGGTAATAGTAAACAAGAGGTTCTTTTTGTTTGTTTAATCCTTACTCGAGGATATGTTCCTTTATTGATTTTTAGAGAGAGAGGAAGGGAGAGAGGAGAGAAACATCGATGTGAGAGAGAAACATTGATCGGTTGCCTCCCGTATATACCCCAACAGGAGATCACACTGACAACCTAGGTATGTGCCCTGACCAGAAATCGAACCCACAACGTTTTGGTGTACGGGATGACGTTCAACCAACAGAGCCACCAACCAGAGACTACTGCCATTTTGATATCATTCCTTTCGGTCCTTCTTCTATGCAGTCTTTGTTATTTACATAGTTTTCTTGTATATAATCAAGTATGCATCGTGTTTTTTTATCTAACCCAGATATTTACCAGGTTAATGAAAATTCGTCATAACGGCTGCATACTATTCTGCATGTGACTCTGGTATCGTTTACTTAACCATTCTGCTATCGCTGGTCCTTTAGTCTTTCCAGCAAATAAGACTGAGGTGAACAGTTTTGCAAATAAAGGTTTTCCTCCTACACTTAAAATAATTTTTCTAAGCCATAAGTTTATAACTTGAATCACTGAGTCAAAGGATTTAAAAACTTCTAAGCAGTACAGTCTTTGAAAGACTAGATGAATATAGACCTGACATCAGCTGCTGCAAAGGGGGAGGTAAAGAGAAAAGGTTGTATTTAATTGATTGTTGTAAATAATGATTTTCTGTGTTACTGAAGGTGGGCTGGGAAGAACCAAGCAGGGCTCTGTAGGGAAAACACGCCTTTGACTTGAAGTTTCTGGCTTCATGATGGTCAAGAAGGGCTTGTTTCTGGTTTTGTATTTTCATCTGGGTCAGTAAAAGGACAAGCCATTCCTACGAGCTCGTTTCCCTCTAAGGAAGAGAAACCTTGTCCAGCATCTAATGATGCAGATCATTAGCTATGTTAACAGCCTTGTAGTTAGACAAAAAAGTTATAGTAATGTAGCCTCCCAATGTGCAGTTAATTTTAGTGAAAATATCCCTAGTGATTTAAAAACCCAGAGAATTTGTAAATCTGGTAATGCCTCTGCATTTGGAAATGTTAAAGCTGCCGTAGCCAACTGGGCTCTAGCAGGACACACAGAACTCCCTGAGCTCTGGCTCTGCGGTGACGCAGACGGGGTTCCACACTCACCTGAGCACTGCCCACCCCTACCCCACTCCAGAATCCGGAAAGAAACGGAGACTTCTTACCTGAGTCTTTGTTCCTGACCTTTCCTAACCAAAGAGCTAATGAATGCCTCCAAGTCAACATGTCCAAAATCAAACTTTTGGCTCCCTGTTTATATCCAAGTTCAGTCTTCCCACCCAGCAGTGGAACAGCCACCTGCCTGGTTGTTCAAATAAAAACTGAGCCATTCTTGATTTCTTCTTTTCTGTCCTCACCATTCCCTGACATCAAATCCATCAGTATATCTTGTTGATTCTTATTCTAAAAGTTCACTTCAAAGATAAATCTCAAATTGTTCCTACCTGCCCATCTTGCCTGCCCAGCCCCTACACCCAGCCCCGTCACTGCTCACCTACTCTTCTCAGCGGCCTCCTGCAGGGCCCTGCTTGGCTCTCCCACAGGCTGGTCTCTACGTGGTAGCTGAAGGGGTCTTGGTAAAACATAACTTAGATCATGTCGTCCACCCCTTCCTTAACAGGTGTCATAGTCCTTTCTTTGCTATTAAGGTGAAGGCCAGAATTTCTTTTTTTTTTTTTAAGAGGATTTTTTTTCTATATTGATTTTATAGAGAGAGGAATGGGGGGGGGGGAGGGAGAGAAAGAGAGAGAAATAGAAACATTGATGAGAGAGAACATGGATTGGCCACCTCCTGCGTGCCCCACACTGGGGATTTGGCTCACAACCTGGGCATGTGCGCTGACTGGGAATCGAACCGGTGACCTCTTGGTGCATGGGTTGACGCTCAACCACTGAGCCACACCGGCCAGGCCAGAATTTCTAATGTAGCAAGAAGGTTCTGCATTTTCTGCCCTGGCCCTCCTCTCCAGCATTACTGTATACCATGTACCCTAAATCTATCAAGTTCTGGCTTACCGCCATCCTTCAGTTCCTGAAACTCCTGCACCGTAGCCTCTGAGCTCTCTGCCAAGGAGAACCTTCTGCTCTCCCCATCCTTCCTCCCCATCATCAGGTAACCCTCTCCTCCTCTCCTCAGTCCTAGTCTAGGTCCAGTTATTTACTTCTCTATAAACACAGGAGGCTTTTCCTGCTTCAGAGGACGTATTTTAATTTGAAGTGTTTCTATGTATAGTCACTCATTAGTTTATGTGGTTGTTGTCCATCTCCTGCTCTGACTCTAAGATCCGTGAAAGAGGTTCCTTCTGCTGCTGTTCACTGTTCTTTCCCCACCAGCCAGCTCAGTGCCACAAAGTAGGTGCTTAATAAATAATTGGTTGCATGCTAAATGAATAAGTAATGTCCCTGTAAGGCATGGGTTCTTCCCAGGGGTGGCAGGCCCAGGTTCTCCATAACACATCAGCTGGAGGAAGTGCAATTTTACCTTTTTTGTCTCTCTCTCTCTCTCTCTCTCTTTTCTCATTTTAGCTGTCAGAATAAACAGAGTGTGCTGCCTAAAACTTACTTGTTTTTCTCTTCTCTCTTTATTCAGCTGAAACTTTCTTTCACTCTGGACCACGAGACTGGATTGCCTCAAGGATGTCACATCTACGAGTACCGTGACAGCAACAAGTAAGCCACTCGGTGGGAAAGGGTGTCATCTCACTGTGTCCCACAGGGGCAACACCTGTGGGCTTTCTTACACTGGGCCTCTCCCACAAAGGGATTGTCAGGGAGAGAATGACACTTTTTGCAACTGTACTAGAACACAGGTGACAGAGCCCAACCGGTGTGGCTCAGTGGATTGAGCGTCGTCCCGTGGACTGAGAGGTCCTGGTTCGATTCCCGGTCAGGGTACATGCTGGGGTTTTGGGCTTGGTCCCCAGTGGAGGGTGTGCAGGAGCCAGCCAATCAATGTTTCTCTCTCTCTAGAGAATCAATAAAAGCATATTTAAAAAGAAAGTAAGTGGCAGAAAAATATTTCTCCTGTAACATCTCTTTTGCCTCTAAATAGAGAACTTGAAGTACTTGTATAACAGCAGTTGTGATGTTTGACATGTGTCACAAAGCAGACCTTCTTCTCCAGGCTCCAGCTGTCCTCCAGCCCTGTGCCTGCGGATTTGGTCCCCTGTGCGACTTCAGCTCCCGTCGCAGTTCTGTCTGACTACACTAATGTGGGCAGGTTTTGCTGTGAGAGTCTGCCTTGTGAATTTTGTAGCTGTGGATTTCTGAGTACTTCCAGAGATTGAACCTGGTGGCCTTTTTAGAAAGGTGGCAGCTGGCATGCTTCTATAACCCTGCCTTTCTTCCTGGCAGACCGCCTCTGTGACCGTGTGTTTTTGTCTGAGACAATGAAAGTGGTGGTGAGTGAGGCAGAGGGCGCACGCCTGGATGACGACGATGAATGCGGGCAGCCGCCATGACGAGCCCCACTGGGTATTAGGCACGGCACTGACATATTACACTTGACTTGTACACTTGAATCCTCATGACAACCTGAAGACTTCTCTTTTTTTTAACTTTATGTTTTAATCCTCGCCCAAGGATATTTTTCTATTTGTCTTCAGATAGCGTGGGAGGGAGGGAGGGAGGGAGGGAGGGAGGGAGGGAGGGAGAGGGAAAGAGAGAAACTTCAATGTGAGAGAGACACATCGACTGGTTGCCTCCACACGACCCCGACCAGGGCCAGGAACAAACCACAACCGAGATACATACCCTTGACTGGAATCGAACCCGTGACTCATTGGTCCACAGGCTAACGCTCTAACTGCTGAGCCGAACAGGCCAGGGCCCAAAGACTTCTCTTACCACAGGTGCTGCCCAAGCGAGCACTTGAGTTTTCTTTCATTCTTGTTATATTTGCAGAAGCCGAGGTCAAGAGAACTTGCTTGTGGGCCTTGGCCACAGCTGTGGGAGGGAGAGTCGACATTACCACGGGCACTCTGGGAGAGAATGGACAAAGGAGCTGCTGTCCCAAGTGGCTGCCTGTGGGAACCCCAGTCAGTGACAGGAACAGTCCCAATGTGGACTTGAGGACAACATTCCCCAGTCTAAATGTTAAACATTCGAGCTATTTAATTTTATCCAGTGGAAGGAATTAGAGAGTCATGCCAATGGGACTGGACATTACCTTCCAGAAGAGAAACTTGTGTCTTACCCAAAACTCTTGCTTTGTTGTTGGTTGAGGTGGTTGCTGGGTGTCTTCATGATCAAATCTCCACTCGAGTTCCTTCAAGGCATTATCATCCTTTGTAATTTATTTTTAGGAGGATATCATGGTAAGCTGTTGTATACCCTCGGTTTCCACCAAATTAATCATTCAGGAAAGGCTGACCATGCATCTTTTAATATCATCCTTCCTCCTTTTGGATGTCACTGTTTCAGGCGTGTAGGCCATGGTGTCAGAACTACCATCTCAGCTTCTTGTAATGCTTAATTCAGCAGAGAAATCGGGCTGGACTTCTCTGAAGTCCAAGGACTGGCAGGGACAATTGAGCGAGGCTCTGGGTGGCAAGCATGAGCATCACTAGGGAGTTGGAGAACATGAACCTTGACTTGCTCAGCATGCCATTCTGCCCCCTGTTGTCAGTGCCACCCATGCCCCTGCCGCTGGCTGGGTAGCGGTGGACAGAAGCCCATGCATGGAGATCGTGGCAGCAGAGACAGACCTTTAAGCCAGGCGTGTTTACAGACTTCATTTATGGCCTGACTCTTCGCTCCGAGACAAAGGTTGCCAGAGTTTGGGTTCAGCTGGAGGAAGGCACTGGCCCTCCTTCCTTTAAGTTCATATGGTCCAATGACACAATTTAGGTTGTCTTTGAAGCTGAGAGGAGAAAATGCCTAGCCTGTTTCTTGACCCATCCCCTAGCTCCTAGTTTACGTATGTATCAGAGTAAGCAATGTAAGAGGAGAATTTTGGGGCCATAAATACTGATAAGCATGGGCCCCTAAATACCTGTAAAAGAAAACATTTGGATAGAAAGTATATGATCCAGTGCCTCAATGACCCCTCCCTGTGGTTCTGTCTTACTTGTTTTAAAGGCAGTGTTGGGGTTCATTCTCAATCCTTGGACAAATTTCCTAACCGCTCTGAACCTCAGATTTCTTCATCTGTTAAGAACAGTAGGACTGCCCTGGCCTGTTTGACTCAGCGGTTAGAGTTTTGGCCTGCGGACCAATGAGTCGTGGGTTCGATTTCGGTCAAGGGCACGTCCCTCGGTTGCAGTTCACCCCAGCCCTGGTCGAGTTGTATGGGAGGCAGCCAGTCGATGTGGCTCTATCATATTGATGTCTCTCTCTCCCTCCCTCCCTCCCACTCTGTCTAATAAAAAAAGAACAGTGGGACTAATGATACCTACTTAGCATGATTGTCACAGGGATTGAGTAGTATGACATGTTAAACATATCATCACTGGTCTAGTATATGGAATGCCCAGAGTAAGTGTTGATTGCTTCTCCTTCCCAAACAGAAAAGTCATCTCATGTGCTCCATTCTGCTTTCCCAGTGCAGCAGGGCTGTGTCCATGAACTCTGGATGCAGCTGACATCAGGGTATTGATTCGGGAGGAAGCTGGTGCCCATGCCTCCAAGAGCCCTCAGCTGTGTGCGACGCACTTTGTTTAAAGGCAGACTCCTTTCCCCACTTGGGACTGTGAAGTGAAGCACAGAGAACCCCATGAGTTTGACCGTGACTTTCTCTTCTCTCCCAGGCTCTGCCCTGTGCCCCTCTGTTCACTGTCAGAGTCATTCCCCCAGGAGTGACCCAGATCCCAGTATTGGTGTCACAGTAGTGTTGAGGAAATGAGGCTATTCGCCCCAAGCCCTAAGGAGTAAAACAAATAACATGAAGGTGGCAGCAGTGGAGAGATGAGGTTCTACATATGACAGAAATTAGCTTGATATCTCAGTATTGGTTTGTAATAATTAATTATTGAAACCACTGCTTGTTTGGTTCATTTCAGTACCCCTAGTGACTAGCCCAGGACCTGGCAAATCCTTTTAGAAAGAGAACCTAACTACTGGGAGTCTTTGTCTTTTTGTTTGTCGTAGGATTGTGATGAGGATTAAATTACTCAAGGCATCAGGGGAAACTGTCTCCTTGGATAGTTTGTGGATTCTAAAGAACTAACATGTAGAAGAAAGAAGCTATAAAAATTTGGTTTGGCTCTGTGAATATAGTAGTAAATATAGTTATTTACATCAACTGCCTACCATTTTTTGCCTGACAGTGAAGCACAGTAATAATTATGAAGAACAGTAATATGCCAGACAGACTTGCAGGAGCTGAATTTGGTTGCAAGGCTACACTTTGTTCACAGCCTCTCAGTTTCTGATCCATGGAGCATGAGAGTGATAGGAGTGGCCACTTCCCGACTGCCCACAACTCACCAGCACTGGGCTACGGGCTTACCCACTTTATTTTTAGTTTCAAAACCACTCAAGACAGATCTCTCTGTCACAGTCTTACAGATTACAAAATAAAAACAAATTAAGACTGAGAGTCAGAGAGGTTAACCTGCCCAAGGTCACACTGTGGTCAAGAGCAGAGCCTTAATTTTACCCGGCTCTAGTAGATTCCAAAGCCCAAGCTGTGCAATCACACCAGCTGCCTTGCTCCCCACAGCTCAGAGCTCGAGGGAGTTCTGGGTCCAGCCTCTTCTGAGCTGACCTGCTCCAGAAGCTCCTTGTCTGGAAACTTCGGGATTTCTAGTCCCTGCAGACCTCTGGGTGGATAGACAGCCTAGTGTGGTAGACTGGTCATTGTAAACCAGAGTCTGGCTGGTCACCATCTTTGGCAAGTCATCGTCCACTCTGTGATGCAGCCTACCCATCAGAAACACGAAGATGACGATACGTCCCAGGGTTGAGAGAAAATGGAACGAAGTGATGTGTGATATGGCTGTGGAAACTGGTGCTTGCCCTTGTCCCATGCACTGGGCCCTGGCAGACCCAGGCTGAAGCTTTGGGCTGCCCTCTCTGCCTCCTGTGCGCAACTGTACCTCGCCTTGGTCTAGAGACCAACTGACATCGACAGCCTGCTCCCCCACCTCCATCTTACCCTTGGGATAGGTTAGTTTGCTAAACAAATGAGATTAACTGTTTTGTTTTCCCTGCCTTGCTAGATGACTCATCTTGGCACCTTGATTGAAATCCATAGCATCAGAGTTAAGAGCTAACATCAAGAAGTAGCAGAGAGAGAGCTTTGTGTGGGATTGCTTGTCCTCAGCTGAAGTGCCTCCACTTCCTGAACCCGCACTGAAGGACAGCATCCCTGCAGCCTTCCAGAGGGCAGGGCAGGTCTGGTCCTCACATCCTTGCCTCTCCCAGCCTGTGGGCACCTCGTAGCTCAGGTCACTGGCTTTTCTGGGAGCAGCCAGGCTGAGGCGGGGCTCTGGACCCCTACAAGCCCACCTTGATTGTTTCCTCCAGCCCCGATTGCACAGTCAACCCTCCCTGCACCCCTCTGGGGGCCTGGCCTGCTCAGCATCCCCTTTGTCTGAGGACACTGTCTACACAGGTAGGGTAGACCCAGACAACAAAGCTTAGGTGGCACTGAGATTCTCCTTCTGCTGTTTTGTTGTCATCATAGAGGCCATGCCCAGTCAGTTCTGGTGCACTGACAAGAAGACTCGCATACAAGACATGTGCTGGAGACTGATGGGGATGAAGGGAGTGCACAGGAGCAGCAGGAGGCTGCAGACTTGCCCCTGTGACGGGGCGGGGGGGGGGGGGGGGCCTTCGGCCTGCAGCCAGGTTCTAAGAAAGCTTTGGCCAGGCCCATGGCTCATCCTTGAGCCTGAGTTGCCCACTGGAGGAATCACATGTCCCAGGGGAGCAGTCCTGCCTCGAGACCCCTGCTGTGCTCATTCGCCCTGGGCCTTTCTTCCCTGCAAGGAGCTTAGAAAGGAGAAGTGACTGGGACCAACTACCATCTCCATTACTACAGTGGAGGCCTAACTGGTCCTCATCCTCAGTTAGCGCCTCAGCAGGTCTTGGCAGCTTAGCTGTGGTGTGACCCAGACCTTCACTGCAAGGTTTCTGCGCCTTGGTTGTCATACCCTTCTCAGGCCCGGGATGACACATATGTCTGTTCACAGTGGGGCAAAGAAGTACAGGTTCCCTTGGGTTTCACACATCTTTCTCCATGCCTTTCTGATCTGGGTTGATTATCTCCCCCCACCTCCCCATGGCGACTCTTTCTCTTATCTGCTGACCCCTGGCTACATGCAGTCAAAGAATCCTGGCAGTAGCCATCACTGGTGGTTCAGAGGGACCCTTGCCGTTTCACCTCTGGCCTCCAGTATCTGTGGCTCCTTCACCCCCATGGGTGTTAATGAGCCCAATGCTGTGACTGCCTCTGCTGCAGGCCTCTCTGGCCTGCAGGGGAATGCACCACCAACCTCCTCAATGATGCTGGTGTCTCAGCAGTGCGTTTCTGATGACCCTGGTGAAGGGGGTGTCCGGCAGGCCCTCCCACAGGACACAGGCCGCTCTGGTGGGCCTTCTGGACTCAGTGACACGTCTAGTCCAGCATAGCCCCTTCCCTCAGCCTCCATTCCCACTGACTGCTGCCAGGCAGTCTGGCCTTGCCACTTCACTCGCCCTAACTGTCACTTTCTCCAGGCTCCTAAGGACGGCCTGGCAGCAAGTTTCCCCGTCTCCCAAGGTCTTTGCCAGGGCGTTGAATCCCACATTTTAAAAAATTACCCCCAAACCAATGAATTGCTGTTCATCTGATCTTATTTCCTGGCCCCCTTGATCAAGCCCCTCAATTAGCAACTAATTCTTTTCCCTCTTGGTATAAAATCTCTCTCCTCCCTATCAGGCCCAGCACATCCCCAGCTGGGTCATCCTGGCACTGAACCCTTGCTGTGGGCAGGCAGCCTGGGAAGGAGGCGGGGGTCCTGAGGAGAGGGGAGAGGCCTTGGCATGCGTTCCGGTGCAGGGCACTGCCAGCCTCTGAGGGAAGTGTGGGCCACCACTTTGTAAGCTGCCAAAGAGGCCCTCTGGCTCTCCCACTTTGCCTTTAGTCACTTGTTCAGGGCCCTCAGACTGTCACTGTCCCCTGCTGAACATCGACACACCTCACAGTAACCAGCCAACTCCACAGTGCTGGGCCTCCCAGGCTTTCAAATATTCCACTCATCACAGTGATCAGAGGCTTCTTCCCAGGTTGCCACTGGAGGATCTCTGAGCAGTTGTGCCACTGCTTTGTGCCAAGGACTCGCCATGCCCCACATACCGCTCAGAAGAGTGTTCCTTTCTGCCAGGTAGTAAGCGAGCCAGTCCCCAAATTCCATCTTTCTGTCTGTTTTCTCAGATCTGCTTCAGTACCACTTGTGTTAGTTCGGGTCTTTGAGAAGCAGGTACCAGGGCAGGATTAGATGTGCAAGAGATGGCCTGAAGGAAGGCCAGTGAGAAGTAGAAGGGAAGAGGACACGGCAGGGAGGGAGACCTCAGCACACATCTGACCCCTGGGAAGTAGCAAGGAGAAAGAGGACAGGGCAGGAAGGGTCTCAGGTTGCAGCCCAGGTTTAAGAAAGGTCCCCCAGGCTGATGAGAGGTCCTCAAGCCAGAGTTACCTGGTGGAGGAACCTCACATTTTGCAGGACCCTGGAGTGCTCAGTCTCACTGGCCGGCAGCAGCCCATGGGAAGTGTGCCCCGGCACAAATGCAGTGGTGGGTCACAGGGGCCGCAGCTGGACCATCAGACAGTTTATGCTCCCATGGCAGGAGCTCCAAAGGGCATCTTTTCTTGGCTGCCAAGTTGGGGAGGAGACAGAGAGCAGGGGCTCCTGGATAAACCCCTGCGTTTAATTTGTTTCCCCCTCTGCCTGGTTCTGTTCCCTTCCTTCAAATACATAAGCAGAGAGGATGGGTCCCAGCAGCTCTGACAACTTCAGCCAACTCCAACACTTGCCAGTTTTGGAGATGATGCTTTGTGTCTGCACCTTCAACCTGATGCCAGTTCCTCGGGCTAAGCAGTGATGTTCCCCGAAAGCCCCCGTCTTCCCACTGTCGCTTCCAGGTTAAAATGGAGGATGCCTTTCTTGTTCCTGGTGAAGCCCTCGGTTAGGAGAAAGGGGAGCTGAAAATCAGGGAGAGGAAGGGCTTTGGAGGAGATTGGAAGCAATGCAACCGGAGACAGTTGCCAGAAGTGACCTCATGAGAGCGAGCCTGCAGCTGGATGTAACTTGCACGTTCGAGTTGGCTGTTCCCATGCAGGTGTGAGCTCACTATTTCCCATCACAGCATTTCCTGCTGGGCATCGCCATGTTCAGTTGCTGGACTCAAGGTAGTGGTCAGAGAAGGATGAGCTTCTCCACCTTCCCTACCACGTGGAGATGGTGGTGGCTCTTTGTTCCCTCCCATTATCTCACTCCATGCAGCCACAATGATGATACCATGGATGGCAAAATGCAGTGTTAATTTGACCTCAGTTTTCCCTACAGGAAGGGAATGGGATATGAACACTCCCATCTTAGAGAGAGGGCAGCTGATTCTGAGAGGTGCCCTGCCCAAGGTCAAGCTATAAACCAGAGGTGGAGCCAGCAGGCTTCTTCCTGGGGTACTGCCTCCACCATGTGGCACACAGTGGAGTGGGCCTGGAACGCTCCACAGAGTGATGCTGAACTGCCCGTGGGCCCCGCACGGACGGCAGCAAGGCCTGGGTCAGCGTGGCTGCCTCCTGTGTTGCTTACATTACCTTGGGGTTGCAGTAACCCAGTCTCCCACAAATGCAATGTGGCCAGGGCAGCGAGAAGCTCTTAATCAGTTGTGTGCGTCAGCACCTCCCTGCTGCTGGGAAACAGGGGAGGGACAGAGCCCAAAGTCATGTTTTAAAGTACTGAATTGCCTCAGTAAAGAATTCCCATGCTGCTGGGTCAGGGTGCTGAGCCCTTCGTGGTAATCATTAGCTCCTCGGCTCCTGCTGCTTTCTGATGCTGGACTGATGATAGTGAGAAGACGTGGAAGCCAGCCAGTGGGGAGATCATACTGGACAGAAGCTGTGCAGACACATCAGTGCTTACACAGAGGCACCCTGATCAGTGTCTCGGTGTGTGTTATGACTTAACATTCACCCTCTCTTTCCTTCCATAGTGGGCACACTGGAAAACAGATTTTTACAAGAAACTCACTTCTATAAAACGTATTTTTGAATTATGACATGCCAAGAGGAAAGTACCCGAATCATATGCATCTAGTTCAGAGGAGTATTAGAATGAACACACCCACATAACTATCACCCAGGTCAAGAAATAGAGTATTTCATCACCCTAGGAGTGCCCCTCATGCCCTCTCTCTTGTCCCAAAGGAATCCATCATCTGCACTTCAAACACTACAGATTAGTTTTGCCTCGCTTTAAGCTTTATGTAAATGGAATTATTCAGTATATTCTCTTTTGTGTCTGAATTCATCTTTGTTGCTACATCTAGCTATGGTCCATTCATTTTCATTGCTGCAAGACTTTCCTTGTATGAATACCTGACAGTTTAACCAATCTGCATTAAATCAATCAACATCTGGGTTGTTTCCAATTTGGGGTTATTATAAATCTGCTTGTACGTGCCTTTTGGTGCATGTATGCATGTATTACTTTTGAGTATATAACTAGTAGTGAAATTGCTAAATTGTAGAGAAAATATCCATTTTATTCATTTTATTTTATTTTTTTATTGATTGATTTGAGAGAGAGAGGAAGGGAGAGGGAGAGAAATAGAAACATGGATGAGAGAGAACATTGATTGGCCGCCTCCTGCATGCCCCCCACTGGGAATCGGGCCCACAACCCGGGCATGTGCCCTGACCAGGAATCGAACAGGTGACCTCTTGGTGCATGGGTCGATGCTCAACCACTGAGCCACACCGACTGGGTGCGAAAATATTCATTTTAATGGATATTGCCAAACAATGTTCCCAAGTGGTTGTACCAGGTTAACACTTCCACCTGTAACGTATGAGACTTCATGTGTTTATTGGCTATTCAGTAGAGTGCCTTTTCAAATGTTGAGCCTATTTTTCTACTGGATTTTTTGTTTTACTTGTTGATTTCTAGTTCTCTCTCTTCTGGATATGAATCTTGTTGGTTTTATATGTCACACATATCTTCTACTCAGTAGTTTGCTTTTTGTTTGTTTGTTTTTATCCTCACTCGAGGACATTTTTCGATATTTTGTTCAGATAGAGCACATTTTTTTCTGCACAGACATCTAACTGATCCTGCATCATTTGTTGAAAAGACTATCCCGCTGGTCCTCAGTGCCACCTTTGTCAAAAATGAAGGGTGCACATAAGCATGGTTCTGTTCTGTGCTGTTTTGTTTCACTGATCTGTAGGTCTGTTCTTGTGCCAGTACCACACCGTCCTAATTATTGCACCTTTGTTAAAGTTTTAATATCCAGCCCAGCTGATATGGCTCAGTGGTTGAACGTCGACCTATGCACCAAGAGGTCACCAGTTTGATTCCTGATCAGGGCCCATGCCCAGGTTGTGAGCCAAATCCCCGGTGAGGAGCATGCAGGAGAGGGCCAGTTGATGTTCTCTGTCATCGATGTTTCTATCTCTCCCTCTCTCTTCCTCTCTCTCTAAAACATCAATAAAGAAAAAAAAAGTTAAAAATCGGCCATCCTTTAAAAAAAAAAAGTTTTGATATCCAGTAGAGCTACACTGTCCACCTCGCTCCTCTTCTGCAGCGAGCATCCAAACTGTTCTTGGCCCTTTCGATTTCCATATAAATTTTAGAATCAGATTGTTAGTTGCCACAAACATGTACACAGACTTCTGAGATTTATATTGAGGTTGCTTTGAATCTATAAGTCAGTTTGGGGAAAACTAACACTTGTACAATACTGCGTCTTCTACTTCACAGACGTGGTATGTCTCAGTCTTTATTTAGGTCCTCTTTAATTTTCCTCAGTAATGTTTTATAATTTTCTATGTAGAGGTCTTACACATCTTGCCTTAGATTACTCCTAGGTATTTGATATTTGTGATACTATTTTATTTTATCCTCACCCGAGGACATTTTTGCATTTATCTTCAGATAGAGCGGGAGGGAGAGAGGGGTGAAGAGAGAGAAACATCGATGTGAGAGAGACACATCCAGTGGTTGCTACCCATACGACCCCAACCAGGGCCGGGGACAATTTGTAACCGAGGTACATGCTTTTAGCGGGAACCAAACCTGGGACTCTCTGGTCCACAGGCCAATGCTCTAACCCAGGGGTTCTCAACCTTCCTAATGCCGCGACCCTTTAATACAGTTCCTCATGTTGTGGTGACCCCCAACCATAAAATTATTTTTATTGCTACTTCATAACTGTAATTTTGCTACTGTTATGAATCGTAATGTAAATATCTGACATGTGAGATATATTTTCATTGTTAACAAATTAAACAGAATTAAAGCATAGTGATTAATCACAAAAACAATATTAAATTATATATTGTGAAATATTTATTTCTAATTACAAATAAATGAAATTTTGTCTTGAAGCATGGTGTAGCATGTCTTAATATAACAATAGTAAATTACATTGCTACATTTTGTGACAGTATGGGCAAAAAGCCAACGTCAGTGTGAAGGTTGAGATTGCTTCTTTCTCACCAGATCAGAAATTCTCGGGGCAGTCTTTGCAAGAGCACAATGAAGATCATCTTCTACAACGAGTCTACTTCTGTATTTAGACTTGATAACCAACAAGCTGGAAAACCCTGTTTCACAAAGATATGTTGTTAGAAATGGAAGACGAAGGCTCAACACAGTCTCAGATAGAACAGGATATGACTGCAAACACTTGACCCAGAATCTTGTAACTGGCATTGTAGAGAAATCAGTTCTTGCTCTGTCGCTGTCAATAAGTTCAATGAACTCCTCTTGTTCCGTCTCAGGAACATCTTCAACTTTAACTGTGAATGGACTTCTGGCAAGTGCAGATGGGGTGTCAGGTAGATTTGGAAAGTATAATGAAATTTCGTCTGCAAGCATGTGCAAATGTTCTTTCACAGGAATTATCGTGATCCTTTTGTCTGGTTCAATGTCATGTTCCTCAAAGAAAGCAGATAAGGTAGGCAACATGTAAATTTTATTTTCATCCAATTTTTTTTTTTTTGCCAAAGTTGAAGTTTCATTTGGAATGATCGGATCTTTTTAGACAAATTGAGGCATATTGCATTTGGTCCTTGCATTGGTAAATTTAACTCATTCAAGATGGCAAAGATGTCACCCAAGTAAGCTATTTTCTGCAGTTCACTTTTATCACTGAAAAGTGCTTTGAACTGCAGTCTTGCTTTCTGATTAAAAAACGTTTTGAGTTCATCATGAAGCTCAAAAACACGTTTTAAAACTTTTCCTGTTGACAACCACCTCACTTCAGTGTGAAATAGCAAAGCATTGTTTGGCACATCCAACTTGTTGCACAGTTGTGAAAACAGTCGACTATTTAAAGTGCTCACCTTTACAAA